>NC_068917.1:106135947-106760947 GCF_023091745.1 Budorcas taxicolor
GTAAGTGGGGGCCACCCGGCCTGTCCCCTCTCTGTGTCCTGTCCCCCGTCCTCCTCTCCTCCTCTCCCAGGCTCAGAGAGTGCATCTGGCCCCGGAGAGGCTGCCTTTCCCTGTTTCCCGGGCCCAGTCAGGGGTCCCCGCTGTTGGGAAAGGCTGAGGCCCTTGGTCTGGCCTTGGAGCCTGCTGCTGCCAGCCCCTCCCTGTTCATGAGAGCTGGCACTGCCTGCCGCAGGCCTTTGGGACCTGTGTTGTCAGACCCATATTCCCAGAATAACAATAAACACTTCCATGTGCTGAGGGCATACGCGGGGCCAAATATGCCTGTCATCTCGTGGATGGGAACCCCTTCTGATCCTCACTAGGATCCAGGAGGTGGTTCCCATTTGACAGATGAGGAAACTGAGGCACCGATGGGGAGAGACCTGGCCAAGGCCCATGAAGAGGCAATACAAGGGTGGGGACCATATCCTGGGTTCCTGGCTCTCAGGAGCGGGTGACCTTCCTAAGCCCCCAGCATCTGCACCCAGAATGAGCCAAGAGGGTCCGCTGGGGGTGCCTGAGGGCAGGAGGGGCTGGTTTGGCCTCTCACCTCAGGGTCTGGGCTTCTCCTCACAGATGGTCTAGCGGTGTTCCAGGCCTTCCTCCGCACTGAGTTTAGTGAGGAGAACCTGGAATTCTGGCTGGCATGCGAGGACTTCAAGAAGGTCAAGTCACAGTCCAAGATGGCGGCCAAGGCCAAGAAGATCTTTGCTGAGTACATCGCCATTCAGGCGTGCAAGGAGGTAGGGCTTTGGGCTGGGCCCTCAGGCCCCCGTCCCCATGCCCAGTGGCCTCTCGGTGAGGGGGCTGGCTGGAAGCCTCAAGGAGGGGCTCAGCCAGGGGAGAGGCCAGAGTGACTCTTAGAGGCCAAGTGCCTAGGGTGAAGAGGAAGCAGGCTGGGGTTCCTGGGAAGAACAGAATCCTGACTGATAACGCAAATGGCCACTGTCAGGCGCTGCTAGGTGCCAGGCCCATGCAAAGCCCTTCACAGATGAGCGCTCATATTTAACCTTCACGACAACCTGTAATATAGGTTTTAATATTATTTTCATTTTTAAAATGAGGAGACAAAGTCTCAGAGAGCCTAATGTCTACTGAGTGCTTCCAGTGTGCCAGGCATTATCTTTTTTAAATAAATGGTTGATGATGCTAATGTTCACAGCTCTTTGAGGACAGTACTGTTATTCCAGCCTATAATTAAGACCGCCAGGGCTCAGACCACTTAAGCGATTTGCTTAAGGTCACACATCTAACATGTGGCACTGCTGGGATTTGAACCCAGGTAGCCTGACCCTAGAGGTGATATTTTCAGGCCCTAAAAACTCTACCACCCCTCCAGTCAGTGACCGAACCAGGACTTGACTCTGCTAACCTATGGGGTTCCCCTCTGAACCTTAGGATGTGGAGTAGAAGGGCTTGGAGGTGAGAGACTGGGCAGGTCCCGCCCCGGCCCCCGGCCCTCAGGAGCAGCTTCTTGCAGGCGGCCCTGACCTCACCGCCCTCCGCCCCACAGGTAAACCTGGACTCGTACACACGGGAGCACACCAAGGACAACCTGCAGAGCGTCACTCGGGGCTGCTTCGACCTGGCGCAGAAGCGCATCTTTGGGCTCATGGAAAAGGACTCGTACCCACGCTTCCTCCGCTCGGACCTCTACCTGGACCTCATTAACCAGAAGAAGATGAGTCCCCCGCTTTAGGGGCCACGCGGGTAGAGCTCAGTGTTCACACCAGGCGGGCTGGGCCCCTTCCCACCTGCCTCCCTCCCCCCTGCGACAGAGGGGGCAAGCAAGCCCCCGGAGGCTGCGTCCGGATAGACAGACGGACATTTGGATGAGAGGCCTGGACCAAGAGAGGCCCAGGCCACTGGAGGAGTAGAGGGACTGGCCCCACTGGGTCCCCGCTGCCCTGGTACGAGGGGGCCCAAGGGCCTGGGCAGGTCAGGGGCCCGGGCTAAGACAGATCCGGAGCTGCTGCTCCCTGCTGCAGAGACTTCGCAACGACCAAGTTCCTTAAAGAACTGGCTGGTGGGGCAGGGGCCGAGGCCTGGGCTCCAGGGCTCTTCGGGGGAGCTGCTGGGGCTCACAGCTCAGACCCCTGCCTTGAGTTTTATTTATTTAAACAGTAGTTGGATGCTTGGCACGTCGTCATGTAATAGGAAACCTTTGCCTCGTCAGTTTTCCTACTTTACAAGTGCAATATTTTAACCAACGCCTTGTGAAAAAGCCGCCTTGCTGAGAAGGTGGGCACCATATTCCAGTTTCAGGGGATTCACTGGTCCCGAGCCCCTGTGGCGGGCAGCTGGGCCTGCTGGACCGATAAGGCCCAGAGGGGCGGGGGCTGTAGTCTGACCTCACACCGAAATCCAGCCCCCCCTGAGTGAGGGGGGTCCCCCGGGGGGCTCCGGGAAAGCATGGCACCCTCAGACCACACAACGGCCGAGTTCTGGAGCAAATAAAAGGCCTGTGTTATTTTTGTTCTTGACCCTTTCTGTGCGTTCCTGGTTTCGAGGCTTCCCAGGGTCACCGGGGCTGGGAGGGTTGGGAGGGGGGCTGCCAATCACGCTTCGCTCTTCCCATCACCTGCCTCCCATCTGGTGCCGGTGCTGCTCGCGGACAATCAGTCGCTGCCTCTGTGCGTGAGCTCTGCCAAGCTTGTCCTACTTACCATCACATCTTCCCCATAAGCCTGGGAGGTGGCCGTTATCCCCATTTTACAGATGAAGCACGTGAAACCCAGGCAAGTAAGGCGACTTGCCCAAGGTCACACTGCTGGCCAATGGCAGCCAGCAAGGGGCTCAGCCTAAGCCCGCCTGACTGCACAGCCTGCTCTCTGGGTTGCCGGCCTCTGCCGGCTACTGGATGGAGTCCTAGCTGGGCTGCTAACTGGCTATGTGGCCTTCAGCAAGTTCCTCCAATTTTTTCTGCCCCGCCACGCTCTGAGATTCTAGGGGAACTTACAGGAGGCACAGGGATGGTTGGTGGAGGTGGGTGAGGTCAGGATCTCAGGCAGGGTGGCAGCTGCAGGCGGGTGGGCTCACAGAGGCCTTTACAATGGAGAAAGAACTCAGGAGGTGACAGGGCGGGTCCTTCTGTGGCCCTGGGGGAGACTTCCCCTCTGTACCTAACAGGAGATACACATTTAGGAAAGGCCAGGTTGAGAGGAGGCCCTGGACCGCTCGCTTAGAGAGGTGGAAGAGAGCCTGGCCAAGCTGATGCAAAAGCTGCCCCTGATGCCCACAGGTACCACCTGCGAGGGTCTGGAGGCAGGGACCAGGGTGTGGCCTGAGGTGGGGACAGGCTCCCTGGGCTGACTTAGATGAAGGCAGACAGAGTTACTGCAGGAGGACCCCATCTCTTTGGAGCTTGTTTCCTGTGTGGGGTTTCGGGTTCAGGGCTGCCCACTGGGGACTTAGAGATGCCAAGGATAGGGGGCTGTGCAGCCACTCTCCTCCCTGCCTTCCCTTGCTGGTCTCCCAGGGCAAGGACACCCCAGGACCCTCCTGAACATGGAGAACATCAGAAACCGTGGTCTCTGGGGTCCTAATGTCGGGCTAGGCAGAGAGCAGGTGTTTAATGAGTGTCACGGCCTGTTCCCCCAGCACCGGTACGTGAGCTCCTCTGGGAGTGGGGCTGGGTCTTCTCCCTGGTGCCGGGGGGCCTGGCCAGGGAACCCTGTCTGGCTTTGTAAATGGTGAAGGGCTTTCTTGGGGCGGAGCTGCCAGTGCCTCGATGACCCAGAGGGATGGAGGACAGAGATGCATGCCTGGATCAGAGTGAGGGATGACACTCTAAGGTGTAGTCCAGGCCTGGAGATTTGGGGACCTGACACCTGGGTAAACTAAGGCCCAGAGGGGACTGCAACCCCACTCCTGATCCACCAGAATGGTAGCCGCAGAGCTGACATCGGCACCCAGGGCTTCAGGGTCTGGGCTCACCTGGCCTTGCTGGGGTGAGGAGGGGACCCTGGGTCTGGGAGGAGACTCACCTTCCCCTTTCCCTAGGTTCCAGGGAGTCAGCCTTGGGCTGGGCCCTCCATCTTTCCCATTCCCAAGTTGCCATGGAAACCTCAGGCCAGGAGAACCAAGTCAGGCAGATGGAATTCCCATTTCGGAAGGCCCCACTGCCTGGTTTCCATTACTCACACCCGGCGCCCTTGGCCTCCAAGCTGCTTTGGCTACACAGAACAGCTGGAGAGCAGCCTGGAAAAGCGCCTGGATCTGCCTGCCCTACCCCCACTTGGACTCCGAGGGACTTGGGCACAGCCCTCACCGCCTTAGGCCGGAGTCCCCTTACCTGGGACTGTTCTCCATTTCTTCTTTCGCATGTGGTCTCCATCTAGCAACCCCAGGCCAGTTGATGTGAGATCTGAGAGCTGCGAGGTCACCACGTCCTGTCCAGCTCCCTCCCCATCTCACAGATGGGAAGACTGAGGCAGAGGGAGGGAAGCAGCAAATGTGTAGAGGTGCAAGGCCCAGGCCCTGGAGTCAGGCTCTAGGATTCACTTAGCCCCTGGTTCTGCCCCTTACTACAAGCTGCAAATCTTTGGAGAAAAAAAAAAAAAAATCCTGTAGCCTCTCTGCCTCAGTTTTCTCATCTGTAAATTGTGCAGATTGGCACCTACCTCAGAGTGGCAGTGTCTCAGCGAGGCCGTTTGCAGCAAGTTGAGCCCAGGGCCTGGCAGAGGGACCTGCTCCTCCAGCACAAGCTGCCGTCAACCATGTCACTTTCAGGGTCACAGGGAAGTAGCCAAGCTCACTCTACCTTCGTTAGAGTGGACAGGGAGCCTGAAGCCCGCAGATCCCTGTCCTTCCAGGAATGGTTTTGCTGGAGAATGAAGCCAGCCTGTTCCAGGGAGTAGGTCACAAACAGTCTGTCCCTGCACCGCTGCCCAGTCTTGGCCTGGCTGCGGGCAGCTGGGGTCAGCTGGCAAACTGGGTGTGGAGGGTGAAGAGGGGATAGGGCAGCACAGTAGTGCCTCGCAGTGGATACCGGTGGGAGGGGATTCAGCCCTGGCCTGCCTGTGGCAACGTCACCCAGCTCCGTTGTGGACCAGTCAAGTCCCTTGTACTTCTGGCCTCTTGGCCTGGCTGGGGGCAGGTACGGCCTCCTAGACTCTCCAACCTGGAAGAGACCATCCGGGTCCCACTGCTGGCTGGTGCCTGGGTCCCTTCTTGGGTTTCTACTTGCATCCCTCCTGCGATGGGGAGCTCAGTACCTCCAGAGGTGGCCCAGGAGCAGCTGGGAGCCTCTTGTTTCTAAAGTTCCTCCCCAGTGAAGTGGGATCCTGGGGTGGAGGTGGGGCGAAGAAGGTAGGTCAGCAATAGCCTGCAGAGGCCTCCTGCCCAGCCAGGCCCCCACAGGCTCACCCAGTTCGCCACCTTCCCTCCTTCCCACCCTCTGGCCTTCACCAAACTCCCTGAGCTCCCTACCCCCACCTCCCTGCCTGGCTCCTCCTCCCTGTTTCCCTCCCATTCACATCCTACCCTGGAAACTCTCTGATTCGCCTCTCTTCCTGCGAAGCCTGCCCCTCACCCCTGCCTCTCCCTCAGTGCCCCCAGTCCCTCAAGCGATAGAGCCTGGGGCCTCAGGGAAGGCGCTCCTGGGCTGTAGTTTTGCTTACTGTCTGCAACATCTATGAAACATCTGGCTTTTGCTGTCTTCTCCCTGGTCAGCCAGGAAGGAGGGAAGGGGGTATCCTGGGCCCCCTGCCCCCAGCAGGGGGGCCCTCCCTTGGGTTGGAGGAGACAAGTTGAAGATGAAGGAGTCTGCTCAGCACAATGGGAGTGAAGGCATAGCTGGGGCTGGGGGAGGGCAGGGTCAGGTTGGAAATAAGAAATGACAGCTCAGGCCTCACCCCCAGGGTGTTCCATGCCTCACGCTCACCAGGCCTTGCAACAGGCCTAGAGAAGGTCTGAGTATTGTTTTCACTTCACAGGTGAGAAAGTTAGGGCTTAGAGAAAGTAGATAAGGATGTGGTGGCTGAGTAGGAACTGGGACCCCAACCCTAACTCCCAGGCCGCCTCACCTGGTGCCAGTCTGAGAAGTTTAGTGGCTTCGACTGGGGGCTCTTGACTCAGATTCTCCTCGGCTTGAGGGCAGCGCTTTTCTTTTTTTCCTTTTTCAGCTTAAATCGTAAAATTTATTCCAGAAAACATTGCAACCACTTTTGTCACTAGATTATATACAAGTAACAGTTTTAATCATTTTATTAAGATAATTCAGTGCCTATCAGGGACCAAAGTTTTCCATGAAATAACGGTGGATATTTCCAAACAGAATATCTACTAATATCAGTCAGATCACAGTTGATTGAATGATGTGATAGCCTAAGCAACAAGCACTAAGCTATATTCCTACCCCACTTCCCCTAGAACTCAGATTAGATGTCACTTCCTCGGGGAAGCCTTCCCTGATAGCCGTGAGTAGAAGAGGGCCCCAAAGCAGAGGGCCTTTGTCTGCTCACGAAGTGGTTGTGCCTTTCTTTTAAGGCACTTGTCATAGATGGTAATACTTATACACATGCATTCATTTCATTGCTGTCTTTCCCTCTCAACTACAAAGCCCTTGAGGGTAGAGACCATGTCTGTGTGGCTCCTTACTATTTTCCCAGCACCATTACATTGACTGACACATAGTAAGTGCTTAAGAAATACTTACTCAAAGGGTGGGAAGCATATAGTAGTCCTTAGCATGGTTAGTAGGTGCACAGGATGAGCTCATGAGAAAAGGTAAGAAGCTACTGAATAAGTGAAGATTGAGTTCTGTTGTGCATGACAGGAAATATAAGATAGAACTTTGTAAACTCTCTTATGAAAAGGAAATTGATATGTATGCAGCCTGGGGTTGGCATGGCATCTCCATGATCATTGGGAACCCTAGTTCTATCTATTTTGTTACTTTTGCCATCCTCAAATTGTAACTTCTGCTTGATGTCCAAGATGGCTGCTTGAGCTCCAGCCATCACACCTGCATCTGGGAAGGGTGAAGGGGTAGGAAAGAGAGGGCAAAAAGTGGATGTCAATTATTTCTGAGAAAAGGCTCCCAGAAACTTTCATATGGCACTTTCTCTAATATCACATTGGTTAGGACTTGGTCACAGGGCCACCCTTCATTATAAGAGAGGCTGGAAAATGTCGTCTGAATCCAAACAGCCATATGACCAGATGAAAAACAGAGGTCCTATTACTCTGGGGTAACAGACGTGTAGAGCAGATGTTGGGGCGCAACTAGGTGTTTCTGCCACAGACATCCATCCTCTTAGGGCAGTGCAGAGGAGATGTGGCTGGTGCGCATGTATTAGTCAGCTATTATCGAACTAATGCTGCAAAACAAATCATTCCAATGCTCAGCAGCTTTAAAAAAAAAACAATTATTTATGCGCCCTCATCCTTTGACAGGTCAGCTAGCGTTGACTGATCCAGGAGGAGCTGGGCTGGACTTGGCTCTTGACCGTGGGCTGACTTCGGCCCTCAGGCAGAAAGCTCAGCAACCCACCTGGGGAAAGTTCTCACTGACATGAGAGAGGTTTTTGTTTTCAATTTTGAAATAATTATATATCCACAGGAAATTGTGCAAAGATAGTACAGAGAGGTCCCATGTGTCCTTCACCTAGTTTCCCCCAACAATTACATCTTACTTAATTATAGTACAAGGTCAAAACCAGAATCTGACATTGGTACTCTGTGTGTGTCTAGTTCTGTGTCATTTTACCCCACGTGTAGATTGTGTAACCACGACCACAATCAAGATACAGAACTGTTTCACCGCAAAGGTCTGCCTTTATAGTCACACTCGTTGCCCCACTGCCACCATCCCTAACTCCTGGCAACCACTAGTCTGCTCTCCATCTCTATAATTTTGTCATTTTAAGGATGTTATATAAATGGAATCACACAGAACGTGACCTTTTGAGACTGTCTTCTCCACTCACCATAAAACCCTTGAGATCCGCACGAGCTGTTGTGTGTGTCAATAGTTCAATTCTGTTTATTGCTGAGTGAGTAGCGTTCTTTGGTATGCGTGAATAGCAGTTTGTTTCACCACTTACGCACTGAAAGACATTTTGGTTGTTTCCAGTTTTGGGCTATTACATACGAAGCTGCTATGAACAATTGTGGAGGGAGTTTTGTGTGGACACAAGTTTTCATCTCTCTAGGATCAGTGTCCAGGAGTGCTATTGGTAGATCATAAGTATGTATAGAGGTAATTTTTAAAAAATAGTTTATTTATTTATTTGGTTGCACCAGGTCTTAGTCGTGGTGCATGGGATCTTTAGCTGTGGCATGAGAACTCTTAGTTGCAGCATGTGGGATCTAATTCCCTGGCCAGGGATTGAACTCAGGCCCCCTGCACTGCGAGTGCAGAGTCTTAGCCTCTGGACCACCAGGGAAGTCCCAATATAGATTTAATGTTTAAGAAGCTGCCAAACTGTCTCTGACTAGCTGACTGTGAGTGGTCTCTGCATCCTAGCCAGCAAGTAATGTTGCCCCATGTTTTATATTAACTGTTCCAACGGGTATGTAGTGCTGTCTTGTCCAGGTCTTCACTTGCTTTTCCCTAACGGCTATGGTTTTTCCAGTGGTCATGTATGGATGCGAGAGTTGGACTGTGAAGAAAGCTGAGCGCCGAAGAATTGATGCTTTTGAACTGTGGTGTTGGAGAAGACTCTTGAGAGTCCCTTGGACTGCAAGGAGATCCAACCAGTCCATCCTAAAGGAGATCAGTCCTGGGTGTTCCTTGGAAGGAATGATGCTGAAGCTGAAACTCCAGTACTTTGGCCACCTCATGCGAAGAGTTGACTCATTGGAAAAGACTCTGATGCTGGGAGGGATTGGGGGCCGGAGGAGAAGGGGACGACAGAGGATGAGATGGCTGGATGGCATCACTGACTTAATGGACATGAGTCTGAGTGAACTCCAGGAGTTGGTGATGGACAGGGAGGCCTGGCGTGCTGCGATTCATGGGGTTGCGAAGAGTCAGACACGACTGAGCGAATGAAATGAACTGAACTGAACTGAACTGAACTGAATGGCTAGTGATATTGGGCATCTTCTCATGTACTTATTGCCACCTGTATATCCTCTGGTGAAATATCTCTTCATGTCTTTTGCCCATTTTCTAATCAGAATGTTTGCTTTTTCACCGTTTAGTTTTGAGAACCCTCTATACACTCTATGAATGTTCAGTTCAGTTCAGTTCAGTCGCTCAGTCATGTCTGACTCTTTGCGACCCATGGACTGCAGCACGCCAGGCCTCTCTGTCCATCACCAACTCCCGGAGTTTACTCAAAATCATGTCCACTGAGTCAGTGATGCCATCCAACCATCTCATCCTCTGTCATCCCCTTCTCCTCCTTCAATCTTTTCCAGCATCAGGGTCTTTCCCAATGAGTCAGCTCTTCTCATCAGGTGGCCAAAGTATTGGAGTTTCAGCTTCAACATCAGTCCTTCCAATGAACATTCAGGACTGATCTCCTTTAAGATGGACTGGTTGGATCTCCTTGCAGTCCAAGGGACTCTCAAGAGTGTTCCTCAATACCACAGTTCAAAAGCATTAATTCTTTGGCACTCAGCTTTCTTTATAGTCCAACTCTCACATCCATACATGACTACTGGAAAAGCCATGTATGTTTTCTATGTATGAATACTTTGCAAAACATCTGATTTGCAAATAATTTCTCTCCATCTGTAGCTTGTTTTTTCATCCTCTTAATAGCATCTTTTTCAAAGAAAAGCTTTGGATTTTGCTCATTTTTTTTTCTTTTATGGATCATGCTTTTGGTGTTACATCTGGGAACTTTTCACCAAGCCCTAGGTCCTGAAGATTTCCTCCTATGTTTTCTTCTAAAAGTTTTATAGTTTCACATTTAATATCTATGATCCCTTTTGAGTTAATTCTTGTACACGATGTGAGATTTAAGTTGAGGTTTATTTTTTGCATAAAGACATCCAATTGCTCCAGCACCGTTTATTGGAAAGAATATCCTTCATCCATTGATTGATTATTGGGATGTCATCACATATACAATTCACCTATTTAAATGATACAACTTAATGGTTTTTAGTATATTCACAGAGTTGTACAGCCATCACCACAATAAATTTTAGAACATTGTCATCAGCCCTAAAAAGCCTCCACACCTACGAGGTGTCACTCTCTTCCCCATATCCCTTCCCACTCAGTCTTGGGCAACCGTGAATCTGCTTTCGGTCTCTACAGATTTGCCTCTGTCAGACATTTCACATGAATGGAAATCTTACAACATGTAGTTTTTTCTGTCTGACTTCTTTCACTTAGCATAATGTTTTCAAGTTCATTGTTTTATAGCATGGATCAGTACTTCATCTCTTCTTAATGCCTGATAGTATTCCAATGCATATATCACATTTCAAATATGACAAACTATACCACATTTTATTTATCCATTCACCAACTGAGGGATGTTGGGGTTATTTCCATGTTTTGGCTATTATGAACAATGTTGCTATGAACCTTCATGTACGAGTTTTTGTGTGGAAATATGTTTTCTGTCCTCTTGGGTATATATCTAGATGTGGAGTTACTGAGTCATACACTCAAGCTTAAACTTTTGAGGACTTGCCAGACTACCAGTTTACATTCCCACCAGCAGTGCATAAGCATTCCAATCTCTCCACATCTTTACCAAGATTTGTTGTAATTTTTTTATAGCCATCCTATCAATGAATTTCTTTTACATCTTTGTCAAAAATCAATTGGCAAATCAATTGTCAAAAATCAATCAAGTAGGTATGGGTCTATTTCTAGATTCTCTGTTCTGTTTCATTGATTTACGTTTCTATCCTTCCATCCATGCCACACAGTCCTGAGTACTGTAGCTATGGTGGTGGTGATGGTTTAGTCACTAAATTGTGTGTGACTCTGTGGGATCTCATGGACTGTAGCCTGCTGGGCTTCTCTGTCCACGAGATCCTCCAGGCAAGAATGCTGGAGTAGGTTACCATTTCCTTCTCCAGGGGGATCTTCCTGACCCACGGATTAAACCTGTGTCCCCTGCATTGTAGGCAGTCTCCCGTGTTGAAGCAGATTCTTTACTGTTGAGCCACCAGGGAACCCCACTGTGTGGCTATATAAGTCTTAAAATCGAGCATACCTATGTTACACACAGGAAAAGGAGTACGTCAAGGCTGTATATTGCCACCCTGCTTATTTAACTTATATGCAGAGTACATCGTGAAAAATGCTGGGCTGGAGGAAGCACAAGCTGGAATCAAGATTGTTGGGAGAAATATCAATAACCTCAGATATGCAGATGACACTACCCTTATGGCAGAAAGTTAAGAACTAAAGAGCCTCTTGATGAAAGTGAAAGAGAAGAGTGAAAAAGTTGGCTTGCAACTCAACATTCAGAAAACTAATATCATGGCATCTGGTCCCATTACTTCATAGCAAATAGATAGGGAAACAGTGGAAACAGTAGCTGACTTTATTTTTGGGGGCTTCAAAATCACTGCAGATGGTGACTGCAGCCATGAAGTTAAAAGACGCTTACTCCTTGCAGGAAAAGTTATGACCAACCTAGACAGCATATTAAAAAGCAGAGACATTACTTAGCCAACAAAGGTCCGTCTAGTCAAGGCTATGGTTTTTCCAGTGGTCATGAATAGATGCGAGAGTTGGAATATAAAGAGTTGAGTGCTGAAGACTTGATGCTTCTGAACTGTGGTCTTGGAGAAGACTCTTGAGAGTCCCTTGGACTGCAAGGAGATCCAACCAGTCCATCCTAAAGATCAGTTCTGAGTGTTCATTGGAAGGACTGGTATTGAAGCTGAAACTTCAATACTTTGGCCACCTGATGAGAAGAGCCGATTCATTGGAAAAGACCTTGATGCTGGGAAACACTGAGGGCAGGAGGAGAAGGGGACGACAGAGGATGAGATGGTTGGATGGCATCACTGACTCAATGGACATGAGTTTGAGTGAACTCCGGGAGTTGCTGATAGACAGGGAGGCCTGGTGTGCTGCGGTCCATGGGGTCGTAAAGAGTCGGACATGACTGAGCGACTGAACTGAACTGAACTGACGTTTCACAGATACAGTCTTCAAAAGTCCTTCCTGGGAGTGCCCAGTCAGATATGGATTCTAGGAAGGCCCATGGGCTGTGGGTGCCTGCAGCCTGGAGAGAAGAGCTTAGTTCTGGTGAAATATACAGAAGGCAGATGATCCTTCTCTACCCTTGACATTAGGAACAGCCATGTGACTTGTTTTGGCCAATGGGATAGTAGCAGACAAGTTTTAAACAGAGGCTTAAAATACACTTGCACCTGAAAGAAAAATTGGTGCCAATTCTATGCAATCGCTTCCAGAAAATAGTAGAGAAGGGAGCTCTTCTCAATTTTTTAAAGGAAGCCAGTATTACCTTGATTCCCAAACCAAAAAAGATAATAGAAAGAAAGAAAATTACAGACCAATATTCCTTATGTATATGATGCAAAAATCCTTAACCAAATATTAGCAAATATAACTCATCAATATATTTTAAAAATTATACATATTGCCAAGTGAAGTTTATTCCAGTGATGTGAAGCTGGTTCAATACTCAAAAATTGATCAGTGTAAGCCACCATATTCACAGGGTAAAGAAGAGAAGTCATACGATCATATCAATTGATAAAAAATTTAACAAAATTCAAACTCCCAATGTACAAATGATAAGTAAGGCCTTCTTTACTTAACAATCAGTGATCAAATTCCCTGACTCTGAGTTTTAAAAATAGGATCTAATGTACTCAATTTGGTACATTTCCATTCTTTTTCCCAAGAATTTAATTCACCAGCCTTTCTGTGGGTGACAACCATGCTTGTGTCCATGGGGGCACTGAGAAAAGTTTAGAATCTGGTCTCCAAAGACCTCTCCAGCCTCATTATCCTCACATCTCCTCCCTGTCTCTGCCCACACATACACACCAGGCAGGTGCACTTGCACCCCAGGGCCTCTGCATACACTCTTCTCTGCCTGGAACACAGTTCCTGCTGCCTCTACCCTTGGCCATCTCCTCCTTAACCTTTGATACTCAGCTGAAGAGGTGTGTCCTCCAGGAACCCATTGCTGACTCCCCAAATCTGGAGGAGGGCTCTTCTCTGGGCCCTCTCAGTTCTGTGCTCAGGTGACCCAGCCCTGGAATTGCCTCTTGATTTGTCTCTTTCCATCCTGGACTGTGAGCCCCTGCAGGGCTAGAATTGAATGGCTGTCTGGGTCCCCAAGATCTACCCCAGGGTCTTGAAAGCAGGCTCCTGAAAGCTGACCTGAATGGCTGCAGGCTCAGTGTCTTTACAGCCCCCAGGCAGAGCCTCTGGAGTCCACTAATGATGTCACTGGTGAGAAGCCCCCTTCCTGGAGTAGGGTGGGGTGGGGTGTTCTGAAGGTACTTCTCTCCATCCTCACCAGCCCTTGGCTCTCCTCTCAGGGCTGTGACTACCCCTTAGGGAGGAGATTCAGAGGAGGCCCGAGGGGTGAAGGCATCTCGGGCACCAGCTGCAGGCGAGGCGTGGCCTTGAAGGTCAGGAAAGCCTTGCCCGGCATTCAAGGACCTGCTCAGCTAGGTCTGAGCTGCCCTTGGAGACTCCCCTCCTGCTCTCCCAACAGACGTCCCGCAACCTCCCACTGCTCTGTTCAGCCTCATCCCTCCTCCCTTTGCTTCTGCTGTTCCTCTCACCTGGACTGCCTTTCCCTCTTTCTCTTTGCTTTGCCTGTTCTTCCTGGCCCTTCCTCTCAAACTCACCACCGGCCGTGTCTACAAGTCTGCACCAAGCCTCTGCCCTAGGGAATTATAGCTAGCCTCGAATTTTCCACAAAATATTTTGCGGGTGTTGAGTTTGGACCTCCCTGAGAGGGAGCTGGGAGCCGGCCAAGCTGGACTTCACCCAGAGTAGTGGCCAGGAAGAGGGGGGCAGCTCCTGATCCCTGGAAGGAGGTGAGCAGTTGGACCCCAGCACTCCGGGGTGGGGGTGAGGGGCTATCTTTAGCCACTGGTTCCTGGCAGGCCTGGCCTGGTTTGAGCCTGCAGGGAGGACAATGGGCCACTGAGGCTGGGTGGAGGGTAAACGACAGCAGTCAGGAGCAGGGGGACAGAGGCTGTCCACCCCCCACGCTGACCGGCCGGAAAAGCTTCCAGGGTGAGCTCTTTGTCAGACTTCCTGCAAGGCCAGGTGCTGGGCCAGCTGCGTATTCCAGAAGCCTGTCGTCATGAGCAGCAGCACTAGCATCATTTCTTGAGGCCTTTCTGTGGACTGGACACCGTGCTAAGCACCACGCCTGCTGGCTCATCTTTCTCAGCCTTCTCCTACAAACGGGGGAACCTGAGGCTCAGCTCAGAGAGGTGAATATCTTGCTCACACACAGCAACCAAGAGAAGCAGTCAGGATGCAAACCCAGGTCCTGTCTGTCTCCTTCCGAGGGTGGGACACTGCAGCGCCTGCCATACTGCAGAGCCGGCCACCCCTCGCCCTCTCCGTCTCAGACCCATCCTGGGACCTGGGGGCTTGCCTGCCTAATGACTCCATGAATGACCTTGGGCACCATCACTTGCCTTCCCTGGGCCTCAGTTACTCATCTGTGAAGTGGAGGGGAGCCTTCCTTTCAGGGCTATGGAGGGTCGAACCGGAGGCCAAGTAGATGCTCCAGAGGGGGCCACCAAGGAGGAAGGGATATGCACGGTTGGGTCTCTCTGCTTGCCAGCATTTGCTGACTTCAGGAGCCTATGAACCATAGTTCTGTTTATCTTGAAAGTGTTCACCCAGGAAATAACCTCCGTACCTCTCAGGATGCAGTACAAGGCTTTGAGGGATAAACAGGCCAGCTCTGTGCAGTGCCTTGGGGGAATTCACAGTCTGTAAAGAGAGACAAGCCCACGAACCTGAGGAGAGCACAATGAGGGACATCAAAACCTCTGTATCGCTTCCCTGGGCTGCCCTATGAGAATGGGAAGGCGGGGAGGTTGACCAACCACAGTGTGTCATCGTCTCACAGTTCTGGAGGCCAGAAGTCCAAGGTCAAGGTGTCCGCAGGGTTGCTTCTCCGGGGCTTGCAGAGAGCACCAGCCCGCTCCCCATGTTTGCACGTGGTCTTCCGTTTGTGTGAGTCTGGGACTGAATTTCCCCTTCTGAAAAGGCAGTATTACTGGATTCAGACCCACCCTCAGGACCTCATTCTAACTTAATCACCCCTTCAAAGGCCCTGCCTGCAAACGCAGGCACACTCTGTGTTCCTGGGGTTTGCGACTTCAACATAGGAACGTGGGAGGGGACGCAGTTCAGGCCAGAGCAATGGCTCTGTGAAGTAACCGTCAGCAGCTGCCTTTGCGGTGACTACTCTGTCTCAGGTGGGTCCCCACCCCCACACCCGGGGTCTCCAAACAACCAGCCAGCCAAAGTTCTTCAACGTAACAGGAAGCGGGGAGGGTCTCTGAGCCTGGGGGGGTGGGGGAAGGGAGGAATTTCCAGAACATTCCCAGAGGTCAGGTTTCCCCTACTCCCAGCTGGCGAGAGATTCTCTGCGGGGAGGGATGATTGACAAATTCCTAAGAATTGCGCTGCCTGCCTCTGAATGTCAGCTTGTTTTGTACTCAGAGCAGGAATTGTTCTCTGCTGTTTGCAGAAGGGCAGCAAACTCTGTTTTCCAAATTAACTCTGCATTGCAAGGCCTTCGGGCTGAGGTAGGGGACAGATGGGAGCTGCAGGGACTGAGAGCAAGGAGGACCGATGTGGGGACATAAAGCTGTGCGCGCATGCTCAGTCCTGTCTGACTCTTGCGACCCCATGGACTGTAGCCCGCCAGGCTCCTTTGTCCACAGGATTTCTCAGGCAAGAGTACTAGAGTCGATTGCTATTTCCTCCTCCAGGGGATCTTCCCGACCTGGGGATTTTCCCAACCCAGGGATTGAACTTACATCTCCTGCTTGGCAGGTGGGTTCTTTACCACTGAGCCTCCAGAGAAGCCTTATGGGTGGACGTAAGCCTACTGAAATCCACGAGGACTGTGGGGAAGACATGCCAGGCTGGTGGGTGGGGACTATTATCCAGATAAGACAGCAGGCAGCTCCACCTGGGAAGAAGACACCTACACTGGCCTAGAGCGGTGGGCATCAAGGCAGGCTTCCTGGAGGAGGTGAAGACTAAAGTGGTTCTTCAGGTGTGAGTCAGAAATTGCCAGAGGAGACCAGTGACATCCCAAGCTCAAAATCCTGTGGGACATAAGCCTGATGTCTCTGCCAACTGTGGATCCGCCTGGTCCCCTGTGTGCCAGGCCTGGACTAAGCTCTTCCTACAGGTAATGAAACCAGGTGGCCACGTGGGACTGGCTGTAACTGATGTGCAGGGTGAGGAGGTTCAAGGAGAGAGCACAGTGGGTACCGGCCAGACCGAGAATGTTCTGGAATGCTCCGCCATAAAGGACTTTCCGCCAATGTGGGAATGGGGGAAGGGGAGGCTTTGAGCAGGGTAGGGTGGAGTGAGATGACCCCTGCAGGGAAGTGTCTGATGGCGGTGCCTGTGCAGGGGTAGACATGGAGTGGAGAATAGGATCACGGAACTCAGAGTGAGGCAGCTGAGAGGTCGCAGAGGGCCTCTCTGGGCCCAGTGGTTGGTGTGGCCACCCACTGGCAACTTGATGAATGTCCCGCCTGTTCCAGGGAGGACTTCATGGTGACTTTCCAAGAACTGCTGTTTCTCTTTCTTCTGCAGCTTCTCTTGGGGCCAGGAGGGGAGGGACCTTTGGACTGGTCAAGCCTGCTGTAACTCGTGCCTACCAGGGCAGCAGGGGATGGGTACAGAACATACATCAATCAAGCACCTCCCTGTGCCAGGCCTGTGCCAAGTGCTTCACACACCCGCCTGTGGTCCCTCAACCATCCCTGGAGGCAGCTGTTGTTATTCCCCATTTCACAGAGAAGGAAACTGAGGCTCAGGGAGGGAGGGGGACTTGCCCAAGGTCTCTAGGCTGGGAAGGTCTGAAACCTGAGTCTTTCTGCTGGGAAAGCCTATCTCCCATGAAGCGCTCTTTGGCCCCTGCTGGGTTGCCTCAGTTTCTAAGAAGTGGGGGGCGAGCCTCTAGCAGCTCTAGCTGCCTGAGGATAGAAGGGGTCTGTGGGTAGGAGGGTGCTTTACCTGGCTGAGGAGAGGGAGACAGGGAAAAGCCCCACACATTGCCCACCCACTCCTGGCACCAATTCTGGGCCTGTGTCTCTACAGACATGAAAGAGGCAGAGGCTTCATGGAGCTAAAAGCCTGCAAGCCCCGCCTGATTCCATTGTCTGGTTCCCACAGCCAAGACTGTGCCTGCCTGTCTCCAGGGACTTCCTCTCTCCTCGTGGCTGCCAGGGGCCTGCCTTCACCTCCATCTCCCCCTGAGCCTGTTTCCTCCTCTGATAAAATGCTATAATCGTGCCCCCTGGATGGGTGGGTATGAAAGGGAAATGAGGCCAAGTTTGTGGAAAGCCTGGCCTTCCCTGATAGCTCAGTTGGTAAAGAATCTGCCTGCAATGCAGGAGACCCCAGTTCAACACCTGGGTCGGGAAGATATGCTGGAGAAGGGATAGGCTACCCACTCCAGTGTTCTTGGGCTTCCCTTGTGGCTCAGCTGGTAAAGAACTTTCACTTTCGTTGGGAATGCTATGGGCTCTGCTTGCTGGCTCTGGTACTGAAGGTCAGCCTGCTGTGGGGAGGAGGCAGGAGGCTGGACTCTAGCTCCTACTCACTCTGTGGGTAACCCTGGGCCGCAGGCTTCTCTGAACTTGAGCTTCATTGTCTGCATCTCTTTGGGTGGGAGATGTTAGGACTGGGTGTCACCAGGGGCAAAAAAGTTTAGTGCTGACATTAGGGGCAGGGTCTGGTGGGGAGTAAGTTTGTAACACGGCCCCTTCCTTTCAACTTCTTCATCTGTGTGTTGTGCTTTCCCTAACTAATTACCCTGGAAAAATCTCAAAAAGGCACACTCTTCCGAAGTGTGCCAGAGGAGGTGGGGATCCCAACACAGACCCCTTCCAGATGTGCTTCTGGCCTGATCACAGCATCAAACACACACAATACATACCCCTCACCCTACACAGAACACACATCAACCATCACACACACACACACAAAACCATACTACAAATATTCTACACACAAACATACAAACACAACACATATACATACTCCACCACATGTGTCACACACAGAGACCATATTCTCTCTCTCACACACACACACACACACACACACACACACGCACACACCCCAGCAGAACTCCGGTGCGTTTCGCATCCTTTGATTGAGAAAATGCACTTCGACAAAAGCTCTGTGATACTTGAAATGGTCTGTATATTGTTCATCCTGACAGTGTCTTCAGACAGTTGGAAACCAGCCATTGAAACGCACATCAAACACATTCTTCATTCTGGTCCCGGGTCCTGTGGATCCAGGCCGCCCAGTGGGCATGCTGTATGACCCAGGGCTCTGGGGTGCAAGCATGGAAACCCCTGGTTCAGCCACCATTCGGTCACCTTCTTCCAGTGGGGTTTTGGGTCCCTCTTGCTCCACTCCCATCCTGTCTGAGGCATGGCCTCCCCTCTCCACATCACGGGCCTGAGGTTGTGAGCATTTATGTGAGTGTGCATTTGTGTGTGTGTGTCAGGGGAGGGAGGCAGGCAGCCTTCGAGCTGCCATATCTATGAGCTCATAAACCTGTGTCCTGAAGGATCCTCCTGCAGAGAAACTTCCCCGCCAGCTCCACCCAGAAGGCAGAGCAGATGGAAACTTGGAGCAAGCTCTCATCTTGGGTCAGGGAAGAAAATATTCTTTTTCCCCTTTCTCTCTAAAAATATGCTCAGGCCTCTTTTTGAGTCTTGATGCAATAAAAACCAGCTGTGGCTCAGAATGGCCTCTGCAGCCTTTGCCTAGGGAGAAGGAAAACAAACAGAGCCACTGGAGGCGGGGACAACGGCTGTGTCCAGGCGCTGGGCCCAGGCTCCAGCCACCTCCGATCCGGAATTGGGTCCCGAAAGGGCATGGAACAGTCCCTGTCCGTTCGTCCGGGTGTGGGCTCAGGGCACTGGGGGTCATTTAGCCTTTTCTCTTTTAATGTTTGGTGCTGAGGTTGGGAAGATGACAAGAGGTGGGTGTGACTTAGACTCTGCTCCCAGGGACCTCCCCATCTCCTGGAGGAGACAGGTAGGCACTCAAGAAGAGCCTTTGGTAGCCTAGAGGAGGAGAGACTGTGTCTGATTTGGGGAGGAGGGAGACTTCCTATAGCAGGTGATGTTTGGATGAACTTGAAAGAAGGAGGCATGAAAGGATTGGTGATGAAGCTGAAGCTCCAATACTTCGGCCACCTGATGCAAACAGCCGACATTGGAAAAGACACTGATGCTGGGAAAGACTGAAGGCAGGAGGCGAAGGGGATGACAGAGGATGAGATGGTTGGATGGCACCACCAACTCAATGGAAATGATTTTGAGCAAACTCTGGGAGATGGTGAAGGACAGGGAGGCCTAGTGTGCTGTATACCATGGGGTCACAAAGAGTTGAACACGACTGAGTGACTAAACAAAAACAAAGAAAAGAGGCAAGGAAGCGTGTTCTAGGAGGACCAGAATTAACGAAGGCCTGGGGGTGGGGCCAGTGGACCAGAATGTAAGGCAAATGTGGGAGCACAAAGGGAGATCAACTTGGGGATGTAAATTGGGACTCTGGATGCTAGGTGTTATATTGGGTAATAGGGAGCTATGGAAGGTGCTTGAGCAGAGGAGGGACTTGTCTAGAGGGAGGGCTGCTTGGAGGATATTTGGAGGGGAAGGCCGGTTGCCTAGTAGGAGCTGAGGTTTTGTTGGGAGTTCTCTTAAAGAGGGAGTCAAAGATTCCAGCTCGACTTCCTGGTGTCCTGCTCATCTCAGGACACAGACCCTTTTGGAGGAGAGTGTGGGGAGGAGCCAGGAGATCTGGCTTCTAGTTCTGACTCTGATATGGACTCATATGTTCTTGAATAGATCCTCACCCTTCCTAGGCCCTGACTTTTCCACCTGCACAATAGGACCATGAAGTCTTGACCTTTCCTTGGAATATCAGCACTGGGCAGGCTGAGGATGCCCTGATGACAGATGGGGGAAAGCACGCCAGCTGGGTGGGGAGCCAGGCTCCTAGGTTCCAGTCTCCAGAGGACTGCTTCTTGCGTGGATCTGTGGTTTTGGGGGCCCACTGGGCCTGGCTCCTGACCACAGCTCGGTCCCAAGAAAGCTACCTCCTCCATAAGCCTTGCCGTTGGTAAGAGGCCTGGGCTGGGGTCGGGGCTCAGGGGCCTGCCCTCCCTTCCTGGGGAAAAAGCTGCAGATAGCCTCGAGCTGGGACCATTATGTCATCAGGTCTCCTTTCCGACATCAGCATCTCCTTGGGGATGGGTCGGTTACCCTTCAGAAGAAGATAAAACCAGGGCTCCAGAAGAGGAGTGACTTTCCCCAAGACGCACAGCAGATACAGAGCAGAGCTGGGTCGTGAGCCTTGGTCTGAACGTCGCCGGCTCCTCTGCCCCTGGGCCTTCTCTTTCCTGCCACTCCTGCTCCCCCAGCCAGACTTCAGCTCTTGCTCACCATCAGATCTCAGGGGCCCAACTGGGCACACAGTGGGTGCTCAGGAAATGCTTATGGGATGGATGGATGGGCAGATGGATGAATGGATGGATGGATGGCCTAAGGAGAAAATACAGGCTGGGCCAGCACCTCCGCATCCAAAGCTCTTTCCTGGCCAGCAGAGATGCCCCTCTTTAGGCAACCCCAATGCACTGGCCCTTTGACATTCCCTAGTTCCTATGCAGTGACCCAGAAAGGCCTGCTCCCTCACCCCAACCATGCCCAGCTCAGAAGGTGAGTGGACGCCCAGGGCAGACCCTCGGTGGTGGTCAGTAGTTACCTCAAGGCTGCTGGGTTACCAAGAGTGGCTGAGGACCCGTGAGAAATTAGAAGGTGCCCTAGAGTGGCAGATCAGCTGAAAGTCTGTTGGTTACCTGCCAAGCTGCTTCCTGGATCAACTAATCCACCAGCCCTGGGTGCCCCCACCCCTCTGCCAACATTTTCTGGAGCCTCTGAACTATGCCAGAGCTATGAGGGAGCAGCAGCCCCTGGAGGCAGGTGCCTCTGGCTTCAAGGCAGGTCTGCCATCCTCTGGGCCCTGGGCTCCTCACAATCTTGTCCCTGAAGCTCCCCAGCCAGCACAGAATCCCCACTTTCTTCTGCCTTAGGCCAGACACCTCCTACCTACCTGCCAGGACTTGAGTCTGTCCTGATAGCCAGCCTCTCACCTCCTCTGCAGCTTCTCGGAGACCCATGGCAATCTGGAGGGGCTGAGAAATAATAATGATAAAGTCAATGATATTTTCAGGACATTTTATGGAGCATTAACTAAGTACCAGGAACCTTGCTAAATATTTTGCATTCACTATTTCTCTTAATCCTCACAATAAGCCTAAGAACTAGCTAATCATACAGATTCCTGACAAGAAGCACATGGTTCAATCCAAGGATTTATTCAGTGGGTCTCAAACTTGTGGGCACATTGGAATTACCAGGGAGGCATCAAAAAGAGCTGGTGCTTGTGTCCTGCCTACAAGGGGTGTGATTCAGTTGGTCTGGGGTGTTGACCTGGGCTTTGAAATTTTTAAAAGATCCCAGAAGATTCTAATGTGCTGACCAGTATAGGAACCAACAGTTATCTTGGTGGAAGTTTGATGAGGGGCCTTTTTTATTTTTTTCAAACACTGTTTTGGAGATATAGTTAACATATATATTAAGGCCCATATATTTAAAATATATGCTTTGATAAGTTTATTCTTAGCATCTTAACCATTTCTAAGTATACAGTTCAGTAAGGCTAAGTATTAGAAAAGACTCTGATGCTGGGAGGGATTGGGTGCAGGAGGAGAAAGGGACAACAGAGGATAAGGTGGCTGGATGGCATCACTGACTCGATGGACGTGAGTCTGAGTGAACTTCGGGAGTTGGTGATGGACAGGGAGGTCTGGCGTGCTGCAATTCATGGGGTCGCAAAGAGTCGGACACGACTGAGCGACTGAACTGAACTGAACTGAAAGGCTAAGTATATTCACATTGTTGGGCAGTGGTTCTCCAGAACTTTTTCATCTTGTGAAACTGAAATTCTGTGCCCATTAATTGACTTTTCCCCATTTCCCACCCCTCATCCCTGGAAGCCCTCTCACTGCTTTCTGTCTCTGTGGCTTCAGGTACCCCATTACCTCTAGGCACCCTATGTAAGTGGAATCATACAGGATTTGGCTTTTGTGACTGGCTTATTTCACTCACCATGATGTCCTCAGTTCAGTTCAGTTGCTCAGTCACGTCTGACTCTTTTCGATCCCGTGAACTGCAGCATGCCAGGCCTCCCTGTCCATCACCAACTCCCGGAGTTCACTTAAACCCATGTCCATTGAGTCGGTGATGCCATCCAACCATCTCATCCTCTGTTGTCCCCTTCTCCTCCTGCCCTCAGTCTTTCCCAGCATCAGGATGTCCTCAAGGTCTATCCATTTCCTTCCTTTTAAGACTACTAGTCCATTCTATGGAACTTCCTTCCTTTTAAGACTGCTATTCCATTCTATGTATACACCACATTTTGCTTATCCATTCATCCATGAGTGAACGCTTGGGATACTTCCACATTTTGGCTATTGTGAATAATGCTGCTATGAACATAGATGTACAAATATCTTGCTGAGACCGTGTTTTCAATTCTTTGGGATGTCTACCCAGAAGTGGGATTGGTGGATCACGTGGTAATTCTTGGGGGCTTCCCAGGGGGCTCTAGTGGTAAAGAACCCACCTGCCAATGCAGGAGACATAAGAGGCAGGAAGATCCCCTGGAGGAGGGCATGGCAACCCACTCCAGTATTCTTGCCTGGAGAATCCCATGGACAGAGGAGCCTGGCGGGCCACAGTTCATAGGGTCGAAAAGAATTGGACACAACTGAAATGACTTAGCACACATGGACACACTCGTGGTAATTCTGTTTTGAATTTTTTGAGGATCTGCAATACTGTTTTCCATAGAAGCTGTGCCACTTTACATTCCCATTAACTGCACACACGTCCCAACTTCTCCACATCCTAACCAGCACTTGTTATTTTCTGTTTTTATGATAGCGACTGTTCTCACAACAGATGTGAGTGCTATCTTATTGTGGTTTTGATTTGCATTTCTCTAACAGTTCTTGACGGGGAGCCTCTTTTTGTGTGTCTGTCGGGCATTTGTTTATCATCTTGGGAGAATAATGAAAGGGTATTCAACTGAAGTATGGTCAGGAGGTTAAAGGACCCAGTTGCAGGAGGTGACAACTCAAGAGACCAGCCACAGCAGGAAGCTGTAAACCCATTAGGCCTGAAGGGGCAAGAGGCTGGCATTGTGTTGCCACAACCCCCCAGAGCAGGAGGTGTGGGATGAAGGCATTCTGATGGGAGCGGGGACCCTGGGAGGGGGACACGGCCACAGCCGGGACTCTGGCCCAGCAGAGGGAGCGTGCACACCCCCTGACCTCTCTCCCCTCCTTCCCACACTCAGATCTTCAGCCTGTGTGGAGTCAGCCTCCTGAGGACCAGGCAGGGAGAGATGAGAATGAATCTAGGGGGCAAAGGGCAGGACAAACCAAATTACTCCCCCACTCCCAAAGAGATATTACGGTGCTAGCTCCATTTCCTAGCTGAGGACCCTGAGTCAAGTTCGGCACAGCTTGGAGGTTGCCAGACCAAGATGTGAGCCCTGATCTTAGCGATGCCAGACTGAATATTCCAGCCATTAGACCGCACTGCCTTCAGACAGCGCTCAGTGCAGTGAGGGAGGGGTGCTCCTTTGGCAGGGTACCAGACCCACCCTTGAGCTTGGCCAAGGCTGATCCAGCTCTTTCTCGCTCCTTCCTTTTCTACTGAGAAAGCAACAGGGGTTGAATGGTGATTCTGTACTGGGTGAGGGTGGGAGCAGGGAAGGAACCATCACGGGATAAAGACGCCCGGCTGTGCCTAGCTCTTTGAGAAGGACACCAAAGCCTGGACCTGAAAGTGAACTGCAGGCTCTCTGGACAAAGCGCGTCTAGAAGGAGGAGCTGAGGCCCTGTCCTCACGGCTGGTCTAGAGACCGGTTTGTCCTGACTGCCGTCCCAGGGCTCCTTCAGTGTAGCTGAGCCCACTCTGCTCATCAGAGCTGCTCCTCATGGTGCCGTCGCCTCCTGGGGAGCCCCAAGTAGAAAGATACTGGACTGTGGGTCAGTCTCATCCATCCATGAAAGCAAGCCCCCTGGGCTGCTCTTTCCAGCCCGTTGCTGGTTCACGATGCTCCACCAAACGCCAGACCAAGAAAGAAACTGGGCTGGTGGGTGACGCAGGTGCCCAGCCCGGCAGGAAGTCTGTTTTCAAGCACTTTGGTGGCACCAGTGTTCTCTGTGTGGCCCAGCTGGGCAGGGTGATCACTTTCCTCTCTTTCCATCCACCAACCCTGGGTTCCCTATGCCTGGGGGGCCTCCCTTGTGCCGACAGCCCAGAGGCCCTCTGACACTTGATCTGGAAGAGTCCCAGGTTCTGGAGTTTCCCGACAGCAAGGGCTCCTGACTATACCCAGCTCTGGCTCTCACTCTGGAGATGGGAAGACTGAAGTCTGGAGGCATCGAGGAGCTTGTCCGAGGTGGTCCTGAGATGCTTCAAGGTGCCGGATGCCGGCGCTGCTGGGGGTTGGCATGCTCTCAGCCCTTTCCTCCCACCCCTTCCCTGGAGCTCTGCTAGGCAACCACTGGCTACTTGCATTTTTGCAAAGTGATGTCATCTGCAGATAATGGTTTTTCCGTTCCTGGTGGAGCAGGAGTTCCAGATATTGTGCCTTGGAGGAGGGACTCAGGAAAGCAGATTGTCCACCCTTCAGGCATGGGGGTGTTGAGTAGACCCCCACCCCCTCATCATCCCACAGCCATGTCTGCATTGCAGAAGGCAGGCCCATGGTCTCAGGCCTCCTGGTCTCCCAACCCCTAAATGACCAAAACTGCAAGAGCCCCAGAGAGGAGCTTCTTATCTTCTTCTTGGTACAGATGGGCATCTGAGGCCCAGAGAGGGCAGGGCCTTGCCCAAGCTCACACAGCATTTCAAGGCAAACCTGGACTCACACACAGAACACCCTGGGTCACTCGCATATAATTCAAGGTCTCCTAGCCTCAGCACTATTGACATTTTGGGCAAGGGGTGGGGACTGTCTGGGCATTGTAGAATGTTTAGCAGCCTCCCTGACCTCTACCCACTAGATGCTGGTAGCACCCCTCAACCAAGTCATGACAACCAAAAATGCGTCCAGCTATTGCCAAATGTCCCTTCCCACCCTCAGGAGAGAGCAAAATTGTCCTCTTTTGAGAACCACTGTCATAACTGTGGTACCTGGCAGCGATCTCATATTCCACCACCCTCCATTTTTAGATGTTTTGGGGGGAGTTGATGTAATAGGAGAGGCTGGGGAAAATTCCTTTTGTCCCCAAGAGGAAAGTAACCCTCCACCTCCCGAGCCCTTTAGCCACTGCTAAAGGAGAGGGTTCCCAAATTTGAAGCCCAAAGGGGTCTTTGTCTAAGGACCCAACTCTGCTGAAGACACCTTCAGGATGCTAAGGCAGTGCTGGAGGCGGGGGGGGGGGGGGGGGGGGGGGGTGGGGGTGGGAGGGGTTGAGGGGCTGGCCAGGGTCCAGGGCCTCCTCCTGTCTAGAAACACTGCTTTCTCTGATCACTTTTCTTGGCACAAAACTGCCGATTTATTTTCTCGGGGAAATAAAAATAAATGCTAGCTTTTGTAATCACATCTCCGATCCTATCTGGAAAGATCAGGCTCTCGGAGCTTGGCGGCCTGAGCTCTGAGTGCTGTGTCTGGCAGAGCCTGGAATCACGATGGATGCTTGAACATCGGAACAGGCACAGCTGACATATCCTTTCCTGTTACAAGTTTCCTTGGAATGTTAGCAGCCCTGGGAGGCAGTCCGTGCGTGGGCAGGCGGAATTTGGTGGAAAGAAGCCCTGGATAGGCCAAAAGGCCAGCTCAGCTTCTGACTCGTTGTGTGATTTTGAGTCTTTGTTCTTTTCCCCTCCAGGCCTTGATTTCCTCATCTGTGAAGTGGGACGAGGAGAGTTTCTTAACGTGTGGTCCATGGACCACATTCCTCAGAAACACTTAGGGAATGTGTTTAAAATGCGCATTCCTGATTCCTCCCCTACATGTCCTAAAGTTTGATGAGTTTCCAATGGATTTCAGTGTGCTTTCTTTTGGGGATGTATGTGTGTATGTGTGTGTGCACGCGCGTGTGTGCATACACTCAGTCACTCAGTTGGGTCTCTTTGCAACCTCATGGACCACCAGGCTCCTCTGTCCATGGAATGTTCTACTCCAGGGGGTCTTCCCGACCCAGGGATCAAACCTGCATCTCTTGCATCTTCTGCATTGGGAGGCAGATTCTTTTCCACTGCACCAGCCAGGAAGCCCTAGGCGCGAAGACTTTTGGGGATCCAATGCCCTAAAGACTCATCTTCCTTCCAGGTCTTCAGTTTGAACATACTACAGTTTTGCAGGGTCTCCTTTCCCCCCTTATAACCAAGTATGAGGGTCTTGCCTGAGGCGAGAGGGTAAACTTATGTGGTGGTTCAGCACTGGGCATCGTTCCTGAAAATTATCTGCTCTCAAGCTCTTGGCAAGGTCTCTGGGGTCCTCCATCCAACTGAAGTCACTGTTAAAGCACTTTATTCCTACAATGATGAAACTCTAGCTGCTAGTTACAGAGTTTGGTTTCAAAATTGTGCCGTTTATTATTTTTGTTGGATTGGCTTGTAAACCCTTGTATAGTCATACATCATTTATAACTGTATTATTCCACAAGAATGCATTTTCCAGATGAGGTTTATTCCTCCTGTGAAAAACTAAAAAAAAAAAAAAAAAAAAATTCTGTCTTTCTTTTTATATTAAATGGAAGGCTTTCCCAATGTGTTACCTATTTACACCATCTTAAATGGAGATCAAGTAACATAATTGTACTCTTTCTTGATGCCCAAGGGCTGTCACTGTGAACTTCAACTATTGTGCGTACAATCCTTGCAGGGATTCCTAAATTGTGTGATCTCCAAGTCCTCCAAGATGCTAAAATCTCCATGTTTACTGTTAAAAGTTTTGTTTTGCTTTTATTTTTATATTTTAAAACATTTCTTCTTCATGGCATGATCATGATGATACCCTCTAGTGGGAAACCAATAACCCATGCGTGTTAAAATTCCATTTTAAGAGTTAATTAAACAACAAATGAGAAAATTCTCTGATGAGTTAAGGGCTTGAACTTCGTCTTTTATTTTGGCAGCTGGGAGACTCAGGTAGTTTTCTCTTTGTAGTTTAAAGCCCAGCTCCCTTTGATGGCTTTCTGGATAAACGAGAAGTTAGTGTAGATACATTTTCCCGTGTAACAAACTGACTTTCCAGGTGGACTTGTTCTGCTTCTGAATTGGAGATGCTTTGATTTCTTCCTTCTCCTCACCCTGTTAGAGCAGCTGCTCCACCCCTAGCCTGGGACACATGACCCAGTTCCCCTGATCTGCTTGGGCACTTAGATCCTCTAGCCAGGGGATTTGCAACTAGAATTCAAAACTGGAAAAAGTTACCTGTGGGGAGCTGACCTTGTAGGCCACGGGACTCAGGGGAAGACCGCTGTGGGGAGCTGCTCACTTGGGTCATGGGCAAGTCTAGAGTGAATCCAGACGGGAGGATGGGGATAGCCCCCGCCCCCCACCCTGAGCAGAGATGCAGGGAGTGCCACATCTGTATGTTTGCGTGCGCGCTTGCGTGTGTGTGTGTGTGTGTGTGTGTGTGTGTGTGTGTGTGTGCTGCTGGTGGTGGTGGTGGTAAAACATAAGGGTCCCAAGACTCTGAAAGAGGGGCTTGCTCTGGTCAAGTCACAGAAAACCAGGGCAGGGAGAGCCCTGGTAGAGGTCTGGCCGATCTCTGCATTTGGAAGACTGAGACCCTGGGAGGGCGAGAGACTGACCTGAGGTCATCTAGACGGGATGAGGCTAAGCTGAACTCCATCTGTCATGCTTGTTCTGCTTTGCTATCTGGGCAACTGGCTCAGAAGATGGACAGGCCACGTCTCCCCATCTCTTATGCTGGGAATCTGAGGACGAGGCAGATGCTGGCATGGCATAATGTGTTCCAAATGCCTCTCCAACAGCTCGTCATGGTATCTACAGCTCCATCATCTTCCATTTCCAGAAGCAGCTCTGGGCAGGTGCACACCGTGCATCTTGTTCACAGAAAAGCTTAATGAATGATTTTAAAAATCCAAGAGAAGGAAACCCACAGTTACTAAGTCCTCAGGCGATCTATAGCCAGCACATGGCCTCAGGAAGAGAGCCCAATCGCTCCCATTTCACAGGTGAGGAAGCTGAGGCTCAGAGACATGAGCTGAGTTGCCTGGGGTCACACGGCATGTCAGGAGCAGCTCTCAAATCTGTTTCCAGAGCCCAGTTTCCTTGCTCTAAAGAGAATGGGTACTGAGTTCTGGAGCCAGGGATAGGCTGAGGTGATGGGCAGGTTACTAAGTGGGCTGATCTCACAGAATCATTCAGCAGAAATTGTCTGGGCCTCGGAATCAGTGCCAACTGGCTCCATAACCTTGGACTCCTTTCTGAGCCCCAATTCCCTCACTTCCAAAGGAGGGTGGGACTGGATGTTCCCTGTGATCCTAGAGAACTCTGTGGGCTAAGAGGGGGCCTAGGCTCTGGAGCCTGAGTTGGGAAGACCTAGAGGCAGTGGCTGACAGTCTGCCCATGGTCCAGATGCCAAGGAAATGGACAGTAAGGGAAGCGATGCTGTAGCTCAAGGGCTTGGCTTCAAATCCCCCTGCTCCACTTGCTACGATCATGTGGGCTCAAGGAGGTTAAATTAATGGCTCCAGCCTCAGTTTCCTCATCTATAAAAATGGGGATAATCATAGTATCTACCCCATATTAAGGATTAAAGCGGTTAATACGTATACAATCAGAGCAGTGCCCCGGCACTAGTAAGGGTCCAGAGCGTGTTCCTTATTACTGCCGCGCTCCACACGCACACTTGCGGGGGTGAGCAGGTTTAAACTCTTAGTCCTGCTGAACGTCCACCTCCTCCCAGAGGCGGTGGCCGCTCTGGGGTGCAGCAGTTGGTCCCCGTGGGCCTGTTTCCTGGCCAGAGTGAGTCCATGATCACTCAGACCTGACACATAGCCCGGCCACCCCCGCTGGGACCGCAGGCGGCCAGTCCTGGGCTAAAAATAGTGCTTTCATGAATGGAGCCAGGCAGGGCCGAGCTGCAGACCCACAATTAGGTTTGTGTTAAAACCGACTCTCCAGCTCTCCGGCCCCGCCCCTCGGCCCCGCCCCTGCGGCGATGTCGACCGGGGAGATTCATTCAGGCTTGGCGGGGCGGTCTGCGTGGTGGGGGCGGCTGAGGGGAGGCGGGGAGTGCAGTGAAGGGGCTCAGTTTCTCTGTGGCTTTGAGAGGTAGAAAGGAACATCTCCCTTGATAAGGAGGAACTGGAAGTTTTCAGAGTTCACAGCCAGGGTTGTGTAGTCAGATGTAGCCTCTGGATCTGAGTCTCTGCCCGAAGTCTCTTCCCCTCCACCCAGTGGCTCGGCCCGCGGGGGACGGATGCTCGCTGGGGTGGGGGCTGGCCTGAGCAGGCTTTCTTCTCTCCCTGAGGCCTGCGGGCTGGGTGCTCTCCTGAGAATCAGGGTCAGACGGAAGGGTCCAACTCAGGCAGCTGCAGAAATGGAGAAGTTGAGCTGGAGACCACCAGCTGGGGCGCGAGGGCGAGGGGAAGGCCTGGGACAGACTAGCTGCGCAGCGGGTCGCAGAGGGAAGCCGACAGGCGTCAGCGGGGCGCGACCGGAGAGCAGCTGGCAGGTGGAGAGGCGGAAAGAGGCAGGAACTCGGGTCCCCAGAAGGGGATGAAGCCTTGCCGAGCCATGGCCCTGCTAAAGTCCCTTCCGGGCTCCTTACTGCTGGGTCATCTGTCCCCTACTAGACTGCGAACTTTCTGAGGGCACAGCGCTTTGGAATAAATGAGGAGATGGGACCTTTGGCTCAGGATCCCAGATAATCCTGTTCTTTCCTCGAGAAGGATTGGGGGCCCCTAAGGGCTTCCCTTGTGGCTCAGCTGGTAAAGAAATCCACCTGCTAGGATGGACCTGGGTTCCATCCCTCGGTTGGGAAGATCCCTTGGAGAGGGGAAAGGCCACCCACTCCAGTATTCTGGCCTGGAGAATTTCATGGACTGTATAGTCCATGGGGTCACAAAGAGTCGGACATGAATGAGCAACTTTCACACGGGGGGATGGAGGACAAAGGTCCAACTTAGCTCAGGGACAGCATGGTCTCCTTGACCCTGAATTCAGAACACACTACCCCCTCCCCTGACCCTCAGAGAGAGCCATGCCCAAAGAGGGGTGGACAGCGCCTAACCAAAGAAAAGGCAAAAGATTGAGGATGGGGACCCTGCTCCTTCCAAGTTCCTCAAGTTAGATTCCACATTGGCCCAGTTCAGTTCAATTCAGTCGCTCATTCGTGTCTGACTCTTTGCGACCCCATGAATCGCAGCACGCCAGGCCTCCCTGTCTATCACCAACTCCCGGAGTTCACTCAGACTCACGTCCGTCGAGTCTGTGATGCCATCCAGCCATCTCATCCTCTGTCATCCCCTTCTCCTCCTGTCCCCAATCCCTCCCAGCATCAGAGTCTTTTCCAATGAGTCAACTCTTCGCATGAGGTGGCCAAAGTACTGGAGTTTCAGCTTTAGCATCATTCCTTCCAAAGAAATCCCAGGGCTGATCTCCTTCAGAGTGGCCCAAATTGAGCCTGTTACGGACCAGGGTTCTTAGCCTTCCTTAATCAATAGAAATTGATAAGCAGCCAGACAAGAAATTCAGGCAAAGCTTTACTACGGGCTCCTGGCAACCCACTCCAGTACTCTTGCCTGGAAAATCCCATGGGCGGAGGAGCCTGGTAGGCAGAAGTCCATGGGGTCGCTAAGAGTCAGACACCACAGCGATTTCACTTTCACTTTCTACTTTCCCCCTGCATTGGAGAAGGAAATGGCAACCCACTCCAGTGTTCTTGCCTGGAGAATCCCAGGGACGGGGGAGCCTGGTGGGCTGCTGTTTATGGGGTTGCACAGAGTCGGACAGGACTGAAGCGACTTAGCAGCAGCAGCAGCAGTTACAGCACCAGCAACTAACAAGTTTCCTTGCTCACTCCCCAAGGTAGAGGGAGGCAAGCTGGTGCCTTATGGGGGTGAGGGTAGGGGTGGGTTCAGGGGTCAGTCTGGAGGGGTGACCTAGGTGGTTGTCCACCCCTCTGTGGTGCTGTGTGCAGGGGGCATGTGCGGTTCCCTGCCTTTGCCCTTGGCTATTCAGAAGTAGCAGCTGGGTTGTTCGGTCATTTTGTTCGCAATTCACCAAACATTCACATTGGGATAGAAATCACCTATGTTTTCAAGTGGGGGTAACTGAGGCCAAGAGAGGCTGCAGGGTTTATTCAAGGTGATTAAATTTATTCAGAGTGATTTCTTACTGGTGATTCAGAGTCAGATCTGGGCTTCTTGGCTCCTGCATCTGAGCTGCACTCACTGCCTCCCTCTGTGCCCATTCAGCTCCTGTGTTCTCAGTAGCTGGCCCATCCACCCGGGCTGCGGATATTCAATGCCTTTCACAGCTTTCTCCCACTTCCAGGTTTTCCCTCTGCAAGAATGGGACTGGGGATTCCTGAGCCAGTCCAGGACCCATGTGCCTGGAATGAGAGACGCATGTGAGGAGCAGAGATCCTGCCAGGTCACTTCCAGCCAGCAGGATACACGAGGAAATGAGGAAAGCAGCATCTCCACTGCAGCTCGGCCGGGGCTCTGGAGTCTGGAAAGCTCTTCGGAGGACTGGAGGGTGGACCTTTGAAGTAGCCTGCCCTAGTGCCCGCCCGTGGAGGCTTCTCGAGGCCTCTCTGCTTCTTCCTTCACTGGCCACTGTCCGCTGCTGCGTCCTCTCTTCTCCGTCTCAGGGCTTCTGTTTCTTCGTGGCCTCTGCCTGCTAATGTCTATGGCTCCTGTGAGCGTATGTCTTTGATAGCCCCGGAGTTTCTCTTTCCTTCGTGTATCTCTCGGCTTTGACTCCTACCCCCAGCTTCTCAATTTATACTCGTTGTCCCCTTAGGAGAGGACTTGCTTGGCTTAGAAGTCCTGGACAGGTGATAGAGTAAATGAACTCTCATACGAGGTCTCTGATTCTTTGACATGAACTTTGTGTCTAGCAATTCTGTTCAATTTCACACTAACTTGCAGAGTTCGTGCAGACCCCAGGGGTTTAGAGCTCAGTCCCACAAGACTGTCTCCACTTCAGAAACTCTTCACAAGTCCCAGGGACCCCCTGTATTCCCAACCGGCTCTGAATTCTGGGGTTCCCATCCCCCCTCTCCTCAGGTTCCATAATTTGCTAGAACAACTCACAAAACTCAGGAACGTGCTTTACTGTTATGGGTTTGTCATAAAGGACACAACTCACAGCAGCCAAATGGAAGAGGATGAAATATGGTGGAGGATGAAATATGGTGGAGGATGAGTGGCAGTATCCAGCCCTCTTCAGGCACACCACCCTCCCAGCAAGTTGATATAGTCACTAACCAAGAAGCTCTCTCAACTCTGTTGTGTAGGGTTTTTCTTAAAAAATTAAAGCTGGGCTCCCTTGTAGCTCAGTTGGTAAAGAATCCATCTGCAATGTAGGAGACCCCAGTTTGATTCCTGGGTTGGGAAGATCTGCTGAGAAGGGACAGGATACCCACTCCAGTATTCCTGGGCTTCTCTTGTGGCTCAGCTGGTAAAGAATCCACCTGCAATGTGGGAGACCTGGGTTCGATCCCCGGGTTGGGAAGATCCCCTGGAGAAGGGAAAGGCTACCCACTCCAGTATTCTGGCCTGGAGAATTCCATGGACTGTCGGACTCTAAACTCTGTTGTTTAGAGTTTTTCTTAAAAAATTCAAGTTTCATTATCTAGACGTGATAGATTTAATCCTTGATCATTGGTGATTAAGCTCAATCTCCAACCTCTTTCCTCTCCCAGGAGTTTAGGGGTAAGGACAGCCAGCTCCCATTCTGAACCTGTCTAGGGTCTCCCCATGGGTCTTCTTATTAGCATACTAAAGAAGTACCAAGGGATTTAGGACCTCTGGGCAGGAATCAGGGACAAAAACCACATATTAATTTTTTCTTATTATACCGACTGGCCACATCTCTGGTCACTGGCGAACTTCAAGATTGGCTACTGTTGGGTCAAACACCCCCTTTTGTCCAGGCAGCCCTGGCTGGGGTAAAAAGGATGGCTCAGTGTAGTGTGTGGTGGCCCAGGAGAAAGCTGCTCAAGGACATGGCCTGGGCATGGACCTGGTGGGCGACAGAAGTGTCTGGGCCACTGAGGATTACTCAGCTTGGCTGATCAATTCAGTTCAGTGGCTCAGTCGTGTCCGACTCTTTGCGACCCCATGGACTGCAGCACGCCAGGCCTCCCTGTCTACTGCCAACTCCCAGAGTTTACTCAAACTCAAGTCCATTGAGTTGGTGATGCCATCCAACCATCTCATCCTCTGTTGTCCCCTTTTCCTCCTGCCCTCAATCTTTCCCAGCATCAGAGTCTTTTCAAATGAGTGAGTTCTTCGCATCAGATGGCCAAAGGATTGGAGTTTCAGCTTTGGCATCAGTCCTTCCAATGAATATTCAGGACTGATTTTTCTTTAGGATGGACTGGTTGGATCTCCTGTACTAGCCTGGCTGGCACAGGGACAAATAGGGCAAGAATCATTTAAGTATGCTGTCTTCAGAAATCCTCTCTCCCCTACTCCTTTCTTCTCACCATCTCTCCTTTGCTATTTGAATGGACACAATTGGAAAGAAAACAATTGTCTGTGTGTTTAGCCATGCCGAAGCTGGTTATCAGTCAGTATGGTCCATCCCCTCTCCACATGGATTCCTTCCACCCCATCCACTTTGCTCTTTCTCCTCATGTCTGCCCAGACACTCACATCTACTGTTAGTTGCTGAAATAGGCAGAGCCGTTTCCCAATGAGAGGGCTTCAGGCATGTTCTTCCCTCTGCCTGGAGCGCCTTCCCCCGCCTCCACCTTGTGTTAGTTGCTCAGTCGTGTCCGAGTCTTCGTGACCCCATGGACTGTAGCCCACCAGGCTCCTCTGTCCATGGGGTTTTCCCAGCAAGAATACTGAAGTGGATGGCCACTCCCTTCTCCAGAGGATCTTCCCCAACCCAGGGATGGAACCCAGGTCTCCCGCATTGCAGGTAGATTGTTTACCTGACCTTGGCTAACTCCCCCTCCCTAGGCCCCGCCTGATCTCCTGCTCTGAATGACAGGGTCCTCTTTCATGTGCCTCTTGTACTTGTCCTTAATAATCCTCATCAGCCTTTGTAATGATAAACTTCTTTGCATGACTGTTTACCAAATCACTAGACAGTATGTTCCAGGAAGGAGGTATTGGGCCTGTTTTGATCAGCACCATATACAAGCACCCAGAATAGCCTTGGATTACTAGATAGCTGTTGAGTGAATGAACAGAATTGCATCGGAGATAACTATGATATATAAAGGCGGCTTATATGTATATACATGGATTAGAAAAATAGGAGCACTTAATAATAGCCAATTAAAATATACTCAATTGTAGCCAATTAAAAAATACATTATAGTCATCTACCATGGAATTTATACAGCCAGTAAATCACAATTTAAAAGCATATTTACGTCCAACATCAGTAGTCACTAGGGAAATGAGAATCAAAACCACAATGGTTATAATTTAAGAAACAAAAGAAAAATAGCCAGTGTTGGTGAGGATGTGGAGAAATCGGAACCCTCTTACATTGTTGATGGGAATGTAAAATGGTGTTGCCACTGTGGAAAACGGTCTGGCAGCTCCTCAAAAAGCTAAATATAGAATTACCATAACCCAGCAATTCTACTCCTACATATATATCCAAGAGAAATGAAACCATTTGTCCACACAAAACCTTGTCGTACACAGATGCTCAAAGCAGTGTTACTCATAATATCCCCTAAATGGAAGCCATCCAAATGTTGATCAACGAATGAGTAGGCCAGAAAAATATGGCATGCCCATACAATAAGCCATTATTCGGTCACAGAAGGGAAGGACTGTTACCCCTGCAACATGGGTGAGACTTGCAAGCATGATGCTAAGTGGAAGAAGTCAGACAGAATCCCATTCATTATGATTCCATTTATATGACTTGCACAGAGTGGCAGGTCCGTAGATAGAAAGTAGATTAGTGGCTGTCAGAAGATCAGGGAAGGGGAGAATTGAGACCAACCACTAACAGGTACCAGTTTCTTTTGGGACTGATGGAAATGTTCTGGAATGAAGTCATGGTGATGACTGTGCAACATAGTGAATATAGTAAAAACCACTGAATGGCACAGTTTAAAATGATGGATTTTATGCTGTGTGAATTATATCTCAGAAAATTAATTAAAAGTGTATTCCATAAGAGAGGAGAGACTCGTGATGTATTACAGGGAGAACACAAGCTACGTAATCTAGCTACGATATCTACTAGAGTCAACATATACCACAATTTCTAAAAATTTTCAGAGAGAGAGAGAGTAGCAGGTAGATATAAACAACCACAAACTTGGATATGTTTGTCCAGTTTGTCTCGATTTTTCAAGTGGGCCAGTGAGAAATTTGTTATTATTTGGGGTTTTTTCCCTCTGCCCTCTGTCCATTTAGCCAGAGGAGCCCCTACCCCTTTTTCCTTGGGGATGGAGGTTGGGAAAGTTGGGGAGTCTGGGGTTCAGCCTCCCTAGACATTCTCACAGCCTCCCTGCAGACCCTCCTCTTTCCCAGTTGGGAAGCCCCTTGCTCTCCTCTCTCCCTCCCCCTCCCCTCGTCCTCTGCTTCCCTAATCTCAGTGCTTAAAGCCACAGACCCCTCCCCCACACCCCAAGAACACTTGGGACAAACTCATCTGTTAAATGGGGATGCGGTGGGCTACCCTGCAGGGTCACAACCAGGACTGGTTCAGAGGTGAATGGAGGTCCCTGCCCGCCTTTAGGGGGCCTGCCCTCTGCCCCATCCCCCAAGTGCTGTGTTTCTAAGTGGGCCCAGAGCTGTGTGTTTTGGCCTGGTGTGTCCCCACGTCTGGAAAGCCCTGCTTACTGGCACACTTCAGCTTCTGGATTATGGAAATCGCCTCCGCTGCCCCCAACCCTCTATGTCTGGGCGGCTGACAGCTGGAATTCCATGGCCAGGCTTGCAGGAAGCTGGGGGTCCAGGCTGCGAGGTGGAAGACTGCCTCTCCAAAAGAGCTGCTGGGATGAGGTCTGGCTGGCTCCCCTCCCCACCTCGGGGCCAGCGCTCCTGCTAACCTCATTTGACGTCATGTTTCTGGTTTACTGGGAACCAAGCAGAACCCGTGAGTCCTCAGCATGTGAGAGGCTGAGGTTTTCTCTGCTACTGTCTGCCTGGCGCCCTGCTGGCCCTTCCAGAGGAGCCAAGGACTTGGGTTTGCAGAGATCTGGAGCAGAAGGAGATGAGGGGGGCCCTATTCCCCACTCCTGGCCTGGGAGCAGAACAGCCTCAGCCTCTACAGTGGGGCAGCGAGGGGGCCATTCTCCTGGGCCAGGCCCTCCCTCCGGAGGTGGAGTTTGGCTTTCCAGCCTCACTAGCTGCATGACCACAGGCAGAACTGTCTGCCTCTTGAGCCCAGGTGTATGTAGGTAGGGGAGGAAAAATAATGTTCCCTCTACCCTTCTGAATTCTTAGCGGAGACCCCTGTCATAAAAGACATTGAGAAGAGGAAAACAAACAGAAGTTTATGAACATGTATCCCTGGGGCACACATCAGCCAAAGCTGGGAAGAGTTACTCCCTGAGGCGGCCTAGAGCTCAGACTGAAACATCGACTTAATAGGGAAGGGAGTGGAAGGATGCAGCTCCCTTAGAGGAAAGGAAATGAGTTTTAGGGAAGATGAATGGACTCCTAGAAGAATAGGCTGGAGGTGTGACAGTCTGATGCAGTTTGCGTGGCTGCGGCGTTGACTTCTGGTCTCTCCTTGTCTAGACTCAATCTGCCTCCCTCTCCCTGTTGAGGACACTCCAGGGGAGGAGACTGATGATATTTGAGCTCCTTTTGCAGAATCTGTCTGGAGGCAGATAAGGAGAGTTCAGAGGAAGTCTGTCCCCGCATTTGCTGCCTTTTAAGTGCCTACAACTCAAAATAATTGACATACCAGAGACGTATATTGGGATGGTACATTCTACTCTTCATGAAGAAAGGGAGGAGTGATTCTGCACCGTGTGTGTGTGTATGTGTGTGTAAATGTGTGTATACCTGTGTGTACACACCTGTATGCTTGTGCATGAGAGGAGCTAGGGGGCTCTGGCAATGTGGGGGGAGCATTTTCGGTTGTCACAACGATGGAGGCAGGATGCTGTTGGGGTGGAGAGGGTACAAAGCACTAAATGTCCCGCTCTGCATGGGGTGGTCCAAGCAGTGAGGGCTGGTTGTATCTCATAGAAAATCCAGGCAAGCTAACTACCAAGGTCTGAGAAAGCTGAACGCAGAAGAACTGATGCTTCTGAACTGTGGTGTTGGAGAAGACTCTTGAGAGTCCCTTGGACTGCAAGGAGATCCAACTAGCCCATCCTAAAGGAGATCAGTCCTGGGTGTTCCTTGGAAGGACTGATGCTGAAGCTGAAACTCCAGTACTTTGGCCACCTCTTGCGAAGAGTTGACTCACTGGAAAAGACCCTGATGCTGGGAGGGTTTGGGGGCAGGAGGAGAAGGGGAAGACAGAGGATGAGATGGCTGGATGGCATCACCGACTCGATGGACGGGAGTTTTGGTAAACTCCGGGAGTTGCTGATAGACAGGGAGGCCTGGCGTGCTGCAGTTCATGGGGTCGCAAAAAGTCGGACACAACTGAGCGACTGAACTGAACTGAACTAACTGAGACTTTTAATATTTTGAGACCATTATTGGAAAACAGGCTTATTGCTACTTAATCCAAGGAAGAATTTCCTTGTGCTGTTACGGTTATGGTGCCAAGGAATGAAGACCCATCAAAGGCCCCACTGCCCTGGAAGAGGGTGGTGGTTGCTGGTTTAGTTGCTAAGTTGTGTCTGACACTTTGGGACCCCATAGACTGTAGCCCTCCAGGCTCCTCTATCCATGGTATTTTCTAGGCAAGAATATTGGGGTGGATTGCTATTTCCTTCTCCAGGGGATCTTCCTAACCAAGGAATTGAACCTGTGTCTCCTGCTTGGCAGGTGGATTCTTTATCATTGAGTCACCTGGGACGCTGGAAAAGGGTGGGTCTAGTTAACTAGAAAGCCCCTCCATCTTTGTGAAGATGGGAAGGTTTGGGATGAAGGGCTGGTGGAAGCAGAATTCCTATCCCTGACCGACTAGAGTTGGGGGTAGGGGTAGGGGTGTGGGATGGGAGGAGGAGAGAGGAGACTCTTGTGTGTTGCGTGCTGGGCCCTTGGGTGGCCAAGGCTCTGTGAAGCAAATTGAGCAGGGAAAATTCTTAGAGGTGTGGGGTTGGGGAGAAAAGAATGTTCAAAAACAGTGATGTCAAATGTTCAATATAAAGTTGTGTTCAGAAGTGTATACATTTTCCCACATTCCATCTTCCCGTTAAATCTAGGGCACATTCCCAGGTGCCTTGGGGAGGGGTGAGTTTTTCCTCACTCCAGTTTTCCCTCGTTTTGCCAACGAGGGAGGAAGGGGCCCACTGTTGCATCTCAGTAATTGCTCCAAGGAACTGAGACAGCTCTCCTGGGGCTCATGAGTGATCCACACTGAATCAACTCTGAGAAGTTTGGAAGCAGAGAGACCACAGGAAGGCAGAACCCTCATGCTGAAATCTTGGAGAGGGCCTTCAGCTGGAGAGAAAGATTCCTGGCAGTCCAGTAATTATAGTCCTAATGATGACTAGCATTTACCGAGTGCTTACCGTCAGCAGGTTTGAAGAGGCGTGTTTGACAGTGGTTAAGTAAGCAGATTCCCAGTTTAGGTTTCCTGGGTCTAAATTCCAGCCCTACCTGGTCTGCCTGTGGGGCCTTGGCAGGTTACACACACTTCTCCAAGTGCTGGCTTCCCCATCTGGAATGGTGGCAGTCTCGGTGCTTACCTTAGAGGCCGATTAAATAACGTAACTCACATAAGGCACAGCACAACGTCTGGGACACTGACTTCTCGGTAGAATCAGAGGTTGTTACAAAGATGGTCACTGCTCCATTATCACTGGTGGCGGAGGGGGAGAGCGCAGCTGGCATTCAGGTTTCCATATATCCTGTCATTTAATTCTCACATCAATTCCATGAGGCAAATGTTTTATATACAGATGGAAGTGTTTTATTTGCAGTTCCATGAAGCCAATGTTTTATTGTACAGATGAAAATATGGAGGCAAAGAGAGGCAAAGAGACTTCCCCCAAGGTCACAAAGCTAGCAATTCTGGGTTTGAGCTCAGGCCCCTCTGATCCCATGGTCCTGCTCCTCATCCTCCTCCAGGCAGTCTCCAAGATTGTCTAGCAGTGGGGTGAGATGCCTTGATAAGTCAAGAGACTCCCGTCAACAGGCACTGGAAGAGGATTTTTCTACTCTGGGAAGGAGCACAGATGACTTTTGGCTCCAGGACTCAATGCTGTGACTCAATTTTAGTTTTTGGGAAGGGTTCTGGGAATTGTTGATGAGCTTACAGGCCTGGGTCATGAGGTTTGAGAGCCAGGGGGTGCTAAGAAGGCCCGCAGACCCAGAAGGCCACTGTGCTGGCCTTAACACATATGGAGGTGGTGTGAGTGGCATGTGTGTGTGTGCGCGCGTGCGCGCACGTGCGTGCTAAATCAACACTATTTTGTTTTCTTCATCAAGAGCCCTGGCCCTCCTGCTACTGTGGTCGACTCACAAGGAATAGTCTGCACTCAGGGTCACAGGTGGTGACCTGTGGAAATTCCAGGAAGATGGGCACAAAATTCCAGGAAGATGACAGGGGAGGGCTGGAGGCTTGGGGACCACTGTACCCCTGGCGTTCTTTATGCAGAAAACTTGACCCTTCTATTCTCCAGGACTGGCCAGGGGGATCTCCGCTTGGGAGGCAGTGATCTTGGGAGCTCCATGGTGGGGGCCCAGGGGCCTGGGAGCAGGAGATAGTGAGTTAGGACCAATTGTGCCACCATCCCACAGAGGGGACCTTCGCTTCCCCCATCCAGACAAGAAGGGGCCGGGGCTAGGCTCCTGGGTGGTGGGGAGGGCCCTGGACGTCTGGCTCTACATCCTTGGAATTCCCCAAGCCGGGAAGGCTCAGGAGTATTCCCCTAAAAGGCCCGGTGGGGGAATGACTGGCCCAAGGAAGCTTTATTGCATCAAAGAATAGGAAAGCAATACGGTGCAGACATTTCCGATAGGAAAGGTTCCTGGGTTGGGAATGGGACTAGGGGGTGCTTTCTTCCTGTTTAGGGCATGTGACCTCTCCGGGGACAAAGAATAGCTGCTACCACCTCAGTCAGGATGGAGTGTGAGAAAATAGGCTGGAATTATAGCAAGAAGGCTTAAGGTTAGACACTTAGTTTAACCAGATAAAGCACTCGGATCACTTACTCTGAGAGGGATTCAGCCTGAAGTTGTAAACAGGTTTAACAAGGCTTACAGAAATCCGCAGAAGCTTCACTCAAAGGCAGAAATATGGGGAAGATAAGCTTTCAAATCAACAACGGAGTTAGTCATGTCGGCCATATTGCTAGCACCATGCTGGGTATCTTGGCAATGGGTACCTGGTTCTTAGGTATAGAACAGATGTCCCTAACTCCAGGATCAGTCCCAGGTACCCATTCCGCAGAAACTTGTAGCACAAAGCTGGAAGAGAGTCTGAAAACCAATCAAAGCCCTCTCCTCCCCCCAAAAGTTTCAAAGTTCAAATCCAGGATGTAGTATTTATTGAGCACTCACTGAGTGCTAAGCCCTTTGCATGCATGAGATCACGGAATTCATGAATGAAATAGTACATTCACTGTTTGGGGGAGAAAGAAGTGGGCTCAGAGAGGCTGTGTCCCACGCCCGGGGCCACGCGGCAGTCAAGCGGCAGAACCGTCTTTCCTCAAGGTGCCGTGTGTTCCCAGGCTAGATGTCCAAGCTTGGGACCTTTCACATTCCTTTTCTGTGCCAGGCACTGTGCCATATGGTGGGGGTTCTAGGGACAACAGGCTAGCCCCCATCCTCATGAATTTACCCTTGATGGCTGGTTCAGAGGAGGAATTCTTGCTGTTGGAAATTTGGTGTCTGCAGACCATTCCAGAAGCATCCAAGGCAGTGAGAAGCCTGGTCAGGGGTGTAGGGGCTCAAGGAAGTTGAGAACCGAGAGGACAACGGGAGATGGAGACTTTCTGTGGGAAGGTGGTCAGGCCAGGTAAGGACAGAGTCCCTGACTCCGGATCAGTATAGCGGGGAGGGCACCATGAATGGAGATCTCCGAGGCTGGAGCGCCCGGGTGTCCAGCATCCCAGACATGGGATGAACAGCGCCCTCAGACACAGGATGCGGAGGCGATTAGGCACACAGACTTTGGAACTGGGCAGATCTCGACTCAACTTGACTCTAGCTCTGTGTGACCTTGGACAAGTTACTTGCCCTCTCTGAGGCTCAGTTTCTCCAACCGATAAACAAGAATACTTTCTCGAAAGGGTTGGCCCTGTGCTTGACGTGTTATAAGCCCTCCATCTATGGGGGCTGCTCTCATTCAGTTATGCCTGGGCATAACTGCTTCTGTCTGCCTTCTGGTCTCCGTTTCCCAGATAAGAGAATATCTTCTGAGCAGCTCTGAGAGGCCATGGCTCCGTCAGAGACTCTAGGCAGGGGCTGACCAGGGCCTGGTCCCCACGGAGATCAAATTTCCAGCCCCTCCGTGGAGCCAAGTAAACACAGGGGAGACAGCAAGGCTCCCTCCGCTGCCCACTAACAACCAGATTCCTGAAGCCACCGCAGCCGCGGCTGCTCACTCTGATTGTGTCTGGCTCCAGTGTCCCCAGGCCCTGCTGCCGTCACCCTCATGAGACCCTGAGGTTCGAGGTGGGGGTGTGGAAGAGGCGTTGCAAGCCAGTTTCGTGGTGGCGGCGGCAGCCAGTGTGTCAGCTGCTTCCAGGAGCAGATGGCTTGTCTCTCAGAGTTTTCCATTCTGGCTCTTCCTTCCTCTCTTGGTCATTTCATGGACCGCTAAAGCTGCTGACAGATGAGAGAGAGCCCAGGATGCTGAGCAAACTCCCTCCCTCCCCCAGCCCTGAAACGGCTGCATCCCCACTATCTGGGGCCAAGGCCAGTGGCCCTAATTTTATAATCTCTCAATTGTTCTATTCTCTGACTTTTTACTTTCCAAGAGAAATTAGCATGCTATTTACTGAGCACATCTATGTCCCAGGCATAGGTGAGCAAGACACAAAATCCCAGTCTTCAAGGATTTCTTGAAGGATCATTTCTGCCTGGTGAATTCCTATCTACTCTTCAAAGTCCAGTTCGAATATCTTCTTCCACTTCTCCAAGCTATTCATCTCATGCCACTTTCTCAAGGATTCTCTGCATGATCATGTGAGCTTTTTGGCAGTTCTCTGGGGCCAAGCTCTCTTTTGCTTGAGAAGCTTCACTGGGGCTGATGCTGCCACCTCCAATTCCTCCTACCCCTCATTCCCAAGCAAACCATACTCGCTCTTCAGAACTCAGGACCCCTGGACTTTACCCTCAAGGCCATTAAGATGCTCAAGATCCCCAAGGCGCTCTGTCAGTTATGTTTTTACAGTGTGCTATTTGATTCCTGGCCATCTCCCTCTCTGGAATGTACATTCCACGGGGACAAGAAGAGGGTAATGGTATGTAGTCTGGCATGTGGAAGACTCTCAGTATACATCTGCTAAACAGACCCCTCCTCCAGGAAGTCCTCCCTGATTTCCTCAGTTTCTCTCCCATCTGCTTATTTCTCATCACTTTCTTTCTTGTCTCACTTTGTTTATGAATTTTTAAATTCTAGAATATTTATACACAGAAGAAAGTACATAAAATATGTGTACAGTTTAACAAATTATTATAAAGCAAATGCCAACTTAAGTACCACACAGGTTAAGATTTAGAACAAAATCAGAAACTAGATCTCCCTGTGGGTCTTTCTCATCCCACTAGAGTCAGTGCTGATCTTTTGATCATTTCTTGCTTTATTTTATCGTTTTGTTTCTACAGAGGACTTCCCAAACCATAGAGTTTCATTTGCCCACTTTTTTGAACGTGATGTGTGTAGAATCACCTGCATATATTCTTGTGCGAGCTTGGCCTCTTTGGCTCAATGTTATGTTTGTGAGGCTCAGCCACGTTGGGGTGTATGCTTGCAGCTCATTAACTTTCTTTGAGTATAGTTGTTTTTTTTAATCATATGACATCATTTATTTATTCATTCTACTGCTGATAGACATTTTAACTATGCCACTGTAAGCTTTCTGTTTTGTCTCCTGGAGCGCACATGTACTCAGATTTTAGGGTCTATACCCAGGAGTGGGACTGCTGGGTCGTAGGATATGCAATTTTATGAAATAATGCCAACAAACACTTTTTCTAACAAATACGTCCACAAAGGTTTAAAGAACTCTTAAAACGTAACTTTGAGATATCACTTTACATGCAATAAAATACACCCATTTAAATGTATATTTTGATGTGTTTGGACAGGTTTCTCTGGTGGCTCAGACAGTAAAGAATCTGTCTGCAAGGCAGGCGGGAAACCCCAGTTTGATCCCTGGGTTGGAAAGATCCCCTGGAGAAGAGAATGAGTATCCAGTCCCATATTCTTACATGGAGAATTCCATGGACAGAGAAACTTGGCGGGCTACAGTCCATGGGACTGCAGAGTCAGACACGACTGAGAGACGAAAGCTTTCCTTCCTTCCTTATACATCTTTGTAACCACCACCACCATCAAGATACAGAACATGACTGTCACCTCCAAAAGTTCCTTCATGACCCTTTCCTGACAATGTCTGCCACCTCTGGCCTCAGTCCACACTGGTCTGCTTACTGTCACTATAGATTAGATTTGCCTTTTCCAGACATTGGTGTATATACAGGGACCATGCTGTTCAACTAATATAAATAGTGATTCTAAACGTGAGTTAAGAAATACAGGGGAAAAAAGCAATTTTTGTTTAGAGATTGTTTTCACAGGTTTATATAGTTGTTATATGGGCTTCCCAGGTGGTGCTAATAGTAAAGAACCCACCTGCCAATGCAGGAGACCTAAGAGATGTTTGATCCCTGGGTTGGGAAGATCCCCTGGAGGAGGGCATGGCAGCCCACTGCCGTATTCTTGCCTGGAGAATCCAATGGACAGAGGAGCCTGGAGGGCTACAGTCCATAGGGTTGCAAAGAGTCGGACACAACTGAAGCGACTTAGTATAGCTACAGTGTGTAGTATTTTGTATTTGGCCTCTGCCGGTCAGTGTAACATTTCTGACATTCATCCACATGTGCGTATGAGCAGTTCACTTCTTTGGGCTCTGGATCAGTGTTCTATTGTATGGATGTGCCGGTTTGTTTACACAGTCATCAGTTGATTGACATTTGGATTATTTCCAATTTGGGGGTATTACAGATGAAGTTACTATGAATATCCATGAACAAGATTTTATGAGGACATTTGTTTTTATTTCTCTAAGATAAATACTGCAGAGTGGAATTTCTGGGTAATGTGGTAAACGCATGCTTAACTGGATAAGCCCCTGTCAACCTGTTTTCAAAGAATCATTTTATATCCTTACCAGCAATATATGAGAATTCCAGCGGCTCTCTATCTTTGTCAGCACTTGGTATATTGTCAGTAATTTTAGTTTTAGCCACTCTGGTGGGGGTGTACTAGCATCTCACTGTCATTTGCACTTACATTTCTTTAATGACAAATGACATCAAGCATCTTATGTGCTTATTGGTTATTTGTATATCTTCTTTTGTGAAGTGTCTGTTCAAATATATTTTTTTAAATGGTTTATCTTTTTAGTATTAATTTGAAAGAGTTCTTTATATATTCTGGATACAAGTTCTTTGTCAGAACATTGTATCATGAATATTTTCCCCCAGTTGTTGGTTAACTTTTATTACTTAATAATGTCTTTAAAGAGCAGAAGTTTAAAATTTGCTGAAGTTCAATTAAGACTTTTTTGTTTCCATTTACTGCATTTTGTGTCCTTTATAGGAAATTCTTGCCTAATCCAAGATTGAAAGAATTTCTTCTAGAAATTTTATAATTTTAGCTTTTATGCCTCAGTCTATGATCTGACACCACCCTTATGGCAGAAAGTGAAGAGGAACTAAAAAGCCTCTTGATGAAAGTGAAAGAGGAAAGCGAAAAAGTTGGCTTAAAGCTCAACATTCAGAAAACGAAAATCATGGCATCCGGTCCCATCACTTCATGGCAAATAGATAGGGAAACAGTGGAAACAGTAGCTGACTTTATTTTGGGGGGGCTCCAAAATCACTGCAGATGGTGACTGTAGCCATGAAATTAAAAGACACTTACTCCTTGGAAGAAAAGTTATGACCAACCTAGATAGCATATTCAAAAGCAGAGACATTACTTTGCCAACAAAGGTCTGTCTAGTCAAGGCTATGGTTTTTCCAGTGGTCATGTATGGACGTGAGAGTTGGACTGTGAAGAAGGCTGAGCACCGAAGAATTGATGCTTTTGAACTGTGGTGTTGGAGAAGACTCTTGAGAGTCCCTTGGACTGCAAGGAGATCCAACCAGTCCATTCTGAAGGAGATCAACCCTGGGATTTCTTTGGAAGGAATGATGCTAAAGCTGAAACTCCAGTACTTTGGCCACGTCACGCGAAGAGTTGACTCATTGGAAAAGACTCTGATGCTGGGAGGGATTGGGGGCAGGAGGAGAAGGGGACGACAGAGGATGAGATGGCTGGATGGCATCACCGACTCAATGGACAGGAGTTTGGGTAAGCTCTGGGAGTTGGTGATGGACAGGGAGGCCTGGTGTGCTGCGATTCATGGGGTCGCAAAGAGTTGGACACGACTGTGCGACTGAACTGGACTGAACTGAACTGATGATCTATTTCACATCAGTTTTTTGTATATGGCACAAGGTAAACGTCAAGTTCTTCTATTTTTTTATGTTGATCCCTTCTTGAATTATCTTGGCACTTTTGTCACAATCAACTGGCCCTGTGTGTTTGGGTCTGTTTTGGGAACTCATCCTCTCCCATTGATCTTTGTATCAGCGGTTTTGCCAGTGGCACTCTGCCCTAATCACTACAGTGTCATCATAGGTGTGAAATCAGGTTGTTTAAGTCCTTCAAATTTGCTCTTCTTTTTTGAGCTTCATCAAGTAGAAGCTTAGATAATTGATTTGAAACCTATCGTGTCTAATACAAACATTTGAAGCTATATATTTCCCCTTAAGCAGTTCTTAAGCTGCATCCCACTCATTTCAGTCCCCTCGCCTAAGCTTGTTTCCCCGTATGCCTACTTCCTAAGGTTTTGTAACCAGCTCCTACTTTGCAAAGGGAAGAACCCTACAAGTGGCCTCTTAACTTCCTCTGTTGCTCCTTCTAATTCATTTCCTCCAGAACAGCCGGAGGGAAGTTTTGAGAGTAAATCCATTACGTGCCTGCATTGCTCTGACCCTGCTCCACCACGTTCTTACAACTTCCCATTAGCTCCCCTTTCTACTTAGAAAAATATCCAAGCCCCTATCAAGGCTGTGCATGATCTGGCTCCCACCCACCTCCTGGATCTCATTTTCTCTCTCCTACCTGGTCCTTTTATCACATTTCAGGTGTTCTGGCTTTTTTTTGTTTCTCTCGACTCATGAAGCTCTTTCCTTGCCTCTGAGCCTCTGTAAATATGATTCCTGTGGCCTGGAATGCTCTCCTCCTGTATCAATTAACTGTTGCCAGGTAACAAACCATCCCCAAACCTAATGACTTAAAAAAATAATCATCCCTCTTTCCCTGCTGCCGCAGAGCCGCATGGAGGCTGAGGCTTGGGTGCATTCAAGATTTGGCTCTACCGGTAACCCACCTCCATGGCGGAGGAAGGCATTGCCGCTGGAGGTGTGATGAATGGACAGTAATACTGCTTTGCAACAGGTGCTGAAGACCGCCCTCATCCACAATGGCTTAGCATGTGGAATTCATGAAGCTGCCAAAGCTTTAGACAAGAGCCAAGCCCACCTATGTGTGCTCGCATCCAACTGTGATGAGCCTATGTATGTCAAGTTGGTGGAGGCCCTTTGTGCTGAGCATCAAATCAACCTTATCAAGGTTGATAAGAAGAAACTAGGGGAATGGGTAGGCCTCTGTAAAACTGACAGAGAGGGAAAACCCCGTAAAGTGGCTGGTTGCAGTTGTGTGGTGGTTAAGGACTATGGCAAAGAATCTCAGGCCAAGGATGTCATCGAGGAGTACTTCAAATGCAAGAAATGATGAAATAAAAAACTGAGTTCTTGTTAAAAAAAAAAAAAAAATCCATGTTCTCTTAGGAGGCAGTGAGACAGCCAAATTTCTATGCTGGTCTGGTTAGGGATTGGTTGATCTTGGTTGGGGCTTTTCATGCATCTTTGGTCAATGGTGGGTTGGGTAGTGACCCTGCTGACCTTGGCTGGGTTCCCTTACAAGAAGGTGATTCGAGGGCTGTTGACTGGTCTAGCCTGGCCTTGGCTACAAAGGCTGAGACAACTTGACTTTCATCCATATGTCTCTTCCATCTCTCCAGCAGGCTTGCTGGGGGTGAAGGCAGGAATCCAGGGGAAGGTAAACTCCTGCAAGCATGTTTTCAAGCCTCAGTGTAGGTCAGGTCTCCTGAAAGCTATTGCCACAGCAGTCCATGGCCAAGTCCAGATTCAAGATGGGGAAACAGACTGTGCAACTTTAGTGAGAAGAACTGCAAGGTCACAGGACCTTGCGAAGGAGAAAAGTGGGAGCATCTTCGCCCCTGCCCCTTCTTTCCACCTAGTACCTTCTCATCCTCTGTCTCCTCCTTGAAGAATTCTTCTCTGACCATCCTGGGGGCAACAGTCATCCCCTAAGTTTTCTCAGTCGCATTCCTCGTGTGCTTTCTTCACAGTCCTCAGCTGTAATTCTTCCACGTGTGTGTGTGTATTTCCTGTGTCCTGATGGGGGAGCAGGGGGACCATGTCTGTGCGCCCTTTGTGTTCCCAGACTCAGCCCAGGGCCCAGCACAAAGTAAGCCCCCTGCAAATATTCACGCACCCACCAATGAACCAGCAGGGCCACGTTCTCAGGGAAAGCTGTGACTTGGGGCAGTGAGTCCCCTTCCCTGAGGGGCCAGGTGCCAGGAGTGGGGTCTCACATAATGCAGCCCCCACACTCGGCCTGGATGCCCAAGTCCTTGCTGTGTCTGGAATGAAGCTCATAAGTCAGGTTGACCTGGTGGCCTCTCTCCAGCTAGAAAGTCACTCTCTTCGCTTCCAAGGGCAGGTCACTCTGTCTCGGGGGACTCATAAGCCTTGCTCTACTGTCCTTCATCCTTAAAATAGATTTTAAAGCCTGCCCTGTGGAGTGAGGACATCTGGAGTTTCAGAACTGGGAGGTCAGAGCCAGTGGGTCCCTCTTCTCTGAGGGAGTCGAGGCCACAGGACCCTGGCTCCCGGGTCTGGCTTGACCTATCACATCCCCCTGGGGCTTCCAGCTCTGGTCCTCCTTGTTGTGGCCTAGGGACACCCAGAAGCTGATATCATTTGGGACAATATATTGGAAGTGAGATAGTGAACTGGACCTTCTTCATTTTCTCCAGCATTAATGTTAATAATAGTATAGTTGATTCCATCCCCCACCCCAGCCTCCTTACCACCGTTACACTTTCCACAATTTCAGTTACCTGCGGTCAACTGCGGTCCAAAAACATTGGGCTGGCCGAAAGGTTGTTAGGATTTTCCCATAACATCATTCTGCAAGATGTTACAGGAAAACCCAAACAAACTTTTTGGCCACTGCAATATTAAATGGGGTGGCTCAGATGGTAAAGAATACATTTGCAATGAGGGAGATCTGGGTTTGATCCCTGGGTTGGGACGATCCCCTGGAGAAGGGCATGGCAATCCACTCTAGCACTCTTGCCTGGAGAATCCCATGAACAAAGGAGCCGGCGGGCTACAGTACGTAATGTTGCAAAGAGTCAGACACAAATGAGAGACTGCTGCTGCTGCTGCTAAGTCGCTTCAGTCGTGTCCGGCTCTGTGTGACCCCATAGACGGCAGCCCACCAGGCTCCCCCGTCCCTGGGATTCTCCAGGCAAGAACACTGGAGTGGGTTGCCGTTTCCTTCTCCACTGCATAAAAGTGAAAAGTGAAAGTGAAGTTGCTCAGTCGTGTCTGACTCTTAGCGACCCCAGGGGCTGTAGTCCACCAGACTCCTCTGTTCGTGGAATTTTCCAGGCCAGACTACGGGAGTGGGTTGCCATTTCCTTCCCCAGGGGATCTTCTCTATCCAGGGATCGAACCCGGGTCTCTTGTGTCTCCTGCATTGGCAGGCAGATTCTTTACCACTGCACCACCTGGGAAAGCCCCATTTTACTTAAAAATGGCACGAAAGATCCAGAGCAATGATGCCAGGGATTTGGATCTGCCAAAGAGAAGCCATAAAGTGCTTCCTGTAAGTGAAGAGGTGAAAATTCTGAACTTAATTAAGAAAAAAATAAGTACTTGCTGAAGTTGCTGACATCGATGGCAAAAGCAAATCTATCCGTGAAATTGTGAAGAAGCAAAATGAAATTCTTGCCATTTTGCTTTTGGACCGCAGACTGTTAAATCAGGGCCATAGCACAGGATGAGTGCTTAGTGAAGATGGAAAAGGTGTCCAATCTGTAAAACGTTTTGAATGAGAGAGACTACATTCACGTAACTTTTATTATGTGTGTTTTAATTATTGTTCTCTCTATTATCAGTTACAGTTGTTAATCTCTTATTGGGTCTAATTTATAAATTAAATTTCATCATCATAGGAGAAAACATAGTATATATAGAGTTCGGTAGTATCTGTGGTTTCAACCATGCACTTTGGTCTTGGAACATACGCAGCATGGATGAGTGGAGACCACTGCAACAGCAGTAATAATAGTAACTACAGCATTGATGCTTTTGAGCTGTGGCGCTGGAGAAGACTTTTGAGAGCCCCTTGGATGGCAGGGAGACCAAACTAGTCAATCCTAAAGGAAATCAACCCTGAATATTCATCGGAAGGACTGATGCTGAAGCTCCAATACTTTGGCCACCTGAAGCAAAGAGCCTCTTCTCTGGAAACGACCCTGATGCTTGGAAAGAATAAGGACAGGAGGAGAAGGGGGTTGCAGAGAATGAGATGTTGGATGGCATCACTGACTCATTGGACATGAGTTTGAGCAAGCTCCAGGAGACGGTGAAGGACAGGGAACTCTGGCATGCTGCAGTCCATGGGGCCATAGAGAGTTGGACACGACTTAGTGACTGAACATTAACAAGAACAATTTCCTTGGCCTGTATGATGTGTAAGATATTTTGCATATCTTGGCTGATTCAAGTCTCACAATGTGTGACTTGGTAACACTACTGCCCCATTTGACAGATGGGGAAACAGAGGGCACTGGGGTGTGTCTGAGGTTGCAAAGCAGAGATTTGAATTCAGGTCTTTCTACTGGGGAAGCCAGTGGCCTCATCCATCACCAGCCCCAGATGCCCCTCTGTCTCCCCTCTGGCACCCAGGGTCTGGACCACATCTCTGGCTCTTCTCCTCCCTCCCTGCACCTTGGACCCTGCAGGGTTTGTGTCTGAGCCTCTTCATGCCTCCTCTTCCCCAGGGGCTGACCCCCTGGTCACTCAGCAACCGCCCAGCTGGTCCCTGGGTCTGGCTGCTGCTGCAGGGCGAGAGGGCCTTCTGGGAGCTTGAATGGCTGCCCTGTCAGGGGCCTCTGTCTCTTCCTTAACTGGGATCTGCCGCCTCTGCAGCCCTGGAGAGTTCGCGAGGCCATGGGCCAAGTCCTTGGCAGAGCGGCTGGGTGAGGATGCTGAGTGGAAGCAGATGTGCCCAGGCCACTTCTGGACCTCTGCCGGAGGAGCCCGCAGGGCTGGGAGGATGCTGGGTGCCGGAGTGAAGGCTGGGCTCGGGACAAAACTGCCTCGGAGACAAATATTTTAATGTTTGGTTTGAGAATGAAATCAAGCCTTTATTTTTGTGTTCTAAGCCAAAGGTAATTAGCCATGGAACCCGAACTCTGGTGTGTCTCCCGCAGGGGGAAACTGAGGCCCGGGGCAGGGACTTGCCCCAGGTCAGCCGGGTCACTCCGTGAACTCTGACACACTATACGAGCTGGGGTCGGGATTGGGGTGCCCAGCCTTTTCTACTGGCAAGGAACCGTTGGGTATCTTTCTTGTGTGGCCTGAATGACATGAGAGACATCCTCGCCCTCCTAGGAAGGGGAAGATTGCCAGTGTCCACCCGTCCAGTGGGTGAACTCCAGCCTCAAGACCACAGTGGGCTCCTTAACCACTTCCTGGCAAACAGACACATGCCGGGGGACGAGGAGTCTCAGCATTTCTTCTAGGGTCTTTTGAGAGAGACAGCTCTGAACTGGAAATGGGAACCCTGGGTTCCGGTCTTGAGTTTGTCCCTGATGTGCTATGTCAACTTGGGCAAGCTGTTGTTTTCCTCCTCCCGACCTTAGTTTTCCCACCTGTAGAATGGGGATGGCCAGAAGCCCTGACCAGCAGGGCCCATGGGGTTTGTATAAAACCCAAAGTGGAGGCGGGGATGGTGGTTGGAAGTGAAATCTTTGCAGACAAAAGCACTGGGCAGCAGGTGAGGCTTGTATGGAGCAGCAATATCTCACCCAGGGTGATTCTGGACACCTCTGAGCCTCCCTGCTCCCTCTTGCAGCTGCGGGTGGGTCCTCCCTCAGGTAAGTGTGCAGGTCACCTTAGGATGCTTGCTTCACACTTTCACAAACCACTGGGTCCTGGGGCTGTACCCGGGAGAGGGCGCAAGGCCATGGGGTCACTCGGGTAGGAAGCATATTCTCGACTGAAGGGAATGCAACACATTTTAGCATGTTGAAAAAAGCATGGATCTATTATGGAACAGAAGGAGAATTTGGCTCACACTGTGAAGATAAAGCACAAGGCTGAGGAGATTTCAGGGCAATGGCAGCCTTTGCCCTGTCCGCTTGTGCCTCCCTGCCCCCGCCACCCCGAAACCGCTCCATTTCCCATTCTCCTTCTGTAGAAGAGGGACTTGTGGGAGAAACTCCCTGTAGCCCTGGGACCGCCCAAGTTAACCCAACAGCTGGAATTTCTGGTTAATACCCCTCAGGCTCCTTCTTCCATAAAATTCCAATCTTCTTAATTATTACAAATATGCCATGCAGAAGTCTTGGTTAAATATCGGAGCTCATTTCCCTTCCTTAGAGATGAGCTCAGATATTTGTTGTTAAAAAAAGGAACTATGGTCGTCGTTATCACCATTATCGCCATCATCAGCTTCTTGCACAGGCAGATATTAGAATTTGGTTTTCTGAGAAAGCCAGACTTGAGCAACGCTAGTATTCTTTGGAAGGACTGATGCTGAAGCTGAAACTCCAATACTTTGGCTACCTGATGCGAAGAATTGACTCATTGGAAAAGACCCTGATGCTGGGAAAGATTGAGGGCAGGAGGAGAAGGGGACGACAGAGGGTGAGATGGTTGGATGGCGTCACTGACATGATGGACATGAGTTTGAGTAGACTCTGGCAGTTGGTGATGGACAGGGAGGCCTGGTGTGCTGCGGTCCATGGGGTTGCAAAGAGTCGGACACAACCGAGTGACTGAACTGAACTGATCTGAGTCTCACCTAGAAAGGCTGAAGCTCTGTAATATTGAATTTGGCAGACATCCACAGGCACACAGATCCCCCAGGGACCTTGTTGGAACATAGATTTCTACTCAGAGACCCAGTAATCTCTCAGGTGAGAGACGCTGCTGGTCCTAGGCCTACCCCAGGGCTCCACAGCCAGTCGAGGATGGAGTTGGGGCAGGTGCCAGCCTTCTCCTCAGCAGCAGCCTGACCACCCTCCTTCCTCCTGCTGTTCAGTGTGGCCTGGAAAGCACTGGGTGGCCTGGGACAGGCTCAGGTGATACTACATCCAAAAGAACCAGGCCCACTCTGTCTTAAGAATTAGGAAATTGTTGGCTTAGTGGTAAAGAATCTGTCTGCCAGTGCAGGAGACTCAGGGCACGTGGGTTTGATTCCTGAGTCGGGAAGATCCCTTGGAGTAGGATAGGGCAACCTGCTCCAGTATTCTTGCCTAGAAAATTCCATGGACAGAGGAGCCTGGGGGATTGCAGTCCATGGGATCGCAAAGAGTTGGACACTGCTGAGTGACTAGGCACGCACGCCAACCTCCAATGCAGTAAGTGATGCAGGCAGCAACTATGGAAGTATGCTAAGAGCAAGAGGTGAAAGTTGTTGGGGAACAGGATATTCACAGTCTTAAAGCATCACCCCAAAGGTGACTTGTTAATGACGGAGGGGCCCTCAGGCTGGGCCCCAGCCATGGTGAGATGGGCTGATGGTGGGTTCAGACCTTGATGGAAACGTTTGGCCTGAAGCTGACATGGGAACCCCGTGGGACATTCCGCGGGACATCTGGCTGGGATTCCTCAAAGGGTCTAAGGTCACGAGGAATGGAGTGGGGGAGACACACTGCCTAATGTTGTAAGTGACGCTTCACTGGATCCTGGAAGGGGAACAATAAGCAGCCACGGAGCACGTTTGGGAGGCAGGGGAGGAAATATGAGTGTGGACATTGTGTTGGGTGATTTGCCCAAAGAATGTGGATTATCTTGGGCTTGCGTTTGTATAGGAGAATGTCCTTGCTCCTAGGAGAGGCACGCTGAAGGGTTTGGGGTTGAAGTATCATGAGAAATATGGTAGCTGAATGGTTTGGCAAAACGCTGAGCTGTGTGTGTGTGTGTGTGTGTGTGTGTGTGTGTGTGCAGAGCGAGAGAAAGACGAAGACAGAGAGATGGAGGAGGAGCAGGGAGAGAGAGGTGGCCTGGGTGTGGCAAGATGTTAATAGTTGGTGGATCTACATAAAGAGTAGATCCCCTATTCAGTGTGCTAGAAACTTTTCTAAAAAAATTGCAAAGAATCATTAAAAAAAAAAAAGGCACTGAAAAGCCATACACCTTTGGTGAAATCTCTCTAAGATATAAAGGCAGGACTAGCATAACAGAAAATGTCTTAAATATCCTCTTCATCCATCCACCACTCAAAATCTCACTTTTTATGAGGTCGTCTTCTCATAAACCTCTTGTCTCTCTTTCTGAATTCCTCTTTTCAAAGGCTAGACGTTCGGGTGAGTAGACTTACTCTGGCATGGACATGCCACGTGGCCTTGACCAAACTGCTGAAACCTTCCTGCACCTGTTTCCTCGTTTGTAAAATAGGAGAGATTATTGGTGCCTACCTGCAGCATTGTTGTGGGGATTAAAAGTCATCCTAGTTCCCAGGGAGCACCTGGCTGATAGCAAGAGCTCAGTAAGTGACATGATCGCCTGAGACAGGTGGTATGTGGTCTTTGGGGGATGCTCAGCTAAGTGAGGGCTGTCTCCACGGTGGCTTCCCAGGCATCTTTGCGCATCCCACGATGGGCAGCTGGACATCTGCGCTCAGACCACATCACATGGGACCATTGCACAGAACTGCCTGCTTGAGCTTGGGCTTTGCCAGCTATGACCACCAGGTGGCAGCATTTAATGGCAGCCACTCCCCTTTCCCAGGGGTTCTCTGCCCAGGTGGAAATGCAGGGGCCACGCTGAGCCAACTTGAGGTCTTGCTGCACCCAGGATGGACTCTGTATGAGCGAGAAATAGATCTTTGTGGTTTTAAGCCTCTTGGATGTAGACTTCGTTTTGTTTCCAGGACAACCTTATCTGTTCCAATTGATAACGCTGGGTTGCCCTGTCCCCAGCTCAGGCTCCCTGGAATGTCCATCTAGAGGAAGGTCAGTCTTAACTGGACCTTCTCAAGCATCTCTGACTCCCAGCCAATGCCCTCACCCTGTTAGACGCCTCCAAGCTCAGCTCTGCCGCCCCAGCAGTCCCTTTGCCTTGGTCGAGGGTCACTACAGCGTGATCACAGAGAGGGCCGCCCCGTTTTCCCCAAATATAGGCTCTTATCAGCCTCATCTGCTGCAGGACATTTGGTCATTGTCTTTGTCTAGACACCAGAATTAAAAATCTCTTATCAGCTTATATACTGAGGAAGTTGGGTCAGGCAGTATCAGGGCCAAAATTCCTCTGCCTCCAGCACAGCTGCTGCGGCAGCTCCATCAGAGATGAAGTTTATTGGAAGGAAAACCAGGGACAGGGGAGGAGCCCTGGACGGGGAGCCAGAAAGCCTGGGCTCCAGCCCTGGTTCTGCTTTTCACTGTGTGAGCTCAAGGAGTCCCTTCCTTTCTCTTCCTGCCTCAGGGCCTTTGCACAGGTTATTCTTTTTGCTGGAGTGCTCTCCCCAGCTCCTTTCCTCCTCACCTGCTTGACTTGCTCAGCCATCACAGCTCAGCCTGAAGCACGGGCTCATTGTGTTCCATGCACCCCGCTCGCTGCCTTAGAGCACACACTTTTTTGCTTTAATTACTTTAATTAAAGTGATTACTTTAATTACTCGTTCAGAGACTGTCTCCCCACTAGGCTCTGAGCTCTGTGAAAGTGACAATCTGTCTGTGACCCCATTGAGGTTTGGCAAAGGAGTGAATCTGCCCTTTTAGAGCCTCTCTGGAAGCCTGGGCACAGGGGGATGGAGGGTGGTGTCTCAGGGTGCCCAGCCCAGCCCTCCCGGGAGCTGCGGAAGGGCCCCTCTCTCCCAGCCCTCTTGGCAAGGGTTAAGCCCAGCCTGTGACTTGGTCCTCTGCTGCCCCCTGGTGTCCACCTCTAAGGTTAGTCCCAGGCCCTCCCACTCCCGAGAGCAAACTGCCTGTGCTTTTCCTGCCTTGTCTTGATCACTTGACAGATGATGGTTATTATTGCCCATTTTATGAATGAAGAAAGCCCACATCTGTCCGTTTCTTTGGAAAATATTTGTTGAGTACCTATTATTTGTCAGACGCTTTGCTAGGGCTTCCCTTGTGGCTCAGCTGGTAAAGAATCCGCCTGCAGTGCAGGAGACCTGGGTTTGATTCCTGGGTCGGGAAAATCCCCTGGAGAAGGGAAAGGCTACCCACTCCAGTGTTCTGGCCTGGAGAATTCCATGGATGGTATTGACCATGGGGTCACAAAGAGTCGGAAGTGACTAAGCGACTTTCACTTTCACCTTGCTAGGAGCTGGTGCTTCACTGATGAATTTTCTGCCCTCACCAAGCTTACATTTTGGTCTGTGATGGGGAAGGAAGATAGTAAATAGTGAACAAGATAGTAAGCAAATACACAGTACTGGGTATGTGTGCATGAGTGTGTGCACCCGTGTATGCACATGTGTGCACGTACATATGTGTCTATGTGCACACACACATGTGTTTGTGCTTGTATGTAGCGGCTTAGATGTTAACTGACTTGTCCCAGCTCACAGAGATGCTGCTGGATTTGAGCCCAGTTGTCACGATCATCCATAAGCCCTAACTCCGTGGTATGTGCTTATCCTCACAACAACCTTACTTTATCCTATTTTGCAAATGGGGAAAAAAAGCACAGAGAGGCTAGATAACTTAGTGACCCAAGGTCACTTAGCCGCTGAATGGTGGAACTGGACTTGAACCCAGGCGCTTTGGCTGCAGAGCCTGTCTTCTTAACACTGTGCTACACAAACAGTGAGTTTTGCTCTTTAGGGCTTCAGTGATGGTGGCCACAAAGCCAGTGCCACCCTCTCCTCCCACCCAGCCAAGAAGGATCAGAAGAGCCCATCCTGGCCCGTCTTCTGTCTCCAAACTATCCAAGATAATTGAGTCACCTCTTGTCCCACTGCTTGGGGAGAGTGGGTAGGAGTGGGTGCTGTAGATGGTCCCTGCTCTCAGGGAGCCTGATGAGCTGGCCATGGGTGGAGAACAACCCTGCTGGGCTATGAGGTGAGGAGCTCAGGTACAGGGGGCAGGGAAGGCTTCCTGAAGGAAGTGAGAGTGGGGCTGGGCCCAGAAAATTGACTAGGACTCAGATGTACATTTCCAAGAGGGAATAGGGTGAGCTGAGGCTTGTAGGGAGGAAGTGTGAAGCTGCCCATGGCTCTGAACTTCAGGGCTTGTCTGACAAGCTGAGAAGCATGACTGCCTATGGGCTGGGGGCCCTGATGGAAAGGATAGGGCCATATCTGGGCTTTGGAAGAGCCTCAGTGCAGAGTGGATGGTGGGCTGGAGCAGTGAGATCTGAATGAGGATATCTTATTCAGATAAGGCCTGTTGCAGGCATCCAGGTGAGAAGGGTGGAGACAGCCAGGGGACAGAGATGAAGGGCTCACAGAAGCTGAAGCCAAGGTGAGTTTGGAATCACCTGGCTTTCCCCCGCTTCCCGCATCTCTCTGACTTCCATTCCTCCAGTTTCCACGTCGCTCACTCTATCCTTTGCTCTTGCCTTATTAAAGAAAAATTATGCTGACACTTATTCAAATGCTGAAGACTTTACTCAAGACTATTGCAGTAGGGAAGAGAGACTGGACTCAGCTCTAACGGCAGCAAAAATAGCTGGGAACTTGTAAGCAAGGAGCAGAGTGAGGGGTCAGTGGGCAGAAAGTTACCAAGAGGAGGCTTCAAGGATAGGGAAGTGCTGGCTAAACTGGCCTAACAGGGTTCTGCTAAAGGTAGGCCAAGGACTTGGCTGTCAAGGGAAGAGGGGTTCTTGCTAGACTGTCTCAGGATTTTTTGCCAAAAATCTGTACATATTCGTGACCAGGCACACATGCACATGTGTACGTAGACATATACACACATAAGAAAGGACTGAGGCTGAAGCTGAAACTCCAATACTTTGGCCTCCTGATGCGAAGAACAGACTCATTGGAAAAGACCCTGATGCTGGGAAAGATTGTCCTTTCACATACATTCACACACCCACACATACATACACACACAGCTACACAGACGCACATGTGCACACAATACATACACCCATGCCCAAGCAATGTCTACATGAGCACACACACAGTGTATACACGGGTGTTGCACACGACACTCTAACTCTGACCCCCTCCTCCTGTGGCCGCAGCCACTTGCTGGGGCTCCTTGTGTATGTGACTCCAGAGCCTGAGCAGGCGCCCCCAATGATCCTCTGCTGCCACCTTGTGGCCACTTTGCAGATAGCAGCACTTAGGAGGCCCTGGTTTTTCCGAGGTTCCATTTGCTCAGTTCAGTTCAGTTCAGTCACTCAGTCGTGTCCAACTCTTTGGGACCCCATGGGCTGCAGCATGTCAGGCTTTCCTGTCCATTACCAACTCCCAAAGCTTGCTCAAACTTATGTCCATTGCGTTGGTGAGGCCATCCAACCATTTCATCCTTTGTCGTTCCCTTCTCCTGCCTTCAATATTTCCCAGCATCAGGGTCTTTTCCAATGAGTCGGTTCTTCGCATCAGGAGGCCAAAGTACTGGAGTTTCAGCTTCAACATCAGTCCTTTCAATGAATATTCAGCACTGACCTCCTTTAGGACTGACTTCCAGTTCCTATGAAGACCCAGATCCAGCCCTGGAAAATTCGGAGCAGCCCCACTCGGTTTCGCCAACTGCTGTGGGTGATCAGTGGGGTCTGGGGCAGGGTGATGACCCAACCCTCTCCAATACCCCCTAATCCTTTTCATGCCCCCTCACCTCCAGGCCCCCGCCATACTATTCTGTCTACGTGGGCCCCACCCACACCCTCCATCTCCCCCGCTGCTCTTTGAGCCCTTTAGGGGCTGTTGCCCCTCTCAGGACCTGGGGACTCCCACAGAATCTGGAACAGACAGGTACTCAGTGAGTGGGGGGGTGGGGGTGGGGAGAAAGAGACGGGCTTGATCAGCTGTTACCAGGGGAGCTGTAGGCTCTGCCCACCCCAGCAGACAATCGACCCAAGATTTAGCAAGGAGAGAGAACAAAGGCATGAGATTTTTTTCACAATCTTTTAATCTTGCCCTAAGTTATTACTTGTTTACAGATATTTTTATTAGAAAACAGAGGGAGTCTTCGTCTCTAAATGCCCCCTCAACAGGAAGAGTTATTGCATTTGATCTCTGTCACCTCCTCTTAAGTTGTAATGGGGGAGGCGTGCGCTTTGCAAGGGGATGTTTAAACAAGGAGAGAAACCTCCCTGGCGCCGGGCTGAAAACTCAGTGCTGGCAACATCCAACAACTACTGGATATGATTTGGAGTAGGTAATAGAAGGAACTTTATGCAAACCCCTGTCAACTGATATCTGTTTCTTGGAGTTCTGTGTCTCACTGCCTTATAAAGAAAAGTATTTAGGTCTTTCTAAAGTCTGGCAAGAAGAAGGGCATCTTTTCTGGTATTTGGCCGAAAATTAATTTTAAAATGTTATTTGAATGCTCCTTGTGTGCCAGTTACTGCTGCAAGGTGCTGGGATAGACTCATGAGTGAAGCAGGCAGAATTCCTACCTTCTTGGGGCTCATGTTACAGAAGGGGAGACAGAGAGTAAACGAATCAACAGAGATGTGTGAAATCCTGCCAGGTAGGGATGAGGAGATAGACAAAAATAAAGCAGGCTGAGGAGACAGAGAGTGACCAGGGCGCAGTTTGGGGTACTGTGCTTAGTCGCTCAGTCGTGTCCGACTCTTGCAACCCCATGGACTGTAGCCCGCTAGGCTCCTCTGTCCATGGGATTCTCCAGGCAAGAATACTGGAGTGGGGTGCCATTTCCTTCTCCAGGCGATCTTCCCAACCCAGGGACTGAACCAGTGTCTCCTACAGTGAAGCAGATTCTTTATCATTGGAGCCACCAGGTGGCCTAAAAGAGGCCTCTCTGAGGAAATGACACAGGTGACACCGGAAACAAGTCAGCAAGCAGGAGGGACACTGATGTGTACCTTGAATAAAGTATTGATTTTTTTAATTCTTGAAAATTACACAAGTAATTTAGGTTTATTATAGACATTTTGAAAGTACAAGTAAACAACAACAAAATGCACCCGCAGTTGCTTTCCCTGCAGGTACACACGCCCAGAGTGCAGACTCATTAAAAAAAATTTTTTTATTTTTAATTGAAGGATAATTGCTTTGTAGTATAGTGTTGGTTTCTACCGAACATCAACATGAATCAGCCATAGGTTTACCCATGTCCCCTCCCACTCAAACATCCCTCCCACCTCCCTCCCCATCCCACCTCTCTAGTTTGTTACTGAGCCCTACTTTGAGTAGGGCTCCCTGAGTTCAGCAGATTCCCATTGGCTGTCTATTGTACGTATGGTAGTGTATGTTTCCATGTGACTCTCTCCATACATCCCACCCTCTTCCTCCTCCCCGCCCCGCCCGTGTCCGTAAGTCTGTTCTCTATGTCTGTGTCTCCACTGCTGCTGCTGCTGCTAAGTCGCTTCGGTCGTGTCCGACTCTGGGCGACTCCATAGACGGCAGCCCACGAGGCTCCCCCATCCCTGGGATTCTCCAGGCAAGAATACTAGAGTGGGTTGCCATTTCCTTCTCCAATGCATGAAAGCGAAAAGTGAAAGGGAAGTCGTTCAGTCGAACCCGACTCTTCGAGACCCCATGGACTGCAGCGCACCAGGCTCCTCTGTCCACGGGATTTTCCAGGCGAGAGCACTGGAGTGGGGCGCCATCGCCTTCTCCGGTGTCTCCACTGCTGCTGTGCAAATAGGCTCATCTGTACCATCTTTCTCGATTCCGTATATATGCGTTAGTATATGATATTTCTTTTTCTCTTTCTGACTTACTTCACTCTGTATGACAGAGTCCAGGTTCATCCAGGGGACTCCTTCTGGTGTCCTGGATACAACTTGAGACTGATTTACCCTGACTCTGAGAAATGTACTTGGGAACAGCTGTGTGATTGCCTTTTTTGCGCCGAGGACGCGCCGTGCCTTGGGTAGTCCTGTCCTACACAAGTTTCCTGGAGTCATTTATGTCATCGGGCCCCCATGGGTCTCTGAGTTTGTGCCCACAAGAGGTGGGCATCACAGGAAGCAGCAGGCACGGACTGTGGAAAGACCGTCCCCAGGCAAGTGTAAGCAGCGGCTGGGATGAAAGGACTGACCAGCCAGAGAGATGGCTAGGTGATTCCACACTAGAGAAACTGGGTCACTCCAAATAAGGAGTGTTTGGATTCATTGAAGTCCAAGAAGTACATGTTAAAACAAATCAGTCTGCTGTAGAGTAGAGACAAGCACATTATAAATCCAACTATACTTTAATAAATTAAAAAACAAACAAACAAAAAACATTACTACCCATTGGTTGAGCAAGATAGCAAGCTGGATGGTACCAGGTGTAGGAGTGCGTGTGGGAAACAGCCCTGGAACAGCAGTGCTGGAGGGCCGCTGATGCAAACAGAATGGCCATTCTGGAGAGCACTCTGGAACCCGCACCCTACCCCTTGATTTATAACCTGGAGACATTCCCATCCAGGAAAGCACCTTTGGGGATGAATGGGAAACAAGGAGCTGTGGGTGTCCGGCCCTGGGAAAAGAAGTGAGTCAACCTGGAGGACGCCCGAGCTGGGATGCCATTGGTAAACAGCAGCAAGCCAGGAGGCGGACGGACAGCACTGGGGAAGAGATCTTAAGGCAGGGTTAAGTGAAAAAGCAAGAAACAGAGCAAGGTCGATAGAGCAGCGCCAGCCAGGTAACATTAGCTCTGACCGTTTGGACATTCAGACTCGCCGAGACAATTCTGCTTGCTCTCCATCTCATTCCCTCTGGTCCCCATTATGAAACTGCCTTTGCTACCTGGATAATGTCTAGGACTTCTTTTTTTAAACTAGTTTGAAACTTTGCCATCGTGTTGCTGGGAATGTCCTGGTACACACCGTTGTTTCTTAGTGTTGTTTCTTTAATTCTAGAGTTTATTTCATCTGTTCTGGGCTCTCAGTCATGAACACCATTTTTTTTATGCATCAGCTATCTCCCGCCTTTTTCTAAAGGACCATATTATCAATTGTAACTTTTGTTTACTTGTCTTTTCCCTTCTGTGTTCTTCTCTGAACCAGTTCAGTTATCCGTGGGGTCAGTTCCAGTGCTCATTGCTGCCAGTGTCGCTGGGGTCCTGCCAGTGTGTCTGGTTTCCTTGTTGCCCTCTGTTGTCTCGCCCACTCCCTTCTGCATCTCATCTTATTGCTATCTCTAGGCCCTGTTCCTTCTTGGGCTCCAGGAGGATGAATGAAATGGTTGGCGGTGGGTCATTTTGGGAGGTTTAATCACCTCCTGGACACTGTTCTATTTCCCCGCCCCCCCACCAATAATTTCCATGTTTTTTTTTTTCTTTTTACACACCCACTGCTGCCCTGCACAGGACTTGGCCTCTCACAAGTACAGCATTAAGTACAGCCAGCCTTGTCCTCTATCTTCACCTTCTGTGCAACATGTGAAGGTTAGAGAGGACAGCTACCAGAGTCCTGGTTTGCACAGACCCTGCTTTGGGGAACAGGGAGTGGGAAAGCTTGGAAGCATCTTCCTATTTTTTCTCATCCAGATGGTTCTTTGTGCTGGGAACCTATAAAGAGGGGGTCTTTAAGAAACCCAAACTGAATCAAGTGACTCCCTTCTTAAAGCTATTGATCCACGCCCCATTTCCTTCTTGTTAGAGTCTGAGTCCCTCAACCTGTTATATGGTTCTCTCCAGGAGACCCCAGTTTGATCCCTGGGATGGGAAGATCTGCTGGAGAAAGGATAGGCCACCCACTCCAGCATTCTTGGGCTTTCCTTGTGGCTCAGCTGGTAAAGAATCCGCCTGCAATGCAGGAGACTTGGGTTCGATCCCTGGGTTGGGAAGATCCCCTGGAGAAGGGAAAGGCTATCCACTCCAGTATTCTGGCCTGGAAAATTCCACGGGCTGTACAGTGCGTGGGGTCGCAAAGAGTCGGACATGACTGAGCGACTTTCACTTTTCCACTTTCCAGTCCCCTCATGCCCTCCTCTTTCTGATTCCCCTCGCTGTCTTTGAACTCTATGTGGCTTCCCGCACCCTCCACACTCTCCACAGGCCTCTGTGCGTTTACACAAGCTGCTCCCTGGGGCAACAGCCTTCCCCTGCCCACTCCGGCTCTGCTTGGAGAAGACTCATAAGCCAGGGCTCAGGTGCATCTCCTGCGGGAACTTGGCTCTCATATTCTGATGGACGAGGTCCCTCCACCCTCACCTGGGCTGCGGTCTTTCATCGTTCCTTACACATCTGCTGGATCCGATTTAGTTTCTGACACTCTATCATCCCTTCTTACACCCTCCTGTGAGGTGGAGAAACCCCATTCTCTGAGGGACGGGTTTCGTTCACTGTGTCCGCAGGGCCCAGCAGTTGGTACTCCCATCAACACTCAAAACTTAACATGTTAGGAGCGCGTAACTACCGTCGCAAACCTGAGCTTTCAGTGCTTCCACTAGAGGGCAGCACTACACAGACGTCGCCCTGAGACCCAGTTCCAACAGCAGGCGGTGCGGGGCTTCCCTGCAGGGCAGTCCGGAGGGCCCCCAGCCCGAGCAGGGCAGCTCCAGAATGCTCCAAACCTTCTGACCAAGGTCCTTTAGTTCTGCCTTTGGCCTGCCCCGGGAACCCACATCCCGCCTAGTTCAGTTTTCTTAAGAACATTTTAGAATCCAGGAAAGGGATTATGAGGGCCAAGGAAAGGGAGGGGCTTTGTCCTGGTGGAGGAAAAGGTGACCAGGAGAAGCTCGGACTAAGCCTTCAAGGGTTGCTTAGGAAATGCGAGGGCGGGACGAACATCCTACAAAATTGGACATTTACTAAACTACTCATTTTTGGCTTAGCATTTAAAACAAAAAACCACATTACCTAAATTGCTTGAGAAATCTGAAAAGACCTGTGCATAATCCGTCTTTGCAAAGACAGAAACTCAATCTGCTTCCGCTCATGGAAACAGAATATAAAAACAATCTCCGGCTCTGGGGTCTGAATGGTGAGGAGGTGGGCAGCAGGGGGGCAGTGCCAGCCCTGCAAGGTAAGGTGGGCAGAAATTAACACCCCAAACTGCCCTCTTCCAAACTGTCATTTTGCCAGGTTAAAAAAAAGCTATTCCCAATCAGGCTGCTTCTGATGGCCTCGGAGCTGATGTGGAAGCCGCCAAATGTGTGTATTTGTGGAGTTCTAAGTAGGTCAGATATTTCTGTCGCTAATTATTACTTGTGAAAAAATATGTCGTGAGCTTGCCGCGGGGAGAGAGTATTGAAAGCAGCATTGATCTTCGGAAACTCCTGCCAGATTTATCCGCACAGGGCTGGCATCCCGAGGACTGTCAAAAGAGGAGGAAACATCCTCAATCCAGGTCCGCAGGGGCAGTTGCTGGAATCCCAACAGGAAGACCAGAAACCTGGGTTCTAGCCCTTGATTTTTTAAAAATGTATATATATTTTAATGAAGGATAATTGCTTTACAGAATTTTGTTTTGTCAAACCTCAATATTAATCAGCCATAGGTACACACATGTCCCCTCCCTCTTGAACCTCCCTCCCATCTCCCTCCCCATCTCAACCCTCTAGGTTGATACCGAGCCCCTGTGTGAGTTCCCTGAGACATACAGCCAATTCCGATTGACTATCTATTTCACATATGGTAATATGAGTTTCCACATTACTCTCTCCATACATCTCACCTTCTCCTCCCTTCTCCCTGTGTCCATAAGTCTGTTTTCTAAGACTGTTTCACCATTCAGTCAGTCAATTCAATCACTCAGTCATGTCCAACTCTTTGCGACCCCATGGACTGCAGCACGCCAGGCCTCCCTGTCCATCACCAATTCAAACTCATGCCCAGTGAGTTGGTGATGCCATCCCGCCATCTCATATTCTGTCATCCCCTTCTCCTCCTGTCCTTAATCTTTCCCAGCATCAGGGTCTTTTCCAATGAGTCAGCTCTTCGCACCAGGTGGCCAAAGTATTGGAGTTTCAGCTTCAGCATCAGTCCTTCCAATGAACATTCAGGACTGATTTCCTTTAGGATGGACTGGTTGGATCTCCTTGCAGTCCAAAGGACTCTCAAGAGTCTTCTCCAACACCACACTTCAAAAGCATCCCTGTAAATTAGCCCTTGATTTTCACATCCCTCTTCCAAGCTTCAGTTTTCTCGTTGGGTTAAATTTTATTCTCAGTGCAAAGATTCTGATGCCATGACCTCCTCAGTGGAAAGTCACTTTCAGGGGACCTGAGATTTCCCTTCTGTTTAAGGGATGCGCGGGGCTTCCCTGCTGCTCCGGTGTTCCCAATGTAGGGGATGCAGGTTTGACCCCTGGTTGAGGAACTAAGATCCCACGGGACACATGGCATGGCCAAAAAACCACACTAAGGGATATGTTTTTCTGTTCTGGTAGAGTCAGACAAGGAATCAGTTCAGAAATGAGATAAAAAAAAATTTGGCATTGAATATTAGCAGGAAATTTTGTTGGATTTCCTTGGATTAGACCCACGTGCCTAAATATTTGCAGAGTGATGAATATGTGTTGAATGTTGAGGCAGGCGTGTTCGCACACAAATGGGTATGACTCTGCCCACTTCATTCAATCTAGGATTGGTGGCTCCTTCTTATTGAATTTCAGGGGATGGGGTGATTTGTCCAAGGTTACACACACAGTAAGTAGTAGAGATTCAAACGCAGCTTCTTGCATCAGTATCCTAAACCAGCCCCCATAGCTGTGCTTGAATGAGTGGTTAGGAGGGCAAAGATAGCCCCTCCCTGTCTCCTAGATGTAAAACCTGGATACCGGGGCGAGATGCTGCTCTAATTAGTTTTATTTTACAGGCTCGGAGACTTGTCAATGCTTTATGCAAAGTTATGCAGAATATGCAAATCAGGGATGACTGTGGTTATGTTGTTACCACAACAGCACCTGTGAACCTCTGATCTGGAAAGTTCTGCCTACAGAGTGTCCTGGTGGCATGGGCTGTGGGCAGGGTCCTAGGCTTCTTTCCACAAAGTCACACTCACACAAGTCCCTTCTAAGAGCTCTGTCCAGGAGTTGGAATGTAAGTGCCCTTACCATACCGACAGTATTAACCCCAAATATCTGGGCAGGAGGGTTTCCCAGGTGGCTCAGCAGTAAAGAATATGCCTGCCAATGCAGGAGACACAGGAGATACGAGTTCGTTCCCTGGGTGGGGAAGAGCCCCTGGAGGAGGGAATGGCAACCCACTCCAGTATTCTTGCCTGGAAATACCATGGACAGAGGAGCCTGATGGGCTACAGTCCATAGAGTGGCAAAGAGTCGGACATGGCTGAGCAACTGAGCACACATGCCCACTTCTGGGCAGGAATGAATTCAGTTGATCTGAAAAGTTCTTATTTTTGTTTTTAAACAGGTGAGTCTCAGTTTCCTTACCTTCAAAGTGAGTGTGTTGGTCTCAATGATCTTTAAGGTCCTGTGATAACTAGGAATCTTCGGAGTCCTGCACTGAGACTTCTGGAAATTACCATCCTCTCTCTCTCTCTTCAGTACTCTGCTTAGTATTCTCTTTAGCCCCTGGCCCACCTCTCTCCAGCACTCCTCACCACCACCACCACGCCGTTCATGCGTTCATGCTCCCCTGCAAGCTATTTGGCCCTGTGGAACCTGCTGTGCCTTTTTTTTTTTTTTGGCCTCTCCTGCTTTGCACATGCTGTTTCTGCTCCCTGGAATGCCTTTCCCTCTCCAATGTCTAACTCCTTCTCTTCCCTCATGGGCCAGTTGATCATTTAATTTCTTTCTTTCTTTTTTTTTTTTTGGCTGTACCATGCAGCATGTGGGATCTTAGTTCCCTGATGAGGGATAGAACCTCTGCAGTGAAAGCCCCGAGTCTTAACCGCTGGACCAAGGAATTCCGCTTCACGAACCAGCTGAGTGCCACCTACTCCTGCCCAGCACCCCTTGCAGAGCAGGCAGCTTCAGCCCATTCTCTTTAAAAAAAAGTTATTTATTTTGGCTGTGTTGTATCTTGGTTGCAGCATGCAGGATCTAGTAGCCCAACCAGGGACAGAACCTGGGCCCCTGCATTGGGAGTGCAGAGCCTTAGCCACTGGGCTACCAAGGAGGTCCTCTGTCCTGGCCTCTTGAGAGCATTTACTAGCTGGCTACAGGAGATAGTAAGCCCAGGAATGGTAAGCCCACTGGGGACAGAGGCCCCAGGCATAGGGCCCAAGACTGTCAGAGTAGTCATGCATCCATATTTAAGGGATTTACAAATCAAATAATAAATATATCCCCTCATTTTAGTTTCGAATTTTCCAAAGGAAGCAGTTGCCATGAACTCCCTCTACCTAGCTTGTGACTTTCGATTAAGAATAGGTGTAGGGACACCAGGCTCCTCTAACTCCCTAATATGAATTTTAATTTTTAATAACTTGAGGAATCAGTGCACTATACCTATGGGAAAATGATGAGGAATCAGCCACATAAATTAGTGGAAAGTATGTATTCACATTATCTAACTATATTAAGTGTGAATAACAATTAATTATGGATTCTACATGCAGTCTTGTCTCCGAGAATTCAATGTGAAGGAATTTAAAAAGTCATTCTTCACCCCACTATGCTCCACCCCAGGCCATAACATAAAAAGCAATGGTCAAAGAATTTTCCATAATTTATGAAAATCATCATCTTAGAGAAAAAATAACTCTCATTAGGAGGATAATAACTTGGAAAGAGAAACTGCACCCAAGCATGGCTGTTAATGCTGCCGCAGTCGCCTGACCGCCCTTCCCTTCCCCCTGCATTCATTCCTTCTTCCATTCATGCGCTGTACTCTGTGATGTGGTCGTCAGCGGATAAGAACATGAACTCGAGAGCTGGATTGTTTGAGTTCGAAACCAACTTCATTTACTCCGCAGCTGTGTGGCCTGAGGCAAGTCGCTTAACCTCTCTGTGCCCCCACTTATCTGTAAAATGGAGATAATAATAGCTCCCATCGTATAGGGCTGGTATGTGTGTGTGCGCATGCACAGGCAAGGGTAGGAAATAAGCCAATACGTGTATAGTGCTTAGTACAGAGCCTAAGCACCCTGTCGGTAGAAAGATAGATGGCAAATAGTTTTCCATCTTTAAGAGGCTCGTGATGTCCCAAGCAGAGGGATGCCTGTGTCTTGGGCTCTCGGAGGAGAAAAGGAACGGCGCCCAGCCGGCGAAGGAGACAGGCGTGGGCTCCGCGTCAACGGACAGGGTGGATTCTGCGTTTGTGTCCGTTTTGCTGTGCTTCCAAGCACCTTCTTCCAGGGTGTGAGCCTGGCGTTAATGCCTGGTGCTACTTAAGACAGACTTGCTGTCCTTGGAGTTTGCTCGCTGGTGAGGGAGAAGAGACTATAAATAAGCAAGCTCATTTAAAATTACAAATAGTGTGAGCTACATATGGAGTGAGGAAGGTGCTATGATAGGAAGCGATGGGGCTTCCCACAGAAGGGGGACACGTGACATTTAGGTCACGATCTGAAGGGTAAGTAGGAGCCGGGGTAGGAAGGGCGGGGCCGGAAGCTCTCTGGGACTGGTCTTTCTCTGTTTCCATTTTTTAAAGTGTGGTCCGCCATGGCAGACTGCTGAGCCCACGCAGATGAAAACACTGCCATCAAGGATGCAGAAAACTCGATTGACGGTGGCATAGACTTGACCATAGTTTACGCTAACGAAATGCCACGAGACAATGGGGAAAGGACCGAGCTTAGAAAACTGGCCTGCTCTAGGAAGAAAAAGAAAACGAATTCTGCCTTACCGCACACAAATGCTGGACTCCAAGACTGATTAAAGACATTAAGTTAAAACTCTAAAGGAGGCGGAGGAAAGTTGGGGATAATAGGTTTCTGATTTGGGAGTGGGGGCAGGGTGGGAGAAGATTTCCTAACCAAGACCAAAAGGTGCAATGAGCCAAAACATTATTAAACTGTGCTGTTTCAAAAATTAAAGACTTGTGTTCAGCAGAGGAGAGCATAGACCAAGTAGGGAAACCCAAGCTGCAGATATGTCGTACATCTGTATTACGTCTAAAAGTGTTTACCTATAACGTACAAAAGACTCCTTCTGGCCGTTGACAGGCTTCACTTGTGGCTCAGCTGGTAAAGAATCCGCCTGCAACGTGGGAGACCTGGGTTCGATCCCCGGGTTAGAAGATCCCCTGGAGAAGGGAACAGCCAATGAAGGGAAAACTCCAGTAAATTCGATACAAATGGCCATCAAGCTTGTGAAGAGATACATAAAAGTGCTAACAACCAAGATACACAAATGAAAACAACACATGGAAGCCACCTTCTAAACCTCAAAACGATGACGCTTAGAAAGGTAGATGCCAGCAAGGATGCCAGGACCAGGGGTGCAGCTGGGAGCCACTCTCAGGGAGGCCGAGGATGGCAGCAGGAGGGCGGCTGGCCGGGAGGCCAAGGGCCCCCTGAAGGCCGCTTGCTGCCCCACAACCAGCCATGCCTGTGGCCTAGGGCTGGCTGTGCCTGGAAAAGGGGGCTGTTGTTACTTAGTTGCTCAGTTGTGCCTGATTCTTTGGAATCAGGAATACAGTCCCCTGGACTGTAGCCTGCCAGACTCCTGTGTCCATGGGATTTCTCAGGCAAGAATACTGGAGTGGGTTGACATTTCCCTCTTCAGGGGTTCTTCCCGACTCTGGGATCGAACCCACATCTCTTGCACTAGCATAAGGATTTCCTCCCAAATTACACACATTACTGCCACCAGCCTAGCTACGTAGGGCAGCATCCGCCTGAAGGGGGAGCCCTTTGCTGGTTCACTCAGGGCCACCATTTGGGCTCCAAAATCCTGGGCCTGTGGAAAGCCATTCACCTATACTTAAGAAAATTAGACACTTATCCAGCAAGATGACTCCTGGATGTCCATCTCAGAGACATCACGTTGGACCAAAGGGATCCTTCATGAAGCTGCCATAGGGGTGAGTGTGGAGGGTCGGGGAGTCTGGAGGCGACCCACAAGTCCATCACTGGGGGAAGGGATGAGAAAAATGACTTTGGGTTCTCACCATGGAATACTGTGCATGGTTAGAAGCAACTATTACACGCCACTGAACACACCTTGGTGCCGAGTGGATGAAAAAAATGAAAAGAACCAGCCTGAGAGGTATAGCATAGAATTAGTCATGTTAATTAAAAGCATATACAAACACAGAAAGCCTGACATGCTCTGTAAGGATTCATACATATTTAAGAATATATATCAACCACATCAGTAAGATGCTTCCAGGGGGAAGAGAATGATAGTCGGGATCAGGGATGAAAGAGAAGTTGAAAAACAGAACCATGAACCTGAAGGAAGGGTCCTGACCAGTTCAACAGGGAAGATATGCTGGGGGCAAGGAGATGAGGGCCTTTGCTTCCGGCACCTGAGACTGATAAAGGTGGGAAAGACAACCAAACTGATACAAAAGCAGAATCTACCCGTTGAGGTTGAGTCCACACCTGTCTCCTTCCAGTGCATGCGTGCTCAGCCATGTGCAACTCTTTGCAAGTCTATGGACTATAGCCCGGCAGGCTCTTCTGTCCACAGGATTTTCCAGGTAAGAATACTGGAGTGGGTTGCCATTTACTCTTCCAGGGAACCTTCCCGACCCAGGGATTGAACCCTTGTTTCTGCGTCTCCTGTATTGCAGGCTGATTCTTTACCACTTGAGCTACTGGGAAGCCTCTCCTTCGTGGGCTGGGCACCATTTCTCCTTTGAGAGCCCCAGGTATGTGCTTCACTCTGCTTGGGACATCAGGAGCCTCTTCAAGAGGGAAAATCATTTGTCATCTATCTTGCTACCACTGCAAACAGCAGGCCCTCACAGAAGCTTGTTGGACTGACTCCCTCGCACTTCAGAGCAGCAGGGCACCCCACACATTGATGTCAACTCAGGGCAGAGGGAAACGGCGGACGCGCTGACCACAGCCTCCAGTCCACGCACTCGGCCTGTTGATTGGCTCGCCTTTCACAGTGTCCATCTCCGTGATAATTACTTGTTCATTCGAAGGTTCCCCCACCAAACTGTCGGCGTCCTGATGGAAGGACCAAGCCTGTCTGGCTTCTTCCTGGATCCTTGCATCCCACTGGCTCTGACTTGTTGACTGTGCTCATAATCAGAGGTCACACAGATATATCAAAACATGAACAGGTATTGAGCAAATGGCTGAATCTCTGTCTTTGGAGAGCAGGTCGTATCCTGTGTCATTTTGCAGAGACGCACGTATTTCTTGGAATAATGCCTCTCAAGGGAACGAAAAGGCCATCCTTTGATGCATTAGGTCCCTGTGGGTGATGACATTAGGGCTGTGGCTTTCCAGAATGGATCTACTAAGCCTTGGGACTGGCACCAGCACAGCCACTGGATTCTGACTCTCCACTGGATGCCAAGACTTATTAAGACACAAAAATTAAGTGTAAGGTGCTGAGCTGGAAGGTATGGTTAGTGTTTATGACAGGGTGGGAGGAGTGTTTATGACAGACGGGCTGGAAGAGGAGCTCATTGGCTGCTTCGCATGCCTTTTCATGTACACAGACTCATCGCCATGGCAGTTCTTTTCCCCGCAAGTTCTCTCCAAGCAGCCATTTGTGTTTCTTGATTTCTACACAAAGATGACCTTGTTAGGTCCTGTTAGGCAGAAACAAGTCAAACTCACCAACAACACAGACTCCCCATACCCACTTTCCCTTGGGCTAATCTCAACACGCCTGCGATGCCCCTTCAGGTGGCTTAAAATGAGAAGCTTGATGGTTAATTTAAATAACAGGCAGTGTCAGCTCCACCATCTTCGAAGGGCCCCCAACCCTTCAGCTGTTCCCCTTCAGCAGAGGATCTGTCTTCTGGCTCAGCAGGATTATAAAACCCCCGGGCCAGGCGACCCCAGGGCTCCCCCAAGTGCCAGTGCTGGTCTCGTCACGACTGGGTCTTTCTGGGAACCTGCAGTGCCTGACCCAATGTCCAGCATCCCTTTTAGCCTGGCAGTTTACCGATTTCATCCTTTTTCATCCCTACTAAAGGAAACCCGATTGACTTGACCTATTATTGCTGTTCTGTTAATGACTGGTGTAAATATTACCTTCTAATGACACAGAATTTTGAATTTTCCCCCCCAAAAAACATTGGCTGGGTTATTTTACTGTCTTGTTCTTCCAAACAGTCTTGTTTTCATTCTCCTAAGATTTTAGGGGGCCACTCCCTGGGGTGGCGAGGTGAGAGTGAGCCAAGCCGGTCTCTTTCTTCCAGAGTCTCCAACCTGGAGGGGGCGGGGTCCAGCAAGACCCAGCGCAGGTCCTGGGCCGCCTTTGCGAGGAGAACCTTATTCATGGCAGGGAGGCTGAGGCCACCAGGGGGCAGCATTCGCCACGCTGGGACAGAGCCAGGTGTGGGCCCCAGCTGCTGCCCCCGTCGCCCCGGACCCCAGGCGAGGTCTGGTTTGGTGAATGAGCCATATTGAGCTCCGAGAAGCATGGGAGAAGCACCAGCCATGGGGGGCTGGAGCTCATCCATGAACTCCATGATGAGTCTCTCTACGAGCCTGGGGAGGAGGGCAAGGAGAGAATGGTAGAGAGAGCGTCACAAAACCGTGGGTGGAGGTAAGGGCACAGGGCTCAGCTCTTTCATCCCTTCCTTCACCTGACACATTTCCTGAGCTCCTACTCCGAGCCACACACGGGCACTTTCCCAGAGATGAACAAAAGGACAGAAGATTAAAATAAAACCATCAGTCGTTTGGCCTTTTGGAAGAAACTAGGGGGGATTTGCAGAGCCCCACCTTTCTGGTAGGAGTCCTGGGCTCTATCCTGCAGGGCAGGGTGGGACATGGCCTCACAGAACAGAGGTACCACCCTAGAGGTGAGAAACGCACCCAGAGCTCTCCTGACACTTGAAGACCTCCAAGATAATGCTGCTTACTTTTCTGGTTTTCTGGAATGCCGGCTTCAAAGCGTGCGGCCATCCTGCAGCAAACATCACGTCTTTTCCTCCTAATTTTTCTTTCTGGCTCCAAACTAATGGGGTTCCTTTGTCTATGGCCTAAAGGGAAACCAGGGCAACCATGAAAAATTACATTTTATAAACCTGCTGTTATAAAAAACTGTATTTATGAAGCTACAAAACAAACAAAAAGGAATTGATGAACAGGAACTCAAAAGAGGGTGATTTTGGTTAAGATCAGAAATCCAACTTAATCTTGTTTAAGAGAGCAAAGTGATTTATTGATTCACCCTCTCAGGAACAGGGATGGCTAACAAATAAAATGCTCTGTTTCAGGCTTCCCTGGTGGCTCAGCTGGTAAAGAATCTGCCTGCAACGCAGGAGACATTGGTTCGATTCCTGTATTGGGAAGATCCCCTGGAGGAGGGCATGGCAATCCACCCCAGTATTCTTGCCTGGAGAATCCCATGGACAGAGGAACCTGGCGGGAGGCAGGGAGGGAGGTACAATCCATAGGGTTGCAAAGAGTTGGCTGTGACTGAGCACGCACGCAGGTTGGAATAAAGGTTTTATTTGTCTTCCATAATGTTCAGAAGTGGGCAGCCCAGGGCAGTTGAGAGGGCTTAAACCTGTGCCCCATCCTCAGCTTGCTCTCTCAGCCCCAGCCGGTTGCTGTGGTGGTGAGGAAGTTGGGAGTCCTTAGCCCACACCCACAGGGGTGGGAGGCGGAAACAAACGTGGAAAAGGCGAAAGGAAGGAGGCTGCACTGTTAACCTAAAGTAGGGGCTCCTGACCTCCACAAGAGCTTGCCTGGCATCCTCTTTCTGGATTTTTCCACCTCTCCCTTCCCTCATGCACTTGCTGCCTAAAAACATTGAAACCTTATATAAAATGAAACAACTGGCTTCTCCACAAACAACAGCCCCTTCAACTAGCTTTTTTCTTCTCTAAATATTTCTTTAATGTTGTATCTTTGATTTCAAGACATTTCAACAACCCCCCTAAAGGATCTCAACATTTTCCCTGAACTAGAAAAATAAAAAATGAAACACTCTGCTGAGAAGAAAAGGAAAATTGTATGTTCTTTTGTTTACATGAGTGTACAGAAAATCTTTACAGATCTCCATGTGGCCTTGGTGATTTTCCATTGTGATATGGAAAGAGAAATGGATAAACGGGACTTTGCAACCAATCTCAGGGGATTTCTTTTCTATTTAGGTGACCCCTGAAAGGCTTCTGAGCATAGAGTTATTTTTGAAAGAAAAGAGGAAACGCTGAGGGGTGGCCACCATTAACAATAGTTCACCCAGATGCTAACTTATTCTGATGTTTGCTGGGTTTTATTTTTATTTAATCTGATGTTTTGATATAATTGTTGGCATTCTGTTTTTGACCTTAAACCAGTATAATTCATCTTGGGCTTGCCAAGAGAGGGAATGGACTGTCAGTGATCAAGATGCAATCTATTTTCCTAAATTTATGACTTGAAAACTATGTTCGTCGAGATGATGTTGAGTGAGGTTCATGGGGAAGGGGTGGGGATGTGGCAGTACTTTGCACTTCACTCACTTTGATCATAATTTACCCTTCGATCAGCTAGAATAGGAGCTTATTTCTGCTCACCCAAAGCTTCCACCAAGAGGCCTTGGGAAGAACTTGAGCCACGTCCTGACCTATGAATTCTGGATACAAAAAGTGTAGATTCAAAATGAAGAACTGCTTTCTTAAAATCCTGAGCTATGTAAATTCTTGGTATGGTGGACTGAGTATTGCGCTGGGAGTCAGTTAATGCAATCCTCCAAAAAGCCTTAAGAAGAAAGTTGTTATCATGCCCATTTTACAGATGAAAGTACTGAGATGTGGAGAGTTGAGCTAATTTGCCCAAATCGGCAAACAGTGGAGCCCTGGAGCCTTGGATTCAAGCACAGGCTCCTCCCTTAGAGGCTGGGATCTCAAAGACCCAGCGCACCTTGCTGTGTGACCTCAGGTAAATCCCCTCCCGTCTCGGGGCCCTAGTTTCCTCTTCTCTAAAACAACAGGGCTTGCCTGACTGGTTTCTAGGATCCTTTCTAGCATTGACTACAGATAAAATTTCATGATCTTCTTCAAAGTCTAGCAGGCATCCAGACTTAACTAGGAGGTTGCAGTCAAGTTTCCCCTCCAGAGTCTGAAGAAAGAGAATTTAGTATGGATGGAAAGAAATACCATTTAGTTAGGGAATATGTGTGCTATTGATACATATTTTACACATGTACTTGACTGCCATTCTCTCTTTACCATAACTTAATAGTTCAGTCGCTCAGTCGTGTCCGACTCTTTGCGACCCCATGAATCGCAGCACGCCAGGCCTCCCTATCCATCACCAACTCCTGGAGTTCACTCAGACTCACGTCCATCGAGTCCGTGATGCCATCCAGCCTTCTCATCCTCTGTCGTCCCCTTCTCCTCCTGCCCCCAATCCCTCCCAGCATCAGAGTCTTTTCCAATGAGTCAACTCTTCGCGTGACGTGGCCAAAGTACTGGAGTTTCAGCTTTAGCATCATTCTTTCCAAAGAAATCCCAGGGTTGATCTCCTTCAGAATGGACTGGTTGGATCTCCTTGCAGTCCAAGGGACTCTCAAGAGTCTTCTCCAACACCACAGTTCAAAAGCATCAGTTCTTCAAAGCTCAGCCTTCTTCACAGTCCAACTCTCACATCCATACACGACCACAGAAAAAACCATAGCCTTGACTAGATGGACCTTAGTTGGCAAAGTAATGTCTCTGCTTTTGAATATACCATCTAGGTTGGTCATAACTTTTCTTCCAAGGAGTAATCGTCTTTTAACTTCATGGCTGCAATCACCATCTGCAGTGATTTTGGAGCCCCCCAAAATAAAGTCTGACACTGTTTCTACTGTTTCCCCATCTATTTCCCATGAAGTGTGATCTTAGTTTTCTGAATGTTGAGCTTTAAGCCAACTTTTTCACTCTCCTCTTTCACTTTCATCAAGAGGCTTTTGAGTTCCTCTTCACTTTCTGCCATAAGGGTGGTGTCATCTGCATATTTGAGGTTATTGATATTTCTCCTGGCAATCTTGATTCTAGCTTGTGCTTCTTCCAGTCCAGCGTTTCTCATGATGTACTCTGCATAGAAGTTAAATAAGCAGGGTGACAATATACAGCCTTGACGTACTCCTTTTCCTATTTGGAATCAGTCTGTTGTTCCATGTCCAGTTCGAACTGTTGCTTCCTGACCTGCATACAGATTTCTCAAGAGGCAGGTTAGGTGGTCTGGTATTTCCATCTCTTTCAGAATTTTCCACAGTTTAAGGTAGTTATTTTTATCATCCCCATTTTACAGGTATAGAAACCGAGGTTCAGAGAAGGACTGTGGCTTGTTCCAGGTCACACAGTTGAGGAGTGGTGGAGCCAGGATTAGCCTCCAGATTCCCACAGAAGCCTGTTCTTCCCCTATCAAAGCACACCCTGTAATCACCTGATTGTCTGTGTCCAGTCTAGACCGTGAGTTCTGAGCGGCAAGGACTGTGTTTTAGCCTCTCTGTCTGTTGATGGGGCCGCAATATGCTGTGCGGTGCCCAGTCGCTAAGTCGTGTCCGACTCTGTGACCCATTGCCTGCCAGGTCCCTCCGTCCACGGGATTGTTCAGGCAAGAATACAGGAGTGGCTGCCCTTCTCTTCCCCAGGGGATCTTCCCAACCTAGGGACTGAACTGGAGTCTCTTGTGTCTCCTGCACCGCAGGCAGATTCTTTATCTGACAAGGCCATCAGGGAAGCCTTGTCTGTCGAGGGAACTGCAAAGGGTCTGGCCTGAAATAGATGATCAAGAAACATTGTCCAATGGATGTGTGAGTGTGACACCCCAGTGCTCACTCTAACCACTGAGGTAACTGCATACTTGGAAGGAAAAAAAAGCAAGTGTGGGGTGTGGGGCTCAGAAACAGTCTTTATTTACACGGTCAACACCATGAACTGACTCAGTTCCCAAACCTAGATGCTCACCCTCTCTCACAAGTTCAGAACTGAGCTCAAATTGAGCAAATGTTTTGTTGAAAGTCTTCTGTTTTCTCTAAATAAACTCCTAGTAAACCAGGAGGCCTGTGACCGCATTCTCTTTTCATGCTGGCTGTGATGTAGTTAGAAAGCTTACTCTTGAGTTTTTTTTCCTTTGTGCGTTTCAATAGTTTCAAAATTTTTGTATAATGATTTTTTAAAAGCAAATTAAGTGCTTACTTGTTTTAACGCAAGATCAATAATGACATTGGATCTTCATCCTTCAATGCTTTGGAAAGCAGCAAAGTGGTGATTGGGGGTTGTATATTCAAAAGGCACTGAATTAAAGAGTACTTAGAAAGAAAAGGAAATGACTCTATGGAGCAGAAGGCAGCTCAAGTGGAAAACCTGCTGCTACCGCTGGTACCCACAAGAGGGCGCCAGGATCACCAGGAAGGCAAAAATCAAGCCTAATATCTACTTCTGCGGCAGCTGAGACCCCTTCTATGCAAAACAGCAGGTTCTGGAACATCAGCCATGATTCCGCCTCTCCTGCACTTCACAGTCTAAGTTAGTCTCCTTCTCCTCCTCTTGTCAGTTGAGCCCACAAGGGTTTCCACCCCTGGGGCATCTGTGGTTCTCTTTTACCTAGTTGGGGGATACTGTTGGCATTTTAGGGGTGTGTGTGTGTGTGTGTTGGGCAAGCAGAGGTGTAAACAGGCTCCACAATCTGTAAAACGGCTGGCCGCACACCTGAGAATTCCTTCATGAAGATATGGCGTTCCCAACAATAGCACTCCCTTTTAAAACTCTGGGTCTGCAACAAGCATATTAAAGACATATTTCACCAACCTTGTCAAAGTCAACTTGGCTTTTGAGAGTAGACGAGGGAAAGCTGATGAACACATAACAGATGTGTATCGTCTCCTGAAGAGGGGAGTGGCAGGAGAGCCCAGGGTGGGAAGCTGGGAGCCTATCTTTCCTCCACCACGCTGAGTCACCTGGCACAAAACCCACTGTGGGCATTTTGCTTATGTTGTCTCATGTAGGACCGCAAGAGTCCTGGGAAGGAGGCACTACTCTCCCCACTTTACAGATGGGAAAACTGAGGCCTAGAGAAGTTAAGTCATCTTCCCAACATCCCCCTCCCACCCCTTGCCCCTAGCACTTCAAGGATACATGGAAGCAAGACTTTAAGCCCAAAAGAGCCCAGGCTTCACTGCTCCTGCTGTTGCCTCTATTGAGGCAGATCCAGGCCTAGGAGTGACTGTCCAGGGAAGGGATGAAAAAGCAGGAGTGGGTTGGAACTCAAGCTCCTGACTCAGGAGGCCAAATTATCCACTTTAGACCTCAGCAGGCTGTGGGGAGGCCATCACTGGTTCAAGTGTTCTGTGAGCCGGTATGTGAAGTCTTTTATGTTTTTTTCCCATTAATGCATTCTGTACTTACACTTCTTACTATAATTACTGTGCGGTAATTAACAAGGGAAAATAACACATCTGGGTCTGTGCTGCAACTCCAAACAGATGCACGAGATGCCGAGGCACGTGCAGGCCCTTTCAGTTATTTGACAAATAGGTCTTGAGCACCCACTAAGCAGCAGTTTGCTGAGGTGCCAGAGGTCCTCAGAGAGCCACTGAGCAAGGTCTCTGGTGGGAGGGTGGGGGGTGGGTGGCAGATAGACAGTGGGTGTGTAAACACATCAAAGATGTCAGTTTATGGTAAGTGCTGTGAGGACAATAAGGCTCAGGGACACGTGGCCAAAGCAGTCTCTTCCTGGAGGTGGCACATGAGCTGTGGCCTGTGGAGATCCGGGGAGAAGCAGGCCAGGCTGGGGGATGGGCAAGTGCCAAGGCCCCCGGTGGGAGAGTGGCTGACCCAGGCCTTCTCTCCTCTTCTCTCTCTATCCTGGCAAAGAAAGTCTCTCTCTATCCCAGAAAGTCCTTGCCTCCCAGGGCCTTGTTTGAAAGCCACCCTGCAAATGGTCAGACCCTGACAAAGGCCTGCTCTGCCCCTAGCCCCGGGGGGCACCATCCACTATCTTTTCTTGCATTTGCAGTCACTTTGCTGGGGAGCATTCCAGGTAGAGCTCACAGAAGGTGCAAATGCCAGAGTCAGGAGAGGGTGTGGAAATTAGGGGACTGGAAGAGAGTTGGTGGGGCTGAAGGTGGGGTGTAAGGGAAAGGGCTGGGGAGCTGAGGGACAAGCTGGATCGGGGTGGGGGGGGCTCCGGGGGCAGGCGCTCTCCTGGGGGGCAGAGGGGAGTTGCTCTCCTTGGTGGTGTTATCATTCCCCACATAGAGGTGACTTGCCTCTTAGGTTGGAAGCTGGAAGCACGCAGTCCCTGGGTGGGATGGAAGCCCCCAGCCAGTGCCCCCTCGGGCCTCCTTCACTCCTCTCCCCCGCCCAGTCCAGACACCCAGAAAGGCTTCCCAAGGCTGCCCCTGTCCACCAAGGGATGGAGCCAGCATTTGGAAAGGGGAGTCCCTGAGGGTAGTGGGGACACTGGGACCTTCCCAGAGGTGGGGACTGGGCCACTGGGAAGGCAGAGGCTGGGGAGGGGAGGGGAGGGGGCTGGGAAGGGACAGAGGAGGGAGAAGGTACCCCAGGACTTGGTCTGCACACCCTTTCAAACAGGACTAACCCCCCAAGGCAGGCCACGAGGACCTCTGGGCCTCTCCTTCCTGGGGTCTCAGTTCCTCCATCTGGGCAGGTGGGATTGGACCAAAAGCCCTCTTCCAGCCCTTTCTGTTGGGTTCTCTAAATCCTTGGTCCCCTGCTTCCTGGTTTGGGGGTGGGGGTGGTTTCTTGCTCTTTGCGTGCGGTGGGGGTGGGTGGGTAGGCGCGGTGAGAAATGCCTCTTCTAGACAGAAGTGGTCTCCACTCGGCTCTGTTGGGTGGACCACCGCCGCCCTCCGCTTCCACCGCCGCCCTCCGCTTCTAGTGATTCTGTGCGCGTCCTCCCCTCCCCCCTTCACCCTTCCTCCTCACTCCCCACCCCCATCCTGCTGCCTTCTCTGGGCCCGGAGGCACCCTCTAGAATTAGCTCTCCCGCCCCAGGCTCCCTGTAAACTCTCCCGGAGGGTCCCTCTCTTCCTCTGAGGAGGCGGAGCCACTGGGGACGTCCCCAGGCAGCCGAGCTGAGTGCTCTGCCCCGGGGTACAAGGCTGGAGGTGCCGAGTCAGCGCTGCCGCGGCGCTGGGTCCCGCGGGCTGGGCGGGGGTGCCCGGGGCGGGTGGCGGCGGTGCTGGTGGTGAGCGGGGCTCTGGTACCACCCCGCCCTCCAACCGGGGAAACCACGCCGGGAAACCGACACTGGCTTTACATCTGACTTGCTGTTGACCTTGGGCCCTCTCGGATCTGTTCCCTCGTTAGTAAAGTACGGAGATCGTAACAGTACTAACCTCCAGGATGAATGCGTGCTGGCCAAAACCGCTACGGTAAGCAAGGGTTCTGTACCATATACGGGGGGAGGGTCTCCTTTTATGGAAGCGCCAGAGGGGCGTGAAGTGTTAGTCTCACTCCTGTCTGACTCTTTGCGACCCTATGGACTGTAGCCCACCAGGCTCCTCTGTCGGTGGGATTTCCCAGGCAAGAACACTGGAGTGAGTTGCCCTTCCCATCTCCAGCGGATCTTCCCAACCCAGGGACAGAACCCAGGTCTCCTGCATTGCGGGCAGATTCTTTACTCTCTGAGCCAGAATACTGACGGTGACCAGAGCGGTGTAGACGTCAGATTTGGAATCCAGCCGCCCGAGTTCCGATCTCAGTGGCCTTGACAGGTCACACTGTTTTTTCCCGGCCTCAGTTTCCTCATTTGTGAATTGGGGCTGCTGTTAGCAGCGCCTACTGCCTTAGTTTGAGAATTCTGTGTGTTCATTCATGTGAAGAGCCTGGAAGAGTGACGGGTACAAGAAGTGCCCATGAAGTATTAACTCTTGCCTCTGTCGTCCAGTTCTGCAGGTGGGGTAATGAGGCCCTCCTTCCTGTGCTGTGACTGGTGGGCGCACCGCTGATAACAGATCCCCCTGCAGCTCCTTCAGGGAGTCAGGCTCACTGACTGGGCTTCCACCCGCTTTGCTCCCCTGTTGATCTCTGCTCCCAGCCCACTCCCGTGTCTTCGCCAGGTTGTTCTGCTGAGAATGAGGCACCGCCCTGGGTGGAGGCAGAGATGCCCAGTGGTGGACTAGCTCTGAGCTTTTGAGGGAGTTTAAGGCAGTTTAAGTCAGATTCAGGCCCTTGACCTAGAGGGTACCCCTTGTCTGGACTGTTGGGGGCAATGGGGAGAACCCTGGGCTCTGAACTATGCCTGGAAGCTCCTGCTGGCTTTGTCGAGTGGTGAAAAGATCCCAGGCTATGGAGGCAGACAGACCTGGGCTGGAATTCCACCCCAACCACTTATGCTCGGGATCCTTAGGGAAATACTTCCCTTCTAAGAGCTCTGTTCTCTTAACTGTAAATGAAACTGTAAGAGCTACCTCCTGGGGGTAATGGCAAAGCTTAGAGGTAATGCGAAAGCTTAGGAGAAGGCAACGGCAACCCACTCCAGTACTCTTGCCTGGAAAATCCCATGGACGTAGGAGCCTGGTAGGCTGCAGTCCACGGGGTCGCACAGAGTCAGACACGACTGAAGCGACTTGGCAGCAGCAGCTTAACAGAGGTAATTATGCAAAGCCCCTCCCATCGTGTCTGCCACCCTAACTGGCATTAGGGTTATTGTCATTTCTGAGGACTTGCTGTATGAACTTGTGTGTGTCTCCTACCTTCTCTGAGCTTCATTTTCCCCAGCCTGGTGATGAGAAGGCTGATCAGATCTTTAATGGTGCGGTGGATCTAAACTTCTGTGATACTTACGGAGATGGAAGATGCTGCCCACGTCCGCTTGGCACTTGCCGGATCTGTTCACACCTAAGGCTTCCTAACTCACGCACCTGGAACTCTGCCTGAGAGCTTGCTCTGGCTGCAGGAGCAAACTTGGCCTGCACATGGGGATGACCAGCAAAGTCAGGGAGTTAATGCTGCAGGAGTGAACGTCAAGCACTGATGGATGAGAGCTGGTGAATGTATATCCCGACTTCCTCACTTCCCGGTGGGCAGCTTTGAGACCTTTCAGTCATATGCCTCCTGTTGTTGCCCAGCTGGAGGGAGCCCCAGTTGCCCACAGGAGTGGCCTGCTCCTCATACCCCCCGATGTGGCTTCCTTCCCTCCCGAGCCATGTCCCTGCCCCTTGGTGGTGCTTCCTGGATCAGCTGCCATAGAAACTGTGTGCTCGGCACTGGAGCTTAGTGTCTCCCTGAGTGGTCCTAGCATGGTGGTCATCATCAGCCCTGGAGGCTTTGAGGGGCACAAGCCTGGGTGGCAAATCTGGAAAACAAATCTCCCTTCCCCGAAGATCAAGTCCAAAGGATAACTATTCCAGGAGCCAGAGATAGACGTCTGTCTGTCTTGTACCACCTTGGTGCTGGTACCTGGATCTTAAAAGACTGTTTGAAATGTATCCTGAGTGAAACAACCAGGGCTGGGAATGCTGAGTGCAGGAATGAATGAATGAGCATTGAACCACGGATCTCTGTCCACATCGCTGCTGCCTCCGGGCTTATGACAAGGAAGGCCTGGCAACACTTAGGGCTGTGGGGAAGGAGTAAGTTGTTTGAACAAGGGAGCCATGATTCACAATCAAAGCAGTAATAAGAGCCCAGACATCATGAGTTCACCTGTCTAGGTCACAAATTACCTTCACATCTAAGATCCCACTTACTATCCCCAACGACCTGACCAGGAAGGTTTTCTTTTAATTACTATGATTATTAGTTGTATCATCATTACCTGCTCTTCATCTTACTGTAGGATGTAGCCAGTGCCTCCTGAGTCCTGACAGACATGAATAATCAGTCAAGGTGTCCTCACCCACTGAGCCTCAGCTCCTTCTCCATCTAGCACTGTAGGCAGGGGCTACCAATCAACTGACGGTGGCATGAAAGCCGAAACCCATTTTACTTCCCTGGCTAGCAGCTTTCCTGACAACAATAAATTCTTATTAAATTAAATTGAAAGGCTCAAGGAAGAAGAAGCAAGCTAGGCTTAGGGCCTGTGTCTCCTGATGTCTCACCCAGTGCAGCACTCTTGAGTGCAGACATCAGTTAGAAGACTGCTTCGTTAAGAAAGTTTCCCTCATTTCTCTAACTTAATGAGACAGCCCCAGATACTGGGATGACATGTATACACAAACAGATACACACACCCTTTCTCCAAGGCAGACTTCCCTTAAAACTTGAAAAAGAAAAAAAGAAAAAAAATCAGGACTTTCCTGGCAGTCCAGCAGTTAAGACTCCTTCCTTCCAATGCAGGCGGTATGGGTTCGATCTCTGGTTGGAGAAATAAAATTCCATATGTCTTGCAGCCAAAAAAAAAAAAACCAACCCTATACCTGTGGTGATAGTTACACTCTGTAAATATACCAAAAACCATTGGATTGTGTACACAAAGCAAACAAATTGTATGGTGTGTAAATTATAACTCAATAAAGAAAATTTTAAAAAGTCACCAAGCAGTGTTGGCAAGGAGATCAGGCAAAAGGGAGTTGGGCCAGTTGCTTCAGCCAGGTAAACGGGCTTCCTAAACCACGCAGTGAGGCCAGACACCACAGGGAGGCCCTGTGCGGTAATGAATTAATCAGTGACAACAAAGACTCAAAGTTACTCTTATCTCTAAACAGGGAAATGCTTTTTGACTAGCAAATTGGAAATTTTCATTTTCATCACTGCAGAAGCATGAATTTTCTTTTGCTTTGTTACTTCCCAGACAGAAAGTGTTCCTTTTAGCATCTAGGGCCAGCAGCTGAAGGCCCCTATTGCATAGGCCCCTGCTGGCCAGAGTGGGGAGAGGACTTACTGAGCCCCCAGCGTGGGGACCCTTGTCTGAGCCATGTGACCTCCCTGAACCTCGGTCTCTTCACCTGGAGAATCAAATGCTTGCTCCTGTCTGACCACCACTGTGTAGGGTGGTGGGGTTGGTTACCAACTGAGTAACTTTGGGTAAATTACTTTGCTTCTCTGGCATTAGTTTTCCTATTTAAAAAAAGGAAATAATGACATCTTTTTTGACAAGATGTGGAGTGGATTACATGCAATGTGTATGCAGAAGCTGTACCCGGGAGGCACAGAGTAGCACTGAGTCTCTAAATCTTGTTAGTCCTCTCCCACTCATCTCACTGAATTATTGTAAAATTCAAGGAAATGATTCATGAGAAAATGCTATTACACCTGTGCTGTCAGTTAGAACTTTCAGCAATGATAGAAATGTTTTCTATGTTTGGTGTCCAAGACTCCTGAAATGTTGCTCATGTGCTCAAGTACTGTCTTTTACATTTAAATCCATTGATATTTAAAAGCCACAGGTGGCTAGTAGCCACTAGGGTGGACTTGGCACATTTAAACATACAGCAATGATCTCTTCACCCCCTCCCCCAACATCTTCTTCAGAGTCAATACTTTGGCACAAAAAAGTCATTGTTGCCTAACTATATACAAGTTAAAGAAGACAAATTAAAGACCAGGAACCTTAGTTGTTTTTGTTCAGTTGCTCAGTCGTGTCCAACTCTGCAGTCCCATGGACAGCAGCATGACACAGGCTTCCCTGTCTTTCACCAACTCCTAGAGCTTGCTCGAACTTATGTACATTGAGTCAGTGATGCCATCCAACCGTCTCATCCTCTGTTGTCCCCTTCTTCTCCTGCCTTCAATCTTTCCCAGCATCAGGGTCTTTTCTAATAAGTTGGCTCTTCACATCAGGTGGCCAAACTATCGGAGTTTCAGCTTCAGTATTAGTCCTTCCAATGAATGTTCATGATTAATTTCCTTTAGGATTGACTGGTTTGATTTCCTTACAGTCCAAGGGACTCTCAAGAGTCTTCTGCAATACCACAGTTCAAAAGCATCAGTTCTTCAGCTCTCAGCCTTCTTTATGGTCCAACTCTCACATCCATACATGACTACTGAAACAATCACAGCTTTGACATGATAACACCTCATAAGTAAGATGGAAGAGTAGAAGGATGTGCACTCATCTTCTGCTTCGAGAACACCAAAATCACAGCTAGCCGCTGAACAACCATCGACAGGAGAATGCTGGATTCTACCAAAAAAGATACCCCACATCCAATGGCAAAGAAAAAGCCGCAAGAAGATGGTAGGGGGGGTGCTCAATCTTGTTTACAATCAAATCTCAGACCCTTCAGAGATGCTTGGAGGGCACAAACAAAAATTTGTGCACACCTGGACAAAGGGAAAGAAGCAGTGACTCCCACAAGAGACCGAACCAGACCTGCCTTTGAGTATCTGAGTGTCTCTTGCAGAAGAACGGGTCAGCAGTGACCTGCCAAGGGGACAGGAGCTTCAGCTGCAGCGGACCTGGAAGGCATGGCATGTAGCAAAAGTCCTCTCAGAGGAGGTCGCCATTAGCTTCACTATAGAGCCGCCAAGCGGATGACGCAAACTGGAGAACAATGATAGCAAAGAGGGTCTCACACTGTTGCAAAATTTCTAGGACCCACCACAGATTTCTCAACCTGGGGATCTGGCAAAGGGACTGAGAACCCCCAGGGAATTTGACTTTGGAGGCTAGTGGGATTTGATTACAAAATTTCCACAGGACTGGGGAAACAGACTCTTGAAGGGCACAAACAAAACCTTGTGCACACCAGGACCCAGGAGAACGGAGCAGTGACCCCACAAGAGATAGCCAGACCTGCCTGTGAGTGTCCAAGAGTCTCCAGTGGAGGCATGGGTTGACAGTGGCCTGTCTCGGGGTCAGGGGCACTGACTACAACAGTCCTGGGAGCCACAGCATGCTGGCATAAGTCCTTTTGAAAGAGATCGCCATTAAAACTCAACATTCAGAAAACTAAGATCATGGCATCTGGTCCCATCACTTCATGGCAAATAGATGGGGAAACAGTGACAGACTTTATTTTGGGGAGCTTCAGAATCACTGTAGATGGTGACTGCAGCCATGAAATTAAAAGACGCTTGGTCCTTGGAAGAAAACCTATGACCAACCTAGACAGCATACTAAGAAGCAGAGACATTACTTTGCCAACAAATATCCGTCTACTCAAAGCTATGGTTTTTCCAGTGGTCATGTATGAATGTGAGAGTTGGACTATAAAGAAAGCTGAGCGCCGAAGAATTGATGCTTTTGAACTGTGGTGTTGGAGAAGACTCTTGAGAGTCCCTTGGACTGCAAGGAGATCCAACCAGTCCTTCCTAAAGGACATCAGTCCTGGATGTTCATTGGAAGTACTGATGCTGAAGCTGAAACTCCAATCCTTTGGCCACCTGATGCGAAGAACTGACTCATTGGAAAAGACCCTGATGATGCTGGGAAAGATTGAGGGCAGGAGAAGGGGATGACAGAGGATGAGGTGGTGGGATGGTATCACTTACTTAATGGACATGAGTTTGAGTAAACTCTGGGAGTTGGTGATGGACAAGGAGGCCTGGAATGCTGCAGTCCATGGGGTTGCAAAGAGTCGGACATGACTGAGTGACTGAACTGAAATGAACTGAGCAGAGAGGAAACACAGCCCCACCCATCAGCAGAAATTGGATTAAAGATTTACTGAGCTTGGCCCCACTCATCAGAAGAAAACCCAGTTTTCCCCACTGCCAGTCCCTCCCATCAGGAAACTTCCACAAGCCTCTTATCCTCATCTATCAAAGGGCAAATGGGATGAAAACCACAATCATAGAAAACTAACCAAACTGATCACATGGATCACAGCCTTGTATAACTCAGTGAAACTATGAGCCATGCCATGTAGGGTCACCCAAGATGGATGGGTCATGGTGGAGAGTTCTGACAAAACGTGGTCCACTGGAGAAGGGAATGGCAAACTGCTTCAGGAACCTTAGAGATAAGCCAAAGTGAAGTCACTCAGTTATGTCTGACTCTTTGCGGCCCCATGGACTGTAGCCCACCAGGCTCCTCTGTCCATGGAATTTTCTAGGCAAGAGTACTGGAGTGGGTTGCCATTTCCTTCTCTGGGGATCTTCCTGACCCAGGGATCAAACCTTGATCTCCCACATTGCTGGTAGAGGCTTTAGCATCTGAGCCACCAGGGAATCCCTGAGACCAAGCCAAATGTGCCATTTTTTATGGAAAAAATCAAGACCCAGAAAGGGTGGCACAATTTGCCCAGTGACACAAGACTAGGTCCCCCAATTCCTGTTGGAGAACTGTCTCCGCCAGCAAGAAGGGTCCCCCAGCCATGGTAGGCGAATTGATTTTCCTTCTACCTGGGGACTTCCCTGGTGGCTCAGATGGTAAAGCATCTGCCTACAGCACGGGAGACCTGGGTTCATTCCCTGGGTTGGGAAGATCTGGAGAAGGAAATGGCAACCCACTCCAGTATTCTTGCCTGGAAAAATCCCGTGGACGGAGGGGCGTGGTAGGCTACATACAGTCCATGGGGTTGCAAAGAATCGGACATGACTGAGCGACTTTACTTCACTACTTCTTCTACCGGGGTACAAAGTTGAAGATGACCTGCAGGTTGAACCCTGTTTGAAGTCTCAGTCTGAGACCACTCTAATTACTGTTAAAACTCTTCCTGGTATAAGTGCCCCATTTGGCAGACTAATAATTAGATTTTTATTCTTTCCTGTTGCCAGGAGAGTTCCAAAAGTAGGCACAGATCTCCCCAGAGAGAGGATGTGTCAGAATAAGGGATGTTCCTATGACCTGGGAACCTGGGAGTGCAGTGGCTAAACCTTCAGATGACTGACAGCCAGCCTGGGCCCTAGACAGGCAAAGCTCTGATTTGTCCTGAATGTTATCTGCTCTTCTTAGAACTGCAAGGCAGCCCTTGGGGGTGAATCTGGTCCAGTGAAGCCCCAACAAAAGCACATGGTAGGAGATAATGGAGATTAAGGGAGAAGTTTCCGCAGAGCCCAACAGAGAAATGGATTAACTGAGATATTATCTTATCAAAACTGAAGGCAGAAATAGCCTGTCTAAAAGCAGAAGTTTCCCAGTGAGGGGATTGCCCGTAAAAATCATCATGTGGATTATCTAATCTGAGATGGTTTTTGTACTCAAAGCAAGACACTGCTCAGGTGCTGTCAGAGCACTTTCTACAACTTTCCAGCCAATGTGCCAACAAGAAACACAAGCCTTGTGCAGAAAATGCAATGTGTTCCTCTAGGGGCAGCATGGCTGCCGACCCCGGGGTGTGATGGGGGTCAGGCCGTGGAACCCTAGGAGCTGAAGGCCTTGTTCAGAGCGGCCACTGCCTGGCCCTGCAGGGCTGGACACCTGCCCTCACCGTCTGGGACCTCAGTCTGCTGTTCGTAAACAAGAACAGAGTTAGGAGTGACCCACCTGCCTCTGAAGCCTTTCACATCTGCTCAGGGCTCCGGGTTCATGGAACTGCCTACATTCCTGAAGAAGCCATGTGGTTTCACTACTCAGGGCTCAACACCAGCTCAGTTTATCCTGTTTACTGGTTTTCTTGATTACTGTCTGTTTCCTCCACTGGGATGTCAGCTTTTTGAGGGTGAGAGACTGCTCTGCTCACTGGTGTGTTGAGCGTTCACCCAGCCCTAGTTTGGTGGCTGGGACATGTCTGCATGCCTGCCAAGTCGCTTCAGTCGTGCCTGACTCTGTGTGACCCAAAGGACTGCAGCCCGCCAGGCTTCTCTGTCCATGGGATTCTCCAGACAAGAGTACTGGAGCGGGTTACTCTGCCCTCCTCCAGGGGATCTTCCCGACCCAGGGATCAAACCCGATTTCCTGCACTGGCAGGCAGGTTCTTTACTACTAGCACCACCCAGGAAGCCCCAACTGGCTCATGGTAGCTGCCGAATAAACAATTGTTGAAGGCTCAAAATGGATCATAGACCCACAAGTAACAGCTTAAACTGAAAAACTTTTAGAAGGAAATGTAGAGTAAATTTTTGTGACCTTGGGTTAGGTAGTTTCTTGGATATGACACTGCAATCACAAGTAACTGAAGAAAAGTGGATGCCTTTGAACTACATCAGAATAAAAAAACCTGTGCTTCAAAGCCCACTATTAAGAAAGTGAAAAAACAACCGGCAGAATGGAAGAAAATGTCTGCAAATCATATATCTGATAAGGGTCTAGTATTTATAACTATATAAAGGACTCTTACAACTCAACAACAAAAAGACGAAAGACTAAAAAAACGGACAAAGGATTTGAAAAGACATTATTCCAAAGAACATACACAAATGCCCATAAGCTCTGAAAAGGTACAATGGTAAGTTACCATTAGTTACCAAAGAATGCAAATCAAGACCACAGTGAGTACTACTTCACACCCACTAGGATGATTAGAATCAAAAGTCAGATAATAACTAGTGCTAATGAGGATGTGAAGAGGTTGAATTCCTCTTAATTGCTAGGGGTAGTTTAGAATGTAACAGCCACTTTTCCACTTTGGAAAACAGTTTGCTTAGAAAATTAAACACTGAGTTACCATATAAGCCAATAATCCCACTCCTAGGTCCATACCCAACAGAAAAAGTGGATGGAAACTTCCCAAACGTCCATCAGCTGATGAATAGATGAATAAGCTATGGTGTAGCCATGTGCACGTGTGCTAAGTCACTTTAGTCGTGTCCGACTCTTTGTGACCCTATGGACTATGGCCCGCCAGGGCCCTCTGTCCATGGGATTCTCCAGGCAAGAGTACTGGAGTGGGTTGCCATGCCCTCCTCCAGGGGATCTGCCCAACCCGGGGACTGAACCCAGGTTTCCCACATTGCAGGTGGACTCTTTACCATCTGAGCTACCAAGGAAGACCCTGGTATATCCATACTACATGCTAAATTTGGCAATAAAAGGGAATGCAGTATTAATACGTTACCACATTGAACTTTGAAAATGTGATGTTCAGTGAGAGAAGTTCGTCACCAAAGACCATACATTCCATAGTTTCATTTATGTGAAATTCCCAGAAAAGGCAAATTTACAGAGGGGGAAAGTAGACCAGTGGTTGCGGGAGGAGGGAATAGAGAGGGGTTGTGAATGGTTATTAGGCTTCTTCGAAGGGAGATAAACTGTGGTGATTGTAGCACAACCCTGTGAATTTACTAAGACTTTTGAATTGTTCATTTTAAATGGGTGAATTGTAGGGTATATGAATATATCACTAGAACGTCTTTAAAACAACAACAACAACTATGGAAAACCAGGAAATGATGGTGTCTGGGCTGAGCCCTGCGGTGTGAGCAGGGAGGGAGGCTGAGTTTGGGTGGGATGCGAGAAGCAGGAGAGCGAGTGTTTTGTGAAGGAGGAGCCCCTGGCGAAGTCCCCAGGGGTAGAAGGAATCCTGTGCCGGAAGGAAGGGCAGCAGAGCAGGGAGGAAGCAAGAGGGCCGGGAGGAAGCCAGAGCGCGTCCTGGGCAGGTAGGACAAGAGAAGGCGCTCAAGCACCCCTCTACCTGCAGAAAAGGCACCCCACTTTCCACCTCTCATCCTAGACTCTTCATGTCTTGAGGGAATCAGACAACGAGTGCCCTGGGCAAGAAGCCAAGTTTTTAGATTCGACTTAGTTAAATGTAAGCAAATTCTGGGTGCCGTACTCACCCAGATTCCAGGATTGTGAGATGAGGGCTCTGCTCTTGCCAGTTGCATTGGCAGGGGTGGGGAGGACCAGCGTGATGACAGCCTCCCCTAAAATGCACGTGCATGTGGGAACGCACACGTGCTCATGAACATACACAGGTGCACACACTCACGAACATGTGCACACATAACCACGCTTACACACAGACACGCGTCACAGAATCTAGTAGCACAAACGCATACTCACATGTGCACACGCACATGCTGCACACACACACACAAACTCACAAGCATGCATATATATGCATAAGCGCACACATTCTCACACATGGCCCACATGCATACACACAGGCAGGCACACGTGAGTCCACACGTGCCTGCACACAGTCTCACACACACATCCAGGATGGGGCACAGGATCTCCTTTGCTGCCTCTGGGAGTTCCATGGGGTGCCTGTGAGCTCTAGTTTTCTGAGTGGCAAGCCCCTTCCTCATCCATGTGACTTCCCCTTCTATCACCCTTCCCTGGGTCTGATCCACTTGGGTCAACAAAACGTGTCTTTTGCTAACAGTGCTGGCATTCTGCATTTTCTTCTAGGGGTTACTGCAGTCGGCCAAGTGATTCATACACAAACAAGCATTCTTTTCTCATGCGATTGGTCTCCTTTCCTTTCTCCCAATGTGTTGTCTTTCCTATGAATCCCTGAGCTCACTAACTTCTGAGTGCATTTCCTTCCCCTCTGTCACCTGAGTCTAAGCTGATGCCCGGGCCTTCTCTGTAGGGGCTTCTGCTCTGATGGAATCACCTTCTTGATTCTTGGTCACAGGTTTTTGTGATCTGGACATCTTAACCCAGCATATTTGAAGCCCTCCGGTTATAACCCCAGCTCCGCTATTGGGACACATCTTTGCCTCTGGAGGTGATACCCTCCATCCTGTTTGGGGCTGGAGAGAGCTGAGTGGAACCCAGCACAGTGTCTGTCCCCCTCTGGCAGTGCCAGAGACCTGAATGTCTTGGCAATGCTAGCAATGTGGCCATCCTTTCAAACAATGGTTTTTAACATTTGTTTGAGCATTTGTTCAGAAGAGGGATGGGGTGGGCCTGGGTGAGGAACAGAACAGGGCCTCTGTTGGAAGCCTTGGACTCTTGCACCAACGAATTCAGCTCAGGCCCAGACTTGCATATCTAACTCTTCCAGTCCATTAACACTGTTGGGGCGTGGTGACTGACCCTCCTCTAACACGAGAACATCCCGGGGAGCACCATCCCACATCCAAGTGGTTTCTGAGAGTATTCCTTCTGAGACACCCTTGAAGTTTATGTCTTTAGGAAACCTCCTGGTTGGGCTGCTGACTGAGCATAGCGGGGATAGGGGCAGCGTATTCCAGGGGCACATGGGGGTGGCGTAGACCCACATCGGAATCATCCTGTTGTTTCTCCTCTTTTGTACACCACTCCCCTCCTCCAACACTGCCGGGGCTGCTTGACCATAGAATGAAGCCCCAGTTCCTCAGTCTGGCACCGAAGGCCCTCGTGACTGGGGGTTCAGCAGGACATTTTGTCTTGTGCGGCTCTTCTTTAGCCCCTGGAGCTTAGACCTGCTGTCCCCAAGCTCTCCTGACTGTGTCTCCACTCATGCTGTGCCTCTGTTCTGGGATCTGTTGGAGCCCATCCACAGCTCCTCGCTGGGGACGCAGTAGTGCACACGTTCCAGCAGCGAGAATCTGCATTGCTTCCCTGAAGCTTTCGGAGGCCGCCAGGGCTCACTCTGCTGCCAGGATGAACAACAGTCTTGCTGAAAACCAATCTGCTCCACATGACAGCCGAGGTCAGGGCCCTGGTCTATGGTACTTTGCTGTATCCTTAGCACCTACCCCAGGACTTGGCAAACAGTAGGTGTTCAAAAGATCTGTTAACGAATGAATGGCTAAATGAATAGTCACAGGGTGCTGGAGCCTACTCAGGTAAGGGAGGGTCTGGGCTGGCTCATCCTGTCTATGACCTGGTTCATTTTCCTAGAATATGGCTCAGATTCAGCAGCCGGCTGCTCAGGTCACATGTAAATTAGTGGCAGGGGGCGCTTTTCAAATGGGGGCTTTAGATCTGGAATTTGCTTTCTGGAAGGTGCCCCCAGATTTCAGCTTCGTCAATCCAGGGGCCAGACGCTTGGGTTTCCAGTTGAAAACCAACAGCTGTGAATATTAAATGAGTCTCATACACCGGGAGAGTCTTCGATCGGTAGAATGTGTATAAATTTCAATAATAATGGGGATGCATTCATCAGACCTATCAATCATTACCCCCTGTGCCACTAAGACATTTCTCAATGTCAGACACAAGCCTGGCAGCATGTTTTCTGGAATCCAGCTGCATGGCCAAAGGCCCGTGGCCCTCACTGCAGGTAATCCCCTACTCCACCCAGGCCTCAGTCTCCCCACGGAGGAGGATTTGAAGTGGAGAGCCTTGTTTTGACTTCCAGGGCTCAGAAGTCTGAGTGCCAAGATGGTACACAATGAGACATCCATTCTTCGCCCTCTGTTCATCTGCACAATGGTCTGCATGTCTAATTATGTCTCTCGTCTCCTAGAAATGCCTGCTGTGGGGCCCTTTTGCCTGGAAAATGAAGCTCCAGTTCATCGCAGGGAATTGGAGACATTGCTTGGTCTGGTCATCAAATCTCTTCTCACTCACCCTGTGGTCCTTCTGGGTGGGAGTCGTGTCATGCCTTGCTCACGTCTTCCACCTCTGCTCCTGCTCCCCCTGACCCTTACACAGCTCCACCTGCCACCTGTCCTCGTCTTGTTCAACCCAAGCTTCTGACAACGTGCTTGTGACATGGTAGATGCTGAGACATATGTCCTCCATCTTCCTGCTTGGGAGATTGAGAAGAGCTTCAGGCTCAAGCGATTTCATGGTGGTGAACGTGGAGAATTTGGACAGGGAGACACTGATGAAGAGAGAGAAGGAGGGCCTTTCAGGCTGTGGACACAGCACCCCGGAGTGACCAGCAGGTAAGAGGGCGGAGGCGGGGGAAGCCAGGAAAGGCATCGCATGACTTGGTATCTCTCCTGTTAGCACTCACAGGACTGGATGTACAATGAATGCTGAGATTTCACAGAAATACTCACTGGTCATCTATCTTGTGCCAGGCTCTTGGCCAGGCACCAAGGATGGAACTTAAAAAAAAATATTTAAATAATGAACTGTAGTAAAAAAGCACAAGAACAGTGTGCTGAGAAGAAGGATGGGATCTAACATCTGTTACTCAGTGGCTCAGTCATATCTGATTCTTTGCCACCCTATGGACGGTCGTGCACCAGGCTCCTCTGTCCATAGGATTTTCCAGACAAGAATGGAGAGGGTTGCCATTTCCTTCTCCAGGGGATCTTTCTGACCCAAGGCTTGAACCCAAGTCTTCTGCGCCTCCTGCACTGGCTGGTGGATTCTTTATGACTGAAGCACCTGGGAAGCGCTCACAGTTCCTGGCTTCCTGCCTTATGCTGGCGCTGTGCACTGAATCCCCTTAGAGGTGGACTGTGTTTCTCAAGAGACAGAAAGGATACCCCACCCCATGTGCTCTTTGACCATGTGACCACAGCACTTTCCCATCACAAATTAGTTCGTTTTTCTTCTCCCCTTGAATCTGGGTGGACCATGTAACTTCTGAAAATTGGCTGTGTATCCACTTTCCTGCTTTACAATCTTCTTGAGGGAGGGCAGTCTATGGCTGACCACCAGAGGCCATGCTGTGAGGAAGCCTGAACTGGTCAGAGGCCAAGCAGAAGGGCCCCAGTGAGACAGTCATGGGAGTGCAGCTGTCTTGGAGCTTCTAGTCCAGCCCAGCCATTAGTGAGGAGAATGACCTCCGAGGACACCTTGTGAACCCTGATCACCCAGGCCTGAATTCCTGACCCATCGATTCTTGAATGAATAAAACGGTTGTTTTATAAGCCTCTAAGTGTTGGGATCATTTGCTAGACTGCAGGAGAAAACCCCAACATCCCTTTCACCCTCCTTCACAGCTCCAAGAGGCAGGAGGCATTATTTCCACTTTATAGATGGGAAACCAAGGATTGGAGACCTGAATGACTAGTCCAAAGTCATACGGGGAGTCAGTGGTGAAAGCAGGATTTATTTATATGTGTGTGTTAGTCGGTCAGTCATGTCCAACTCTTTGTGACCCCATGGACTGTAACCTGCCAGGCTCCTCCCTCCATGGGATCTTCCAGGCAAGAATACTGGAGGGGATTGTCATTTCCTTCTCCATTTATTTCTATTATTTATTTCTATATCTTTTATAAACAATATTTTTTTCAAAGTCCTTATTGAATTTGTTACGATATTGCTTCTGTCTTGTGTTTTGGTTTTTTTGGCCACGAGGTATGTGGGATCTTAGTTCCCCAACCAGGGATTGAACACACATCTCTTGCACTGGGAGGTGACGTGTTAAGCGCTGGACCCCCAGAGGAGTCCCCAGAAGCAGGATTAAAGGCAGGCCTCAGTGACCCAAAGACTGTACTTGTCCCCTTGGTCATGGCGCCTCAGAGAGCAGAAAATGAACACTTTTCCTTCTGCGGAGGGAAGCTGGGAGGTGGGAGGGGGATTTTCCTTGTGTACCTTTATAGTTTTGAATACACTACTCCAAAATGAACAAATAAAGGTAATGTTTTTACTGAAAAGAAAAATAACTGCGGTATGTGTGTACACTAGGCTGGGAGCAGATGAAATTAGAGGCTGCTACTTCACAGAACAGAAGCCTTTGGGTTTGGCATTGAGTGGGGTGGTTTCCATCCCCAACTATGTTGCAGTCACCTCTGAGCTTTAGAAATGCCTGGTGCCTGGCCCCACCCCCGAGGTTGCGGGTTTAATTGGCCTGGGGCGTGACTTAGGCCTCAGGATTTTTGAAAGGCTCCCTAGGTGGTTCAAATGTGCAGCCCTGATGAATGTCGAAGGCTTAGATGGAGACCAGGATTCTTCTAGGCAGTGAGAGGCTGGGGAGGGAATGGGTGGGCTGTGCGTGCCCGAAGTAGGTGATTTGTGTAGAAAAAAATGAAAAAGAATTGCTTTGGGGTGTAGGCGCTTAAACAAAACAAAACCAAACAAACACAACAAAACAGAACAAAGGGAGGGCTCTCTTTCTGGGCCCTGGTGTGTGTGATCCCTGAGTCGGTTCAGAGCAACGCTCAGCCTCCATGGCCAAATTGATCAATCTCAGAAGAAATTAATGTGAAAGATGGTAATAATTAGCTTTGGTTATGGAGAGAAATGGTAAGCAAAGAAAAATCCATCACAGGGAGCCTCTCCTGGTCCTGGCTTAGGTGGGATCCTCCACCAGCAGCCAGCCCAGCCATGGCCTTAGGATGCAGCTCTGTGAGCTGATACGGAAAGATCTACAGCATGTTGGCAAAGCAAGCAATTGCAAGACAAGATGGGTAATAAAAAGCTGTTACTACACATAATGTTTGGAGGCAACAGAAGGGGCTGGGATTAGCCAATGATGGTTAACAGTTTCTTCCATGATCCACTTTTCAAGTTGAGTTCCATGATCAGCTTTTTGAGTTGATCCACACATCAAGTTGAATTTCCAAAATAACTGAGATGAATTTTGGGTGACAACTAGGAAGAGTCTTTTCTCTGTTTGGCTGTGCTGGGTCTCAGCTGTGGTGTGTGGAATCTTTGTTGGGTCATGCAGGGTCTTTCGATGCAGTCCATGGACTCTCCAGTTTGACATCTGGGCCCAGTACTTGCAGCATACGGCTTAGTTGCCCTGTGACATGTGGGATCTTAGTTCCCTGACCAGGGATTGAACTGCGTCCCCTGCATTGCAAGGTGGATTCTTAACCACTGGACCACCAGGAAAGTCCCAGGAAGAGTCTTTTAGAAAGCATCACATCACAACTAAGAGCCCCTAAGGCTTATATCTTTAGACTTTAAAATAACGATGATGATGATAGTGACAATGGCGGTAATGTGCATATTGTACTTCCTGTGTGCCCAGCACTGTTGTGAGTCCTTCACATGTCTCGATCCAGGCAGGCTCTAGTTCAAATCCCTGATTTGCCACTCACTAGCTCGATGCCCCAGCGTCTCCATTGTCCTACTGATTAATAAGGACGCTACTTCAGCTGAGGTGACCTTGGTGAGGGGCATGCTGCCTGCACACAGGGACCCTCCACAACTCACTGCCAACCTAAGGGTCACTTCCTTTCACTAACCCTCATAATGTGAATTCAAAGTTTCAACTCAGCCTATTTACCAGCTTCCTTATTTAAAGCTCTGCTATCAGCTTTCCCAACATTTATTCATGGTTTAGTTTCAAATTTTCTATTCTCGACCTCTTAGGCAACTCTCTGGGTCTTGAAATCATTCAGCATCAATTTTACGACTTCCTAGTATAAACTGTCCAGCCCTCCATGACCCACAGAGGCCTCTGGCTGTGTGTGACATTTTAAATGCTAACTTGGGGGTTCTTGTCTTAAAGGGAGGAGGAATTAAGTTCAAATTGTGGCTCTTTAGAAATACATAAAACATGAGCTGGGCTTTTAATGGACAAGTCACCTTCTCACAACCTCTGCCAGGCACGGTTGGGGCAAGCGATTGACTCCGCTCCCCTTTTCAAAATCAAGAGTAAATATTGGTTTACCCTTAACCAATATGAGCTCAGGCCAATTCTTGTTGCAGGGAAACTGCAGTAGGTGCCAGATGGAGCCATGGTGGGACCTGTGAGTCGGGGTCATTGTACAGGAGCTTGTTGGGTAAAGGAGCACTCTGTAGGTAAGATGGCCTTTTTTCTGGAAGAGTCCTTCAGCCAAAGGAAGAAAGCTAGAGGTGCGGAATTCCAGGAATCTGGAGAGCTCTTGCAGGCAGGGACATCCTTTTGTGTTTGTGTGTCCAGTATGGTGCTGATCATACATTTTCTGAATGCTTTTGGTTTACCCCAAATTCATGATGGACCCAATCTGGTTCAGAAAGTTCTCCCAGAGAGGATGCTCTTGAGGACACAGGTGATCCAGCTGTTTATTTTTTAATTTTTTTGGCCATGTGTCATGTGGGATTTCAGTCCCCCACCAGGGACAGAGCCAGCGCCCCCTGCACTGGAAGCTGAGGCTCAATCACTGGAAGGCCAGCGAAGTCCCTCATCTGACTGTTTGGAAACAAACCCTGAAATTCTAGCTGGACTCCAGCTTGATATTAAAGCATAGACCTTGAGGCCAGGTTGCCTGGCTGTGCAAACTTGGGAAAATTACTTAACCTCTGTGTGTTATCTATAAAAATGAAAATACAAATAATAATACACCTCCTTTAGAGAACTGTTGTGAGGATCAAATAAATTGATTTATTTAACAAGAATTAAAAGAAATGCAACTGTCTCTTAAAAATTAAGCCTAAGACTAGCAAAATCTCATGCTAGGGACCCTCCCTTAAAGTGGCTTATGGCTACTGAATCTCATCAACAGACTTGCACTCGTGCTTAGCTGCGTCTGGCTCTTTGTGACCCCATGGACTATAGCCCGCCAGGCTCCTATGTGCATGAGATTTTTCAGGCAAGAATGCTAGAGTGAGTTGCCATTTCCTCCTCCAGGGAACCTTCCCGACCCAGGGACCGAACCTGTGTCTCCTGCACTGTGGGCAGATTCTGCACCCGCTGAGCCATCGGGGAAGCTCTTCAGCAGGCTGGGGCCACATTCAACCAAATCCCCTTCCCTACAAGAGGTTTCGATTTTGGTGGAACATCTTAAGACGCCTGCCTTCCCCTCTAAGCAACACGGAGAGCTTGATAGCCCTAATCATCACTGTGTAATTCATGGGCAGAGAGAAAATGCTCCAGTTCCTAAGATGCCCTGTCCACCTGCTCATAGATGCTGGAAACCCCACTCAGCGCCCCTGCCTCTCCTTCCGGCCTCGAAACACAGAGTATTCCCACACCAGGCAAGGACCACTTGCTATGAGTTCTCACACAGCCTTATTTTTCTGCTCTCTTACCCTCATCCCACTTGTATTCACTTCTTCATTTTTTTGCTTTCCCTCTCAGGCTGTGTGGGGCAAATTTGTGTGTCAACCTGACTGGACTACAGGATGCCCAGACGTTTGGTCAAAAGTTACTCTGGGTGTGTCTGTGAGGGTGTTTCTGGGTGAATGGAATATCTGAACTGGTAGTCAGGGAAGAGCTGTCTGTCCTCCCTAGTGGGGATGGGCCTCAGGCAGCCCGTGAAAGGACTGAATAGAACAGAAACTCTGACCCTTCTCCAGGAGTGAGCGGTGCTCCCTCTCTGACCCTTCTCCAGGAGTGAGGGGTGCTCCCTCTCCAGGGGTGAGGGGTGCTCCCTCTCCAGGGGTGAGGGGTGCTCCTCCTGTCCAATTGTTTGAGCTGGGACTTCTTTCCCTTGCCTTTGGCTTTCAGGAAGGAACTTACACCACGGTCTCTGGCTTGCCTATCTACAGATCTTGGACTTCTCAGTCTCCACGGTCACATGAGCCTGTTTCTGTAATAAATCTCCTCACAGATCTACATATACAGATCTTCCTCGATCTGTCTCCATAAACCCATCGTAAGTTGAAAATATTTTCAGTCAAAAATGCATTTAATACACCTAACTTAGGTGGTGCTAGTGGTAAAGAACCAGCCTGCCGCTGCCGGAGACGTAGAGACTAAAGTGACCCGGCACACAAGCAGGCAACTTACCAAACACCATAGCATAGCCCAGCCTATCTTAAACATGCTCAGAACACCTATTCAATACACTGGTCAATACATTTGACCGATACAGCTGGTCAAACTCATCTAACACAAAGCCTATTTTATAATGAAGCATCTCATGTAATGTATTGAATCCTGTGCTGGAAGTGAAAACCAGAATGCTTGCCTGCGTCCAGACTGGCTGTGAGTGTGCGGGTTGTTTCCCCTCATGATCGTGTGACTGCCGGGGAGCTGTGACTGCGCTGCCCAGCATCACGAGAGAGGATCTTACTGCCGATCACCAGCCCAGGAAGAAATCAACATTCAGAATGCAAAGTACATTTTCTATTGAATGCATTTTGCTTTCGCACCATCAAAATATTTAACTCTCATACGTTTGGGACTGTTTGTATGTATACATACTTCCAATTGGTTCTGTTTCTCTGGAGAACCCTGACTAATTCAGGCTGTAAATTTAGTGAAAACAGCTTTAAAAAAAAACAACAAAACTCTCCGTGCCTCAGTTCCCCCATCCTTAGAGCCTAGTGCAGGGCTGGCATTCAATCAGCATCTGTGGAAGGAAGGAATGCCTGAGTGAGAAGGGGCCCTTGTGGCAAAGCCACACCCCCGAACCCTCAGCCCTTCCAAAGCTCCGAGGTCAGCGTTCACAGGACCTGGAAGTTGGTAACCTTGACCTTTGGATCTTTTTTTTTTTTTTGCTTTTGCTTTTCTTTCAGCATCCTTCTGTCTACCCTCTGGATCCCTGGGCTCCCAGGTCTTAAATCTACTCCCCGATTGTGATCCATTCCACATGGTAATCCACAATGATATGTGAATTATAAGCGTGCCTTCAAAGGATGAAGAGTTCATGGTGAACATTAAGCATTTCCCCTGGTGCTTGATGTGGTGGGAACTTGACTGCTGTCTGTGATTACTGAGTGGCATGGGAATCCTGAGAATGAGGATTAGCTTCATTTTATAGAAGTGGCTGTCCAGGGTCAAAGGCTTGGCTGGGGTGGATCTGGGACTCCAGCCACCATCTATGGGACTCTGAGTTCCAGGCTATTCCCAGAGCTCTCATGGCAATTGGGTCATTGCTCCCACATCTTTACTTCTTTCCCTAATAGAATTATACATCTTCACGCCTGCGTGGCTTTGCGGCAGGCTGAGGGCACCGCCCCATTCCTGACTTTGGGTTTGGCCATGTGACTTGGTTTGGCAAATGGAATGTCAGCAGGTGGTGTCTGTGCAGAGATGGATGTGGATGGATGTGCTGATGTGGTCTGGCCTCTTCCGCTCCTCTGACCCATCATGAGAAGAAAACACTCCGAACAGCTGCTGATCCAAGAGTGAAAGAAGAGAGTGAGTCGCTCAGGCTCCTCCCTCCATGGGATTTTCCAGGCAAGAGTACTGGAGTGGGTTGCCATTTCCTTCTCCAGGGGATCTTCCCCCCCAGGGATCAAAACCGGGTCTCCCACATTGCAGGCAGACGCTTTACCATCTGCGCTACCAGGGAAGCCCTTTGGATCAGGGAAGCTGATCAAAGAGCAGACTGATTCCAACCCAGTGCCTGCAGTAAGCCAGGCCAACCAGAAACCTGGAGTACAGCCACACCAGTCAGTCTATGACATGTGAACAAGAAAAGTGAATGCTTAGTGTCATAAACAGCTGAGTTTTCGAGTGGGCTGTTACACAGCACTGGTACAGTAATTGCTGACGGATACACTTCCCTATATGAGTATCTTTAAAAATGGTTCAAGCGCAGGGGAAATGGAGATAACCGAATATTTGGGTCCCTGGAAAAAGTGTCAGGGATGTTACTAGTCTCTAGTGAAATGGCCTTTTTGCCTTGGCATAGAGGAAACTTCCCAGCTTTCCCAAGTTGTCAGGACCATATAAATATTTCTGGCTTATGAAATATGAGTGGAAGTGGCAAGTGGCCCTATCAGGCTATGGAAGAGCAGTTTCAATGCAATTCATGGTTCTCTTCCCTCTGCTGAAGAAATCGTGGTGGGTTCAGACTGACATGGGAACCACCAGATCAAAGCAGCCTGTATCGCTGAGTCACTTCCTGGGACCACAAAGGATTTTCATGAGCAAGAAATAAACTGTGTAGTGTTAAGGCACAGAGATTTGGGGCTTGCCAGTTACTGCTTAACCCACCATCCTGACTAACACAGAGAGAGAGCAAAGACTAGGGGGCTACAGCTGCAGCCTGCTGAGAACCCCAATCCCAGTTCTCCCTGGTGAGTGAGCAAGTCCCTGAGGCCAGCCTGCTCCAAGACCCAGAACAGCCCCACCCCTCTTCTTCAGTTTACTCAACGGCCACATGGGGGTCCACTGACCTGCCTAGGACCATGATATGGTGGCCCCCTGGCCTGCAGCCAACCCTCAGGTGGTGTGAATGTATTCCATGGGCACTCGCCGTGGCAGAGACGGAGCTGGTGCTGCAAGCAGGGACTCTAGGTGTCGAGGGTGTGATTTTATTGATTTTCATGAGGTCTCTTTATGCAAGGAGCTGGGGGACTGTGGGCTCACTGTGACACTTGACAAACCTGTAAATATGTATTGGGAGTCATTCACTGCCCGGCCTTTGCATGAAATCTGCATTGCAAAGCCAAGTCCGAAGAACAGGGCATTTTTGTGGCCAGGGTCTGGCTGGCACCACCTTGCCTGCAGCCTCAGTTCCCTCGGTTGGGGTGGGACAGTTGTCTCTGCCCTGCTGACTCTTGGGCAACGCTACAGACCGACAGAAAGGGTAAACTTGAGGGTGCTCTGTGAATTGTAGCATACCAGGGGCTGGATTCTCAGAAATGGACACAGCATAGATCCTGCTTTCTCACTGCCAGGAAGCTCATTAAAGAAAGAGATGACCCGCCACCTAAGGCAAGAGAATGAACTTTGGGATGCAGAAGGATGGAGAACTGTCTTCAGGGGCATCAGGGAGGACTTCCTGGAGGAAGGGAAGTTGTAATGGATTCTGAAGGGCAGATCAAATATGGAGAGGAAGACTGGGAATAGTGTGAGATACCATGTGTGTGTACCAGGGTGCACAGGAAAAGCCAGGGAGGTGGTTGTCCCGGCTTCTGCTGCTGGGGTAACTGCAGGAGTTAAGAGCAGGGGCCCTGGGCAGACCAACGGGGGCTTAAGTCTTGGCACCATCATGACCTCTTGCTCTGTAACTTTGACAAGTCACTTCACTTCTCTCAAATCTGGCATTGTTGTTCAGTCGCTCAGCCATGTCCGACTCTTTGGGACCCCATGGACTGCAGCACGCCAGGCTTCCCTGTCCACCATCTCCCAGAGCTTGCTCAAGCTCATGTCCATTGAGTTGGTGATGCCATCTATCTCATCCTCTATTGTCCCCCTCTCTTCCTGCCTTCAATCTTTCCCAGCATCAGGGTCTTTTCTAATGAGTCTGTTCTTTGCATCAGGTGGCCAAAGTATTGGAGCTTCAGCTTCAGCATCAGTCCTTCTAATGAATAGTCAGAACTGATTTCCTTTAGGAAAGACTGGTTGGATCTCTTTGCAGTCCAAGGGACTCTCAGGAGTCTTCTCCAATATTACAGTCCAAAAGTATCAGTTCTTCAATTCTCAGCCTTTGTTATGGTCTAACTCTCACATCCATACATGACTACTGGAAAACCCATAGCTTTGACGATATGGACTTTTGTCGGCAAAGTAACATCTCTGCTTTTTAATATGCTGTCTAGGTTTGTCATAGCTTTTCTTCCCAGGAGCAAGCATCTTTTAATTTCATGGCTGCAGTCACCATCTGCAGTGATTTTGGAGCCCAAGAAAATAAAGTCTGTCACTGTTTCCATTGTTTCCCCATTTATCTGCCACAAAGTGATGGGACCTGATGCTGTGATCTTTTTGAATGTTATGTATTAAGCCAGCTTTTTCACTCTCCTCTTTCACTTTCATCAAGAGCTTCTTTAGTTTTTCTTACCTTTCTGCCATAAGGGTGGTGTCATCTGCATATCGAGGTTATTGATATTTCTCCTGGCAATCATTCCAGCTTGTGTTTCATCCACCCTGGCATTTCTTATGGTCTACTCTGCATTTAAGTTAAGTAAGCAGGGTGACAATATACAGCCTTGATGTACTCTTTTCCCAATTTTGGGGGGTCGGCAATAATACCTACCTTTGTTTTTCTAGTAGTTATTCATGGATATGAGAGTTGGACTGTAAAGAAAGCTGAGTGCTGAGGAATTGATGCTTTTGAGCTGTGATGTTGGAGAAGACTCTTGAGAGTCCCTTGGAGTGCAAGGAGATCAAACTAGTCAATCCTAAAGGCAATCAATCCTGAATATTCATTGGAAGGACTGATGCTGAAGTTGAAACTCCAATACTTTGGTCACCTGATGCAAAGAGCTGACTCACTAGAAAAGACCCTGATGCTGGGAAAGATTGAGGGCAGGAGGAGAAGGGGACAGCAGAGGATGAGGTGATTGGATGACATCACTGACTCAATGGGCATGAGTTTGAGTAAACTCTGGGAGCTGGTGATGAACAAGGAGGTCTGGCGTGCTGCAGTCCATGGGGTCACAGAGAGTCGGACACGACTGAGCGACTAAACTGAACTGAATACCTACCTTAAAGGATGAAACCATGTGCAGGGGAAAGTCCTTAGTACTTTGTCATGTGGTCCAACCCAGCAAGGGTAGCTGATGGTAGTGGCCTGGTCCAGGAGGCTTGCCTGACCCAGGGGAGAAGGAGCTGGTCTCTCATTTGACAGTAGCCTCCTAGAGTAGCTGATAAACCCTATGCTGAGCCCCAGAAAGATCATGGCTTCTAGGATCAGAGATTTCTGCATTTGGGTCTCAGCTCTGCCACTTCGCACCTGTGTGACATTATTCTGAAACCTCTCAGAACCTGTGTTCTCTCATCTGTCAATGGGCTGTGTTAATATCTTGGCCGCAGGACTAGATACCTCCATTCCATCTTGAGAAAAAGAGGTTTAATGTAAGGATATGCATGGACCCAGAGGGCATTGGAATTCGAAGAAGCTCCAGGAATGAGCCTCTTCAGCCCGCCATGTCACAGATATCCCGCCTATGGATGGGCCCTCCATGGCCACGTGCCTGTCTGCACCAGGCACCACCAGTCAGTGGTGGCCCCGCACAAAAGAACACTTGTGTCTGTCCCCATTAGGGAGGTGCGGAGGGGAAGCTTGGCTTTGGACTTGGGGCAGCCTCTATGCTGGAGGAGGTAATCGCCCCCTCCACAAATGGTCTTGAGGATCCAGCAACTATTAGCTATAAATTGATCAGCCCAGAGGCTGACCATGTAAGGGTTGGGAGGGTTTAAGCAACTCAGCCCAAGGACAGAATGAGCCCTGAACAGACCTGGTGTAACCAAGAGACACAAGATCAGCACTCCTGGCAGAAAGGACACATGGGACCTGCTGGAAGCAGAACCTGGGGGAGGAGGGGGGCTGCAAAGGTGGATGGGAGGACAGGCGGCTGGAAGCAGTATTCATTTCAGGCGGCAGAGTGCCACCAGACCCAGTGACGAGAGGCCTGGATTTTAATCCCAGCTGTGCCAGAGACTAGCTGTGTGCACTTGGCTCGGTCACTTAAGTTCTCTGTACCTCATAGTCGCCCAGGTTGTAAAGCAGATGTAACGTGACCTGCTTAACTCCTCCTCCCGTATCTCTCCTCCCCCCACCACCCCCACCCCCCACCACGGCTATTACTCAACATGTACCCTGAACTTTCAGGTCACATTTCCCTGCCTGAAACCAGAAGGCTGGTAGGATCTTTCAGAAGAACAAGTTAGACATATTTACCAAGAGACTTCGAGGGGCTTCATTGGTAGCTCAGCGGTAAGAATCTGCCTGCCGATGCAGAAGACACGGGTTCAATCTCTGATCCGGGAATATCCCACATGTCGTGGAGCAGCTAAGCCCATGCATTGCAGCTGCTGAGCCTGTGCTCTGAAACCTGGGAGCTGCAATTACTGAGGCCCGCGCCCCCTGGAGCCCGTGCTCCACAACAAAAGAAGCCACCGCAGTGAGGACCGTGGACCGCAACTCGATAGTGGCCTCTGCTCGCCACAGCCAGAGAAAAGCCTGTGCGGCAACGACGACCAGCACAACCAAAACAAGACTATTGCTGTTGTTCAGTGGCTCAGCCGTGTCCCGCTCTTTGTGACCCCATGGACTGCAGCACACCAGGTTTCCCTGTCCTTCACCATCTTCTGGAGCTTGCTCAAACTCATGTCCATTGAGTCGGTGATGCCATCCAACCATCTCATCCTCTGTCGTCCCCTTCTCCTCCTGCCCTCAATCCTTCCCAGCATCAGGGTCTTTTTTAATGAGTCAGCTCTTCACATCAGGTGGCCAAAGTATCGGAGCTTCAGCTTCAGCATCAGTCCTTCTAATGAATATTCATGATTGATTTCCTTTAGGATTGACTGGTTTGATCTCCTTGCAGTCCAAGGGATGGACTCTCAAGAGTCTTCTCCAATATTACAGTTTAAAAGCATTAATTCTTTGATGTTCAGCCTTCGTTATGGTCCAATTCTTACATCCATACTTGACTACTGGAAAAACCATAGTTTTGACTACTTATTCATAAAAATAAATAAAATTATAAAATTTTATATATGTGTATATATATATATATATACATACACATATACATATGACTTGGAAAAGCAGGTGTGTACAGGGTGTAGATAAGACTCCAGAGTTTGGAGTCCGATACCTCCACACTCAAAGCCCTCCTCTGATACTTACTTACCTGTGGCCTGAGCCAGTCACATCAGCTCTCTGACTATCAGTCATATTCCTGTCATAATGTTCTTCTGCCAATGATTGCCTTGCAGAATTGTTGTGAAGTTTAAAAGACATAATACAGAGTACATGTCTGGCTTACAGTCAAAGTGAAGTGAAGTCGCTCAGTCATGTCCGACTCTTTGTGACCCTGTGGACTGTAGCCCGCCAGGCTCCTCTGTCCATGGGATTCTCCAGGAAAGAATACTGGATTGGGTTGCCATTTCCTTCTCCAGGGGATCTTCTCAACTCAGGGATCGAACCCAGGTCTCATACCTTACAGGCAAATGCTTTATCCTCTGAGCCACCAGGGAAGACAGTAAGCACTTAATAACTGTGGATACTATTATTATTATTCTTGTTAGTAATACAGCAAGGTGAAGACCACTTGGGCATCTTAACAACTGGTACCAAAACCCTCTTAGGGAGGGGACTGTCTTTGCTTGGGAAAATGCCCTGAGAGGTCCTGTCATGGAGGAGGAGACCCTGGGGGTGTGGACTCAGCAGAAGACGGGGCAGCTGCTTTGTTGGAGGCATGAGAAGGCATCTGTGTTTCTGATTCCAAGGTGAGGGGGCAAGGAGTGATGAGGGAGGGGACACAGATGGGGAGAGCTGCTGAGACAGTTCAGGGAAGGTGAGTGCAGCCCTCCGTGGGGAAGCCTGGACCCATAGTCCCGATGGAGAGGCCCCACACAACACTTTTATAGGCTCACCTGCCCTCCACGCAGGTGCCTCCTCTGTCCCCAAATTTCCTGGACTTAGGAAACTCTACTGTGCCATGGGGAGAGAATCAGATAGAGGTGGGGGCTGGAACTCTATGTGGGCCAGGGGACAGGCTTTTACAATCCCGGTAAGTGGTGAAGACCAGCAGAGGCAGCGTGGACGCCCCAGAACTCAGTAGAATCTCCAGCTAGCTCTGGGCTTGCATGGCTCCTTCTTTCTACCCCCTTACAGGATGAAGCCAAGTTTACCCTGAGAGTAAGGGGGATGCAGCTGAGAAGGATTCTATTGGTGTATCTGTGTCAATGGCAGTAATACATATATTATTGAATCACTGAATAGGCCAAGTCCAGAGCTAAGACCTCTCACACACACATATGTTCTGAATCCTCACAACCCCCCTCCTGGAAACCAAAGTTCAGAGTTTAAGTGACTTGTCCAAGTCAGAGAGCTTGTCAATGAAGGGAGCAGGCTCAAGCGTTGGCAGAAGAATTCCAGAGCTGGACTTTCAGTCACTACAGTGCCTGGAGCTGGCTCTGTGAATGGACAGCCAAAAATAGAAAGGCAGAAACAGACACAAGGGTGTGACTTTGTACATGTCTATACAGGCATACCTTTGAAATGCTGCAGGTTTGTTTCCAGAACATTGCGATAAAGAGAATATGGCAATAAAGCGAGTCATATGGATTAATTTTGGCTTCTCAGTGCAAACAGAAGTTATGTTTACTCTGTACTCTGGTCTAATAAGTGTGCAATAGCATTATATGTAAAGAAACACTGTACATAACAATTTAAAAGTACTGCTGTGGAAAAATGGAACCAACAGATTTGCTTGACACAGAGTTGCCACAAACCTTCAATTTGTGAAAAATGCAAAATCTGCAAAGCACAATAAAGCAAACTGCAATAAAGCAAGGTATGCCTGTATACATTTTTTATATGACACGTGTCATTTCCATGGGCAAAGAGAGAAGACTGATATATGTAACTGAATAAAACTTTACAAATTCCATAAGACAAGAATACTTACTGCAAATTTGAAAGTGTGACAATAGAATGACCAAAATATTTGTAGTATATTTGGCAAAGAGCAAAAGGCCGTTGTAAATTAGTAAAAATGAAGACGAAAGGGTAAGGGATGTGAAAAGGCAGTCCAAAAAATATGTGGCAAATAAATGTCCAAACATACTCACCTTTTCTGGTAATAAAAGACATTCAGGCTTTTCCTTACCTGGGCTGATCTCTTTTGTTTGGATGGTTATGCCCATTTCCATTTTAACTGTGTCTAACCTTTTTTTAGATAACCTTTTCTTCTCCCACCAATAGTCCCAAATTAAACACACTCAGTATCAGTGAGGGTAGATGCAAAGGGGAGCTCCAGGCTGAGAGCAAATGACTGGTCCCTCTGTCCTGGGGATAAATGAAAGACAACACATCAAAAGTCTTAGAGTCATACCTTCTCCTTTCAGCCGGCAATTCTACTACACATCTTTATCCCAAGAAGATAACCATGGAGGGAAGCAGATATTCAAAGACAAGAATATACATTGCAGTGTGTTTTTTTTTTATGATGACAGAATAAGTGAAAACAACCTAAATCTCTAATAGTAGGTAATTGATAGTGTAAATTATAGGATATTTGCACAATGGAATAAATCCTTAACAGCCATTAAAATTGAGAGTGTAAATGTAGTCTTAAGAACAAGGTAAGATATTTTTATAAAACATATAAGAATATTGTGCTCAGTGTGACTCCATTTTGTAAAAACTCAAAAATCTAGAAATTTGCAAAGGAAAAATGTAGAAAATGTGTACTAAAACATTCATATATCTTTCTGGGAAATGGGATTTCTGGTGATGTCAGGGGTTTTATTTGTTACTTATGATTTGTTTTTTCTCTAAAGTATCTCATTTGCCTCTAAGAACATATCTAGACTGATGAAAGTAATAAATAGATGATCTTGCAGGACACAGACATAGCAGAACTTATAGGGAAATTCACAACTTTAAACAATGCTATCATTAAAAAGAAAACAACTTTAAGTACTAGAAAAGGGGGGAACCCAAAGAAAAATGGTAATAATAATAAAAAATAAAGATTAAAATTAAAGTAAATAAATCAGAGAATCCAAAAAAATAAACCCAGTGGAATTAATAAATAAAACAATGAATTATGTCTTTTAAAAGATGAAGTACAAACTTCTGGTAAATCTAATCAATGGAAAAAGGAGACACAATTAAAATGGAAATGAGCATAACCATCCAAACAAAAGAGATCAGCCCAGGTAAGGAAGAGTCACCATAGTCACTGAATTGTGTCCGACTCTGCGAGCCCGTGGACTGTAGCCCCCCAGGCTCTTCTGTCCACGGAATTCTCCAGGCAAGAATATTGGAGTGTGGAGCCATTCCCTTCTGCAGGGGATCTTCCTGACCCAAGGATCAAACCTGGGCCTCCTGCATTGCCGGCAGATTCTTTAACATCTGAGCCATCAGGGAAGCCCTTAAATCATGCACAATTTCATACTCATACTTTCAGTTCAGCTCAGTTCAGTCGCTCAGTCGTGTCTGACTCTTTGCGACCCCATGAATCACAGCATGCCAGGCCTCCCTGTCCATCACCAACTCCTGGAGTTCACTCAGACTCATGTCCATCAAGTCCGTGATGCCATCCAGCCATCTCATCCTCTGTCAGCCCCTTCTCCTCCTGCCCCCAATCCCTCCCAGCATCACAGTCTTTTCCAATGAGTCAACTCTTCTCATGAGGTGGCCATAGTACTGGAGTTTCAGCTTCAGCATCATTCCTTCCAAAGAAATCCCAGGGTTGATCTCCTTCAGAATGGACTGGTTGGATCTCCTTGCAGTCCAAGGGACTCTCAAGAGTCTTTTCCAACACCACAGTTCAAAAGCATCAATTCTTCGGCACTCAGCCTTCTTCACAGTCCAACTCTCACATCCATACATGACCACAGGGAAAAACCATAGCCTTGACTAGAGGGACCTTAGTTGGCAAAGTAATGTCTCTGCTTTTGAATATGCTATCTAGGTTGGTCATAACTTTTCTTCCAAGGTGTAAGCGTCTTTTAATTTCACGGCTGCAATCACCATCTGCAGTGATTTTGGAACCCCCCCAAAATAAAGTCTGACACTGTTTCCCCATCTATTTCCCATGAAGTGATAAAGACATATTAATGAAAATGCCTCATTTTCTACGAATACATCGATGATTGTGGACATCCAAAGATGTAGTTCACTTGTAGGAAAAAGTCAGGCACCAAGGAATCTCAGGCAGAATGAGCCAGCTTTCCTGTCCAATTGTCCTGAGAGTGAGCTCTTGACGAAATAAAAATTAATCAAATAAATAAACAGAAAGAGAAACTTCTGCCAGAAGCTTGATCAAGCATGTCAAGATTAGTCTCAAAATATTATGAAGACGCGTCAGGGCTGCTGGATGAGAGGACATCATTTGACAGAGGCTGCAATTTTCTTCCAAGGCACAAACCAGCTCAGCCATTTCTGGGGCGCTGGCTCCCCCAGGGCCTCTTGGGTCATGTGTGGCCTCTTTTGCTCAGTGAGGTTTAAGACCTGAGAGCATGCTTCTAGGCAAGGCTTGTATATCCAAGCACATTTAAGTCTGGTGAAGTTCCAGTCTTTAACAGTGAGCCTTCTTCTTCCGGAAAGCCCCTGAGTTGAGGACCACTGATATTATGGGCTCCTTCATGCTTTAATGATCATGAACTTGCCCCCCAAGAAGCACTGTGCCCTGAGTCTCCCAACACCTTTGTGGATTAAAGTAAAACCCGAAGGGTGTGGGAGTTTCCGTGTACATTCTTTGCTCTGACATTTTCTAACTTAATCTGGGTCTTCTGTAAATATGAACAGATGTTCATAATCATAACTGTAGAATAAGTCTTAAAGTATGTCTTTTTTAACATCTATTTATAGGAAGCTGTTGTAGACACCAAAACCCAATGATGGTGTTCAGATGTTACCTAAGCATGTAGACGACTGCCCACCACACTGTATTTGCTGGGAGAGAAATGTTAATTTGTCATTAACCATTTTTACTGAACAAAGACTAGTTCCAAAATATAGAACCAGAATGGAAATCAAAGGGAGAATATGAGTTGGGGCCTCCAGATTTAAATCCTCCCCGAAAGCTCACCTCATTCCAGGCGGCCTGAGTTAAGAATCTTGGGTCTTATTCCGTCCTCTCATTTCAGCCCAGCCAGGAGCACCGCGTGGATCCACAGGGTGCGAAACCGATAAGAGGCTGTGAAGATGGGGGTCTATGCCTACAGCTGAGAGACAGACCCCCTGAACTCCTCACTGAATTAACATAAATGACCATCTGGGGTGGGGATGGGGCTTCACTCAGGCCCTTTGCTGGGTTCCAAGGTGTATGAGTCAGGATTCTCCAGTAAAATGGAACCAATAGTGTGTATGTATGCATGCGTGTGTGTGATACAGATATAGAGAGATTGATTTTAAGGGATTGGCTCACAAGATGATGGAGGCTGCCATGTCCAAAATCTGCAGGGCAGGCTGATAACCTTTGAACTCTACTGGCTGCCTCAGATGAAGGATTATGGGTGCTCAGGGAGGGCTCCCTGGGGGAGGTGGTGTGAACCAAAGGAAGCGACAGCTAAGAGGACTGAGCATCCACCTGATTGAGACTCTACATGTGGAGAAGGACGGGGACGGGCAGAGAGAACCGGGGACGGCACCATGGATGGCGTTTTGGCAGGAGCAAAGGTGGGGGTGGGAGGGTTAAGCATGCAATGGACCAGGTACAATGGGGACAGTGAGCCCCTACACGAAGGACTCGTGGGGACCGGGAGCCTGCTGGGTGGCGAGCTGCCATCCCCTGTCCCTCCGCCCCTGCTCGCTCCTTTGCTCCAGGGGCTGGGATGTGTGAGTCCCGCTTCTTGGATCCTCTGGCTCTGGCATCTGACACACTGACCCACGTCACAGGCAGTTGCCTGTTCCATCCCGGCCGCCTTGGCAGGGCCTGTTGGCTTCATGGCTGCCGTCACCAAGTCTTTTGCTTGGGCAAACAGACAGGAAACCGCCCCAGCCAGAGCTCCGTGCTCCCTGACCTACTGAGCCTGGCTGGCCTTCTCCACTGAAGTTTCCTCAGAGCCCAGACCCTGATCTGGAGGCCCTCCCCTGTCTCTGTGTCCAGCCCAAGTGAAGTGAAAATGAAAGTGGAAGTCGCTCAGTTGTGTTTGACTCTTTGTGACCCCATGGACTATACAGCCCATGGGATTCTCCAGGCCAGGATACTGGAGTGGGTAGCCTATCCTTTTCTCCAAAGGATCTTCCAACCCAGGAATTGAACTGGGATCTCCTGCATTGCAGGCAGATTCTTTACCAACTGAGCTATCAGGGAAGCCTAGCCCAAGGCAGAGGATTTGATGGTTCTGGACCCTTGCAGGCTGCCTTCACAGGTGTATCTGCCCATCCCCACCTCTGGAACTCTCACGGCTCCTGCCCTGGGGTCTGCAGACTGGGCACCGAGGTGGTGACTGCTGGACAAGGTGGCTCATGGTGGGATGGGGAAGATTTAAAAAGGTGAAGGGAGGAAATTAAGGAAGAGTGCACAGCAAAGTGAGCGAGGTGCGTGTAGGGACCAGCAGTCAGCCACTCCTTTATTTAATCCACAAACTCTCTTGAGTAAATACTGAGGCCAGGCTGTCCACAGGAAGGATAGTACATTACCAGACTCTAAGGGGTGGCAAAATAAAACTGGGGCTTCCTTGAGGGACCGCTCTCCCCTTGGTTGTTCTCCAGGCACACGTCCACTTCTGTGTGTCCAACATGGACCTCATCGTGCTTACCTCCTCTTTTGGGTTCCCTGTCCCCATGAATGTCACCACAGAAACCCAACTGCTGAAGCCAAAAATGTAGGCGCTATTCCTGACTTCTCTCACCCTCGCTCCTGGCATCCAGCCCTTTGGTCCTTCCTGTGGAGTTGCCCCTCTGAACAGCTCCACATGTGTCCACTGCTCTTGATTTCCCTTTGCACATATGTCCACTGCAAATACCACTCACAAATGCAGAAAGACAGAAACAGTGCCAATGCCCATCAGCAGATGAATGAATGAACGCAGTGTGTCAGATCCACACAATAGAATATTACTCTTCCATGAAAAGGGAGAAAAGCACTGACATGCTTCAACACGGATGGGCCTCGAAAACACTATGCTAAGTGAACAAAGTCAGAGGGCAAAGGTCACATATTACATATTCCGTAAATACGAAATATTGAGACAAAAGCATATTAGTGGTTGCCAAGGGCAGGGAAAAGGGGAGGATGAGAAGTGACTGCTTAATGGGTACAGGGTTTCCCTTTGGGGTGATGAAACGTTTTGAAACTAGATGGAGGTGAAGATTGGACTATATTGTGAACGTGCTTAATGACCTGCACACTTTAAAATGGTGAAAGAACTTCCCTGGCAGTCCAGTGGTTAAGACTTCGCCTTCCAATGCCGGGGGTGCAGGTTCAATCCCTGGTGGGGAAGATAAGATCCCAAATGCCTCGAGGCCAAAAAAAAAAAAAAAAAAAACAACGGACTATAAAACAGAAGCAATATTGTATGTAACAAATTCAATAAGGACTTTAAAGGAAATGGTCCACATTAAAAAAACTTTTTTAAAAGGTGGTGAATTTTGTGTTCTGTGAATTTTACCTTGGTCAAAACAGGCAGGAAGTAGGGTGGGTCAGCCTGCGGTGTCTGGCGGTCTCGGTCTTCCCATCCTGTCCCTCTCGCAGACAGGACCCTTCCAGCCCAGGTCTTTCTCGTTGCCCGCAGAGCCACCATCCTCTTGCCGTCTTTGTCCCTTGCAGCCCTTTCCTGTGTGTGTGCAACAGGGCCGGGGTGAGGGGATTGTCTCACATTTTGAATCCTTCATTTCTCTGGGTCTGCTCATCAGAATTTGGCCGGAACTCTTGCCCTAGGTACCAATTACTTCTGCCAGAGGTGTGTGAATATTTATGATTGCTCATGTGCTTCCTGTTTACCATGTCAGCAGCACTGTTAGCATTTGTGCTGATAATAAAAACTCAATTTATAATAAAAACAAGCATTTTGTGGTGGAATTGGGTTTTAAGGATCCTATAAAGGCTTTGTGGAAGATTTATTTGAGCCTTGTAAATGTCTTGCCCCAGGGTGAGACTTCAGAGCCTTCAAACAGTTCATTTTGAAGGATTTGGTTATTAGAAAACTTTTATAGTGTCTTTAATTTAATGGGAGAAGAATAACAAACTGAAAGGCTTCCAACAATAATGGATTCCTGATAACTGGAAGGTCTTCCTACCCTCAATAGGCTCAGTGGTGGGAGTCCTGGGTAGCTAGGAGCTGGGAGACCTGGGTGCTAGGTTATTCAAAGGCTAAGTAATTGTACATAAGTCTCTTCTCCTCCCTGGGCCTCATTTTTCTCTTCTGAACTGTCTGGGGATTGAAATTTTATGTAATGAGAACTTTTGATCCCATAACACTTGCGCCTGCATGCTCAGTCGTGTCCGACTCTGTGCAATCCCATGGACTGTAGCCCACCAGGCTCCTCTGTCCATGAAAGTTTGCAGGCAAGAATACTAAAGTGGGTTGCTATTTCCCCCTCCAGGGGATCTTCCAGACCCAGGGATTGAGCTGGCAGATTCTTTACTAATGCCCAACCTGAGAAGCCCTTTGATCCCATAATCCCATTCTAAGGAAATTTTCCTGAGGGGGGAAAAATTCAACCAGGGCAGAGAGTTATATGACTAAAATTGTTCAACACAGTACCGTCTATACAGACAAGAAAGCAGAAGTTAAAAAAAAAAAAAAAAGAAAAAACCAGAAATGGAAGTAGCTAATTGAATTATGGAGAGAGAGAATCTCTCAATTTATGAGAGAATAATAAACTGACAATAAAAAATAGTAATTGCCATATATAGGTCCCCTCCCTAAACCCCAACCCAGCACCACCAAGACTGGGATGATGCTCATTAAAAAGAAACAATGGTTATTGGCAGATGATGGGATTATGGTTGATTTCTTTTTCCTTCATACTTTTTGTGTATTTTTTCAAATTATCTGTCACAAACACATATTACTTTTATAATCAGAAAAAAACAAATGTCATTGAGATAGCAATTAATTTCATAAAGAATACGTGACAAAGAAAGAAATGCTTTAGTTATAATGTGAAATGAGAAGGAAATAGAACATGAATGAACATTCAGATTGCAACTGAGTTGAAATGGTACCAGGTCAAACCCCTGAAAACCACGTTGCTTAATCATCAATTCCTCTAATAACCAGTTCTCTGAAAACTCACCCATATGCCTGTAGGTGTTCTTATATCTATTCAATTATCATATTCTTTTTCATTTTATCATCTTTTGACATGTTAAGTATTTGTTATCTAATTGTCTAAGGGTACTTCTGATAATTTCATTTCTAAGAGTTATTTTAAACATTTGAACCATCCCTTGATTATGGGATTGTTTTTATCCTTGTGTGTGTAATTTGTTCCTTAATCTACTTTTGAATAATTTAAGGACTTGTTAGGATGTTCATTAAAAATCCTTTCTTCAAAATTTAATATTTCAAATGCACTTTTCAATGGTACCCAAGGCACCAAGTACAATCAATTATAAAGCCTCCTTTTGACTTGATCTTTCGCTAGAATCCCATCACCAAGGTTGTGGATCAAGAAAGATATGAATGTCTTAAAAGATAGAAATATCACTTATGAAATGCTGACGATTTAATCAGTGTAGACTGTCAAAAAGATGGAAAGGAAGAATAAGATATCCAAATGGATTTAGCACAGCATCAAAAGGTGGGTGAATTCATCTTAGGGAATGGCTGTAAATAAATATATAGAACACAAGGGAAATTGAAACAATAATACTGTGGTAAAGTGATGGAATTTTGGTGTTTTTATTGAAAACTCCTAAACCTGTTCAACAAAGTACCATCTACAAAGGCAAAAAAGTGAAAGCTAAAAAAAAAAAACCACCCATAAATTGGAAGTAACTGATAGAATTATAGAACAACATATGACAGAATAACAAGCTGGCAATAAAAAAATAGTAATTTCCGTGTATAGATCCCTACCCTCACCCCAAGCCAGTTATCACCAAGGCTGGAATCATGTGGATTAAAACCAAACAATGATTTTTCTTCTCTTCTTCCCTCTCTGAGAGAAAGCATCTCAGTATCTTATTCTAATTTTTCTCTCAGCAATATGATTTCATTGAAAAAATACTGATGATTAGAACTTATGGCAAGTTTTGTGTTCCCTTGTCATTTCTTGTGTGAAAGGAAAGAGGTCCATTGTTATTCATTGTCTTTGTTACTTGGACATTCTTGTATTGCTGAGCCAGATGATGGATACAGGTAATGTGACTTTTGGAAGGGCTGCAACAAAGCTGAATTGCCTTGCATAAGAAAGGGAAAGGGGTTAAGGGTACAGCAGTTGGGGAGCTAGAGTACAATGCTGAGAAGACTGAGAGGGAAGGAAAGGGTCCAGGAAGGAAGCAGGCCTTCCTAGTTGATCACGACACTGGAGGAGGAGTTGAGCAGGGCCTGTGGGATTTGTTAAGCTGTTAGCAGCAGAGTGCCCAGCAAGCACTGCCGCTCCTTCTCCTACGACATCAGCAACGTCCGTTTGTCTCACAAATCCTCTGGGGTAAGTGGAATTTCTAATGATAAACCTTGAACTTTGGGGTTCATCTCAATATTGGCCCAGTGCAAAAATCAGGGCTTGCCATAAACAGCAGCCTATGTGTACATTGTGTGTGTGCTCAGTTGCTCAGTTCTGTTACATCTATTTGACCATCTGTGTGTGAATATACCAAAAAAGGAGAAAGGAGAGAAGAAATGGGGAAGAAAGAGAGAAAAGAAAGATTTTTATAAGGAAAGCTTTATACAGTCCATGCTAGTTTAAAATTGAAAGTATTCCATTTAATTATACTTGAATTTAACCACAGAGAAACAAATGGGATGGAGTTTATCAGATAAACATTGCTTCAAAAATGGCGAGATTTATTGCTAAAGATTCCTCTAAAGAGATTAAAGGTATGAAAAACTTTAAGTGGTCAGAACCTTTGTTATTTTCTTTTAATTAAATCAGATAGTCTTCTGCTATTAATTTGTTTATTTGATCCCTGGTTTTTGGAATTACATTTTTTTTTCTTTCTTGCCTTTGTTCTGTAAAGTTTTCTGCATATTGTTCCCCCTTTTGCTTCTGCTGATTACAAGCATAGATTTTATTTATATTCCTTTAGTGGCAACATTTAAAAACTTAATGTGTATATTTCATATCTGATTTCTCTAAGACAATCTGAAATTATTCAGTATCTCTACTCATCTTTTGAGAAAGTCAAGGATGTTTGCACACTTTTTCACATAGATTTGTCAGTCTCCTTATTATTACAGTCTAGGTCCTTATTTTCACTTCTATGTTTAAATACAAGACATGATGTGATGATTATTATACAGTCAATAGTTAAATTTGCTAACCTATTTTACCAGTTTCTATGTTTATCATTTTCTTTGAATTCTCTTTGATTCCAGACTTCTTCCTGATGCAAAAGTCAATGCGTAGTAAACAGTACATATGGGGAAAACATTTGTATTTTACCCTTCTTCTGGAATGACAGTTTAGCTGAGTATAGAAATCTAGGGGTTGGTAGATATTTTCCTCAGTGCTGTGTGAGCTTTGAGCTAAGTGGAATAAAGGCAGTCGTTTAAGTGGAATCTTTTGAGCAACCACTAGACAGGTTAAATGATGATAGTCCTCTGGGATCTGAAGAAGCTTCAACCCTGTTCTTCTGCCCTGGTGGCTGTCAGGCTGCTGGTGTTTCCTGTGACCATAGGCTGCTGATTTTCATGGTTACTGTGGAGCCGCAGAGTGTGAGATGGGACTAGGGCAAGCCACAGCACTTGCTCTTCTTGGCAAGAGTAAGATGTTTCTCTCGGAGAAATGATCCTCAGAGTGCTACAAGCCTTTGATTAACTTTCAGACTTCTGAAAAAGTTGATTTTGAAAATGTGTATTCGTTTTCTCATTGCTTTTATGGAAAAGAAAACTTTTGGAAGCCATTACTCTGCCATTTTTCACTGATATCACTTTTTCATGCATTTTTTAAATTTTTGATTTCCAGGTTGATCTCGAATAAATCACTGTCTCTCTCCTAGCACTCCTCCCTGCCTAATAGATGTGTGGCTGTCTCCATCTTACCTCTTGAGACCCTTCGTTCAGAACCAGCTCTTTACATCAGCAGCCTGGGGCTCTAGCCCAGCAATAAATATTTCAGATGTTTCCACTGAGTCAGCAGCTTGACTGAGGGAGGTCCTGGTTGTAAGCCTCTGTTCTCCCTGCTTTCTTGATCTTGCCATTTCATGTGAAATGTAACCCTTGGAAGTTGACACAGACTTTTTCAGCTTCCTTTCAAGAGTAGAAAGTACCCCTTCAGATTCCTGATGCGGGGCAAAGAGCCTGGCTCTGGTGCCCCCTCCTCCCCCCCCCCCCCATATTGGAGGCAGTTACTTTCTCTTATATTCTAGGATCCAAATTATGCCCCATCCCCCAGTTTGTTTCCCAGTCTTGAGCCCTGGATGCTCACTGTGACATATCTCTCTTCCTGCTTTTCATTTCTAGTCCATGGAGATGTCACTCTTGATTTTGAACAGGGTTATGTCTCCGCATTTTCTCTCTTGTTGCTCAGTCACTCATTCGTGTCTGTCTCTGCGACCCCATGGACTGCAGCACACCAGGCTTCCCTGTCTTTCACTATCTCCTGGAGTTTGCTCAGACTCACGTCCATTGAGTCGGTGATGCTATCTAACCATCTCATCTTCTGACCCCCTTCTCCTCCTGCCTTCAATCTTTCCCAGCATCAGGGTCTTTTCTACTGAGTTGGCTCTTCGTATCATGTGGCCAAAGGATTGGAGCTTCAGCTTCAGCATCAGTCCTTTCAACGAATATTCAGGATTGATTTCTCTTAGGATTTCCTTTAGGATTCTCTCTTATATTTTACTTATTGCTGCTCTGTGTTTGGAGCGAGAGAATTGGAGGTTGTTGGATAGATAAGGCATAAGTGGACAGTGTCATCTTGACTCAGCAGTGTGTAAGAACTGCCATCATTTACAATTTTAAACTATTTTCCATCTGAGAGAGTACCTATTGGCCCTCTGCCTTGATATACAAGGAGATTAGCCTAAAATGATTAAAAAAAAAAACAAAACATACCAATGGTGTGCCCGAAAACTGCCGGCAGTACTCATGAGTCTGTTTCTCTGACAAAACTGCTGCTGTTGCTTTCAAAAACCAATATGCCAAGCATATATCTTGATTTTGCTTTCTAGGAAAACACAGAAATAAGGCACCAATCATCATAACAAGGGATTTTTCCTTTTCTTTTGTCAGGCATGTTTTATGAGAGTGAAGAAGTGGCTCTGTGGAGGATAGCAATAATTCCCAGAAAAACTACGATTCCATCCAATTATATTTGTAAGCATATGTACAAACCTGGGTGAAAAAACTATAATATCCGATTGGATAAAACTCCACTAACTAGAAGTTTAAGGAACGTATTAGCCTGACCCAATTTGACTAAATTTTACCCAATGTCTACATGGTGCAATTTGTAATCCTAGGCATTGTGTGGATTACAGAAGTGAATGAATACCATTTTTGTACTCCAGGAGAGGGAGAGGAGAACTTAATAACTTGAGGGCATGCACTGTGATCTATGCTTATAACTCTCACTGAAGTTATTTCTGAGTTCAAGTCCAAGGATCAGGTGCTGCTGATGACACCTTAATATTTGAGAAAAACTTCACCATATTGTCTAAGGCCCAGTGGTGCAGAAACCATTAATGGCTTTATTTGAAAATTTCCCATTGGTTTTATGGATCAACTCAATGTTCCAGACATGGAAATATTAATAAGCAATTGATTAGGTACATTCTCAAGGGTACAGAAATTCAGTTATTTTAATGGTGCTATCTAGAGAGGCTGAAGGCAGAGTTCCAGGAAAACCTGTAAGGTTTGGGCCCTGCCAGCCTCTTTTTTCTCTCCCCACTCTTTCTCCACCTCAAACTTAACCCCAGACATACCCAGGTACTTTCAGGGGTCCCTCTAGCTTTCATTCATGTATCTACAGTGTTCTCTCTACCTGGAAATGTATCCTTGCCCTTTCCTCTTCCAGGAAGAGCCTTCCCCGACAGAACATCGAAAAGCACCAGTGTTGACTGAAGTCATTCTGGCAGCATGTGAAGAGACCAAATCACAGTAGTTTACATAATGGTTAATAAGTGAAAGTGAAAGTCCCTCAGTCATGTCCGACTCTTTGCAACCTCATGGACTGTCCATGGAATTCTCCAGGTCAGAATACTGGAGTGGGTAGCCTTTCCCTTCTCCAGAATGGTTAATAAGGGGCTCTGCTTTACAAAGTTGCCTGTGGTATTGATTCCTTCTAGATTGTTCTGCATCCTGAGGACACATCTTTTGTCCCCATGACACAAGATGACTCACTGTTGGTCGCTCTTACGTGAGGAAAGGCTCCCAGGAAGAAGGGCAGGGATGAGGCCCCCTACATGGAAAGGACTAGAGAAGGAAATGGCGACCCCCTCCAGTATTCTTGCCTGCAGAATACCATGGATGGAGGAGCCTGGCGGGCTAACGTTCATGGGATCACAAAGAGTCGGACACAACTGAGTGACGAGGCACACATGGCTAGGACAGATGAACAGGAAGGGCAGAGCTCCCTGTCTTAAGGGTCTGAGCTAGAAGTTGCACACCTGACTTTCATTCACATCCCCTTAGCTAGAACTGAGTGACATAATCATGCCAAGCTGCAAGGGAGGCAGGGAAGTGTCATCCTCATTCAGGGAAGCCTCTATTATCATGAGAGAGAAAGAGAGGACTGATATTGGGGAATGACAGGCTGTGGATGAAGGCTGTGGGAACAGAAAGACCCTGGTGGATGAAGAGGGGAGCTCGACTACTCACTCCAGAAAGAGAGAAGGTTCCTCAAAGATGGACAACAGGCAAGAAATGTTGAAAAAGTAGGAGCCAGGTTCCACTGAACCGGAAAGTGTTCGTATATCCATACTTGTACTCACGTAAATCTTCCCAACCATAATGTCCTAATATTTCTTTCCTCACCTATGGAGGCCCAATTTATGCTTGTTCTCCCCATAGAAGCCTCTACTTGAAGCCTGAATCTCAGATGTATATGGAGACCCTCCTCTCTGGTCTACTAACTGAGCTAAAATGACTTTAGTAATCTTTTATGGATGCCTATGATAGACAGATGCTTTACACACATATCTCATTCCCCCCCCCCCCCCAATTCCCTTAGTGGACTTTTAGGGGTTCAACAAGAAACATTTCCCTCTTTCCCTTCCAAAATGAGGACCAATTGAGAAACAAGATCCAGGAGAGAGGCCAATAGAGACCAATGTTAGGTTTTTACTGATAAACTGGAGAATGTGTCTTTATCTCCATACCTCTGATCAAAGAACTTGCTAAAAATCTTCCCTGCACCCCCACACCCCTTTTTAGTTTAGAGTTGGAACAGCTCACCTCGTGTTACATTTGGGCTTCAGAGTCACCTATTTACTCAGCACTTCTGCCTTGCACTGGTGTGGAGCAGGGAGATAATAAAAGAAACAGCCCCAGTCATGCAGCCTTTTTAATAAATTAGCTCCACCCACGGAGAACCTCGTCCAGAGGCTGTTCCTGCATAATCACTAAGTCCTTCCTCCCCTGGAGAGGAAAAGGCGTGGCAAAAATGTTACTCCCTAGGCATTCTGCCCATGTGGGAACATGGTGGGAGGAGCGAAGGTTCTGTCTTAACAAATCCTAACCAGAAAAGTTGTTTTGTCCACATTACAGACCAGGAAGCCAGTGCTGTGAGAAATCCCGCAACTTGCTAGGGCCCACCATCTGTTAGATGGCAGAGTATTTCGGAACCAAGTCTAGTTCCAGACTCAGACTTTTAGTCACTAGCTTCAGCAGCTTGTAGGGTCTTTGAGGGAAACATTACAGTAAATATCTCCACGTTTCCAGCAGCGCCTAGCGAAGTATTTATTAAAAGACTCCTGGCAGGGTTTAGTGTACAGGCATGGCGGTTTTGGCCTAGTTTGTTGCTTCTTTGTCTCAAGGTCAGCCAAGTTTCTTGACCAGAACAGTTCCCCAGCAGCAGGAACCAGTAATGCTGCCTGGGGACCTTTGGGACTCTGGGTGTTCCTTTGTTGAGTTTATAGTTTGAAGCACTTTGTGGTACTTTTTCAAAATCCACTTTCTCCCTTAAGCCTCCTACTACCCCTGAGAAAGGAAAGCTAGAGTGGGGAAGAGATTCACCTAAGGGCAGAGAGGGATTAAGGACCACACGGAGTCCAGGCTCGTGGTGTAGTTGGTAACCCTTCAAACGAATGTCCTTAAATATTTGGCCAACGTCTATTTCAAGAGGGGGAGGGAGACTTGCTTCATATTAATAGAAATTTTAAAGAAAAAGAAATTTACTCACTATTTGTAAGTGGTCTCAACATTCTGAAAAATGCCTGCCAAACATTCCAAATATTCTCCGCTTCTGTGTGGCTCTTTTACTCTCCTCAGCTTTTCTCTTGTAATTTGCTGAACTGTAAGACTTTTTGGTAGGTATATTAGAGGCTTTTATATTTAGATAATGAAATGAACTATTTGCTTCCTGAAAAAGCCCAACTATGTGGAAAAGACTTTCACAGAATTGTAAGCCACTGTGACCAGTCCACTGAAGACAGGGCTGTGCTTAGGTGGGACATTTTATTTTTATTTTCCACTGGAGGGTGCTGTCTACTTTGGTGGAACCATGTTTCATTTCACCAATTGATTCCAGCGATCCTTTAACTTCCCTCATGAATTTCTGCCCTGGGCAGTTGCCCAGTTCTTAATCTGGCTTTTTCCGAAATCCCACAGGGCAGCAGTGTCAGGGTTTAGATGAGACCCCAGTCTATCCTACTGGGGGAGCTGTGCCCTCAGATTTCTCATGGCCTGATAAAACCACCAAGACTCATCCTATATTTATCTACAACATGCCCCCACGCTATCTAGGATTTAGTTTTCATGATTTTACATTCTTTGACTTTGCAAAACCATAAACTAGACATCTCTCACCTGCTTTCTGGGTCATAATTTCTAACTTCCGGCTTGGCAGCATGATTCCCCAAGTTATCGGCGTGTGGCTTTAGAGTATGGTTTCTCCAGCTCTAGAAACCAGCTATGGTTTCTCCTAATGTGCAAACGAATCACCTGGGCATCTCGTGAAAACACAGAATCTAATTCTGCAGCTTTGGGGAGTGGAGCCTAAGGTTCTATATTTCTGACAAGCTCTAAGCAATGTCTTTGTTGACATTTCACATTTCAAATGGCATGACTTTATCTGCTTGTCCCACCCAGGAGTTTCCCCACCCAGTTTTGCATACGGGGGTATAGTCAGAGAAACACAAGATGGAAGTTGGTCAACATCTCTTTAGACCTTCGCCTCTTACGTAGTTTTTGTAAGTCGTTTCTGCAGGGCCCCTTTTCCTGTCTGTATTGCATCTCATCTCTCTTTTTCCCTGGTCGGATAACTCTGAGGCAGTGTGCTGATGCCTGTGTCACTCACATCTGTCTTCCGAGCTGTCTTTCACTCTCATAAAAAGTAATTTCATTTTCTTTGATCTCCTTTTTCATTGAGAACCTGAATCAAAGTACGACGAGTGATATAATAATGGTAATAAGAGGCCTAACATATGCATAAAGCTCTTTAAGACCCTTAAGACAATACAGGTAGAGGCCATGGGCCAGGGCATCAGAGTCTGCCTGCCTACATTCAAATCCTGCCTCTGCTACTTTCTAGCTGGGTGGCCTTGGGTGAGTTACTTAACTTCTCTGTGCTTCAATTTCCTCGTTTGCAAAATGTGGCTAATTTTGCTTCATAATGTCTTTGTGAAGATTAAATGAGATCATGTTTGTGTAGTGAGGCGCTTAGAATAGGCCCAACATAGAGTAGGCACTCTGTAATCAACAATGTTATAATTCCTCAGTCCTGTGGTGAAGTTAAGGAACCAGAGGCCTACTAAGGAGAAATGACTTGCATTCAAGTCCCACAGGGAGAGACTGATGGCACACCGGACCCAGTCTTACTCCAACTCCAGTGCTCAGAGCACCCCCTCCACACTTCCAAATGTGGAGTTTTATTGCCGCCAATTCACAGCCCTGAGTGTGACTGTTTTCCCAGAATCCTGCTGATCTTTTGTTCTTTCTTTCCTTCTAAATGGAGCATTTCCAGCTGGGGTGATTCATGGATCTGGGACCGCATGGCTCCCATTAACTTCGAGGAAAGTCATAAGGCAAAACCCACATCAATCAAGCCTCCAAATTACTCATCCATCCTTACAGGTGACGCATGGATTAAGATGAACAGGGGGTGAAGCCTGTATCATACAATAACTATTTAGATTTATGAAAATCACATCAGAGCTTACACCAAGTTCCAAAGCTGAAGCTTGCTGTGTTTTCACAGCAAGGTTGAACTTCAGGGATAAAAGACAGGATGTCACAATAGAGAAGTCCAAGGGGCTGGGACCCCCAGCTTTGCTACTTACTAGACTCATGATCTTGAGCAAGTCTTTTAACCCTTTAGACTCTGTTTTATCATTTTATTATTCATCCTTGCAACAAACTAAGGAGTTAGTTATTGTCACCATTCTACCGATGTGGAAACTGAGGCACACAGAAGTTAAGTGACGTGCCCAAGGTGACATGATTACCGAGAGATCGAGCACAGCTTAGAATCCTTATATTTGAGTCCAGAAGCCTAAGTCCTTGCACCACTCTATCTCATAAATGAGAAGACAGCTCTAAAAGCAGCAGGCACTGAGTAGGAGCTTAATAAGCCTTTGTTGACTCTGAACCTTGAGGACAAAGCTCATGTCTTATCAACCTTTTATTCTCTATAGTATCTCTGTACCTAATAGGTTCTCAGTTAATAAGAGTTGAGTTGCATTATGTCCCCCTGGAAATGGCTCTGTTTTTATTTAATGATCTGCTTAGATGCATTTTAATATGCAGACCACAATGCTTCTTGTACAATATCTTCTGGACTGTGAGGCGCAGGCATTCATTATTTTATGAGACGCATATGTCATGCATAGCACAAGCCCTTTTCTTAAACCAACACAACATGCAAATAGAAATTTCGTGTAAAATCACATTCAGACAGTCTCAAAGTAGAAACAGATGTCTGAAAAATATGAACGCCAGGCTTATTAAATATTTTATCATCAAATATTTCATACATTTCAAAAATGTCATCTGTGAAAACACAGAAATACTGCCTCAGGAGAACCAAAATATTTAATCACTTTCAAGAAATTCTTAAAAATAAGTCTTCACCTCAGAACTATTCCAGGCAGAGAACAAATTTCCAGGTGCTGCAAGCTATATTTATTATATTTTCATCAAAATCAGTAACCTAGTTGAAGGAGATACAGTAATCAGTAAGGTCATTATTAGGTAAGATAATGACTTCTGAATGAATTCTCTCATTAATCTCATTACAAAATGGTAATGGTACCTGACTAATCATGCTGGAGGGGAGAGCTGTGTTGAATCAGAGTGAAATTAAGGCTGTAATCACAGAGCTGCTCTCGCCATCTCTTCATGAAATTCTTACTCGGGGCTTGGGGACTGTCTTGAAGTACCTCTGACCAGCTGGACTATTGATCTGGAGGCTTGGGCACCCGAGGTGGCCAGGGGGCAAGGGGAAGAGCCTTGGGCAGCAACAGTCGTGAGAACTGGTCCTCTTCCTGCTTCTGTTCTCTGCTTCCTGTGTGACCTTGGACGGATCACATCTGGCTCTGGGCTCCATTTCCAGTTTCCCTGACTTAGTCTTCCGCTTTTACCCTAGTCCCTTAGACACATAGGGCAGATCACATCATGCCCAGGATGGTCGCCCATCTCACCTCGAGAAGGTTCCAGATCCTTCCATGGACCACACACCCTGCATGATCAGTCCCCGCTGCCTTTCTGACCCTATCTCCCACCATCCTCCCTGTCACTTGTTTTGTTTCCATCACACTGATCTTCTTGCTGTGCCCTCTGTCTGGATCAACCCCAGCCCCACTCCGTGTACCCAAATGACTCACCCACTCGTCTCCTCCCAGTCTCTGCTCCAATGTCATCCTCCCAGTTATGCCTGCCCAGATCACCTCAATCTCTGCATTGGCTCACCAATCTATGGCTTCCACATCCTTATTGCCTTCCAGTGCACTCTGCAGGGTTTTAGGTTCTTGTCTGACTTGCTACTCCTCTACCCCCACTGAAATGTAAATCCCACAAGGGCTAGGATCTCTGTACACTCATAGGTATGCCTAGCCACAGCAGACGTGCAATAACTGATGAGCAGGGTATTTCTCACATGCTTGCGGGACTCTCAGAGGGTGCGTGAGATGGATGAATAAGGATGACGAAGTGTATACTCACTGCAGTGGGGCCCCTCTGGTGGGGAGGCTGGCTTTGCTTTTCCATTTTACTAGAGATCCAAACCACATCGAGCCCCTTTCTGGCCACGAGGACTTTCCTGGGCACGCACATGCTGGGTGGCAGTGTCTGGAGTCAGAGGAACCTCAGTAGCCAGGGGAGATGGGCCAAGATGAGAAGATGTGGAATTGACGTGAGTTGAAAGGGAGGCTCTGTCCCGAGTTCCAGCCCTCTGTCCTGAGGTCCAGGGTCAGGGTGTTGGGGCTCCACAGGGGCAGGCATGCAAAGACCTCAGGGGTTTTAGCAGATGGGCATTCTGGATGTTTTAACAGGCTCCTCACGACTGAAGTAGGGCAGGTGGCAGTCTCACAATAACCTCGCTGGTCGAACCATGCGGAAACAGGTCAGGGCTCTGATCTCCCTCTTTGTTCACACTCGTGCCAAAGAAAGACTCTGGATCCTGCTGAGTGCTCATGAATGCTTAGTGAGTGTATCAAGAACTCTGAATTGAGGTTTGAATATGTTTGTTTCTGTGTGCCCTGTTTGGGGAGTGGCAGCAATCATAAACTGTTCAGTACCAACAAGGAGGCTGGAAACCATATAACTTGAGGGATAAGTTAAAAAAAAAAAATCCATGTTTAATCTAAACAGAAAGCTGGATGAAAATAAGCCCAGTCTCCATAACTGCAGGACCAGCATGTAAAAGCTGAGTTACTTTTTAAATTTTCTGTGACTTTAGAGTAGGGATAGGAGATAACTGGCCCAAGGGCTATCATACCCCCTCTCAAGTTCACAGCAACATCACTGACCACAGACACCCACCTGTAGAGCCAGACCAAGTCTCAGAATCCTTCTCAACACAGTGCCTCCAACTGTCCCCACCCACTGAATGGAGCTGACACATGAGATAAAACATAATCGCAGGGACTTCCCTGGTGGTGCAGTAGATAAGAATCTGCCTGCCAATGTGGGGGACACGGGTTCAATCGTTAGTCTGGGAAGATTCCACATGCCTTGGAGCAAGTAAGTCCATGCGCCACAACTTCGGAGCCTGTGTGCTGCAAATACTGAAGCCCGTGCTCCACAATGGGAGAAGTCACTGCTGTGAGAAGCCCGAGCACCGCCATGAGTAGCGCTTGCTTGCCGCAGCTAGAGAAAGCCCAAGTAAAGAGTAAAGCAAGGAAGACCCAGCACAGTTCCAAATAAATAAATACGTTTTTTAAAAAGAGAGAATTTCCTTTAAAAAAAGTCATACTTGTACAACTGGAACATATGGATAGGCCAGTGGAAAGCCCATTGATGTTAAGAAAAAGTATTTTGATATCAGCAAAGGGGGATAAATATCTCTGGGGCAGTGAGTTTCTCATCTCCACTCAAGCAGAGACAGCTTCTCTCCTCTTTCCTACGATGGTCTCCAGTGGCAAGGAAAGCATCCATGGGTAGGTGGTGGATGCGTTTCCAGTGTCAAAAGTTCAGACCCTGAGTTCCATCGGACAGAGCGCCTTTACAGCCAAGGGCTAGAAAAAATTATGGTTATGCGATGTGACAGAGGTGTTAGCTATCATGACAGTGGCTATTATATTGTGATATAAATGGATCAAATCAATGTTGTACACCTTACACAACGTTATATGTCAATGAAGTCTCAATTTAAAAAAAGGTAAGGGAATTTCCCTGGTGGTCCAGTGGTTAAGAATCCACCTTGCAATGCAGGAGGTGAGGTTTCCATCCCTGGTCGGGGAACTAAGATCCCACATGCAGCAGGGCATCTAAGCTCGCACACCGCAACTGCCAAGCCCACACGCCGCAGCTAGAGAGGTCTGTACCCTGCAACTACCGAAGCCCAGGCGCTCTGGGGCCAGTGTGCCACAGCTGGAGAGTCCGTGGACCGCAATGAAAGACCCCACGTGACGCAGCAAAGATTCCCCCATGCAGCAACTAAGCCCTGAGGGAACCAAACTAATAAGCGAATAAATCCATTTTTTTTTTAAAGGCAAGGACAGTGGCTGGTACATCAAGGATAAGAGGAACAAGGCACCTTGATACAGAGGACAGTGCCCTGGAAATGTTTGACTGTTGCTCCCAGGAAGTTCTGCCATTTTCTCCTGCTGACTAGGTTTCTACTTCAAAGGTTCTAGCTGGTACTACACTCCCTGTATTTTAGCCCAAATACTATTTAATTTCCAGCTTCAGTGTTTCATCCTGTAACCCCCAGGCTGTAGTCCCTCACTGTGGGCACCGGTAGTGAGCTTACACCCTAGTACTTTCAGTGTGTTCCCTTTTAGGCCATGGGAACTTCTGTATCCCCTACAGTACAGGAAGGGAACTGGGGCTCTCTCTGTCTAATCATACCATACAGAATTCCTTCCAGCTACCCGCGGTGGTGGAGGGTTTTCCTAGAAGGGTGTTGTCTTCTAGATCAACAAAAGGTAAAACAGGCCTATGTGCACCCTGGTTCATCTTTCAGCCTATATGATATGGGACCTCTCTACCACCTATTTCTTCTCAGCCCCCATCCTGGGATTACATGCTAAAGGAGGAGCCATGACATTTGAGTCTCTCCTTCTTGTACTTCCTTCTCTCTCCTCTTCCTTCCTCTTCTTCCCCTTCCTCTCTGGTGGGAACTTATCTTATTGATGTTGCTGTTCAGTCTCCCCATCGTGTCCAACTCTTTGCGACCCGTTGAACTGCAGCACGCCAGGCCTCCCTGTCCCTCACCATCTCCCAAAGTTTGCCCAAGTTCATGTCCACTGCATCACTGATGCCCATCTTATTGATACCCATCGTCTTTTCCAAAATATGACTTTATGGAAAAATTCATGACTGGATACTTCCAGGCTCTGTTCTACTCCCCAGGAAGACTTCTCATCATAGAAACACTCCATTTATTAAAGAACCACGGTGTCAAGAGAGCTTTCTGCCTGTACTCAAACCTTGAGTACCCTGGAGTTTCAATCTTTTATGAAATAGCTCTTCATTTCCCCCCTCTCTACTAAGGGTTATTATAAGCCACTAAGTGGTTCTTTGTACATAAATTTTTTATCTTGTTAAGGTTGTTTTTTTTTTTTCATTTGACCAATGCTCAGTTCATAAATAAAACATCAAAAAACTTGCTCCAATTCCTTCTGTAGGTTTTGTTTGTTTGTGTTTATTTTAGTATGGTTTCCCACTGGGAAGGAAGAAAGCAGTGAACACGGCACTATCTGACCATGTCCTTTGCCTGTGTACAGACCTTCCATGGTTCTCTACAGCCAACCAGAGAAAGCCCATCCCTCCTGCCATGGCACCCAAGGCTTGCCATGACTTGCCCCAGCTGTTCCTTTCTAGCTCATTTCCTCTCTTCTTTCTTCCAAGCCCAGAAGCCAGTCTTACTCCAGAACAAACTCCACTGTTCAGTCTTCCTGCTTCTGCTCACCCTATGCCCTCTACTAGGGAACACTTGGAAAGACTTGGACTGATTTTGATTTAACATTTTCTGCATGGTGCTGAGTTGTGATCTTTAACTTTGCCTGCTTATTTTGTAAACCGGTGGTTACGGCTGCCACTTAATGATCTCTGGCTTTGAAGTCAGCAGATCTGAATTTGAGTTACAGTTTGTGACACGAGTCCAGAGTTGATGGCACCATTTATTTATTCATAAAATGGAGAGGGTAATGCCTACCTGACAGGGAGATTATGAAAATTGAATACGTTACATATGCTAAAGTGCTGAGCATGGGCCTGACATATATAGTAGGACTTCAATAATCTTGAAATCTGAGTCTTAAGCAATATTTATCTATCAAAATGCCTAAGTGTTTTTGAAACATCTGTACTTTCAACACCCAAATTTGATAATTGTTGATATCTGGTCATATATATTCTATCTATCTAACTATTTCTATCTACCCATCACCTAGAGAGATTCTCTAGGCCTATATAACCATCTCCAATGTGAGTCTGAGTGAACTCCGGGAGTTGGTGATGGATAGGGAGGCCTGGTGTGCTGCGATTCATGGGGTCTGAACTGAACTGAATTGAACTGAACCATCTTTATTTTTTTTGGTTGAAGCACTTGAAAGAAGTTGCAGACCTAATGAGCCTTCATCCCTCATATAAGAAACTAATATCACCAAATGCCACTTTGCCCTGAAGAACATTAACCATAGTTCTATCAGTTCAGTTCAGTCGCTCAGTCATATCCGACTCTTTGCGACCCCATGAATCGCAGCACGCCAGGCCTCCCTGTCCATCACCAACTCCCGGAGTTCACTCAGACTCATGTCCATCGAGTCCGTGATGCCATCCAGCCATCTCATCCTCGGTCGTCCCCTTCTCCTCCTGCCCCCAATCCCTCCCAGCATCAGAGTCTTTTCCAATGAGTCAACTCTTCGCATCAGGTGGCCAAAGTACTGGAGTTTCAGCTTTAGCATCATTCCTTCCAAGGAAATCCCAGGGTTGATCTCCTTCAGAATGCACTGGTTGGATCTCCTTGCAGTCCAAGGGACTCTCAAGAGTCTTTTCCAACACCACAGTTCAAAAGCATCAATTCTTCGGCACTCAGCCTTCTTCACAGTCCAATTCTCACATCCATACATGACCACTGGAAAAACCATAACCTTGACTAGACGGACCTTAGTCGGCAAAGTAATGTTTCTGCTTTTGAACATACTATCTAGGTTGGTCATAACTTTTCTTCCAAGGAGTAAGAATCTTTTAATTTCAGGGCTGCAATCACCATCTGCAGTGATTTTGGAGCCCCCAAAAATGAAGTCTGACACTGTTTCCACTGTTTCCCCAACTACTTCCCATGAAGTGATGGGACCATTTAATTTCCAGTCCACATTAACATTTCCCAGTTGCCCCCAAAATGTCTTTTATAATTTTCCCCCAACCAAGAGCCAACCAAGATTCATATATTGCATTTGAATTTTATATCTCTTCTATCTCTTTCAATCTCAAACATCTCTCACACACCGCTTTTCTTGACTTTAAGAAGTACTAGGCATCTGTCTTGTCAAACGTTTTACATTTTGGAGTTTTCTGATTGCTTTCTTCTGGCATACTTTGACTTTTCCCTCTATCCCTTGTGTTAGCAAGGATTATAGACTATCCTCAAATGATCAAATAGGGGCTTAGTTCTTTCTCTTTCATTACCAAGTTTTACAGTAAGGAGTTGGAATAATAGTCACTTTCAGTATCAGCATCTGAGGCTCTCTCTCTCTCTTTCTCTGTCTCCCTTTCTCTCTTAGTATTCACTAAGGACTCATGGATTTTTTTAAACTAATGCATGCTGTTGCAATCCATTATTTTTATTGTAGGTTTTGTTGCTTGATTTGTCCTGATTTGGTAAATGAGGGCTCCTTCAAGCCAACTTCTGTGCCTTTAAAAAATACTTCGTCCATTTCCCCTAGCAAGTATTAGGAAAATTTCAAACATCTAGAAAACTTGAAAGATTTTTCTAGTAAACATCCATTACACAGCATCTACCCCTCACATTTTATGCTGGGTGTTTTATTACACATTTAGCCTTCCATCTATTTTTCTATCCATCCATGAATGCAAGTTTGTGTTTTCCCAAGTGATTATCTAATTGTTCTATATCATTTACGTTAAATGTCCATATTTCTCCAAAGTTTGAGATTCCTTCTTTAATAACATCAACTTTCCACTTGTGATGAGGCTACTGCTGGTCTCTTACTCCTGTCTCATTGATGTACCTGTAAAATTGTGTGCCAGTTTCACACTATTTTGATTTTAGAGGCTTTCTTATATGTTTTAACATCTAGGAGAGCTAGTTTCCTTTGCTGTTGTTCTAAGTTTTTGGTGTTTTCCTGGATGGTCTTCCTTGTTTCCACATGAATTTTAAAATCAAGCTGTCTAGTTGCAGGAAAAAAAAAGTGCTAGTATTTTCACTGTGATTGTGCTTATATATATATATGTAATGGCACCCTACTCCAGTACTCTTGCCTGGAAAATCCTATGGACAGAGGAGCCTGGTAGGCTGCAGTCCATGGGGTCGCGAAGAGTTGGATACGACTGAGCGACTTCACTTTCACTTTTCTCTTTCGTGTATTGGAGAGGGAAATGGCAACCCACTCCAGTGTTCTTACCTGGAGAATCCCAGGGATGGGGGAGCCTGGTGGGCTGCTGTCTATGGAGTCGCACAGAGTCGGACACGACTGAAGCCACTTAGCAGCAGCAGCAGCAGCAGCTGTTATTGTTTAGTTGCTGAGTCATGTTGAACTATTGTGACCCCATGGACTGTAGCCTGCCAAGCTCCTGTGTCCATGGGATTTACCAAGCAAGAATACTGCATTTCCTTCTCCAGAGGATCTTCCTGACCCAGGGGTTGAACCCATGTCCCCTGTATTGTTAGACAGATTCTTTAACACTGAGCCATGTGGGAAGCCCATAATATATGTATATGATGGCCTTTATATATATAAAATGGCCTTTGTATATATTAAGCAATATTATCTAAGAAGAGCATCTAGGGGGATGATTATATTAGTTTTGGAAGTGTGTTAGTCTCTCAGTTGTTTCCAACTCCTTGCAACTCCGTGGATTACAGCCCTGCCAGGCTCTGTCCATGAAAGTCTCCAGCCAAGAATAGTGGAGTGAGTTGCCATTTCCTTTTCTAGGGGATCTTCCCTATCCAGGGATATATATATTTTTTAATCTATGGAGACAGTAATATTTTATTATTATATTATTAATATTTAGAATGATATTAATTTCTTGATATTGAACCATCCTTGAATTGTAACAAAATTTGGTCTTGTGTGTTATTTTGAATCAGCTGTTAATAAAGTTCTAGTTTGGATTTTTGTGTAGTCATTAACAAGTGACATTGACCTGTAGATTTCTTCTTTGCACAATATTTATCAGGTTTAGAGATCAGTACTATTTCACTTTATGCTAAAATTCGGAAGTTTGCATACTTTTTTTCTGTTATTCGGGACAGCTTAAATGGCATTGAAATTATCTGATTTTTGAAGGAATAGCAGAAAACATTTAAAAACACCAGAACCTGGAAATTTTATGGGAGTTAGTTCTTTCATAACTTTCTCTAGTTATTATGAAAATTGATTTTTATAAGCTATCTCCATTTGTGTCAATTTTGTGGAACGGCATTTTCCCCAGGAAATTACCTTTTTTATCTAGGCTTTAAAATTGCTTTGAATACAATTGTGCCAAGAGTTCTTAAAAATTTCTTCTGATTCAATAGCTGTTTCTTCCTCAGCATTGTTTATTTTGTTCTTTCTGATTATTTTTATGTTTTAGTTAGTTATTTGTGTATCTGTTTATTCTCTCTGTTTTTATTTTTCATGGAACTTAGTAACAGTTTCATTATGACTTTAGGTACTGTTATTTTTTATGGATATTTCATGGACACTTGAGAAGAAGGTGTATTATCTATTATCAGTCAGGGTATAAATTTTGATAGATATACATAAGATCTGCCTTACTGATTATGTGGCTCAGAAGTTCTATTATCCATGTTCATATTTTGTCTACTTCATCTTTCTTGTAGAGAGAGAAGTGTATTACAATCTCCCTTCACTATTGATTTCTGTACATTTCAATTTGCATCTCCTATAGTTTCTGTTTTATGAAGATTGCTATGTATTATTAGGTGCAGTGACAGTCATAAGCATTACATCTTCATTTTGAATCGCATCCTGTAACATGATCAACAATTCTGCTTCATCTCATTTATTTATTTGGTCTGAATTTTACTTTGTTCAAGTAAAATTTTTACTTTGTTCTAGTGAAAAAGATCAAGTTATCAGTTTTCTTTCTACCTGTCATGGTTGACCCCAATCCTTTATGCTTACCTTTCCTAAGTCACTTAATTTCAAATATGTGTTTTTGTAAACCTATCTGAACATCTTTTTATTCTAGTAGGTAAGTGCTATAGACAATGTTTGTGTCCTTATCCCAAATTCCTGTGTTGAAACTTAGCCCCCAGTGTGATGGCATTTGGAGGTGGGGTTTTGAGGAGATGATTAGGTCATGAGGTTGGAGCCCCCATAAGTGGGATTAGTGCCCTTATAGAGGAGACCTCATAAAGCTCCCTTGCCCCTTCTGCCATGTGAGAGAACACAGTGAGAAGACAGTCATCTATGAATCAGGAAATGGATCTTTACCAGACACTGAATCTGCCAGCAACTTAATCTGGGATCTCCCAGCCTTCAGAATTGTGGGAAATAAACTTCTGTTGCCTATAAGTCATCCAATCTAGGTACTCGGTTATAGCAGCCCCAACAGACTAAGACAGAATAACCTGGAATGATTAATTTTACATGTCAACTTGACTGAGCAAAAGGATGCCCAGATATCTGGTAAAATATTATTTCCAGGTGTGACTATGAGGGTGTTTTCAGAAGAGATTAGCATTTGATTCAGTAGACTGAGTAAAGGAGATTGCCCTCATTGATGTGGGTAGACATCTAACCAGTTGAGGGCCTGAATATAACAAAAAAGGTAAAGGAAGGGCAGATTCTCTCACTGCTTGATCTGGAATGTCTTCTGTCCTTGAATATTGATGATCTTTGTTCTTGGGCCTTTGAACTCAGACTGGGACTAGCACCATTGGCTCCCTTGGTTCTCAGGACTTCAGGTTTTAACTATAACTACATCATCAACTTTCCTTGGCTTCCAGCTTACAGATGGCAGATTGTGGGACTTCTCAGCCTCCATAACACATGAGCCAATTCCTCATAATAAATATCTATCTATCCAGCCATTTCATCTATCTATCTATCTATCATCTATCTTGTTGTTTAGTTGCTAAGTCCTGTCTGACTCTTTTATAACCCCATGGACTGTAGCCATGAGACAATTGCTTGGCATGAAATGGTTGGATGGCATCACTGACTCGATGGACATGAGTTTGAGCAAGCTCCGGGAGTTGGTGATGGACAGGGAAGCCTGGCGTGCTGCAGTCCACGGGGTCACAAAGAGTCAGATATGACTGAGCAACTGAACTAACTGGCTTCTCTGTCCATGAAATTTCCCAGACAAGAATATTGGAGTGGGCAACCATTTCTTTCTCCAGGGGATCTTGCCGACCCAGGGATTAAACGCTTGTCTCCTGCACTGCAGGCAGACTTTCTATTGCTGAGCCATTTTATCTATCAATTGTCTATCTCCTATTGGCTTTCTGGAAAATCCTGACAGGTATGAGTTATGCCTATTTACATTTATTAATATGATTTAAATATAGTGTTAGTTTTGTGACATTCAGTTCAGTTCAGTTGCTCAGTCGTGTCTGACTCTTTGCAACCCCATGAATTGCAGCATGCCAGGCCTCCCTGTCCATCACCAACTGCCAGAGTCTACCCAAACCCATGTCCATCGAGTCGGTGATGCCATCCAACCATCTCATCCTCTGTCATTCCCTTCTTCTCCTGCCCTCAATCTTTCCCAGCATCAGAGTCTTTTCAAATGAGTCAGCTTTTCGCATCAGGTGGCCAAAGTATTGGAGTTTCAGCTTCAACATCAGGCCTTCCAATGAACATCCAGGATTGATCTCCTTTACGATGGACTGGTTGGATCTCCTTGCAGTCCAAGGGACTCTCAAGAGTCTTCTCCAACACCACAGATCAAAAGCATCAATTCTTCCTGGTTCAGCTTTCTTTATAGTCCAACTCTCACATCCATACATGACCACTGGAAAAACCATAGCCTTGATTAGACGGACCTTTGTTGACAAAGTAATGTCTCTGCTTTTTAATATGCTGTCTAAGTTTCTCATCGGAGAAGGCAGTGGCACCCCACTCCATTACTCTTGCCTAGAAAATCCCATGGATGGAGGAGCCTGGTAGGCTGCAGTCCATGGGGTCACTGAGAGTTGGACGCAACTCAGTGACTTCACTTTCACTTTTCACTTTCATGCATTGGAGAAGGAAATGGCAACCCACTCTAGTGTTCTTGTCTGGAGAATCCCAGGGACAGCGGAGCCTATGGGGTTGCACAGAGTCGGACACGACTGAAGCGACTTAGCAGCAGCAGCAGCGGCAGGTTTCTCATAGCTTTTCTTCCAAGGAGTAAGCATCTTTTAATTTCATGGCTGCAGTCACCATCTGCAGTGATTTTGGAGCCTGCCAAAATAAAGTCTGACACTGTTTCCACTGTTTCCCCATCTATTTGCCATGAAGTGGTGGGACCAGATGCGATGATCTTCGTTTTCTGAATGTTGAGCTTTAAGCCAACTTTTTCACTCTCCTCTTTCACCTTCATCAAGAGGCTCTTTAGTTCTTTACTTTCTGCCATAAGGGTGGTGTCATCTGCATATCTGAGGTTACTGATATTTCTCCCGGCAATCTTGATTCCAGCTTGCGCTTCTTCCAGCCCAGTGTTTCTCATGATGTACTCTGCATAGAAGTTAAATAAGCAGGGTGACAATATACAGCCTTGACATACTCCTCTTCCTATTTGGAACCAGTCTGTTGTTCCATGTCCAGTTCTAACTGTTGCTTCCTGACCTGCATACAAGTTTCTCAAGAGGCAGATCAGGTGATCTGGTATTCCCATCTCTTTCAGAATTTTCCAGTTTATTGTGATCCACACAGTCAGAGGCTTTGTGACATTACTTTTTATTTATTGTGTGCTTTTGCTGTGTATTCCATTTTCTTTACTTGAATTGTGCTTCATTTTGTTTTTCCTTTTGATGTTTGGAAATGTTTGTGTTTTTGTTTTAGTGGTTACGTTCATACTAATACTGTGTCCTCAGTCCCCCTTTATTTACTTGTGTTTACTGCTATTTGATTTGTTGTCTTTAAGTGGTATTCTTTGATTCTTATTAGCTATGCAGCAATAATGAACTTATTTTACTTTCTTTCTTTTTCTCTACTGTCCCCTTTCTGTTTATATAATTTCCACTTTCTCAGAATATTTGATATTTACATGTTATTCTTCCACTTTAATGGAAATCTAAGTTTTAGTCATAGACCCATGGTTAAATAATTAGATGATAAAAATGAATCCTTTGACCAATATTTCTCAGTCACTCCCAGGCTATATAAAGTTATTCCTCTAGTATATTCTTCAAGAAGGACCCGTGAATGCCATATTCTATAAAATTTTTGCAATATTATGTGTGTAACTATTGTTCTTAGACTTCATATTGAAGGACGGATGAAATTCCTTCTTTCCATGCTTTCATATACCTGAGTTCCTTGAATGGGTTACTCTATTAATGACTAATCTTACATCGCTATTGAGAAATATGATGCCAAGATTATTTTTGTTTCCTTTGTCTCTATATCTGAAGGCTCAGAAGGTATTTCCTTTTACTTGAGCATCTAATATTTTCAAAGATATAACTTAGTGTTTACTGTCCTTGATCAATTTCCCCAGGCAAAAAGGTAGCCTTTTCATTATGTAAATTCATGTCTCTTTTACTTTGGGAAGGGAGGAGTCAGGATGTGACCCTGAGTGCAGTGGGAAGCATGAAGAGTGTTCCTCAGGGGTGAGAGGTGGGCAGACACTGACTCACAACATCTGAGTGATGAGAGGATCCCAGGAGAGATCTAGTCCAACCACGCTCTGTACAGGAAGGCTTGCTGGAGGCTGTATGCCCCTGGGGACAGGAAGAGCCTCTCTCTTTCACAGTCCACATTGCTCTGACTAGAGAATTCTTCCTTATAAAGAACTGAGAGCTGCCTTCCTAGAGTCTCCACTTAAGGTAGCTCTGCTTTCTCCTCTCATCTTATCTTTCTCTGGGCCAGCATCCCCCAAGTCCCCTGACCACAACAATGCTAGGAGAGGTCCAAAATGCTGGAAGAGGCTGCTGGCCCAGCCACTAGCCTAAACACCTTTCTCCTGGGGGCAGAAAACTGCTGTACGGAGCTAGTTCACGCTCCCAGGAATTTCAGTGAAGTTGGTGGCCAGGGATTGCTCTCCACCCAGGACTCTGACAGATAAGCAAGTATGGTTCTAAATGTAGTGGCTTTTGTGGCAACTACCGCTTCAACACAACAGACCGAATAAACAGCATTTCCCTGTTACCAGTCCCAGTTCTGAGTTCTGCTCATCTGAACCCCTCTCTCCCGCTCTTGTTTACCTGAACTCTGCACTTATTTAGTCACCTCCAGCTCACCCCCGTTCTTGGTTGGAGACCCCAATTTCTAGCTCCCTTTTTCTTGGTCTTTCTCCTCTGGGACCCTGATGCCATGGCCTTTTCTGGGTCCTGGCCCTGAGTCCTAACTTTATCTTGCAAGTCTACTCCGCTGAGCCCCACACGACACTGAATTAATAAGCAAATCTCACCAAACAGAAATATCTGCTGCCAAGCACATTTTGCAAGGGAGAAGGGAATTTTCATCTATCAAAAGTGCATATATTTCAAGGGGGCCTATCATTCACTGAAATTCACAAGAGAAAAAGAGTCCCAAGAAAATCAAGGACATTTGCATTACAATCCACCTCAATGCCCAAAAATATCCCGCTGAACATGCAGAATTCTAAGGAATAGAGTGTGTTTTGCTTATTTGCAAGAAAAAAAAAAGAAAAAATGTTCAAGGAAAGGAGGGGACTGAGGTTTAAAATCTCAGACACGCTAAAACTAGCATTTGGTTAACTTTGACCAAAGAATCACCTTTGTTCTTACAAATCTTGAAGTGGGCCCTGGTAGGGGTGATGGAAGATCCAGACATGGCACCGAGGCAAAGGCACTGTGCTTCGAGACAGAGCAAAAGGATTTGAAGCTGGATGACCTCCGGCCATTCAGGGACCACAGCTCTACGTCTTTAAATCGGAGGAGGAACAGGTCACCCTTTAAGGGTTCCATCAGTGCTGTACAGGCGAGTCTCCCAAATCTCCCTATTGATTGAGCACTAACTTCCGGCACACAGCGGTCCTCCTCAGCCTTACCTCTCCAGCGGGGGGAATGCCCACAGAGCAGGAATGCCTTTGACTTTTGTGCTTGATTTTGTGATGCTAAAAATTAAGGCACTTTGTATCCTGCTCCTTCATGTTCTGTGTTTATACTGTAAAAGTGCTTAAAATGACTCCCCGCTGGGGGAAAACCTAAAATCAACCACAGAAGACTTCCTATCTGACACATTTGTTAATGGGGAGGTTGTTCTCAATAACAACCAAACTCACACTTACTGGATGTCTCCTCAGTGCCAGGGGTCCGGCCAAGAGCTTGCCAAATATTCTTTTTTTAACCTATATATTTTAAAATTAATTTTTATTGTAGTAGAGTTGCTTTATAATGTTGTAGTAGTTTCAGCCAGGTGAGTCGGCTATCCATATATATTTACCCCCTCTTTTTCAGATTCCCTTCCCATTTAGGTCAGCACAGAGCTTTGAGTAGCATTCTTTTTGCTATACAGTCGGTTCTCATGAGTTATCTATTTTATACACAGTAGCGTATATATGTCAATTAATCTCCCAGTTTATCCCACCAAACATTCTCTTATTTGGAGAGACTAAGTAGTTTGCCCAAGGTCATACAACTAGCAGGGGGCAAAGTGGGACTCAAAAGTCAAGCCTGGGTGACTCCGAACCCCAAGCATGGGGAGAGTCCGGCAGTGCCAGGACGCGGGCTGATGTGAAGTGTGATGACATCCCTCATGTTAGAATCCAGACTGGTTCTCTTCTGTCTTCGTGTTGCTGTTGTTGTTTAGTCACTAAATCGTGTCTGACTCTTGCAATCCCACGGACTGTAGCCTCCTAGGCTTCTTCTGACCATGGGATTTCCCAGGCAAGAACACTGGAGAGGGTTGCCATTTCCTTCTGATCCAGGGACTAAACCTGCGTCTCCTGCACTGACTGGCAGATTTATTTTCTTAACCATTGAGTCACCAGGGAAGCGCCATCTCTTTAGTCTTAGAGTCACGATAATTTAATGATCCAGACCTACATGAATACGTGGATTTAAGCATTCCTTTTTTAAGTTTATGTTATAAGCTTCATCACTGATTTGCAAAGGGGAGAGGCTCAGAAAGTGGTTAAAGACATGCCATGGTACAGCGTTCTCAGGGGGACCTTGGACATTTGATGAAGGCCCCATGTTGCTTGTCGGCAAGGTTGCTTGCCTCATTGACCCTTGCTCATCCCTCCTCCCCTCTCAGGGCAACGTTCAGCAGAGGATGTTCCCAATTAATGAATCTGGGGTTGAGGGTCTCTATTTTACCATTAATGCTATAATTTTCACTGAGTGATATCCCTCCCCATTCTCAACCTTCTTCATTTTATCCTCAGACTTGTTTGGGGCAGCAGATGATTCCATTTGCTTTGTGATTGCTGACTTAGAGGGACAAGCTGAAAAAAAAAATGTTTTTAGATAATATTTCTCTTTCTTCTCCCCCTTCTCCTTCTTCTTCTTCTTCTTCATCATCCCTTCTCCTTTTGATCTCAAGTCTGTTTATTTCCCCCTCTATTTCTGTTCCTAGGAAACCCTTTGTGGACATCTCAGAAAATCCCTCTGGTGGCTGTGAGAAGTCAGTCCAGGTCCAAGCTCACTTCTGAGCCAACATTTCTCCCACATTACAGTAGCCAGACCTGTGGCCTGGGGACCTGAGGTGAGCAGGCATTTTCCGCCTTCTCCTGCTCCTGCTTCAGCATCAGAGTGCAGGGAGGAGGGTCAAGGACCACTTCTGGATACTCCATCCTATCCTCCTTTTGAGCCTGATGCCTCTGGTGTTGTGGGCAGAAAGAACCAGAGATGGGAGAATCTTCTCTTTCCTAATTGTCTTGGTCCTTTCCTGGTTGATTGTCCTTGCTCCCTGAGTGACTGTGATGAAGGTGAATGCCTGCTGGTGGTACATCTTACAATCTCCTGCTGCTGCTGGTGTCCACTCACCTGGAGGGCATTCCTCTCAGGTAGGGTCCTGGCAAGATGGTAAGACCCTGGCCACCATCCACAACATCTACCTGATCCACTGCAAATTCTGCAGCCCTCTCTTTCCACCTTACTTCTCTTCCTGCTGCTCAAATAGGATCAAAAGGAAGATGAGCAAGTCTTCTGACTGAGTAAATACCAACCGGGGACATGAAATGCTGGCCTCACTTTGCAGGCACCCTTAGTTTTTGTGAGTGTATCTCTTAATGTCCTCCCTTACTACTTACCTTGGAGATGGAAGAGTTGTGTCCTCTTCTCTCCCAAACAGTGGACAGAAGAGGGCAAATCACTGTCCTTCCCATTAGTAAAATATATATTAATATTTCAATAATTTCCTCTCCCTCCATCTTTCAAGACTACTTAGATGAAGGTGGGTTAAACCTGTCCAGCTGCCTCTTCAGCAAACCCTGATTGGGGTGTCCTGCCCCAGTAACTCCTGGCACTTTCGAATTCAGAGTGCTTAGTGCTAAATCTTCATGCTCAGTTTATGGTCAAGAGCCATATCCTGCTACACATAGTTGGAAAATTTCATCTTTATCAGACCGAGTTTGCCTTTCACTATAAGAATGTAAGTGACAGAAATTAATTTCCCAGGCTCCCTTGCAGCTAGGGACAGGTGTGTTACCCACCTTTGATGATCAGACACACAACACCAGACTTTGAACAAGAAACCAGCAATATGAAGAATTAGGGACTTTGCAAAAATCCAATATGGCTACCATCAGTAGTGGCTGTATCCAGTTTGCAGGGGCACAATGGTGGCAGTGTGAGGTCCAGTGTCACGGGGGTCCATGGTGCAAACAGTGGAGTCTGTGCAGAAGCTGTGTTGTTAATGGCTTCATGGACCCTTTCTGCAGGTTGACTTGGGGTGCAACTCTGGGCTGTATACATTCTGAGCCTTGTTCTCAGGCCTTCCTGAGATTCTGTGGGCTTACCCAATATTCTTTTAGTAAATTCCCTTTCTTAAATCTGACACCCTCCCCCACCATAGCTAAAACAAATGTATATCAGTGCAGTTAAGAGGGCTTTCACAGTTATTTCCTGTTTCATTACATATTTGTCTAAAAAAGCAGATGAATCAAACTTTGCTATTTTTGGCAAAAGTTGTCTTTAAAAAAAATGCCTCAACAACATACTGAAAAAATTGAGTGGAAAATACTGCTAGGCAAAATAGCATTAGTGCCTGATGCAGTAACTACTGGCTGCCCTCACATTTTTCAGTTGCTTTGATAAGGGATCTCTTAAGCTTTGACTGCCATAGAACCAATCCCATCTTTGCCAATTTTTTTTTTAATGTTTTCTAGTTTTCTTATGTTTTCATACTAACCTGATTAATAAAAAATAATCTCAGGAAATGTTGAAAATTCATTACCAGTTATTTTTCTGTTCAGGTATTTTATCTGGAACCCTTATAAATAAAGTGACCAAAGATGAACAAGATGGCTAAATTATTAACACTTACAATATTACCCAAAGGTAAGAGAAATAGATATTGATAATTCCTGAAAGTTTCACAGCACAGCAACTCTGGGTCAGACTCTAGACTTCGCTGTTCAGTCTCTAAGTCATGTCTGACTCTGCAACCCCATGAACTGCAGCATACCAGACTCTTCTGTCCTCTGCTATCTCCTGGAGTTTGCTCACACTCATGTCCACTGAGTCGGTGATGCCATCTGACTATCTTATCCTCTGTCGCCCCCTTCTTCTCCTGGCCTCAATCTTTACCAGCATCAGGGTGTTTTCCAATGAGTTGGCTCTTTACATTAGGTGGCCAAAGTATTGGAGCTTCAGCTTTGGCATCAGTCCTTCCAATGAACATTCAAGGTTGATTTCCTTTAGAATTGGCTGGTTTGATCTCCTTGCAGTCCAATAGACTCTCAAAAGTCTTCTCTAGCACCATAATCTGAAAACATCAGTTCTTTGGCCTTCAGCCTTCATTATGGTCCAACTGTCACATCTGTACATGGCTACCAGAAAAACCATCACCTTTGTTGGCAAAGTGATGTCTCTGCTTTTTATTATGTTCTGTAATACTTACAACAACCTTATGGAAGGAGAATTATCACCCTCATTTTATAGATAAAGAAACTGAGTCCAGTGAGATTAAATATCCTCAATCTTTCAACCCATTGCCCAAGTATATTTGTTATATTAACAATGTCATTCCAAAGCAGCATTCTCTGGTTTCTGTTTGACCCCAAAAGATTTGACTTCATCTACTGCGAGGGATTTCTTTGGAAGGAATGATGCTAAAGCTGAAGCTCCAGTACTTTGGACACCTCATGTGAAGAGTTGACTCATTGGAAAAGACTCTGATGCTGGGAGAGATAGGGGGCAGGAGGAGAAGGGGACGACCCAGGATGAGATGGCTGGATGGCATCACGGACTCGATGAACGTGAGTCTGAGTGAACTCCGGGAGATGGTGATGGACAGGGAGGCCTGGCGTGCTGCGATTCATGGGGTTGCAAAGAGTCGGACACGACTGAGCGACTGAACTGAACTGAACTGAACTGACTGCGAGGAGTGTAGTATCTGCTCTCCAAGGGGTCTAAGTGGGGTCTGTCTGCAGAGAACAAAATCCTTCCTAGGCAGCTGTAAACAGAAAGAGCTTGGCACACAGTTAATAGGAAAATCCAAGGAAACAAACTCTAGGATGAGCCTTCAAAAACAACTACCAAAACCACGTGGCAGAACTGGGCCACCAAGGGAGCTACTGCTCTTGACACTGCCAGAAGCAAGTTTAGAGACTTGGTTCAGAAACATGCTACCTGGGCTACAGGTAGAAAGATGCCTCTGCTCAAGTGCAAAGCTGCTCTAGAGCTATCTCTCCGCTACTCAAATCTGTACCAGCAAAGAATGGATCCCTGGCACCTGCTCCTCTCCACATGTAACGTGGTTCCTAATCAAGTCTAGGATCATACAAGACAGACAAGATCAGTATGACTATTTTTTTTCTTTTGCTTCAGGCTCCAATATGGCTTGCCCTGGGACTATTACTGATCTTGTCTTCGTTGAACATTTTGGGATGTTGTTGATCATAATCTTTTGTTTTAATTTTGAGTTAAAAAAAAAAACTATTAAAATATTTTTTGCTTTTATTACTGAGTACTTTGGTGCCCCTTTAAAAAAAGCCTCTTGATGAAAGTGAAAGAGGAGAGCGAATAAACTGGCTTAAAGCTCAACATCCAGAAAACGAAGATCATGGCATCTGGTCCCATCACTTCATGGGAAATAGATGGGGAAACAGTAGAAACAGTGTCAGACTTTATTTTTTTGGGCTCCAAAATCACTGCAGATGGTGACTGTAGCCATGAAATTAAAAGACACTTACTCCTTGGAAGAAAAGTTATGACCAACTTAGATAGTATATTCAAAAGCAGAGACATTACTTTGCCGACTAAGGTCCGCCTAGTAAAGGCTATGGTTTTTCCTGTGGTCATATATGGATGTGAGAGTTGCACTGTGAAGAAGGCTGAGCGCCGAAGAATTGATGCTTTTGAACTGTGGTGTTGGAGAAGACTCTTGAGAGTCCCTTGGACTGCAGGGAGATCCAACCAGTCCATTCTGAAGGAGATCAACCCTGGGATTTCTTTGGAAGGAATGATGCTAAAGCTGAAGCTCCTGTACTTTGGACACCTCATGGGAAGAGTTGACTCATTGGAAAAGACTCTGATGCTGGGAGAGATAGGGGGCAGGAGGAGAAGGGGACGACCCAGGATGAGATGGCTGGATGGCATCACGGACTCGATGAACGTGAGTCTGAGTGAACTCCTGGAGATGGTGATGGACAGGGAGGCCTGGCGTGCTGCAATTCATGGGGTCGCAAAGAGTCGGACACGACTGAGCGACTGAACTGAACTGAACTTGGTGCCCCTTTAAATAGGGGGCCAAAGGTGAGTGTCCAAAGTACTGGCACTGATAAAATATGTCTAATTAGCATAATTTAAGTCACATTCAGAATCTTGCTACAAAGGAGTCTGGGAAACACAGTGTCTAGCTTTCTGGCCTCCATAATATGGGAAAGTCAGCAAGAAGGAGGTTGCTAAACAGGTATTAGAGAAACCAGTACCTAATATCAGCCACACGTGAAACTAAATTTGACCTTGCAGAGGAAGCTACAAATCATTTGCTTCCTGTGCTTTTAATATTACATTTCATGCTACCAAAGTCTTCCCCTCACTCTTTCTCGCTTTCTATGTGTGTGCGTGCTCATTTTCATTAAAAGTGTCCTCAATTTATTTTTAAACTTCACTGGATGAAAGACGGTTACTTGCAGCTGTGTTTTTGTTTTTGTTTTGTTTTTCCTCACACCAGAGATACCAAAGTTTTGGTTCTTTCATATCTCCACAATAAAAAGTTATATTTAAGAAATAAGCAAATAGATACTTTTATGTGTTTCTCCTAGATTGGAAAGGAATGTTAATTGGCACTTCCTTGGTTATGGTAGTAGGATCACCAGCATTTCTGAAGGACAGTCCAGTGCCATCCAAACTCTGGTCAGCTTATTCTAACTTCCCTCCTTATAGTGTATATTTTCCTTGGTTTTTACATTATACATCAAACCTTTTGTTTTTATCTCAGGATCCACATTCCTTGTTGAAAATACAATTTAAATTTTTTTGCACTTCGAAAAGGTAAATAAAAAGTGTTACTAAAACTACAAAACCTAAACTTTGGGGCATTTTGTGTTATCAGGAAATTCACTGCAGCTTGACATAGAACCACTAGTTCAACTTTTCATACATTTCATTGAGTAAACAAGTGATTTACTGTGTTCTTTAAAAATGTGTTCTTAAAAGAGTTAAACTCCCTGTAATTCTTAAAATGTCAAACTTGCTTTTAACAAAGATGAAATTTGAAGTATTCTGGAAGAAAAATTAGAGTTTAACTTAATAAGTCAGCAAGGGGAAGGTTTTTCTAAATTTGACACTTCAAGAGTCATAAAAATTTTTTTAATTCAACAAAATAAATATTTTAAATTGCTGCATGGAAAAACTGTAAAGGAAGTCAGAAAGCAAAACAACAACATCAAAAATTTTGCAACACATATAATACGCAATAGGCTAATTTCCTTACTGCTTAAAAAGTTTCTACAAAGAAATAAGAAAATGACTATCCACTAAATAGAAATGTGGACAAAAGATATGTAGGGATGATTTAGAAATGCAGATATTTTATTTTTCAGTCTCAGAATCCCATTTGATTCTTTTCTTTTTAGTGTGAAGATATGAAAATTATGAAAGAGCATATAAGTAACTAACGTATATCCAAATGAAGTTCTAAAGGAAAGAAGGGGGGGAATATTCACAGTATATTTTTTAAAACAACCGCTGAGAATTTCCTGGAATTGACCAAATAGCTGTTCTTCATGGTCAGGAAGTACAACTAATCTCATGCAGGACATATGAAAAAGAAATTACACTTTGACCCAGCAACTTGAAAGTGCGACAACCAAAACCATATATTTTTAAAGAAGTCAGAGGAAAAATACACAATATTCCCAAGGAATATTAAGTAGACTAACTATTGGCTCTCAAAAACAACAGAAACCAGGAAACAGTGGAGTAATATCTTTTATATCAATTCAAAGCTAGTGGAGGTGATGGAATTTCAGCTGAGTTATTTCAAACCCTAAAAGATGATGCTGTGAAAGTGCTGCACTCAATATGCAAGCAAATTTGGAAAACTCAGCAGTGGCCACAGGACTGGAAAAGGTCAGTTTTCATTCCAGTCCCAAAGAAGGGCAATGCCAAAGAATGTTCAGACTAATGCACAACTGCACTCATCTCACATGCTAGCAAAGTAATGCTCAAAATTCTCCAAGCTAGGCTTCAACAGTATGTAAACTGAGAACTTCCAGATGTGTAAGCTGGATTTAGAAGAGACAGATGAAGCAGAGATCAAATTGTCAGCATCCATTGGATCATAGAAAAAGCAAGAGAATTCCAGAAAAACATCTACATCTGCTTCACTGACTACACTAAAGCCTTTGACTGTGTGGATCACAACAAACCATGGAAAATTTTTAAGAGATGGGAATACCAGGCCACCTTATCTTTCTCCTGAGAAACGTATATGCAGGTCAAGAAGCAACAGTTAGAACCGGACATGAACAGTGGACTGGTTCCAAATTGGAAAAGGAGTATGTCAAGGCTGTATATTGTCACCTTGCTTATTTAACTTATATGCAGAGTACATCATGAAAAATGCTGGTCAGAATGAAGCACAAGCTGGAATCAAGATTGCTGGGAGAAATATCAATAACCTTAGATATGCAGATGACACCACCCTTATGGCAGAAAGCGAACAGGAACTAAAGAGCCTCTTGATGAAGGTGAAAGAGGAGAGTGAAAAAGCTGGCTTAAAACTCAACATTCAAAAAATGAAGATCATAGTATCCACTCCCGTCATTTCATGGAAAATAGATGGGGAGACAATGGAGACAGTGAGAGACTTTATTATTATTATTATTATTTTTGCTTCAAAATCACTGCAGATGGTGACTGCAGCCATGAAATTAAAAGACGCTTGCTCTTTGGAAGAAAAGCTATGACAAACCTAGAAAGCATATTAAAAGCAGAGACATTACTTTCCCAACATAGGTCTGTCTAGTCAAAGCTATGGTTTCTCCACTAGTCATGTATGGATGTGAGAGTTGGACTATAAAGAAAGCTGAGCACCGAAGAATTGATGCTTTTGGACTATAGTGTTGGAGAAGACTCTTGAGAATCCCTTGGAAGGCAAGGAGATCCAACCAGTCCATCCTAAAGGAAATCAGGCTTGAATATCATTGAAAGGACTGATGCTGAAGCTAAAGCTCCAATACTTTGGCCACCTGATATGAAGAGCTGATTTATTGGAATAGACCCCGATGCTGGGAAAGACTGAAGGTGGGAAGAAAAGGGGACGACAGAGGATGAGATGGTTGGATGGCATCACCGACTCGATGGACATGAGTTTGAGCAAGCTCCAGGAGACGGTGAAGGACAGAGAAGACTTGTGTGCTGCAGTCCATGGGGTCACAAAGAGTTAGACATGACTGAGTGACTGAACAACATATCAATTCATAATTACACGTTGGTGAAACTATGGGACAAAAATAGGGATGAAATTAAGATATTTTGAGACTGAGTTTGCCAATAATAGGACTTCAGTAAAGGAAGTTAGAGGATGTAGTTCAGGTGAGAGGATGACCCCAGAAAAAAGGCTTAATATGTAGGAAGAAATCAGTAAATATGTGAATAAACTGTTTTTAAAAATTGCCTGTCCACATCAATAATAAAAAAAATGCTTAATTTGAAGGGTAGAGCTACAAGATAGACATTAAAATATTGCACAGCAATAACATGTAATATGTGGGAGATTCTTGGTTCTTTGAGGGAGAGCATTGAACATTTATTGAATTTATTTATGAAATGAAATGAAAACATTTATTGAACACCAATTGAAAATTTTTAGATTTTATATCAGGAATACCTGTCAATATCTTAAGGATAACTGATACAAGAATAGTGCACACAAGTTTAATCATTAGATGGAAAACAGAAAAAAGATGCCTATTTCTTTTTTTTTAATGTTAAAAGGAAAATGAAAGACGTGTGTAAGAAAGAAAAATAAGGGAAAACATATGAAGCCAAGTAAACCAAAATGAACTAAAACATGAGAGTCAGAGATTGTCATACAAGATATTAAAAATTGGGCACTATACTCTGTATTAAGCATATCTGAACTTAAGGTTGCAGTAAGGTTGAAGCTAAAGAGATGGAGAAATATATACTGGGTAAATACTAACCAATAGAAAGCTGGAGAGACTGTACTAAATCAAACAAGACAGATTTTTAAGAAAAAGAGAATTATGATGATTAAATTGAAGATGAAAACACAACCCCAGGAAGTTCAATTCATAAGAAAACAAAATAATTCTAAATACTTACTCTCTATATTAAACTGCCCGCTCCAAAATCACTGCAGATGGTGACTGCAGCCATGAAATTAAAAGACGCTTACTCCTTGGAAGAAAAGTTATGACCAACCTAGGATAGCATATTCAAAAGCAGAGACATTACTTTGCCGACTAAGGTCCGTCTAGTCAAGGCTATGGTTTTTCCAGTGGTCGTGTATGGATGTGAGAGTTGGACTGTGAAGGCTGAGCGCCGAAGAATTGATGCTTTTGAACTGTGGTGTTGGAGAAGACTCTTGAGAGTCCCTTGGACTGCAGGGAGATCCAACCAGTCCATTCTGAAGGAGATCAGCCCTGGGATTTCTTTGGAGGGAATGATGCTGAAGCTGAAGCTCCAGTACTTTGGCCACCTCATGTGAAGAGTTGACTCATTGGAAAAGACTGTGATGCTGGGAGGGATTGGGGGCAGGAGGAGAAGGGGATGACAGAGGATGAGATGGCTGGATGGCATTACTGATTTGATGGACGTGAGTCTGAGTGAACTCAGGAGTTGGTGATGGACGGGGAGGCCTGGCGGGCTGCAATTCATGGGGTCGCAAAGAGTCGGACACGACTGAGTGACTGAACTGAACTGAACTGAGGGACTTTGCTGGCTGTCCAGTGGTTAAGACTCTGTGCTTCCAATGGAGGGGGCATGGGATTAATCACTGGTTGGGGCACTAAGATCACACACACTGTACGGCCAAAAAAAAAAAAAACCCTCCTTAATTATCCCATTTGAATGTGTCATCTCTCCTTTCAAGACATCCTGATAGACTAAGTACTGGTGCAAACACAGGAACCCATCCGTACGCTGCTGCAAGAATGTGAGGTGGTAAGATACTTCCATCTAATGATTAAACTTCAGAAAACACCTGAGCAGCATTTAGAAAGTTAGAAATGTGCACAGTCTGTAATCTAGCATCTCTGCTCTTAGATATAAGCTCAGAAAAACTGCTTTGAAGAAACACTTAAAATTAAGTGACCTTCACAGCAATGTTGCGATAGCAAAAAATTAAAAACAGCCTAGAGGGCATGACTGAGCTATGCAAATAAACATTTAATTTTGGGAGGAAAAACAAACTAAAGATATATCAATAGGAAAAAGATAAAGAAACAGTAGAATGGTCACACGATGTGCTATGCAGTGCCTGTTAGTGAACTATTAGTTACATATATCGATGTGGATGGACCTCACAAACTTAATTTTAAGATGACAAAAATGGCAGAAGAATGTACATAGAAGATACTGTGGAGCTTTAAAGGGCTTCCCTGGTGGCTCAGCTGGTAAAGAAAATGCAAGAGACCTCGGTTCAGTCCCTGGGTCAGGAAGATTCCCTGGAGAAGGGAACTACTACCCATTCCAGTATTCTTGCCTGGAGAATTCTATGGAAAGAGGAGCCTGGCAGGCTACAGTCCATGGGGTCGCAAAGAGTCAGACACAACTGAGCAACTTTCACTTTCGTGAAGCTTTAAAACACGCAAAAAAAATGCTAACCATTGCTTGGGGACACAGTATATAACAAATACATAAAGAATATTTTGGGAATGATAACTATCAAATTCAGAATAGTGGCTACCTCTAGGAGGAAGAAAGGCTTCCCAGTTCAGTTCAGGTCAGTCGCTCAGTCATGTCCAACTCTTGGCGGCCCCATGAATCGCAGCACGCCAGGCCTCCCTGTCCATCACCAACTCCCGGAGTTCACTCAAACTCATGTCCATTGAGTCAGTGATGCCATCCAGCCATCTCATCCTCTGTCGTCCCCTTCTCCTCCTGCCCCCAACCCCTCCCAGCATCAGAGTCTTTTCCAATGAGTCAACTCTTCGCATGAGGTGGCCAAAGTACTGGAGTTTCAGCTTTAGCATCATTCCTTCCAAAGAACACCCAGGGCTGATCTCCTTTAGAATGGACTAGTTGGATCTCCTTGCAGTCCAAGGGACTCTCAAGAGTCTTCTCCAAGTTAAAACTAAGACAAGGCACGTAAACCAATTAGAATTCGATTGCAGGAAGTGAAAGATGATTACAGCAAGAATGGAGAGAGTTCAGTTCAGTTCAGTTCAGTTCAGAACCAGCCTGCCAACACAGAAAACATGAGATGCGGGTTTGATCTTTGGAAGAAGATCCCCTGGAGGAGGGCATGGCAACATGCTCCAGTATTCTTGCCTGGAGAATCCTATGGGCAGTGGAGCCTGGCGGGCTATAGCCCATGGGATTAGAGTCAGGCACAACTGAAGTTACTTAGCACGCATGCACGCAAGGAGGAAGAGACATTGAGGTGGTTCCCAAAGGGTCTATACAAGGCAGACTTAACTGTTTTGGCGATACTTTATTTCTAAAGCTAAATGGCAGGTTCATGAATATGTGTGGTGTTATTGTTAAACTTTTGTGTAAGTCTTGGATAGTTTTTTTATTTTTTAAATTTAAATAATAAAAGAGAAAGGGAGAAAACTCTAAAGTTTAATAACGAGGAGAATGTGAGGTTGCAATGTAGATTGTAAGGATAAAAGAAAGGAAATCAATTTAAAACAATGTTTAGAATCACACATGCCATATGCTAGCATTTGTATATGTTTATGTGTGCATGACCACCTTACCACCTTACCTGCATCTTGAGATATCTGTATGCAGGTCAAGAAGCAACAGTTAGAACAGGACATGGAATAACAGACTGGTTCCAAATAGGAAAAGGAGTACATCAAGGCAGTATACTCTCACCCTGCTTATTTAACTTATATGCAGGGTTGGTTAGTTAGTTCAGTCGCTCAGTTGTGTCCAACTCTTTGCAACCCCATGAATCGCAGCACGCCAGGCCTCCCTGTCCATCACCATCTCCCGGAGTTCACTCAGACTCACGTTCATAGAGTCCATGATGCCATCCAGCCATCTCATCCTCAGTCGTCCCCTTCTCTTCCTGCCCCCAATCCCTCCCAGCATCAGAGTCTTTTCCAATGAGTCAGCTCTTCCCATGAGGTGGCCAAAGTACTAGAATTTCAGCTTTAGCATCATTCCTTCCAAAGAAATCCCAGGGCTGATCTCCTTCAGAATGCACTGGTTGGATCTCCTTGCAGTCCAAGGGACTCTCAAGAGTCTTCTCCAACACCACAGTTCAAAAGCATCAATTCTTCGGCACTCAGCCTTCTTCACAGTCCAACTCTCACACCCATACATGACCACAGGAAAAACCATAGCCTTGACTAGACAGACCTTAGTCGGCAAAGTAATGTCTCTGCTTTTGAATATACTATCTAGGTTTGTCATAACCTTTCTACCAAGGAGTAAGCGTCTTTTAATTTCATGGCTACAGTCACCATCTGCAGTGATTTTGGAGCCCCCCAAAATAAAGACTGACACTGTTTCTGCTGTTTCCCCATCTATTTCCCATGAAGTGATGGGACCGGATGCCATGATCTTCATTTTCTGAATGTTGAGCTTTAAGCCAACTTTTTCACTCTCCTCTTTCACCTTCATCAAGAGGCTTTTTAGCTCCTCTTCACTTTCTGCCATAAGGGTGGTGTCATCTGCATATCTAAGGTTATTGATATTTCTCCCAGCAATCTTGATTCCAGCTTGTGTTTATTCCAGTCCAGTGTTTCTCATGATGTACTCTGCATAGAAGTTAAATAAGCAGGGTGACAATATACAGCCTTGATGTACTCCTTTTCCTATTTGGAACCAGTCTGTTGTTCCATGTCCAGTTCGAACTGTTGCTTCCTGACCTGCATACAGGTTTCTCAAGAGGCAGGTTAGGTGGTCTGGTATTCCCATCTCTTTCAGAATTGTCCACAGTTTATTGTGATCCACACAGTCAAAGGCTTTGGCATAGTCAAGAAAGCAGAATTAGATGTTTTTCTGGAAGTTTTTTGGTTTTTCAGTGATCCAACAGATGTTGGCAATTTGACCCCTGGTTCCTCTGCCTTTTCTAAAACCAGCTTGAACATCTGGAAGTTCACAGTTCATGTATTGCTGAAGCCTGGCTTGGAGAGTTTTGAGCATTACTTTACTAGCATGTGAGATGAAGTGCAATTGTGCAGTAGTTTGAGCACTCTTTGGCATTGCCTTTCTTTGGAATTGGAATGAAAAGTGACCTTTTCCAGTCCTGTGGCCACTGCTGAGTTTTCCAAATTTGCTGGCATATTGAGTGCAGCACTTTCACAGCATCATCTTTCAGGATTTGAAATAGCTCAACTAGAATTCCATCACCTCCACTAGCTTTGTTCATAGTGATGCTTTCTAAGGCCCACTTGACTTCCCAATCCAGGATGTCTGGCTCTAGATGAGTGATCACACCATCATGCTTATCTGGGTCGTGAAGATCTTTTTTGTACAGTTCTTCTGTGTATTCTTGGAGTCTAATTAAGAGAAGATAAACAATTTAAAAAAGAAGAAGAAGACAGGCATGCATGGCTCTTCTCTGGGAATACTGAGATTCAACTCTGAAGGTTAGTGTTTCAAGAATTAGGACCCAATCCTTGTTAAGATTGAACAGAGAAAACGAAAGCAGCATTGTAAAGCACCTATACTCCAATAAAAATTAATTAAAAATAAGAATTTATAGACATTAAAAAAACAATTAAAAAAAAAAAGATTCAACAGAGAAAGAATTCATTTCATGTGATTACATGAAACCAAGCCATTTCCTGATGCACCTACACTTGAGACTTAGGGAAATGGGATGTAGAAGATTTGGGTACTGGTAATTCTGATGAGGATTTAATTAAGAACTCAATTTTCCCAGACTTCCAGTAGTTGACTGCCTGATGTTTCTCTAATAGGAACTGTTGATATGTTCTAATTATGGTGGGTTATTTATGGGATCAAGTCTCATCTCTCTGCTCAATTATGTTTTGTTTGGGAGATTTGCGTTCTTTTATGACTCTGGTTCTTAATTGAGTCTATTGTCTTCCCTGAAGATGTGCTTAGTCTGGGGACCCATTAGATTGTGGCTTTTCCTTTATGAGAGATGCTGCCACCCTTAACATTTCTCTTCCTTTTTCACTGATAAACTGTGAAGTCACAGGAAGATGATTCCATTTCTCCCATTCTTAGTGCCACCTGTAGCTGGGCTCCTGGCCCATGGCTTTGCCCTGCAAACTCAGCTTAAAGCCTTTCTTTATATTTAAAACTATATTATTACATTATTTTGTAGGTTGATTTCTTTCCAACATTATAAGATGACTCTGTTTCCATAACCATAACTGTGGATCTCCATTATCTTTAAAGGCCACATAAGTATTCTATGTTATGGATATGTGATTATTTGTGTAACCAATTTTCCATTAGTGGGTATCCTGGTGGTTTGCAACCTGTGATGGGTAGCTTTGGACATGCATCTTTGTGCACATCCATAGTTATTTCTAAGATCAGTTCCTGGAAGGCAAATTGCAGAGTCCAAGGGCATGTCCTATGTTAGGACTTTTAAAGAAAAGACTATGGACTGTCAAATTCCAACAGATTAGTTTTCAACTGGAGATGAAGGAAGGTATGAGAAGTGGAAACATATGCCCGAGGATAAGAGCAGCACAGAGGAAGGTATGAATGCTAGGAACTGTAACGTGTATTTCAGTCCTTGCTAACCGGTTTTGAAGACATGCTGACCATGATGAGAGCAAGTTAGTGATGGCATAGAACTTCAGCTCTGCCGTGAGTTTCTGAATATCCTTATTACACTTCATCTTTCCTCATACAGTGCACAGCACACAGTGGGTGTGTAATAAAACTTTGTTGAACTGAACTTAGTCAGCACAGAAGTCTATAACCCCTGTGTTCCCTCAGAGCCCTTTCAGCCTAGACTTGTGGGATAAAAATACAGCAAAGGAGAAACTGACAGAGGGTCTTGATTTATCACAATTTTGTGATTAGGAAGGAAGAATGAAAGTGAAAGTGAAAGTTGCTCAGTAACCCCATGGACTAGACAGCCCATGGAATTCTCCAGACTAGAATACTGGAGTGGGTAGCCTTTCCCTTCTCCAGAGGATCTTCCCAACCCAGGGATCAAACCCAGGTCTCCTGCATTGCAGGCAGATTTTTTACCAGGTGAGCCACCAGGGAAGCCCAAGAATACTGGAGTGGGTAGCCTATCCCTTCTCCAGCAGATCTTCCCAACTCAGGAACTGAAGCAGGCTCTCTTGCCTTACAGGCAGATTCTTTACCAGCTGAGCTACCAGGGAAGCCCATGGAGGAAGAATATCATCCTATAAACCTTGCCTTTTGCCGGTAATTTACATTCCCAATTTTGATTCTATGGCCTTTTAAACATGGAGGAAATATATAATGGGATGAAAGTATGAAACACTCATACAATCGTTTATCATGTTCAGGAGGCATTGATTCTCTGAAATGCTCTTGAACCTGGGTGTGCTTCCAGCATGCAAAGATTGCTGTCCTATGACATGATCACCTCTCTCTGCTCAGCAGGGTCATCTCAAGTCCCCCTGTGTTCTCCTTGGCACTAACACAGGGGTTCTCTGGGGACAGAAAACCACCCCCTGCCCCACACACAGCACCATGGAGGGAGATCTTCCTTATCTTTCACTTCCAAATCTGAATGATGCTTTGAGGTCTCATTCTTTCATTTATTTATTTATTTTAATTTCTTTGGCCTTGGTGCAAGGCATATGGGATCTTAGTTCCCTGCCTAGGGGTTGAACCCAGGCCCCTTCCATTGGAAGCACGGAGTCTTAACCACTGGATCACCAGGGAAGTTCTGAGGTCTGATTTTTGAATAATACTCTCTGTTAAGCCAGGGCTGCCCTTTTCTGAAGCCACTTCTCTACACAATGTAGAACCCTGTGAGGCCATTCACCATATACCGCCATTTTCTCTCATTGGCCTCAACCTACAACAAGAAATCTGTATTCATTTTCTAGCGCCCTGCCATACAAATTACCACGTTTCATGGCTTAAAAACACAGTCGTTTATTATCTCACAGTTCTGTGGGCCCAGAAGTCTGGGCACAATACCTAGCTGGGTCCTCTACTGTAGCTCTCAGATGGTAGGGGCTGGAGTTGGCTCTTAGGTGGAAACTCCCGGACAGATTCTGCGTAAGCCCATCTGAGCTGCTGGGTGAATTCAGTTCCTTGTGGGTGTAGGACTGAGCTCCCATCTCCTTGTTGGCTGTCAGCCAGAGCCTGGTCATTGCTGTCGGAGGATGCCTACCTTCCTTTCCCTTGCTTTCATGTGGTTTCCCTTCAGCAATGGTGGGTTAAGTCTCTCTCACACCACCAAGGTCTCTGACTTCTTTTGCTGCATCTCTCCCAGCCCAGCCAGAGAAAGTTCTCAACTTTTATGGGCTCGTGTGATTAGATTAGGCTATCTGAATAATCCAGGATGGTCTCCCTATTTTTAGGCTTGTAATGTTTAAAAGACACTTGCTTCTTGGAAGAAAAGCTATGATAAACCTACACAGCAGTAATAAATTTAATACTTATTAAATACTTTATTTAATAAACAGTGTTAAAAAGCAGAGACATTACTTTGCCTACAAAGGTCCATACAGTCAAAGCTATGGTTTTTCCAGTTGTCATGTACAGATGTGAGAGTTGGACTATAAAGAAAGCTGAGGGCCAAAGAATTGATGCTTCTAAACTGTGGTGTTGGAGAAGACTCTTGAGAGTCCCTTGGACTGCAAGGAGATCCAACCAGTCAGTCTTAAAGGAAATCAACCCTGAATGTTCATTAGAAAGACTGATGCTGAAGCTGAAACTCCAATACTTTGGTCACCTCATATGAAGTGCTGACTCTTTAGAAAAGACCCTGATGTTGGGAAAGATTGAAGGCAGGTACTGAAGGAGATGACAGAGATGAGATGGTTGGATGGCATCACCAACTCAGTGGACATGAGTTTCAGCAAAACTCATGAGATGGTGAAAGACAGGGAAGACTGGTGTGCTGCAGTCCATGGGGTCATGAACAGTTGGACGTGACTGAGCAACTGAACAACAACCAATGTTAATTACATCTGAAATATCCTTTTAGGCACTGGAAGCTAACAGTGCCAGGGATTAGATTATGGACATGTTGGGAAGAAGAGGCATTCTGCCCTCTTCAAGGGGTGATGCCAGGAATCCAGCTTTCCTTGCAGCTGTCTCTCTGATAAGGTCTAGCATGAGGCCTGGTGTTCTGTCTCCTCCAGTTTTAATCCTTCCTCATTCTATGGAGTCCTCTGTGGTCCATGGTCCCAACCACAGTTTCAGGGGAAACTAGCTTCTGTGTCAGAGAAGGCAATGGCACCCCACTCCAGTACTCTTGCCTGGAAAATCCCATGGATGGAGGAGCCTGGTGGGCTGCAGTCCATGGGGTTGCTAAGAGTCGGACACAACTGAGCGACTTCACTTTCACTTTTCACTTTCATGCACTGGAGAAGGAAATGGCAACCCACTCCAGTGTTCTTGCCTGGAGAATCCCAGGGATGGAGGAGCCTGGTGGGCTGCCATCTATGGAGTCGCACAGAGTCGGACACGACTGAAGTGACTTAACAGTAACAGTAACAGCTTCTGTGTAAATATGCCAATCATCTTCCCCCTTTTTAAAGCACTTTAAAACTGATAAAGCAAGGTAGGTGAGGAAACTAGACTCTAAAAAGGCAAGGCACATCAGGAATAAGAGCATTGACAGAGTGTGAGGTCACCTTGCAAGGGCCAGAAATACATCTCAGGTCTCCAGACTGCTAGGCTGTTATCCTTTCCCATTCCCTGCAAACCAGAAGCCACGTAGCTAAGGAACATACCTTCCAGCTTTCCAAGAGAATCCCAAGGGAGAGGCTGGCAAGCCTATTAGAAGTTTGGCAGGTTATTACTGGGCTCCAGTTGCTGAGGATTTGCAATGGAAGCACCCTCCCATAGTGAATGACACACTCTGGTCACTGGCACAGACTAAATGGAGACACCAGCTTGAACAGAACTTCCCTGCCTTTTCCAGGCTGGCACACGGCTCTGACTTGGCCATAGTTCAGCTCCAGGTAACAGACTGAAAGAGAGAAGAGAAAGTTAGAGAACTACAGAACAGTTGAGTTGTGAGAGGGCAGCAATTTAGAGATCATCTAGTCCAAATCCTTCACCTGATTATAGAGATGGAAAATGGAGGACTACAAGGATGGGGAGGTTGCCCAACTGCACTTATCCCTAAGACCCAGCCATTCTGCTGCCCAGAGCAGAATTCAGTTCTCAACCCCATGATATCCTGGTCCTTTCTATTCAGTCATCCTATGAACCTAACCTTATGACCCACAGCATTATGACTTATGTGTGTGTAGACACACAAATGTGCTTGTTTGTATTCACCCGACCACCACCACACACACCCATGCACTAGCAATCTCAGTCGAGTTAATGGTTGAGAGCTGGGACTCTGAAGTCAGGCTATCTGGGTTCGAATCTCTACAATGCTAAACCTTAGGTAAGTTACTTAACCTCTCTGTGCTTCAGTTTCCTCATTTATAAGTGAGAATACTACTAGTACCCACTTTATAGGGTTGTTTTGAGAATTCACTAAAATGCTATATGTAAAGGGCTTTAAACGGTATCTGGCATATAGTAAGTGCTGGGAAATTGCTTGTTATTATTTCCAGAATGGTTACTGTCATACCTATTTTTCTCTCGGAGAAGAAATAAAGACCTAATAAAAATAATGATGTCATGCAATAATACAGGCTGAAGTGCCTGGAGGGGCTGGGGTAAAAGTGGGGTGGGTGTAAGAAAAATTGTGCCAGCCTCCTCAATTCTATTTGATTTTCCATTTTGAAAGAGAAATGAACACAAGGAAATATTTCTGTACTCTAAGAAAAACAGCAGTGCACTTTGGCATCAGTACTAGGAACAATAAGGAGTGGTGGGGACTGTGGTTAACTGGAGCAGAACAGAGCACGTGCCCTTTTCAAAGGGGGTAGTTGCTAGTCAGTTTCACCTCGTCGCTGCCATGTGGGAATTCCAATCTGATGTTGTCAGATCTCTTGATTTTTTTAAGAGAAGCCAGAAATCTGCATTTTTCATGCAGAATCTTCCAATTATTAAAGGTTGGCTCAACTCTTTGAAAACATTGGATGAGCCAAACAAAACATCTGTGGACCAGATTCAGCCACAGCTGCCAGGCCTCGTTTTCTGCCTTATACTTGTGTGCTATAGTCATCATCTTATGCAATCGTATGGTGTCCACGTAAGCAATGTTGGGTGGCTATCAGTGGCCGCCTCTGGGGATGAGCTAAAGAAACTCAGAGAGTGGCAGCTCACTGCAGGTAACTCAGCTAGTTAAAAGGGGAAATCTGAGATTATGAACTGGATTTTCCACGGTAGACTGCATCCCTGTTCCTAAGATAGGCCTTTCCTTCTCTGGGCTTCAGTTTGCTCATAAGCAAAATGGATAAAGAAAATCTGGGTTTTCTCCCAATCCTTCTTGAGTACTATCATAACTTCTGGCTACTCCTTATCAACTTAATACCTGCCAGGCTCTAAATTAAGTACCTTACATGGTGGGACGTGTGCTGATTTTGACTCCTTGTTTCACTCCTGTTGGGGAACATTCCTGCTTCTCTTCATGTGTTTCTGGTAGAGCCGTTGATTATGATACACAGTAAAGCCCAGCCAATGGCCACATGATCCAAGCCTGGCCAATCACGGTTCTCCATCTTCTTGTTGACAGTGATTAATTAGTTCAAGAGGTGAGAACGTGACCCAAGCAGGATCTGAAGGGGCCTTCTCTGGGATTGCCATGCAGATGCTGGGAGAAGGACGCACTTACTTTGTTGGGATGCTAAGCAGGGGCTGCTGGTGGGCCTGTCCCTGCTATGTTGCAAAGGCTTCTTTGCAATAGGAGAGAAAGAAGCCAACATTCAGAAAGGCAGAAACAAGTAGAGACTAAGAGACAGAGAGGGAGTCATGGTGGTTCAGAATTCAGTCCTCGGTTCCAGGTCCCAAAGCCTTGGTCCCTACAGCTCTTCCTCAGCTACAGTGGACTACCCCATTACTCTCTGAACCATAGGAAACGATCAGTTCCTTATCCAATTCCTTAAGCAGGTTGGGTTTCTGTTAATTGCAGTAAGAAAATTTAGACAATTGCAAAAAACTTTTGCAACCCCCAAAATTCAGACAATTACATTAGAACCTAAGGTCCACTAGAACATAACTGTGAGAGCGAAGTCATATCAGTCTTGGCTACTACTGCATATCCAGTGCTGTGAGCAGTACCTGGCTTAGAGGAGATTCTCAGGAAATGTGCTAAATGAACAGAGTACATGAGTATTTTCTTATAGAATTCTCACACAGAATCTGGGAGAGGCATCATTATCCACAGTTCCAAATGGCAAGATGAGGGTTAAGTTCATCCACCTAGACAGTGGGTGATGTTATTCATAAACCTGGATTTGTGTCACCTCTCAGCCCCCTTCTTGCCTTCACTGATGCAGGGAATCAGATCTTTCAAAAGCACGGGCTTAATTCAATCACCCTTACTTCAAACCCTATGCTGGGGTTTACTGGTCTGCCAGTCAGCCCTAGGGGCTGGAGTCCAGGGCAGGTCCATTCCGCATCATCATTTGGGCCTTTGCCACTGCCCCCACTTCTTCAGCTTGGCTTTTCTGCAGCGCCCAGCCAGCTTCCAGACAGAGTTTTTCTGCCTGGTCGTTGTTTTCCCCCAGTGCTGTGAGTCTGTTCCAAGTTCCTGGTGAGTTATTGGATCCTCAGTTTTAAATCTTTTTCATATGCAAGTAGTTTATTCTCATTAAGAGAAATCCTATCTTCTGCTTGTTTAACTCTGTCAGTTAAATCCGTTAAGTTTATTTGTGTTTGCCCAGTGGTAATTTTTATTGAGAGAACATCTGAAACCATCTGCAGGGAGGAAGTTCTAGAAGCCAGAGGAGTGCCCCAGCTCTGTTACTGATTTTCCTGACATCACCACCACCCAGAACGGCTCCTTCCATCCATAGGAGGCTGACCACAGGGCTGCTCATCCTTTTGAGTTTTGAATTTGCATAGGAACAGACTTGACTTTCAAGACTCCACACTGGGTGCTTTTTTTGTTGGAGGGGTTTTCAGAGAAGGGTATCCCTGAAGAGCAAGGTTTAATGCTTTCTGATGCAAGGTGTTAATGAGCAGTTTTCTGCCTTCAGAAGAAGGGAAAGGACCCAGAATGAACTCCCCCACCCAGATATGATCATTCCCACCTCGACCCTCAAATCGCCCCTGGGATCCTACTTCACTTTGTATCATTAACAAGTCTCTGGCACTTTCCCTCTCTGGTTAGATTCATCTTCTTTATTTCCCTTCTAGACTGAAAGCCTTGAGTAAGGGCTGTGTAAAATTAGTTAGCCCCCTGGTTTATTCGATGGAGTATCTGGAATACAGTAAGCTCATTTCAGTATTTGATGAATGAATGAATGAATCTGTGAACATCATATTCTTCACACAGCACCTGCCTTCGCAGAATACCTCTATCAGGGATAATCACAAGGAAATGACAGTAGGAGTCCCAGGGAGATGGTTATCATTGCACCTGTTTTTTAAGCATTTATTTTCCTATCTTCATTTTTCTTAAGGAAAAAGAACCTCACCTTGTTAATCAAAAGTTTCCTGTGTTCATTTTTTCCCATGAAAATGGCAATTTCCAAATCATACAGAACAAAGATAAGCACAATTACAAAACCTGACAACTGAAAAAGATACACTGTAGATTTCAGAATAGAAAAGAAAACTTACACAAATCTTCACTTTTCAAGTCCCCTCATTCCCATCCGGGTTTTTCAGCATCCCATTTTGACTCAAAAGAAATTTGTAAGAGATTGAGCTTTCAACTATTAATTAAGCTGTCAAGATAGTGAGCTCCCCATCACCAGAGGCAGGCAAGTGGAGGTTGGATGACTAACAATGGAGAAAACAGAATAGAAAATACTGACTAGAATACAGTGAGAACTGTAATAATAATGTGATTTCCAAACCCCCAAATAACAAATTCAATTCCATAGCTCGAAGACAGAAAGCGGTAGTGGAAAATAGCATAAGATTTAGGTTTAAGCAGTCTTGAACCTGACTTTTGTCTCCAGTAATAAATCCCTGTGTGACCTTGAGAAAGTTACATAATTTCTCTGATTAAATATAAATTATAAAGATCCTAGCACAGTGCCTAGCACAGAGTCCATTAAAATATTCTAACCTTCTTTATTTTAGGAGGGGTGTGATAGATTGCAAAATTGGCCCCAAATCCCTCCCCTCCCCTCCCATCCTTGTAAGCATACTCATTTCCAAAGTGACATTAACTCTCCTCCCATCCAGAGGCAGACTCCACCTAGGAATCAGGGGTGGTCATGTGATTTCCTTTGCCCAGTGGGCACGGGCACATGTGGTACAAGCGGAGGTTTGAAAAAGTCAGTTAGAAACCCTAAACCTATGACCATGTGAGCCCAATTAGCCTGCTGGATGGAAGAGACATGTAGCTAATTTCCCCTGCTCACTCCAGGCAGCATGTAACAGAGGCCACTTCAGGCCCTCCAGCTCCCCAGCCATCCCTCCAGCTAACTGCAGAACTACCTGGTTGACTGATAGATTCATAAGCAGTAATAAAATAGTGGTTATAAGCCCCTAGGTCTTGGGGTAGTTTGTTACACAGCAAAAACTGGCTATTACAAGCACATTGGAAAAGCCATCTGTCATTAATAATAAGAATCAACGTGGAAACTGCATTTGCTTCTCAAAAACTCACTCAATAGGTGACTTTGCCATGTTACGGATATATCTCCTAATGCAGTGGCTATCCCTGTGAATAGAACTGTCAAAATACAGCTGAATTGTTTGTCAGGCTTTTAGCTAATTTAATCTACAGAAATTCATGTTATGCCTAAAACAATAAATTTTAATGCTGGGGCTGCTAAATGCAAAAAGAAATTTAAGCCGTTTTTACACAAGTGCTACATTCCCAGGAAAACCCACAGGTCCTCCTGGAGCTGAGGCTGGCTTGGGGCATCGCTGGTGTTCTTCCTCTAAGAGAGACTGTCTGTGATCCCTGGGAAAAGCAGAGAAATAGTCAAACATTATTTAGAGCCCACTTTAATATTACCTAAAAAGCACCATTCACAGGCTTTGATGTCTTAGCTTGGTAGAAATAACACTTCCCTCATCAAAAAAGTTGTTTGATCCTTGAGTTCCATTTTTTTTTTTTCCTTTTAGATATTAACTCAGAGCATTTCAGTCTCCCCCGGGGATGAAGCGTTGAAAGTGGGCAGTTGATTTAGTGAATACAGTTATTTAACGTCATTACTATTGCAGCCCTGAAAGGGGAGACTGTCCCAGTCCTGTTGGCAATCCCATGGTTCCTGCTCCACCCCCAGCCCACGGTCCCCACATAGATCATCTCACATATGATAATGGCAACTCTTCTGCCTCCAGCACTTCTACCTTTCAAGACCCTGGCTATATACACCACTGGAATCATCTTTTAAAGATGCTAATCACACGTGATCTTCTTGCTCAGAAGTCTGCAGTAGCTCCCAATTGCCTCGGCCCCTGAGACCCATCTCCTTTCTCTGTTGTGTTAGTTTCCTGGGGCTGCGGCTACAAAGTACCACAAACTGGGCATCTTCAGGAACAGAAATGCATTGTCTCAGGGTTCTGGAGGCTAGAACTCCAAGATCAAGGTGCTGGCAGAGTTGGTTCCTTCTCAGGGTTGTGAGGGAGATTCTGTCTGTTACCCTCTCCCAGCTTCAGTAGACTAGCAATTCTTGGCTTGACGATGGCATTCTCCCTGTGTCTTCCCATCACTCTCTCTCTATGCATGTCTGTTTCTGCTTCCAAATTTCCCTTTTATAATGACACTACTACTACTAAGTCGCTTCAGTCGTGTCCGACTCTGTGGGACCCCATAGATGGCAGCCCTCCAGGCTCCGCCGTTCCTGGGATTTTCCAGGCAAGAATACTGGAGTGGGTTGCCATTTCCTTCTCCAATGCATGAAAGTGAAAAGTCAAAGTGAAGTCGCTCAGTCGTCTCTGACTCTTGGCGACCCCATGGACTGTAGCCCAGCAGGCTCCTCCATCCATGGGATTTTCCAGGCTAGAGTACTGGAGTGGGGTGCCATTGCCTTCTCCACTAGTCATATTGAATCAGGGCCCACTTTCATGACTTCATCTTAACTGGATCTTCTTCAAGAACCCTGTATCCAAACAAGCTCACAGTCACAGGGGCGAGGCATTAGGACTGCAGCATCTCTTGGTGGACACAATTCAGCCCATAGCACCTGTTTTTTTAAGGTCCTTCGTGAGCTGGGCCCACACTCCCTGTTCAGAGTAGTCCCTCAGATGATCCTTGTACCTTCATAATGCTGGCTTTGACACCATCAGATGCCATCCACAGTATATCTGAGTTCAGATTTCTATTCTGCCATCTAACAGCTCACTTGTGCCCTCTGCACCTCAATCTCTTCATCTCTAAAATGGGATAATAACAGTACCTACCTCAAGAGGATTGATGTGAGTGCTAAATTAACTTGTACGGAAACCCTCTGAACAGTGCCTGACTCATAAGAAGCATTCCGTGAATGCTAATTACTATTATTTTTATGTTTTTTTTGAAGTCTTTCCTTATTTCTTCCTTCTAATGAGGCTCACTCTTCCACTGTCCCCAGGTTGTGGCATCCAAAGGTCACACTGCGAGTACACGGGGCTAAAACCAGGACCTCTTCCCCCAAGCCCAGCGCTGGTTGTACTGCCCAGCTGCTCTATGGCTATGCTCGCCCTGAATCTACATGCCGCTTACCCTCCTCTGACTCCTTTCTGCAATCCCAAATTGTTTCCAGTTTGATCCACGGAAGTCTTCATTTTCTAAAAAACCTAGCTTCCAATCTGAGCTAAACGTGCCGTAAGTGTTAGCAGCCGTTGTTCTGTTACGTGTTAATTTGTCACTCGGGGATACAGAGGGGACAGGAAGAGCATTGAGCACTGAGTAATGGATTTCTCCAGAGTTTGCCCCCAGTCTTCATCAGCATCCTAATTATTCCACACCTTTTTAATAGAGGAAGCATTAGCATTCCTAAACTGCGTAGGGGTCTGATTGAAATAATGTCTCCTGAATTATCTTTTCATAAACGGAAAAAATAAATAAATAAGTGGGAACCTCTGCAGACACAGCCTTCTCCTGGGTGGCAACCTGGCCCAGGGTCTCGGGAGTGGGGGTGTGAGGAGAGAGTGAACAGGCTATGGCTGTGTTTGACCCACTGAGGGCAGGAGAGGTTGCCCATTACCTTTGCTGCTCTTCCTCCCCCATCCTTCCTCACCATGCTCATCCTTTGGGTCCAGATCATGAGACCCTTCCTCCTTCAGAAAGCCCTCTCTGACTTCCTTTCCTGGTTGCATGCAGAATACATGCCCCTAGATAACTCTTAATTCTCTTGTACGCCCCATCTCCCCACTATTGTTCTATGCTGCAGCCCTTGCCAGCTTGAGGGTGAATTTTTCAAGGGCAAAGGGCAGTTGGAACCTCTTTTTGTCCTCTCTGTAGCTGCCAGCACAAGCCGCAGGCCCACAGAAAGTCTCAACAATTAGCTATTCACTTAACAGAACGGAAGTGCGTCTCAATGGATCCTGGTCCCTCCAACTTCTTGCATTCCAGCTGCCTCTCCAGATATGACTATGCCCAGGGACTCAGCTCACAGCAGTGAAATGCATGGTGGAGCTTAATGAGCAAGGAAGGCCTCCCCAGCAGTCAGGAGTCTCAACAGGGAATGGGTTGCCTTAGAAGAAAAAGTTCACCATCTCTGGGAGCATCAGGGCAGCAGATGGGAGACCCTCCGTGGCTCCATGCGTCTCAGGCTCCATGGCTCCAGGTCCTGTGACACTAACACTCTAGTCTGTTTCATGTCATTCTCTGTAAAGGAAACACCAGCCCCTGTGAGCAACTCCCAGGCCACATGTTACGAAGAAAATCTGTAGCCAAAGCCCTCCACTTTGTTAAAACTGGTACAAACAGAACATCTCACGTTTTGGAGCTGTCACTCCAGGGAGAGTCATTCACATAAACAACAAGGTCCTCACGGGTTTGATGCAACACAAACACCACTTGTGGCTCAATTAAGGAAGCGGTAATTAAACAGGGGGAACAGCATGCAGTCTCTCCAATCTTATCTTCCCACTGGGGCCTGGTCCGCTGATTAGCAGGACCCAGTGTGCTTAGAGGAATCAGCCCCAGGGCCTGTGCTCCTGTCCCAGGCACAGTTCACCTGGGTAAGGGGTGGATGGAGGAAAGTCATGGGGACACAGCCCATCTTTCACAATAGCCAGTGGTGTCAGTTGATAAAAGATTATGGTACATTAAGTGCATCTCCTTGGAAGGACAGTTATGACCAATCTAGATAGCATATTCAAAAGCAGAGACATTACTTTGCCAACAAAGGTCTGTCTAGTCAAGGCTATGGTTTTTCCTGTGGTCATGTATGGATGTGAGAGTTGGACTGTGAAGAAAGCTGAGCACAGAAGAATTGATGCTTTTGACCTGTGGTGTTGGAGAAGACTCTTGAGAGTCCCTTGGACTGAAAGGAGATCCAACCAGTCCATTCTAAAGGAGATCAGTCCTGGGTGTTCATTGGAGGGACTGATGCTGAAGCTGAAACTCCAATACTTTGGCCACCTGATGCGAAGAGTTGACTCGTTGGAAAAGACCCTGATGCTGGGAGGGATTGGGGGCAGGAGGAGAAGGGGATGACAGGAGATGAGATGGCTGCATGGCATCACTGACTTGATGGACGTGAATCTGAGTGAACTCTGGGGGTTGGTGATGGACAGGGAGGTCTGGCGTGCTGTGATTCATGGGGTCGCAAAGAGTTGGACATGACTGAGCAACTGAACTGAACTGAAGTGCATCTCAGGGGATGCAATAGGGCCCTCTGGAGATTAGTCACAATTCCTTGGTTCTCAAATAATTATAGTCAATATTTTTATTTTTCCTTTGTTCTAAGAATAAGTATTGGAGCTTCCCTGGTGGAGAGGTGGCTAAGACTCCTTGCTTCCAATGCAGGGGCCCAGGTTTGATCCATGATCAAGGAACTAGATCTCGCATGCTGTAAGTAAGACCTGATGCAACCAAATAGATAAATATATAAATACATTAAGAAAAAAAGGAATAAAATCCTAACAGTGCTATGTTAGGAGACCCCACAGAGACTGAACCAGACCTGTGTTTGAGTCTCCTGCAGAGGTATGGGTCAGTAGTGGCCTGATGCAGGGGCAGGGGCTCTGCAGCTACCTGGGTCAGACAGCCTGTGGTATAAGTCCTCTTGGAGGAGGTCACTATTAACCCCACCATAAAGCCACGGAACAGACGACCTGTAAACTCCAGAACAATTATACCAAAGAAATTCTCACACTGTTAGAAAGTTCTAGGACCCACAGCAGATTTCCCAACCTGGGGATCTGGCAAAGGGACCGAGAACTCCTAGGGAATTTGATTTCGGAGACGAGTGGGATTTGATTACAAAACTTCCACAGGACTCGAGAAACAGACTCTTGGAGGACACAAACAAAACCTCGTGCACACCAGGACCCAGGAGAATGGAGCAGTGACCCCACAAGAGACTGAGCCAGACCTGCCTGTGAGTGTCCAAGAGTCTCCAGTGGAGGCGTGGGTCGGCTGTGGCCTGCTGCAGGGTCAGGGGCACTGAGTGTGGCAGTGCGTGGGCAGGACCTTTGGAAGGAGGTCGCTGTTATCTTCATTACCTCCACCATAGTTTGGCCTCAGGCCAAACAACAGGGAGGGAACACAGCCCCGCCCATCAACAGAAAATTGGATTAAAGATTTACTGAACATGGGCCAAAGCCTTTGACTGTGTGGATCACCATGAACTGTGGAAAATTCTTCAAGAGATGGGAATACCAGACCACCTGACCTGCCTCCTGAAGCAACAGTTTGAACTGTACATGGAACAAAAGACTGGTTCCAAATCAGGAAAGGACTATGGCAAGGCTGTATATTGTCACTCTGCTTATTTAACTTATACGCAGAGTACATCATGCAAAATGCCTGGCTGGAGGAAGCACAAGCTGGAATCAAGATTGCTGGGAGAAATATCAATAACCTCAGATATGCAGATGACACCACTCTTATGGCAGAAAGAGAATAAGAACTAAAGAGCCTCTTGATGAAAGTGAAAGAGGGGAGTAAAAGAGAAAAGTGTTGGCCTAAAGCTCAACATTCAGAAAACTAAGATTATGGCATCCAGTCCCATCATTTCATGGCAAATAGATGGGGAAACAATGGAAACAGTGGCTGACTTTATTTTCTTGGGTTCCAAAATCACAGCATATGGGGACTGCAGCAATGAAATTAAAAGACACTTACTCCTTGGAAGAAAAGCTATGAACAACCTAGACAGCATATTAAAAAGCAGAGACATTACTTTGCCAACAAAGATCAGGCTAGTCGAAGCTGTGGTTTTTCCAGTAGTCATGTATGGATGTGAGAGTTGGACTATAAAGAAAGCTGAGTGCTGAGGAATTGATGCTTTTGAACTGTGGTGTTGGAGAAGACTCTTGAAAGTCCCTTGGACTGCAAGGAGATCCAAACAGTCCATCCTAAAGGAGATCAGTCCTGGGTATTCATTGGAAGGACTGATGCTGAAGGTGAAACTCCAATTCTTTGGCAACCTGATGCGAAGAACTGGCTCATTGGAAAAGACCCGGATGCTGGGAAAGATTGAAGGTGATAGGAGAAGGGGATGACAGAGGATGAGATGGTTGGATGGCATCACTGACTCAACGGACATGAGTCTGAGTAAGCTCTGGGAGTTGGCAATAGACAGGGAAGCCTGATGTGCTGCAGTCCACAGGATAGCAAAGAGTCGGACGTGATTGAGTGACTGAGCTGAACTGACTAAACAGTGCTATGAGATAGCTGCTGCTCTTGGTTTCATTTTTCCAGATAAGGAAACTGAGGCATGGGCCCCAGTCCGTTCACCGAGAAAGAAGAAGGGCTAGGATTTAATCCTCAGGAGCCTGGCTCTAGAGCCCTCTTTCTTAATCATTACACTCGGCTGCCTCTCCCCTTTATGAAATGCTCTTTCCTAGACCTGAGTCCCCTGAATAATAGATTTACTGTTTGTTAACTACCTACTCAGTTTCAGGAATTCTGCTGTGCAATCAACGAGGAGAATCTCATACTGTATTGTGATTTCCTCCATTTTACCAATGGAGAAACTGAGATCCTTGGAGTTTAAATGCTGTCCCTCACCCAGTTGAGTGGCAGATCCTGGAATCAAATCTACATCTGTCTGACACTTCAAGTAGTCTAGCCTGTCTTTCTCACTCCCAGTTTTAAGTATTTGGGATAGGACTTGTGCAGGTTGAATAGCAGACTAACATATTTTTCACTGGTGTCCTGCTAGTTCAGGAGACCACCCGAGAGGATGCTCCAGTACTGAAGGGTTGTGATGGATACTATGCTATGAATTGTGTTCTCCCAAAGTCAGAGTCACATGTTGAAGCTGTCATCACCAATGTGACTGTATTTGGAGGAGGGGGAGGGGTTAGAAGGTGATTAAGGTTAAATATAGGATCATAAGGATGAGGTCCTAACCCAATAGAATTGGTGGCCTTATATGAAGAGGAGGAGAAAGAGATCTCTTTTTCTCTCCATACTCATGCACAGAGGAAAGGCTATGTAAACACACAAAGAGAAGGTGGCCATCTTTGAGCCAGGAAGAAAGCACCAGAAATCAGCCTTGTTGGCATTCTGATTGAGACTTCCAGTCTCCAGAATGTGAAAAAGACATTTCTGTTGTTTAAGCCATCCAGTCCGTGGTATTTGTTATGAAAGCCCAAGCTGACTAATGTAAAGGTGCTATAATCTTTTTGAAAATTTAAGACCAATGCACTGTGTCAAGTGGGGGCGGTGGTTGACCCATTATCTATCTTAAGGATAGATGGATGAATGAGTGGATAAATGGTTGGATGGATGGGTGGGTGGATAAATGAATGGATGGATAGATAGATGAACTAATGAATAGATGGATGGAAAGCTGAGTATACATGTTATTCACCCAGAGTTAGGGGTCCCATAATCATCTTGGAGGAAATCAGTCTTGAATATTCATTGGAAGGACTGATGCTGAAGCTGAAACTCCAATACTTTGGCCACCTAATGTGAAGAGCTGATTCATTTGAAAAGACCCTAATGCTGGGAAAGATTGAGGGTGGAGGAGAAGGGGATGACAGAGGATGAGATGGTTGGATGGCAGCACCGACTCAATGAACATGAGTTTGGTTAAACTCCAGGAGTTGGTGATGGACAGGGAGGCCTGGCATGCTGCAGTCCATGGGATCACAAAGAGTCGGACACGACTGAGCAACTGAACTGAACTGAACGATCTTGGTAGCTTTCTCACTGCTTCCTCTCAGCTTTCATGAGTGGCTGAGGGCATGGAGAAGAGGCCTCCACAGGTGCTGATGCTTCTCCATGAGCTGCAGTCATTGCATAATCAATAGATTAATATTCAGCCCTGCCCCCACGTGGCTCTCAGAAATATTTGTGACTGACACAAATACACAGAGCAACCACATCTTGAAATGACTTCTGCGTGTTTTCAATTCTAGAAATCACATCTCCTGAGTTTGGGGTAGGATGTTTGAGAAGATTAATGGTTGCAGGAATCCTGCCAAGGTCCCTGGATCCAGGTCTAGCTTGGGACGTGGCAAGCATTTTCTGCATAACTACCGTGTGCTTGGTCCAGCTACTGTGTGCTGAGCCCTACTAAAGGTGCTGGAGACACAGAGGTGAACAGAAACCTGGTCTGCCTCAAGGAATATCCAGTCTCAGGGAGGTTTATGAAGCCTCCACTTCCGTCCACAGAAGCTCTGTTGACCTCCATCCCCATGCCATCCAGGGAAGTCAAAGGAAGACAGACTCTTCCTTTGCCAGGGGGCAGAGCAGTCAATCAGGGGGAACAGAAGGCAGTGCCCTTGAGGACAGTAGGCTCAAACCAAGGGGTGGTCTTGCAGGTCATGTCCGAAGGATTGAGAAGTGAAAGAGAAGAGGCCACACTGGAGCAGAAAATTAGAACCAGGTTTCATTTCGAAGGGAGGGTGGGGTGAGGCAGGGCATTGTGTTGTGTCAGGATGATGGGGTTAAACAGGAGGCAGGGCCAAAAGGAGGCAGAGGGAGGGAGCTGCCTTTTAGGACAGCGGAGGCTCAGCACGAGCAGGGAAGACAGCTCAGCTGGAGCATAGTGACAGCCGCTGTGTGCTGAGCACCAGGCACCAGGCTTCCCAGGCACAGGATCAAGTCTAAAAATGTCTGTAAAGTGCCTGGTGCCAGGGCCATGGCAGGAACAACCCTGTGACATAGGTTGTGTTTCCCTCATTTTTTTTTTTTTCCCACTAAAGATGAGAAGGTAAAGGTCAGAGAGCTGGAGCTGCATGTGCCTGATCCTGCCCCACATTGCCCAGAGCCATGATTTCTGTCCCCGTGCGTGTGAGCCAAGAACAGTGCCCTTCGCTCCCGCTTCTGCTGCCTCCTGGAGGGATGCTCTGAAATTAGCAGAAGCTGGTTTTTCCACACCTCTTTTTCCTTGTCCATAACATGGGTTGTTTGGGGACGAGGTATTGAATGAATTCACATGGTAAAGGAGCGTTTGTCGAGTAGGGCTCATTATCTAAGTTAGTGGGGGTGTGGCTACTAATTAGAAGCAGAACAGAGAGGATGATGGTGGTGAACAGTGCATCTGCGCTTAGTCTGTGCCGGGCACTGCCTGAGCATGAGTGGCAGAGAGCTGCATGTGCACAGTGAGCGTGCCCCCTCGGTCACCTGCCTTCAGAGCCCGAGCTCTTTCTGCTCCATCCACATGGCAGAGAGGAGAGAATAAAAGCCTGGTGCCCAGAGGAGCAGAAAATGCTGGCTCTACCACTGGTTCTATGCCCTTTGGCCAACTTTCTAAACCTCTCTGGGGCTATTTATCTCTGAAATGGAGATTTAAATGCAAGTGCCCAACTCACTGGGGCTGTTGGAAGACTTTTAGGATGTGATGAACATAAAACACTCAGCCTCAAGTTTGGCACTTGTAAGTGCTAGGCCAATGGCAGTCCTGATGACAGGCAGGAGGACAAAAGGGAGGATGAAGGGGAGGAGGAGGAAGAAGGGAAGGAGGGGAGGGAGACTTGGAGGACAAGGACGCCTAGTATGTGCTCAGAGTCATCTCTACCTGGCTTTCCCCACTTGGCTTAGGTGAGCCAATACGGCATGGCAGCCACGGGCTAGAAGAACTCCGTCACCCACGATCTCCAGGCGGAGATTTCTCTCCAGGCCTTCCCATCTCCCTGACAGCCCCTTCCTCAATCCCAACAGCCCTAGAGAGTCCCAAGTGCAAGGAGCTCCTTAACAAACCTACTTCACGCAAGCCCATCATTTGGGCCTGTAAATCAATAGGCTTTCCGTGGCCATTTGCAAAATCAAAGGCACAGTCCGCTACAGATAATGCATCACACCAGCGAGGCTGGGGGCAGAGCTGTCATCTCGTCAGTGAGGAAGAAAATCTACGTCTCGTCCCGGCCCCAGTGCCAGTGTCGTGGAGGGCTGCCCACTCCGTCTCCAGTGTGAGCCATGGGGCAAGCGACAATAGCTACCGTGTGTGTGTGTGTGTGTGTGTGTGTGTGTGCAGAGAGAGAGAGAGGAAAATTTGTTATTGTTTTTTTTTGTTGTTTATGTACGTGCGTGTGTGTATTTTTTTCCAAGAGGCCATCAGCATTCCGGCAGCGTCCTGAGAAATTCATCAAATTATTTAACCTTTGCTAGAATAAATAATACATGTGCTTTCTCGGGATTTATTCTGATTAAGCCGTTCTGGAGTGGTGCCAGGCCTGAGCCCGCCCCAGGAAAGGCAGGAAGGAAGCTGGTGGCACAGGATGGGAAATCAGGAGGCCAGCTGAGGGCTGGATGGGAGGGGGCCGATGAAGCCAAAGGGCCCTTGTGGTGGAGGTGGACCCCTGCGGACTCCTCCGGGATGGTGGGACACAGACGAGGAGGATGGATTCTGCTCGCCTTCATCTCTCCAGCCGCAGGCTGCCTGCCTCCATCTTGGCGTGAGGAGGGAGGTGCAGTGCAGAGAGAGCTGCACTTGGGGTTCAGAGACATGGCTCTGACTGGCGGGTGACCGCCTGTGTGCCCAGGAGGCTGACAACCAGGAGGCCTGGATTTAAATCCCTGCCCTGTTCTCTGTTCACTGTGGGTGCCGCCCTATCCTGGTTCCTCCGTCCGTGCGCCCTTACCCACGTGAGCCTGTGAAGCACAACCAGCTTCTTGCTCCTTACACAGTCTTGTCTGACTCTTTGTGACCCCGTGGACTGTAGCCCGCCTAGCTCCTCTGTCCATGGGGTTTCCCAGGCAAGAATACCGGAGTGGGTTGCCATTTCCTCCTCCAGGGATCTTCCTGACAGAGGGATCAAACCATGTCTCCTTAAGGCTCCTGCATTTGGCAGGACTCTTTACCACTGAGCTACCTAGGAAGCCTGTGAAGCACAGCATCTAATATCTATTGACTGCTTGATAGAAATGAGGTTGGAATGTATGACACTGCTGATTTGTGACCATCTTTACCCAAAAAAGGACTGTTCCACACGGCTCAGGCTCAGCCTCTACAGGGACTTAGTAACAATGGCCATGCTGACATGAAGAGTTTACTCTGTGCTCTGGTGACTAGAGCGATCCCCAGCCTTTCGGGACCAGGTTTCCTGGAAGGCAATTCTTCCATGGACCGGGGTGAAAAGGGATGGCTTCAGGATGATTTAAGAGCATTACATTTATTGTGCACTTAATTTCTACTGGCCTTCCCTGGTGGCTCAGAGGTTAAAGTGTTTGCCCATGATGCGGGAGACCCGGGTTCAATCCCTGGGTAGGGAAGATCCCCTGGAGAAGGAAATGGCAATTCACTCCAGTACTCTTGCCTGGAGAATCCCATGGACGGAGGAGCCTGGTAGGCTACAGTCCACGGGGTCGCAAAGAGTCAGACACGACTGAGCGACTTCACTTTCACTTAATTTCCATTATTGTTATAGCAGCTCCACCTCAGATCGCAAGGCAGAGTTTGGAGACCCCTGTTTTGGTCTACATGCCTTCCACACATTCCCAATGTAGCTTCATCCCCATGAAGTCCACACAATTATTATCATCCTTGCTTTATAGATGGAAAAACCGAGGCCCAGAAAGGTCAAGGAACCTGGCGGAGGCTACCCAGCTGACAAGGGGACTGAGCTGGGACTTGAACCCTGTCTGGCTGCAGAGTACCTCTCACTGATATGTCAAGACATCACTTCTGCTTGTCCTTTCCTGGGAAGACACTGCCACTGTGTATGGGGGTGAGAAAGGCGTAGAGAGAGCTCTAGAGTTCAGGCGTAGAGAGAGCTTCCAGATTCAGTTGCTGATGCGGAGAATAAGTAGGTGATGAAGGAGGTACACTGAAAAATCTGAGCTGGTCAGTGACATGAAATTTGCAAGAAGCCGATTTCGGTGAGACTCTCTGGACAAACTGCGGATATCTTGGAAGAGGGGAATTGTTTGGGACTTTAGTACATACAAGGGTGTCAGAGGACCCCAGGAAGGTTCCAGAGATGACCCAGAAGCCAACACGTCTTTAGGAGAAGCTTATGATGCTGGAAGAAGGGGCCTCCTCCTCTGCGGGTTCTGATCCACATCAAACAGATGACTGTAAAGGAAGCAAGTCTTAGAGGCTGAGTCAGCTCGGGCTGCTGTGCAGAATGGCAGGGACCAGGGGGCTTAAACAACAGAAACTTACGTTCTCACTGTTCAGGAGGCTGAAAATCCCAAATAAGGTGCCAGCAGAGGTGGTTTCTGATAAGGCCTCACTTCCTGGCTTGCAGTTGTCTTTCTGGTTGTATCCTCATCTGACCTTCCCTCTGTGTGTGCCCACTTCCGGTGTCTCCCCTTCTTTTTTTTAAAAAATGATTTATTTATTTACTTTTGGCTGCACTGAGTCCTTGTTGCTGTGTGCAGACTTTCTCTAGCTGTGGCGAGTGAGGTCTGCTCTTCTCACCGAGATGGCTTCTCTTATTGTGGAGCATGGGCTCTAGGGCGCTTGGGCCTCAGGAGTTCCAGCTTGAGGGCTCAGAGTAGTTGTGGCTCATGGGCTTAGTTGCTCTGTGGCATGTAGAATCTTCCTGGACCAGCGATCGAACATGTTTCCCACTATACCACCAGGGAAGTCCTCTTTCCCTCTTCTTATAAAGACACCAGTCAGAATAGCAAAAAGAGATACGCATGCCTTCTTCAGTGATCAATGAAAAGATATAGAGGAAAACAACAGAATGGGAAAGACTAGAGATCTCTTTAAGAAAATTAGAGATACCAAGGGAACATTTCATGCAAAGATGGGCATGATAAAGGACAGAAATGGTCTGGACTTAACAGAAGCAGAAGATATTAAGAAGCGGTGGCAAGAATACATGGAAGAACTGTACAAAAAAGATCTTCACAACCCAGATAAGCATGATGATGTAATCACTAATCTAGAGCCAGACATCTTGGAATGGGAAGTCAAGTGGGCCTTAGAAAGCATCACTATGAACAAAGCTAGTGGAGGTGATGGAATTCCAGTGGAGCTATTTCAAATCCTGAAAGACAATGCTGTGAAAGTGCTGCTCTCAATATGCCAGCAAATTTGGAAAACTCAGCAGTGGCCACAGGACTGGAAAAGGTCAGTTTTCATTCCAATCCCAAAGAAAGGCGATGCCAAAGAGTGCTCAAACTACCGCACAATTGCCCTCATCTCACATGCTAGTAAAGTAATGCTCAAAATTCTCCAAGCCAGGCTTCAGCAAAACGTGAACCGTGAACTTCCAGATGTTCAAGCTGGTTTTAGAAAAGGCAGAGGAACCAGAGATCAAATTGCCAACATCTGCTGGATCATGGAAAAAGCAAGAGAGTTCCAGAAAAACATCTATTTCTGCTTTATTGACTATGCCAAAGCCTTTGACTGTGTGGATCACAATAAACTGTGGACAATTCTGAAAGAGATGGGAATATCAGACCACCTAACCTGCCTCTTGAGAAATCTGTATGCAGGTCAGGAAGCAACAGTTAGAACTGGACATGGAACAACAGACTGGTTCCAAATAGGAAAAGGAGTACATCAAGGCTGTATATTGTCACCCTGCTTATTTAACTTCTATGCAGAGTACATCATGAGAAACGCTGGGCTGGAAGAAGCACAAGCTGGAGTCAAGATTGCTGGGAGAAATATCAGTAACCTCAGATATGCAGATGACACCATCCTTATGGCAGAAAGTGAAGAGGAGCTAAAAAGCCTCTTGATGAAAGTGAAAGTGGAGAGTGAAAAAGTTGGCTTAAAGCTCAACATTCAGAAAACGAAGATCATGGCATCTGATCCCATCACTTCATGGGAAATAGATGGGGAAACAGTAGAAACAGTGTCAGACTTTATTTTTTTGGGCTCCAAACTCATTGCAGATGGTGACTGCAGCCATGAAATTAAAAGACGCTTACTCCTTGGAAGAAAAGTTATGACCAACCTAAATAGTATATTCAAAAGCAGAAATATTACTTTGCCGACTAAGGTCTGTCTAGTCACGGCTATGGTTTTTCCAGTGGTCATGTATGGATGTGAGAGTTGGACTGTGAAGAGGGCTGAGTGCTGAAGAATTGATGCTTTTGAACTGTAGTGTTGGAGAAGACTCTTGAGGGTCCCTTGGACTGCAGGGAGATCCAACCAGTCCATTCTGAAGGAGATCAGCCCTGGGATTTCTTTGGAAGGAATGATGCTAAAGCTGAAACTCCAGTACTTTGGCCACCTGATGCGAAGAGTTGACTCATTGGAAAAGACTCTGATGCTGGGAGAGATTGGGGGCAGGAGGAGAAGGGGACGACCGAGGATGAGATCTGGATGCCATCACTGACTCAATGGACATGAGTCTGAGTGAACTCCAGGAGACTGTGACGGACAGGGAGGCCTGGCGTGCTGCGATTCATGGGGTCGCAAAGAGTCGGACACGACTGAGCAACTGAACTGAACTGAGTCCTATTAGATTACAGCCCCACCCTTATGATCTGATTTAATCTTAATTACCTCTCTTAATTGCCACAGCTTATGGCTCAGACAGTAAAGCGTCTGTCTACAATGCGGAAGACCTGGGTAAGGGAACAACACAGGACCAGATGGGTGAATGGCGTCACTGACTCAATGGACCTGAGTTCGAGCAAACTCTGGGAAGTGATGAAGGACAGCGTGATTGCAGCCATGAAATTAAAAGACGCTTACTCCTTGGAAGGAAAGTTATGACCAACCTAGACAGCATGTTAAAAAGCAGACACATTACTTTGTCAATAAAGGTCCATCTAGTCAAGGCTATGGTTTTTCCAGTAGTCATGTATGGATGTGAGAGTTGTACTATAAAGAAAGCTGAGCACTGAAGAATTGATGCTTTTGAACTGTGGTGTTGGAGAAGACTCTTGAGAATACCTTGGACTGCAAGGAGATCCAACCAGTCCATCCTAAAGGAGATCAGTCCTGGGTGTTCATTGGAAGGACTGATGTTGAAGCTGAAACTCCAATACTTTGGCCACCTGATGCGAAGAGCTGACTCATTTGGAAAGACCCTGATGCTGGGAAAGATTGAGGGCAGGAGAAGAAGAGGAAAACAGAGGATGAGATGGTTGGATGGGATCACCAACTCAATGGACATGAGTTTGGGTAAACTCCGGGAGTTGGTGATGGACAGGGAGGCCTGGCGTGCTGTGGTTCATGGGGTCGCAAAGAGTCGGACTTGACTGAGCAACTAAACAACAACAACCTCCCTTAAGGCTTTATCTTCCCAGATGGCGCTAGTGGCAAAGAACCTGCCTGTTCCATCTCTGGGTCAGGAAGATTCCCTGGAGGAGGGCATGGCAACCCACCCAGTATTCTTGTCTGGAGAATCCCATGGATAGAGGAGCCTGAAGGGCTACAGCTCATAGGGTTGCAAAGAGTCAGGCACGACTGAGCAAATTAGAACAGCACACATAGTCACAATGGGCAGTTAGAGCTTCTACAAATAAGCTGGGGTCGGAGAAGGAGCAATTCAGTTTACAGAGGTCAGTACAGAAGCAGGCTGGACACAGCTGCCCTGATGGGAGGGGAGCAGGTTGGGGTGGGGAATCTGGCCGTGGGGCCTATCTCATATTGAAGAATCTGTGGCCCTAGACAGGTCCTTCCTCTCCTGGCGCCTTGGGTTCCTCCACTGCTGAATGGGGTGCCCGCTCTTCTCCAAAGTCCCTCTGGACTATAACACTCGGTGATTCTCTAGGCATCTGGATAGCAAGTGAGAGCAGGCAGGCGTTCTGGAGCCAGTGTGTGTGGGATCAAATCCGACTCCACCACTGAGTAGCCATGTGACAGGCGAGTGCCCTTCCTCCCGCCTCTCCTGGCTCATTTCTTGATCTGTTGTGATGCGGGCAATAGTCACTCCTACCTCTAGGCTGGTAGGTTTGCTTCAACAAGAATATTCGTGGAGCGCCTGGCTGAGAGCGGGGATTTCAGAAGCAGCAGCTGATGATCAGGAAGGACTAGGCAGAGACGGTAGGAAGCTGGTCTTTGAATCTGAGGGAAGAGAAGAGAACCTGAATGCTGAGCGTCCACAGGAGCATCCCAGAGCAGAGGGAAGCCCGCACCCCAAACCCACCTGGGATTCAAACTTCAGAACTCCACAGGCAGACCTCAGTATTTCCTAAGTGCCCAGCCAGCCCCAGCACCCAGCTTAGGAGCAAAAACCCCAGGGTTGGAAAGATTCACAATGGCCCAGTGATAACTAACACCAAATAATTTTTCTTGAAACCACATATCATTTTCCTCTTAAAGAAACGAAATCTCTAATTAGAGTCTTCTCTGAACGTACTCTCTTTGAAAAAAAATTAAAAATGTATAAGCCCTCCTGGATCATGTATGTATATTTCATTGCTGCATAATTGGGACCTTTGTCAGTAACGGGGTAGCTGGCGACAGCCTTTTAACGGGCTACAGATGCTAATGTGGAGAGAGACAATTCCCCCCTCTTCGCTCAAATGTTCCAGCCAGAGACTAGAGTCCTCCCTAATAAGTATTTATGTCAAACTCCTTTTTGGGGAGTAGGGGGAGAAAGAGCAGCTGTAGCAGAGTTGAAAGACGTCGCTCTGATTACAGTACGGCGGCAAAGGGAGGGGGGATCATTTTTAGAGTGAAACAGTGTTAATCAAGTTAATCACAAAACCCGCGCTATAATTGCTTCTGCTCTCAGACAAAATTTTACTTTTATCTAAATTACTAAAGTGAGGAGAGTGCAATCCACTCTAATTTAGCTTTTGAGCTAAGGAGAAAGCGTGTGTGGAAGGCTGGAGAGGTTTTTAAACATCAGGAGAACTCATGCTATGGAATTCAACTCTCCTCCTCTCTCTCCCCCTCCCTCCTCCCTGCCTCCCTCCTCCAGCCCTCCCTCCCTTCCTTCAGGACAGCTTGGCTCAGTAGTGAAAAGCTCAGGGTCCTGGATCTACCATGGAAGGCTGTGTTAACGGGTTCTTTAGCTTCTCAAAGTTCTCAGCTTCCTCACCTGTGAAGCAGGGATGAGAATGGTACTTACTTCAGGGTGGTGGGGCAGATTAAATGAGTTAACAAGGATGAAGTACTTAGGATAGTGTTTAGTGCATGCACGTACACACACACACACACACACACACACACACCAACAACCACACTCCAGATGTGTTAGTTACTATCTTATCCCTCAATTTTCCTTCCTTCGTCACCTCTCCTCCTCCCCCCACCCCTCCTCTTCCTACTCCTCCTTCTGTTTCTCCTTTTCTCCCCTGATCCCCAGCTCCTGTTACTAAGCACTTCAGTCTGTAGCTGGCATGACCTGTCCTTCGGGGACCTCACAGCTTGGTTCTAAGTTCATTTAAATCAAAGGACGAACATGGGCATGGACTCAAGTAAACGCTGAGAAACCCTGAGGGACTGGACTGGAGGGGACCCTTTCTTCCAACTGGAAAATCAAGGTAGCCTTCGTGGAAAAAGTGGCATTGTAGCTGGGCACTGTGCCCAGATGTGGAGCTAGCAGGATGGGTAGGGTGGGGACTGGGACTCCAGGCAGAAGGACCAGCTTTGGCAGGGGCCTGGGGGTGGGATAGAGCATCCAGGACAGAGGGGCTGTGGCAGAGCCTCATCAGGTGGTCCTGATGACACACCCAAGTTCTCGTTCTGCCCTGTGCTACACTCAAGTTCCACCCAGGTCATCTTCCTTGCCTCAGTTTCCAGGAGACCCCAGGCTGGGTCCCCCAGTGCCCACACATCGTGTAGTCATTTTCACTGCCATACCCCAGGCCTGCCCTCCACCAGCTTCACCTCCTCCCACGCCGGCTCCTTGGATATCCCAAATTCCTGCTTAGTCCAATGAGGAGCTGATGTCATCCAACTTGCCCGGAAACACAGATTAGAGAAAACACACACAGTCAATTTAACTGGCAATTAAACAGGCTCCCCTATGTAATTAGCGTCAAGACAACTCACAATTACTACAGGGCGTGCGTTCACAGCCGAGGCTGCACATTTATATCAAGCGACAGTCACTGGGCGCTAATATCTTAACAGGAAGCAGAGGGAATCTGTGAAACCGTTTCAAGGAGGCAGCCCATCCTGTCCCTCTGCACTGTAAATAAGTCTTTGTAAACGCAACTGTAAAATTAAAAAGGGAATGCTTGAAGTGATGTAGAAGAAGAAAAAATATTTACTCTGTGGAAAGTAACTGATTACTCTTTTGAGATGACTGATTTCAGAAGATGAACCAGTTGGACCGTATTAGTAATAACAAACACTGCTGGTTGAGGGCCTCCCTGAACCAGGCTCAGGCCATACTTTATTGCATCCAAGTTATTCAATGACTCTCTTACAGAGAGGGGAATTAAGGTCAGGGAGGGGAAGCAGCTCTCCCGAGGTCACATAGCTCACAAGGTGGGCAGCAGGATATAAACAGGGTCTGACTCTAGAATCTTTATGCAAAACCACCTTACACAGGGCTGCTGCGTGCTCCTGGTGGGGCTCACATGCTCCTGGCAGTGCTGAGTGGGATTCCAGTCTCCTGCCTCTCACTGTCTGGCCCTTGCCACTGTGCCCCCTGGTGTATATGGAAAATGAAGCCTGGGGAAGACCACCAAATAGTGCCCCTCTGTTAACTCTGTCTCCCTGAGAACTGCCTTGTGGGTCTGAAGTCCTTGTTCCCAGGAAGAGGGAGGCCTGAGACGGCTTCAGGGTCAACTCAACCAGATTCCTTGTAACGTGACCCAAACAATTGGCTATCTGACAACACTGAGCACTGCTGCACAAGGCACGCAGTGAGCTCCCTCCTTCCTCTTCCCTTCTTCTAAAGCTTCAGAAATACCCCTGGAGAGAAGAGTAACCTACTCATCCATATGATTATGGCAAGTTGGAGGATAGCTTGCTATTGCTAGCAATTGCTTGCAACAGCCAGCTATTGCTGTGTAACAAACCTTCTCAAAACTCAAGAGCCTAAAACCAATGAAATGTTATCACTTACTCATCTGCTGGTCAGCTGGACTTTCAAGACAGATATGTGACTCAGCTAGGCAGCTCTGCTCCTTACATTCCTCAGCCTCCTTGGACCAGATGGTTGGCTGGAGCTTGACCTTCTTGTACAGGTTTTAGAGGCTCAAGAGTGAATTGAAGCATGGAAGGGAGTGCTGAGATTGGCTCTGGTACACTGTCACTTCTGTCTTCATGTTATTGACCAAAGCAAGTCACATGGCTAATCTCAACTCACATGGCCAACCTAAGGTCAATAGCAAGAGTGGATGCAGAGAGAAGTAAAGAAGCGTGAGAAAGAGAACCATTCAATTTGTCACAGTGCAATAAGCAACAATTAAGTATTGCATTTGTTGAAGAGTCAGTGTTTGATAGGAAAAGGAGCTATCAGCTGAAGGGATATGACCTAAGGCTTTAATTTATAACTCTGTAAAATGAGAATAATCATAACTGGCTCACAAGGCTGTTGTGAGATTTCAGTGAGTAATGCACTCAGATTACCCAGCACCTTGCCTGACAAGTCATTCTCCTTTAAGAGTCAACACCACCCCAGGATGCCCAACCCATCCTGATTTACTCAGACTTCCATCCCGGAACCCTCTCAGACCCAGACAAACCAGGATAGTTGGTCCTTCTAACTCTTCCCATCACCAAACAAATACAAGCTAATCTGCCTTTGCCAGGGGCCTGGGGTAGACTCTCTCATTTAACCCTCACGACCACCCTACTCACCAAGGGACCATTATGTGCTTATGGGACTCAGGCAGCACCAGGGAATAGGAAGAGTAAAAGATGACTGTTTTAATGGGCTCTTCCTTCAAGGGGCTGACAATCTAGAAAGATAAGAAATGCATATATGGTAACAACTGTGTCACAAGGGAAAAGTGATGCTAGCAAATCCAACTTCCCCAAGGATGGTGAGGCTGGGAGTTTTCATCATGAACAGTCAAGTCCCTTTATAGCTATTCTATCTTGATAGCCAAGGTTAAGAGTTTGGTTTTGGAAATTCAAGGAAAATTATGTCTGAAAAGAGTTTGTTGACGAAAGGAATTTGACTTAGTTCTCCCACCAGGATGGTGGTGGGGGATATTTTTCTAAATATATTTGTTTACAAATTGGAAAACTTTTCAACCAATCAAGGGCTGATGGGGCCTGTTCAACCATTCTGCTCCTTGAAATCTTGGGAAAGAAGGGGAATTTGTATTCAGGGTGCTCTGGGTAAGGTCAACACTCCCTTATTTACTTAGAAATAATATTAAATCAAATTTAGCAGTCCCAATCATTCATCTTTCTCCTTGCAGCTGGGCCCTTTAATTTTCCATTTTCATTGTTTTAAAAAGTTATGGGTGAAGCAGTATATTACCAGGAGCACAATAAGGGAATGGAGTGTTAGCCAAGAAAGCCAATTTTGTCCTCAGCTCTGAGGTCTTCTGGAAAAGCCAAGTCCAAAAGGTATACCCAGTTGCATTGGGCATATTGTGGGTTTTGAGAGCATCCTAGGCTGAGCTTGGGAGCTGGCTGTCTCATGCCCTCCTCCTGATTTGTCTGATTTCAATCCCCTGTCCCTTTAGTAAAGTCAGTGGGTGAGGACTCACTTCTGGCTCCTCCTGACCAGAACTCCGGCTCATAGAGTCTCCAGTCCATTCACCAAATTTTCACCAAGGATACTACTGTATTGATAAACAGGTCATCCTTGAAGAGACTAAGCTGGACATGTGCATAAGCAATGGCAAGGCAAGGTCAGCCCTGGGAGGTCTGAAGAGGGAGCCACGAAATCTGTCATCTGGGCAGGAGTCAGGCAGCTTCTCATGGAGGTATCGTAAGAATTAAACAAGATGACATGTGTTATGCACTCAGAATATTCAGTCACTTATTTAACAACTTACATGTTCAGCACTAATTTGATGTCAGGCACTGTGCTGGGCAAGGAGATGCTATGGTGGATAGAAACGGGCCCAGGACCCAGGTGACTATGCAGCACCTGGCACATAGTTCAGCTCCAAAAATGGTAGTTGTCATCTGTATTATTGGGCCCACCTTGTAGCTCAGATGGTAAAGAATCTGCCTGCAATGCAGGAGACCCGGGTTTGATCCATGGGTCAGGAAGATCCCCTGGAGAAGGAAATAGCTACCCACTCTAGTATTCTTGCCTGGAGAATCCCATGGACAGAGGAGCCTGGCAGACTACAGTCCATGGGCTCGCAAAGAGTCTGACCCGACTAAGCAATCATCACTTTCACTTTCTTAGTGCACAGAGCAGAAATAGGGCTCAGGAGGGCCAACCATCACCCAGATGGCCATGGGTCCACAAACGCCCTTCATTATTTCCAAATGGGAGTGAGAGAACTGACCATTGTAAAGGCAGGAACTTGACCCAGTATTCAGATTGCAAAATCCAGACTCATTTCTTCCCTGGTTAGGAAGAAATCTGGGGCCCCAAGGATCCTACAATTCACCCCACATTCCTCCCCGACATGACTCCACCACCTGTCTTGTAATGATGGTGGTGATGGTCACCAGCCATGCATGGGGTGCTTGTGACATCCCAAGTGCTCACCTGGTCTGATTCGACCTTCTGCCTATTGCGAGATACTTTATATCAATGACTCTTACCCTTTAGAAGGCATGAGATTCACCAGGAGGGTTTGTAAAATAACCCCCGAGTTTCTGATTCATTGAGCAGAGAGTCCAGGTGGCAGCAAGGAAAGTGTGGGGCAGGAAGGAGGCGGAAGAGCTAGGTTGGGACTGCACCACACGGTCTGCGGGCCTCTGTCAGGACTTGGGATTTTATCCAAGGGCAATGGGAGCCATTCAGTGCTTTCAATCAGGGGCAATGGGATCTACTGGTCTCTTCGTCTCTAGGACTGCAGAATTTGCATTTCCAGCAAGTTCCCAGGCCATACCGATGCTGCTGGCTCAGACTACAGACTTCGAACGTTATCCCCATTTTGCAAGTGAGAAAGCTGAGGCTCTGAGAGGTCAGGTGACCTGCCCAGTCACAGAGCTAGAAAGGGGCAGGGCCTGTACTGTTGTCAGCTGGCCTGCTTTGCTTGGGAGTGAGGGGCTGTCAGGGACATGAGACTTTCAGTGCTAAAATCAGGACAGTCCCAGGCCAACCAGGGAGTCAGGCATCCCAACTTCCAACCAAGCTGAATGGTTTTGTGGTCATGTTTGAGAGTACTGTGGAGCTTACAGAGGGTCTTTACACCCATCAATAATATTGCTATGATAATGAATAACCACTAGTTATATATTGCCTTGGGCTTCCCTGGTGCCTCAGATGGTGAAAAATCTGCCTGCAATGTGGGAGACCCAGGTTCAATCCCTGAGTTGGGAAGATCCCCTGGAGAAGGAACTGGCAACCCACTCCAGTGTTCTCGCCTAAAGAATCCCATGGACAGAGGAGCCTGGAGGGCCCATGGGGTTGTAAAGAGTCTGACACAATTGAGTGAATAATGCACAGCGTATATTGCCATGGACCATTCTAAATATTTATATCCAAGATCACTGAATTCTCATAACAACCTTAAGAAGTAGGAATTACTATCCACATCACAGTGGTAAACTGGGGCATTAAGAAGGGGTGATTTGTCCAGGTCACATGACTACGAAGGGGCAGAGAAGAAACCCAAGTGCCAGGCTCATCCTTGTCTATGCCTGGGGGCGCCAGGGGCCTTCCTTAGGAGGAAGGCGAGTTTGAGAGGCTGGGTGTGGAATGGAGTATGGTAGCTCCCAGCTTCCGGAACCAGTGTAGCAGGTTCAAGTCCCAGCATTGATGCTTGCTGGTGGTATGGCCTTGGATAAGTCACTTTACCTTTCAGGCCTCAGTTTCCCCCACTGTGAAATAGAGATCTTTATAACAGCTGCCAACCAGAATGCTGCTGGAGAATTAAATCGAGATGAAGTCCACAGAACAGGGCTTGACACTAGCCTGGTTAAGTGAAATGAGGCAAAGGTCAAGTGGAGAGACTGGCGAGATGGAGAAGATAGTCCATGTTGGCAGGAAGGGACGTGTGGGGCTGGAAGCGGGGAGGTGGCTGAAGACCTAGGTTGGACTGAACCAGGGTGTGGGGCTCTGTCGGGACTTGGGATTTTATCGAAGGACAATGGGAGCCACTGAAGGGTTTGAATCAGGGGCAGTGGGATCTACTGGAGTCTCTTTGTCTCCAAGGTACCCGGATGTTCTTCGGGGTTGGGTCATGTGGATGGGACGACGAGGAATTGAGTTGTGGCTTCATGCTGCATATGGTGAGCTATTGTAATTAAGGGTCTGTCAATGTTTCCGCTGGTAATTTTCTGAGAGCATCTGAGTTTTGTTTTTTTTTTCTTTTGCTTTCCTGGGTGTAAAGGAGTCCAGGCAGGGCACACTGATTGTGCATGCAAGACAAGTCTTGAGGTCGTTATGCAAGTGTTAATGTTCCGTTACAATATTCAGTAATGAATTGGGACTTTCAGAGTAATAGCAGTTTGTGCTATTGGCTAAAATGAATGTATTCATCTCAATTTTTAACATCCATTGCCTTGGAGACGCTTTTATAATTAAATGTTTGGTTGCACCAGCAAATAACAGGAAGGATGAGAAGCACTTTCCTACCTTCCTTGGATGAGAAGGACTTTCCTACCTGCATCCAGCCACAGTCCTGGCCCTATTACCTCGCCCACACATTCTGAGAGGGTCAGATTTCAGTCCATTACAGAGAAGAACTTTATGATGATTACAGTCATCTGGCAATACACACAACTTGTTTTTTGAGGTAGTGAGTCCCCCATTGTTGGTATATTCAAGCATAACTTGTAAACTGCTGGCATGTGTAGGGGACTCCAACATCAGAGAAGGGATTTGTATTTGTAAAGTTACAGAGATATGTGGATGAGACCTGCGCAGAAGCATGACCAGCAAGGAAGGCTGTATGGGAAATTTATCACCAATCCACAGGATTTCACCTGTCTGCTAACAGTGTGCTTCTGAGAGCTGATTCATTCATTCTGCTTATTTCCAGTCACTATTCCTGCAGGCCTGGCCACAGGATGGGGTTTTGTGGGTCATTGCATATACTTCAGAATTATGACACTGACTTGTCTTGAATTGTTAACTTCAGACCTGTTGCTCTTCTGATTTGCTTCCCCAAGACGAGAGAAGAGCCAGAAGGACTCAGCGGACTAAGTCTCTTCCATGTTTACTGCAAGAAATGACCTTGCACAGGATTAACATCTCTTCTCTCTGCACATCAGGAATAAGATCTGAGCAGATGTCAGGATGTCTTAGAACTACCTCAGGTTCCTGGAGCTCCCTGGAGAAAGTTTAGGACCCTCAGTGGGCTCCTGGCTGAACGTATAAACTGCAAGGGGAAGAAGGGTTCATTTGGAGGAAAACCGCCATGACCCAATGCTGACCTTTGTTCAAGGTCAATCATGGGCATTGGTGTCCCTCATTCAGTACATCCCCACGGAGGGCAGTGCTGGAAGGCCTTGTCCCTGAGGAGTGTCCTGCCTATTTGCTTTCCCATCCTTCTCCCACTAAACCATGTAAGTTGCTCAGTCATGTCTGACTCTTTGCGACCCCGTGGACTGTAGCCCGCCAGGCTCCTCTGCCCATGGAATTCCCCAGGCAAGAATACTGGAGTGGGTTGCTATTCCCTTCTCCAGGGGATCTTCCCAACCCAGGGATCAAACCCGGGTCTCCCACAGTGCAGGCAGATTCTTTACCATCTGACCCACTAGCACCAGCACCACTGACTGCGCTTCTCCACAGTTTGTGCCCTAAGCTGCCCAGCTGAGTGGCAGGCATGTGGTAAGCATCTGTGAAGTGTTTCTGGGATGAATGAATGAATGACAACAGAGGTCAGATTTGTTTTCAAACCACCACCCTTTCCTATGTCTTGAAGTCAGTTAAGACAAGAGTTTTCCATTCCTTTCTTCCATATTCTCTCTTCTGCTTTTAAGAGCGTCTAATTGCACCAAAATCACAATGTCTGATGTGCAAACCACACTTTCTTGTTGCTAAAACCCTTTCATATCCTTCATCTCATCTGACCTGCACATTTTAGGGTGAGGAAACTGAGGTACAGAGTCTCTGGAGCAGTAGATGGCAGAGAGAGGCCTTCAACTTTGGTCCTCTGGTTCCAAGACTAAGGTGCTGGTGACGATGCACCCACGACTCCTGCATTTCTGATGACTGTGTCCTCAGAAAGCAGCAGTGCCGGAGGGGCCCACCCCTCATTTCCGTCTCACGCAGACCAGGCAGGCTTTGGATCCTGCCTTTCCCCTCTGATGTCCTCATAACTGCTCCAGGACTCGTTCGTAAGGGCTTTTCCTGGGTAGGCAATTACCTGAGTTCATATGGTTAATTGAAATATTCCTTTTCCTAGAGTTTTAATTCATCCAGTGTAGTTTCAGGAGCCACAGATAATAAGACCTAATTTATAATTAGGGCTTATCAAGAATCAGCTAATTTCTAGACCCCTGATTCCCAAGGAGAGAGAAGCAAGGTGGGGGCTTCTCTTCCCTTTCCAGGGACTTGCTACCCACCACACTCAGAGAGACACCAGGGAGGGAGGAGAACTAATTGGGAGCTGGCCCTCCATCTTGGACAATTTATTAATTGGATTATGGGAAATCTCAGGCCCCAGGCAAATCCCAGGGAGGCACGGCTGCTTCCCCAGGTTTACAATGAGAATATTAGGCACAAAGACTGGGTTCTACCCAGTCTTTCAGGAGCTGGGACTCTTTAAACAAGTCATTGAATGCTGCCTAGCCTCAGTTCCCCCATGTCTACAATGACCAGGATCATCTCACCCTCCTGACTCTCAGAACTTTCCTGGCAATTCAACGAGATGATGGGCATTTCAGGAGCTGTCATGATTTCTTCTGGGGCTGGTATACCCAGGATGGGCCTGAAAAACAATGAGAAAAGGATGTCCCAACACAGAAAACCATGCCTCAGACAGATTGGGATTGGTCACGACCCCACAGGCAGGAAGAGTCGGGGTCTGCTTTTGACCTCGGCTCTCCTTGTGCCTCGTCTGCTGAGACTTTCCTTCCACCAGAGGTCCCAGAGGTCTTGAATTCCAGATTCCCTGTTGCTTACCTAGCAAGCTCCACTTCTCTCTAGATGCCACTCAAACATCCACCCAACCGGTCTGAGTGTTAGGAAGGGTTAATGCAGGGATAGGTGGCCCAGTGGTAAAGAATATCCCCACCAACACGGGTGACACAAGAGATGCAGGGACGATCCCTGGGTCGGGAAGATCCCCTGGAGTAGGAAACGGCAGCCCGCGGCAGTATTCTTGTCTGGGAAATTCCAGGGACAGAGGAGGCTGGCAGGCTAAGTCCGTGGGGGTTGCAGAGTTGGACACGACTGAGCGACTGCACGCATGCGCGCACAGTGGAGTGAGCACAACTTTGGAATCATATAGGCGTGGTTTCAGACCCATACACTGACCTTTACCAGCTGCGTCAGTCAAAATTTTTGAACCAAAAGAAATTGACATGAGTCAGAAACCCAATGCAAATGAGCTTAAGCCTGAAAGGAATATTAGCTAAAGTATCTAAACACTATAGTGGTCCTCACTTTAGGGATGACTGGATTCAGATGTTCAGTGATGACAGAATTGTCTTCCTCTCTATTGACTTCATTCCTCAGCAGGTTTCACAGTGGTGGGCAAGGATGGCTGTGGCTTACCCCTGGGGAGAGGGAGAGGAAGGAGCCCACTACATAGGCTAAGCAGGATTTCCTTGTAGCAGGAAAGAATGGTTCTGCCAAGAAAGGGAGATTTGTGAAGACAAACAGCGATGTAGTCTCAAGGCGACCACCCACTTTATCTGGTTCTCTTCTCTCATCTGTAAATTAGTATCAACAGCAATGTTGCAGGATTCATATACAAGATGAATGTACAAAAATCAATTGTATCTCCATACACTCGCAGCGAACAATCTAAAAAGGAAATTAGAGAAGCAATTGCATTTATAATGGCTTCAAAAAAATAAAATACTCAGGAATAAATTTAACAAGAAGTACAAGGCTTGTACACAAAAACTACAAAACCTGATGAAATAATTTAAAGAAGACCGAAATAAATTTAGACATCCTGTGTTCATGGAATACTTAATGATAAAATGGCAGTACTCACTCAAACTGATCTACAAATTGAATGCATTCTCTGTAAATTCCCAATACTTTTTCTCAGACATTGAGAAGCTGATTCTAAAATCCACATGGACATGCAAGGGACTAAGAATAGCCAACACTGAAAAAGGAAAATAAAGATGGAGAATTTGCATCAACTTCTCAATCTCAAAACTTTCTCTGAAGCTATGGTAATCAAGATGGTGTGGCCCTGGCAAAAGGATAAACATATATTATCAATGGCATAAAATTAAGAGTGCAGAAATAAATCCATGCATCTATGGCCAACTGTTTTTAACAAGGGTGTCAAGACAATGAAATGGGGAAAGAATAGTCTTTTCAATCAATGGCTCTGGAACAACAATATATCTACATGGAAGAGAATGAAGTTGGACCCTTACCTCACACATTACTCAAAAATTAACTGACAGTGGATCATAAATCTAAATATGGGATTTATAAGCCAAGTCAGATTTTCCCCAGAGGTGGAAGGATGGTTCAATATCCACAGATCACTATACTAACAAACGAACATCCATTTATAAGAAAAACTATCCACAAGATGGGTACAGAAGGAACATACTTCTACATAATAAAGGCCATATATAGCAAGCTCACAGTTCACATCATACTCAATGGTGAAAAGCTGAAAGCTTTTCCTCTAAGATCAAGAAAAGATAAAGATGCCCACTCTCGCCACTTTCATTTAACATTGTATTGGGAAATAGATGTGGAAACAGTGTCAGACTTTATTTTTGGGGGCTCCAAAATCACTGCAGATGGTGACTGCAGCCATGAAATTAAAAGACGCTTACTCCTTGGAAGAAAAGTTATGACCAACCTAGATAGCATATTCAAAAGCAGAGACATTACTTTGCCGACTAAGGTCCGTCTAGTCAAGGCTATGGTTTCTCCAGTGGTCATGTATGGATGTGAGAGTTGGACTGTGAAGAAGGCTGAGCACTGAAGAATTGATGCTTTTGAACTGTGGTGTTGGAGAAGACTCTTGAGAGTCCCTTGGACTGCAAGGAGATCCAACCAGTCCATTCTGAAGGAGATCAGCCCTGGGATTTCTTTGGAAGGAATGATGCTAAAGCTGAAACTCCAGTACTTTGGCCACCTCATGCGAAGAATTGACTCATTGGAAAAGACTGTGATGCTGGGAGGGATTGGGGGCAGGAGGAGAAGGGGCTGACAGAGGATGAGATGGCTGGATGGCATCACAGACTCAATGGACGCGAGTCTGAGTGAACTCCAGGAGTTGGTGATAGACAGGGAGGCCTGGCGTGCTGCAATTCATGGAGTCGCAAAGAGTCAGACATGACTGAGCGACTGAACTGAACTGAACTGGAGGTCTTAGCCACAGCAACCAGGCAAGAAAAAAGAAATAAAAGGAATTCACTCTCTGCAGATGACTTTATATTATACTTAGAAAATCTTAAAGATGTCACCAAAAAACTGCTAGAGCTCATCAATGAATTTAGTAAACTTGCAAGATACAAAATTAATATACAGAAGCATATTGCATTTCTGTGCACTGACAATGATCTATCAAGAAAGGAAATTAGGAAACAATACCATTTACAGTCACATTAAAAGGAACAAAATACCTGGAATAAAACTAAGGATGAAAGAGACAAATATATGATATCACTTCTGAAGTGAAGTGAAAGTCTCTCAGTCGTGTCTGACTCTTTGTGACCCCATGGACTGTACCATAGCACTCTCCAGCCAGAATACTGGAGTGGGTAGCAGTTTCCTTCTCCAGGAGATCTTCCCAACCCAGGGAGAGAACCCAGGTCTCCTGCATTGCACACGGATGCTTTGCCAGCCACCAGGGAAGGCCATCACTTCTGTGTGGACTCTAAAAAAAATACAAATGAACTTATTTACAAAACAGAAACAGACTCACAGACATAGAAAACAAAATTATGGTTTCCAAAGGGGAAGCAGGAAGTATCAATTAGGATTAACAGATACACATTTATATAAAAAAATAAACCACAAGCTTTACTGCATTGCACAGGGCACAGTACTCAATATCTTGTAATATCATGGAAATGAACATAAAAAGAAGATACATATATGTGTTTATATCTATATATCCTGAAGGAAATCAACCCTAAATATTCATTGGAAAGACTGGTGCTGAAGCTGAAGCTCCAATAGGGTGGCCACCTGATATGAAGAGCTGACTCATTAGAGAAGACCCTGATGCTGGGAAAAGTTGAGGGCAGCAGGAGAATGGGGTGACAGTAAGTGAAATGGCTGGGTGGCATCACCGACTCAATGGACATGAGTTTGAGCAAACTCCAGGAGAGGGTGAAAGACAGGGAAGCCTGTCATGCTGCAGTTCATGGGGTCCCAGAGTCAGACACGACTTAGCAACTGAACAACAACAACAATATATGTGTGTGTATGTATATATATATATACACACACACAAGCTTCCCTGGAAGCTTAGCTGGTAAAGAATCCACCTGCAATGCAGGAGACCCTGGTTCAATTCCTGGCTCCCCTGGAGAAGGGATAGAGTACCCACTTCGGTATTCTTGTCTGGAGAATCCCCATGGACAGAGGAGCCTAGAGGGCTACAGTCTACCGGGTCTCAAAGAGCAGACGTGACTGAGGGACTAAGTGCAGCACAGCACACATATATGTTCAGATGCACATATGCATATATATCTGAATCACTCTGCTGCACACGTGAAACGAACACAGTATTGTAAATCAGCTATGCTAAAGTTAAGTTGATTTGCAACTACATTATCAAGAAAGTTGCAAAGAGAAAGGAAGGGAATATTTACAAATTATATAGCTGATAAGGGAATTGTATACAGAATATATAAAGAATTCTTACAGTTCAATAATAACAATAATAATAATCAATTAAAATTGGATTTTTAAATCACACGTTGAAAGCTTTGAGTATACATTTCTCGAATGTGTCTGTCTTCAAAAGAAGGCAGACAAATAACCAGTGAGCACATAAAAGATGCTCAACATCATTAGTCATTAGGAAATGCAAATAAAAAGTCACAGTGAGATACCACTTCACACCCACTAGGATGGCCATAACCAAAGAGATGGATAACAGCAAACACTGATAAAGATGGGAAGAAGTTGGAACTGGAAGGAAAAATGGTGCAGTCACTTTAGAAAACAGTATGGAAGTTCTTCCAAGGGTTAAACATAGAGTTACCATATGCCCCAGCAATTCCTCTCCTAATTTCAAAGAATTAAAAACATATATCCATCCAAAAATGTGTACATGAGTGTTCATAACAGCATTATTCATACGGTCCAAAAAAGTGGAAACTGCCCAAGTGTCCATCAACTGAAAATCAGATAAGCAGGATGTGTTGTATCCATATGATCGAATGTCATTCCGCCATAAAAAGGAACGGAGTATTGATACATACAGCAGCATGGATGAACTTTGCAGATGTCATGCTGAGTAAGAGAATCAGTCATTAAAGTCCACATATTATATGGTCCCATTGATTTGAAATGTCTAGATCTGACAGGTCTCTACAGACAGAAAGTAGATTAGTGGTTTTCAGGGGCTGGGGGCAGGGAGCAGTTTCTCTGTGGGATGATAAAGGGCTCTGAAATTAGATAATGGTATGGTTGCAAAACTTGGTAAATAGACTGAAACCACTGATTCGGATACTTTAAAAGGTGAATTGACGGTGTGATGGTTACATTTATGTGTCAACTTGACTAGAGGACAGGAGAGACCCAGATCGTTTGTTAAACGTTATTTTGGGCAGGTCTCTGAGAGCGTTTCTGGAAAAGATTAGCATTTGAATTGTTGGACTCAGTGACGCAGATTGCCCTCCCCAGTGTGGGTGGGTATCATCCAACCCACTGAGGGCCTGAATAGAGCAAAAAGGCAGAAGGCTGAATTCTCTCTGCCCAACTTCTCTTGCCCTTGGACTTAAATCATTGGTGTACTTGGTTCTCAGACCTGTGGACTTGAACTAGAACTACACCATGGACATTCTTGTGTCTCCAGCTTACAAATGGCAGATTGTGGGGCTTTTTAACCTCTATAATCATGGGAGGCAATTCCTTATAATAAATCTTTTTTATATTTCACTTAGAATATATATATATGTATATGTATATATGTATGTATGTATGTCTAGGGGCTCTCCAGGTAGTGCTAGCGGTAAAGAATTGCCTGCCAATGCAGGAGATGCAAGAGACCTGGGTTTGATCCCTGGGTTGCAAAGATCCCCTGGAGCAGAAAATGGCAACCCAGTCCAGTATTCTTGCCTGGAAATCTCAATGGATAGAGTAGCTTGGTGGGCTACTGTTCATGGGGTCACAAAGAGTCAGAACATGACTGAGCAACTGAACACACACACACACACAAACACACACACACACACACACACACACACACACAAATGCCTCCTATTGATTCTGTTTCTCTGGAGAACCCTAATACAGATATATGTGAATTATATCTCAATAAGGCTGTTATTTTTAAAACTGGTTTCAAAACATCCACCATACAGGGTCATTATGGAGAAGAAATGATAAAACTCTTAGTATAGTGCTAGGCACACAGTAAGTGCTAAGTGTGAGTTTTCTTTCCTTTTCGAATTAATACTCCCAACTCCCCCACCTCTCCCCCACCAACCCTATTTAAGCAATTCCATCCCAGTGTCTAAGGCAGAACTCGGAGGCCTTCCACAAAAAAGGCTATGCTATGCCTGGCTACTCACAGAGCAGCCAGGGTCATTATTAAGACGACTGGGCTGGTCTCCCCTGATATGAATGAATAAGATATTCATTTCCCTAAGAATGCATCCAGCGCTTTAGCCGTCCCGGGAACAGAGCCGGAGGCAGATGCAACTCTATTCATCCAAGCCGCTCTCACATCCACTTTGATTCAAAGGTTTCATTTTGGTCGGTTTCCATGAGGAGGACAGTTTATTAGTTGGTGATGACAGGCTAAGTGAACTCAGGTACTGGGTGTTTGGCTAACGATGACGACGAGGCTATTTTAAGTCACCGGAGTTCAAGGGTATCTGCCTCAGAGCTTTTGTTTAAATTGATTTGTAGTCCCGCTTGCTTGACCTTGATGCATTAAATAGTTCCAAGGGGGAAGAATAGAAGAACACAGTTCCAGCCAAGAGAGCAGATGTGTTCCAGTACACCACCCTCTCAGCCGCCCCTCTACAGACCACTGAACACCGCCCAGATGACCTTGACTGTGGGCTTTCACCACACAGCAGTCACGGAGTCAGAGAACAGTGGAGCAGGGTGGTCTCGCCGCCTGAGTTGGGAAGGCCCAGAGAGGGAAAGGATTGTTCAAGGCTGTGAAAGGAGTCAGTGACAAAGTTAGAATTTTTCATCCAGGTTGGTATAACCCTACCTCCTCCTCTCAACTCGTCAAACTATTTAATATTTACTCAGTACCTACCTGGGCTGCCCAGGTGGCACAGTGGTAAAGAATCCACCTGCCAGTGCAAGAGATTCAAGAGACTAGGGTTGGATCCCTGGGTCGGGAAGATCTCCTGGAGCAGGAAATGGCAACCCACTCCAGTATTCTTGCGTGGAAAATGCCATGGACAGAGGAGCCTGGTGGGCTACAGTTCACGGGGTCACAAAGAGCTGGACGTGACTGAGCACGCACACGTGACAGGACCTCCCATGTTCCAGATACTCTCTAATGCTTAATATACGTTAGCTCCTTAAATTCACACAACAGCCAATGAGATAAAGTTCAGTTGGTATTGCCATTTTACAAATGAAGAAATTAAGATTCCCCATCTTACCTGGAGTTGAGTACTTCACCCAAGTTTCCAGCTAGTAAAATAGCAGAGGTGGGATTTGAACTGAGGGAGTATGGTGCTAGAACCAGCCTCTTAGCCATCCCTTGTCTGCTTATTGCATCTGAAAGGAAATGAAATCAGATTCTGCCAGAGTCTTAGATGGACATTTGAGCTGTCTGGTGTGCCCAGGCCCAAGTTAATCGGTCATTGTCACATTCCCAAACCCCTTCATGCAGAATGGAACCAGATGACATCACTGTTCAGAATCCCTCCTCCATCTAGGTTTCTGCAGTGCCCCAAACCCCTGGCTGGCCGATCTGCAATGTGCTACACTGGACAATGTTTCCTGGCCCGGCCCATAGAAGCTCTCCCATCCTCTCCTCTCTGATGAGTCAGAGGTCTGCACTCCTGCTCCTCTCTTCCACCTTTAGCTAATCAGCCTGAGGGGGTTTGTTACTTGGCACTGGACCGGGACTCAGGGCATCCAATGTGTGAAATTCCTGTGTGTCCTTGAATAAATCACTGAACCTTTCTGGTCCCCAAATTCCTCATATGTAGGAAGGATATAAGGATATATATTTTCTCACAGGATTTTTCGGAGGATTCAAAGAACTTGCAGACATGAGGCAGGATGCGATGAACCCTAGAACAGACTAAGCATGTAAGGGGTTACCACCAAGGCAGGAGCCCCGGGGAAGGGATGGGATGTAATGAGAGGGAGTGACCAGTAGGTGGCAGTGCTTCAAAGCCGCCTGCGGGATGCCTGAAGGAGGGTCCTACTAACCTTTCCTCTTTAGGTCGTGAAACCTTAGTCCCTCACTGCATGCTGCTGCTGCTGCTGCTGCTAAGTCGCTTCAGTCGTGTCCGACTCTGTGCGACCCCACAGACGGCAGCCCACCAGGCTCCTCCCCGGTCCCTGGGATTCTCCAGGCAAGAACAGATGGAGTGGGTTGCCATTTCCTTCTCCACCCTCACTCCATACAAACGTCTAAAAAGGGAAAGTGACACTGAGAGGACAGAAGCACCACTTTCAAGAACCCATCCTAACACAACGGCAGAGCCTGGATCAGACCCCAGGTTGGTGGGTCTCTGAACGTCTGCCTTCATTCAACCTCTATTTACGGTGATTCCTACTGGGTACAAAGGGCTTCCCAGGTGGCGCTAGTGGTAAAGAACCTGCCGGCCAGTGCAGGAGACATAAGAGACTCGGGTTCGATCCCTGGCTTGGAAAGGTCCCCTGGAAATTCCCTGGAGAAAGTGATGCAATCCACCCCAGTACTCTTGCCTGGAGAATCCCCATAGACAGGGGAGCCTGGCGGGCTACGGTCCATAGGGTCACAAAGAGTTGGACACGATTGAAATGACTGAGCACGCACTGGGTATAAATGCATATGTGAGGCCTTTCTCATGAGTTTTATTGTATTTACTGATTCCCAACGCCATCGGGCCGCCTCCCACTGCTTCCTGGGCTGTACTCACTGGGATAAAGACTCACTCCGCCTAAGCTGGACACCGGAGAAGTGGTGGAAAGCACCCTGGATGGAGTAGAGGCTGAGAGATATGGTTCTAGCTCTGATATCACCAAGAGCTCTTTATGTGACCTTGACTGATGCCCTTATTAGTAGGTCATGCCCGTATTAGTAGCTCAATATAGTGGGTATTTAATTGTAAAAGAAGAGAATTTTTTAAAATGCTAGCATATGTCTGCCACAGTACAGCGAAACATTGTTTTTTATTTTTATTTGTTTCACTTTTATATGCACACAGACAGGTATGAAAATCTTGTGTCCTTATGGGCGTGTGTCTCTGTGTGTCTGTACGGTGTCTGTGTGTGTGTGTGTGATGTGTGTGTGTGTACAGGGTCCTGATCTGAAAGGCATTTCATCTTATTCATCACAGTCTCACAGTTCTGAAAACCCAGTCTGAAGGCGATTCTAACTATTCTGCAATCCAAAGTTTCTTGCACATCTGCAAGCCAACCCCCAAGCTATCTAGGAATCCCTATACTTATTTCTACTTTAGGCAATTTGATGTCTCAGCAGCAGAAAGGTCTAGTAAACTCCTGTCTTCCTTCATTGAATGCTCTGAGAATGTGCACAGCGTCATTTATCCTTAAAACAATCACCCGTGGTAGATATTCCCCCATCTACAGATGAGAAAACTGAGGCTTAGAGAGGTGATGTGACTTGCCCAAGGTCTCACGGCCAGCAGGTGCCAGAAGGTCTTGAACAGAGCCAGCCTCACTGGGAGATCTTGCTGACATGTTGCCTGGAGCACAGAAAAGGCCCTGGGGCCCCTTCTCCGAAGAAAAGCAACAACCGCTTACCAGCCCTTCCATTTCTCTTCTTCCTAGTCACTTTTATTTTCTTTCTCTCTCTCAAGCTTGACTGAGTTTGCACTTAATGAATCCGACTTTGTCATTTAGGGGATGTTGGAGCAATAAGGCTTGACAAGGCGTGAGTGACGACGCAATCAGTTGTGCTGGGAGCTGGGGCCAGGCCGTGGCCCGGAGCCCGGAGCCGGCCCTGCACCCTCCCTGGAGTGGTGGCTGCACGCAGCTTCTTCGCTGGGGAAGCACCTGGTGACTCCCTGCAAGGAGCAGGACTGAGTGGTGTAGGGTGGAGTCCTTTTATTTCTGGTGAGAGCTGGAGCTGGCCTTTGGGATTACCATGGGTCAGCAGGGGTGAGGGTGGGGATTCAAAAGATGCGAGAGGTGAAGAGGTGAGTGTCGCATCTGCCACGGCTCGCCTGCTCTGTGCGCCTGGGCAAGCCACTGCACCCCGCTGGTCCTCTGTTTCTCCAGCTGTAAAATGGGGCCGTGGCCCACGGTTTTGTTGCCGGGTAAACTGTTGACCAGAGGCTCAGTCTCTTATGGGGATCTCAAAGGCGGTTGTTTGACAGCAAAATAAGCTTCCTGGAAGCCCATCTCATGTCCTTGTACTTGCCCGTGATAAAGTGGCAGCTCCCTCATCCGCTGTGTGCAAGCCTTATGTGAGGGCTCCTGGGGAGGAAGGTGGGGAACCATCTTTGGTAAAGGAACAAAATGAAAACTCAAACTTTTATTAAAGTGTGATCTTATTTTTCTTAGGAAAGATGATACATACCCAGAAAAAAATGACTAGGAGAGTGTACCCAAAATGCTCACCGTCATGGGTAGAATTTTGGGGTGCTCAGTTGCTCAGTCATATCTGACTCTTTGGGGTCCCATGGACTGTAGACTGCCAGGATGCTCTTTCCATGGAATTCTCCAGGCAAGAACGCTGGAGTGGGTTGCCATTTCCTACTCCAGGGTACCTTCCTAACCCGGGGATTGAGCCCACGTCTCTTGCGTCTCCTGCATTGGCAGGCGGATTCTTTACTACTAGACCACCTGGGAAACACTAGAATTGGGCGGATTTTCCTCTTACTATTATCTGAAATTTTAGACCTTTTTTTAAAAAAATGAAATAAAGTACACATGAAGGAGAATCCATGGGACATAAATGCAGAGTTTAAGGAATAACAGTAAAGTGAACATTTACGGCACCATCGCCATTGCTCCTCTCTAGAAACCTCTCAAGTGTTCTTCTCTACAAAGCCATTCCTGCATTTTGACAGGCAGCTTTTTATCAATTAACTCTTTATTTTTATTTTCATAGTTTTACTCTCTTAGTAGGCATCCTTAAAGAATAGTTGGTTTTTCCTATTTTTTGATATTTATAAACATGGAATTATACTCTATGGACTTTGTGGGAATGTATTTATCTTCTTTAAATCAACATTATTTTTTGATAAATATTTCAAACATTTGATAAATGTTTGAAAAATAGCAACATTATATTTTTCAGATGGATCCTTGTAGTGCATATGGTTAAAGACAGTGTATTTCTGATGCTGTACTGAAATAAATTTTATGTCTATACCACAATTCATGTACTGATGCTGAAGCTGAAGCTCCACTACTTTGGCCACCTGATACAAACAGCTGACTCCCTGGAGAAGACCCTGATGCTGGTAAAGATTGAAGGCAGGAGGAGAAGAGGGCGACAGAGGATGAGATGGTTGGATGGCGCCACTGATTCAATGGACATGAACTTGGGCAAATTCCGGGAGATGGAGAGGAACAAGAAGGCTTGGCATGCTGCAGTCCATGGGGTCACAGAGTAGGATGCCACTTGGCAACTGAACAACAACAACTGCAATTCATCTATCCGTTCTAATGCTGGTGGATATCTGGGTTGTCTTCTCTATGTCCTCTAGGTTTTCTACAGTGAACCTGTTATTTCGGGCAGAGAGCCTGGCATCTAGTAGATGTTCAATTAAAATTTTTGAATAAATGCATGAAAAGTGAAAGCTGATTATTACTTTTTAATTGAAGAAAAGTACCAGGGGTATTTGGAGGGTTGAGATTACAAACAAAGAGAGATCAAAGAGAATTTTCCAGATCTGCAGATTTTCCCTGGAGCTCAGAGGAGAAGTTTGGTTGGTGGCATCTCCATTACCTAGAAAAACCTCAAGCCTTTTTGGACATCCCATTTAAAATAAGAAGAGAGTAATACTGAAAATGAAGAAAAAGTCCCACAATCATAGTGCTACATGTGTGATGAGAGAAAATGAAAATTTACAGAAAGCACTGCAGCAAGGAGGCAAAACAATTAACTAGGAGTCAGAGGAGCTGGCAGTGGCACCCACTCCAGTGCTCCTGCCTGGAAAATCCCACGGACGGGGGAGCCTGGGGGGCTGCAGTCCATGGGGTCTTGAAGAGTCGGACACGACGGAGCGACTTCACTTTTACTTTTCACTTTCCTGCATTGGAGAAGGCAGTGGCACCCACTCCAGTGTTCTTGCCTGGACAATCCCATGGATGGAGGAGCCTGGTGGGCTGCCGTCTCTGGGGCCGCACAGAGTTGGACACGACAGAAGCGACTTAGCAGCAGAGGAGCTGCGGAGTCAGAGAAGTTGAGTCTAACTCTCAGCCCTTTCCTAAGTGAGCAATTTGGCCTTGAAAGAGTCATCCTAACATCTCAGAGACTCTGTTTCCCCATCTGTAAACTGGAGCTACTCCCTCCAAGGCTTATTCAAGGGAGGCACTGTAAGGAACTGAGCTTTGTAAAGGTCTATGCGAATGCTGGGGGTTTTACATGAAAGTGCAGGGTGGAAAGCAGAACTTAGCGCAGGCCCATTGCCTGACCTATAACCTCTGTTTCCTTACAACCTATTACACACCACCTCCTGCCTGAAGCCCAGTAGATACAGAAGCAAGGATACACAGCCTGCCCATGGGAGGGCACTGGGGAGTAGGGAAGAGCCCAGTAGGAAATAAAAGTGACTCCTTTATTATTAGGAATCTGACTGAGCTGGGAAGGCTGGGGGCAGGGGTGGGAATGGGAGACTCCTTGGTAAACTCCCTGCTCCCCTGTTAGCCTGATGAAGGAAAGGTTTCTGGCTGGGCCGGGGAAATAGCAGACACTTCATTTTGAAAGAAAGAAGGAAATAATAACAGTCTTTTAAAAGCAGATCTAGGGAGAACTCCCCTTCCCTTCTCTTTTTGCATCATGAGAGTGAGAGTGAAATTGCTCAGTCATGTCTGACTCTTTGCAACCCCATGGACTGTGGCCTACCTCCTCTGTCCATGGGGGATTTTCCAGGCAAGAGTCCTGGGGTGGGTTGACATTTCCTTCTCCAGGGGATCTTCCCGATTCAGGTATCGAACCCAGGTCTCCCGCATTGCAGGCAGACTCTTTACCACCTGAGCCACCAGGGAAGCCCCAGAGATCTCGTCAAAAGTTGCATCATAGATCTCTTCAAAAGTTGACAAGGTATTTGCATCCTCCTGAAACCCCATAGGAGGTCCTAGAAGGTCTGGTTCAGTTCAGTTCAGTTGTTCAGTCATGTCCGACTCTTTGCAACCCCATAAATCACAGCACGCCAGGCCTCCCTGTCCATCACCAACTCCCGGAGTTTACTCAGACTCACATTCATCAAGTCAGTGATGCCATCCAGCCATCTCATCCTCTGTCGTCCCCTTCTCTTCCTGCCCCCAATCCCTCCCAGCATCACAGTCTTTTCCAATGAGTCAACTCTTTGCATGAGGTAGCCAAAGTACTGGAGTTTCAGCTTCAGCATCATTCCCTCCAAAGAAATCCCAGGGCTGATCTCCTTCAGAATGGACTGGTTGGATCTCCTTGCAGTCCAAGGGACTCTCAAGAGTCTTCTCCAACACCACAGTTCAAAAGCATCAATTCTTCGGCGCTCAGCCTTCTTCACAGTCCAACTCTCACATCCATACATGACCACAGGAAAAACCATAGCCTTGACTAGGCGGACCTTTGTTGGCAAAGTAATGTCTCTGCTTTTGAATATGCTGTCTAAGTTGGTCATAACTTTTCTTCCAAGGAGTAAGCGTCTTTTAATTTCATGGCTGCAGTCACCATCTGCAGTGAGTTTGGAGCCCCCCAAAATAAAGTCTGACACTGTTTCCACTGTTTCCCCATCTATTTCCCATGAAGTGATGGGACCAGATGCCATGATCTTCGTTTTCTGAATGTTGAGCTTTAAGCCAACTTTTTCACTCTCCTCTTTCACTTTCATCAAGAGGCTTTTTAGCTCCTCTTCACTTTCTGCCATAAGGGTGGTGTCATCTGCATATCTGAGGTTATTGATATTTCTCCCGGCAATCTTGATTCCAGCTTGTGTTTCTTCCAGTCCAGCGTTTCTCATGATGTACTCTGCATAGAAGTTAAATAAGCAGGGTGACAATATACAGCCTTGACGTACTCCTTTTCCTATTTGGAACCAGTCTGTTGTTCCATGTCCAGTTCGAACTGTTGCTTCCTGACCTGCATACAGGTTTCTCAAGAGGCAGGTCAGGTGGTCTGGTATTCCCATCTCTTTCAGGATTTTCCACAGTTTATTGTGATCCACACAGTCAAAGGCTTTGGCATAGTCAAGAAAGAAGAATTAGATGTTTTTCTGGAACTCTTTTGGTTTTTCAGTGATCCAACAGATGTTGGCAATTTGATCTCTGGTTCCTCTGCCTTTTCTAAAACCAGCTTGGACATCTGGAAGTTCACAGTTCACATATTGCTGAAGCCTGGCTTGGAGAATTTTGAGCATTACTTTACTAGCATGTGAGATGAGTGCAATTGTGCGGTAGTTTGAGCATTCCTTGGCATTGCCTTTCTTTGGGATTGGAATGAAAAGTGACATTTTCCAGTCCTGTGGCTTCTGCTGAGTTTTCCAAATTTGCTGGCATATTGAGTGCAGCACTTTCACAGCATTGTCTTTCAGGATTTGAAATAGCTCCACTGGAATTCCATCACCTCCACTGGCTTTGTTCATGGTGATTCTTTCTAAGGCCCACTTGACTTCACATTCCAGGATGTCTGGCTCTAGGTGAGTGATCACACCATCGTGATTATCTGGGTCGTGAAGATCTTTTTTGTACAGTTCTTCTGTGTATTCTTGCCACCTCTTCTTAATATCTTCTGCTTCTGTTAAGTCCATACCATTTCTGTCCTTTATCGAGCCCATCTTTGCATGAAATGTTCCCTTGGTATCTCTAATTTTCTTAAAGAGATCTCTAGTCTTTCCCATTCTGTTGTTTTCCTCTATTTCTTTTCATTGATCGCTGAAGAAGGCTTTCTTATCTCTTCTTGCTATTCTTTGGAACTCTACATTCAGATGCTTACATCTTTCCTTTTCTCCTTTGCTTTTCGCTTCTCTTCTTTTCACAGCTATTTGTAAGGCCTGCTCAGACAGCCATTTTTGCTTTTTTGCATTTCTTTTCCATGGGGATGGTCTTGATCCCTGTCTCCTGTACAATGTCACGAACCTCATTCCATAGTTCATCAGGCACTCTATCTATCAGATCTAGGCCCTTAAATCTATTTCTCACTTCCACTGTATAATCATAAGGGATTTGATTTAGGTCATACCTGGATGGTCTAGTGGTTGTCCCTACTTTCTTCAATTTAAGTCTGAATTTGGTAATAAGGAGTTCATGATCTAAGCCACAGTCAGCTCCCGGTCTTGTTTTTGTTGACTGTATAGAGCTTCTCCATCTTTGGCTGCAAAGAATATAATCAATCTGATTTCGGTGTTGACCATCTGGTGATGTCCATGTGTAGAGTCTTCTCTTGTGTTGTTAGAAGAGGGTGTTTGCTATGACCAGTGCATTTTCTTGGCAAAACTCTATTAGTCTTTGCCCTGCTTCATTCCTCATTCAAAGACCAAATTTGCCTGTTACTCCAGGTGTTTCTTGACTTCCTACTTTTGCATTCCAGTCCCCTATAATGAAAAGGACATATTTTTGGGGTGTTAGTTCTAAAAGGTCTTGAAGGTCTTCATAGAACCATTCAGCTTCAGCTTCTTCAGTGTTACTGGTTGGGGCATAGACTTAGATTACCGTGATATTGAATGGTTTGCCTTGGAGATGAACAGAGATTGCATCCAAGTACTGCATTTCAGACTCTTTTGTTGACCATGATGGTTATTCCATTTCTTCTAAGGGATTCCTGTCTGCAGTGGTAGATATAATGGTCATCTGAGTTAAATTCACCCATTCCAGTCCATTTTAGTTCACTGATTCCTAGAATGTCAACGTTCACTCTTGCCATCTCCTGTTTGACCACTTCCAATTTGCCTTGATTCATGGACCTGATATTCCAGGTTCATATGCAATATTGCTCTTTATAGCATCGGACCTTGCTTCTATCACCAGTCACATCCACCGCTGGGTATTGTTTTTGCTTTGGCTCCATCCCTTCATTCTTTCTGGAGTTATTTCTCCACTGATCTCTAGTGGCATATTGGGCACCTACTGACCTGGGGAGTTCCTCTTTCAGTATCCTATCATTTTGCCTTTTCATACTGTTCATGGGGTTCTCAAGGCAAGAATACTGAAGTGGTTTGCCATTCCCTTCTCCAGTGGACCACATTGTGTCAGACCTCTCCACCATGCCTGCCCGTCTTGGGTGGCCCCACAGGGCATGGCTTAGTTTCATTGAGTTAGACAAGGCTGTGGTCCTAGTGTGATTAGATTGACTAGTTTTCTGTGAGTATGGTTTCAGTGTGTCTGGCCTCTGATGCCCTCTTGCAACACTTACCATCTTGGTTTCTCCTGCCTTGGACATGGGGTATCTCTTCACGGCTGCTCCAGTAAAGCGCAGCCGCTGCTCCTTACCTTGGATGAGGGGTATCTCCTCACCGCCGCCCCTTCCGACCTTGAACATGGAATAGCTCCTCTTGGCCCTCAGGCGCCCGCGCAGCCACGGCTCCTCGGACGTAGGGTCGCTCCTCCCGGCCGCCGCCCCTGACCTCGGTCGTGGGGTAGCTCCTCTTGGCTGCGCTCTGCACGTCCTCGCAGCCGCCCGCGCTCTGGGCCGTCTGGTTACAACCAGGCATTGTGGCAGAGTTCCTGACTCTGACTTTGTGTTTGTGTGTGTGTGTGGCTTTTTTTTTTGAGCCATTGACCTTTTTTGGCAGTCTAAGGGAGCCCATAGATCCTCCCATCCTCAGAATAATGTTTTTAAATGGAAATAGTGTGTATATAAAATGCATATGCATTTTTGATGAAAATATATTATGGGATAGCAAAGAAAATCAATTATATTGGAATATAGTTTTCAATGTATTAAAAGAACAAATACAGGAAATAGTAATAAGTATGTTTCTTTATGGATGCATTGAATAACAAGCTGTAGCAACAAGTTTAACAGCTAACATGATTTTGCAATAATGTGGAATATAAATATTTCCAGGTAGCTGCAACAACTCTATTGTGATAGGAAAACATTTGTGATTTTCATCGGTGGGAGTCATAGTACTGTTAATGTGTCTGTGATTTATTACTTATGTTCAAAAGGGAAGAAAATGCTAAATTTTAGTTGCAAAATTAATGAAAATAAAGAAACATAGGCATAGAGTTTTTTCCCTATCCAAGTTTGCAGACTTCCTGAATTTTAACCATACGTCTCCGGTTACTAGGCCCTGCAGGTGTTCAAAACTTTTTTATTAATAATGAAGCGGCCCATACTCACCACTGTCTTTTGGGGGAAAATGTCACCTTTTACAAACACAGGAACACACGTAAAAGACTCAGGCACCTGTGAGCTCAAGGTGGGGAGGGGACACAAGACAGGCTAGAGCGGAGAACAGGGAGGGCCTTGTGGCATAAAGGCAACTCAGCTAGTACAGGAGGTAAATTCTGTTTTAGATGCTTTCTAAATTAGGAAATAAAATAAACCAATGAACTAAGCTTACTGCTTTCTTTCTTGAAAAACAGATTTCTCTACCCCATCCCCACCACACACAGAGAAAATAGTTGGCAGGAAAGAAAGATAATAGTGGGAATAAACAAATTAGGAAACACAAAAACAGGGGAGCCAGTAAATAAAACTAAGAGCTGATTCTTTGAGAGAGCTAATAAAAAAGACCAACCTCTGGCAACTACAATATAATTAAGAAAAAAAAGAGAGACCCAAACAAAATCAGAAGTGAGGAAGTGTTTACAATGACTAATCAAAAAGAAGACAAATATTGAGGGGGGGACATCGTACTTAATGCCATAGCAAATTTGTTTGAAATTATCAGTTAAACAGACAATAGTCTACAAATATATAAAATAAGCCAATAAGAGATATAGGTTAGATCAGCAAACAAGGAATCCTCTAAGAATGAGAAATTTGTTAAAGAACAACCCTACCACCATCACTACCCAATCGCACCCCCTGACATTTGTACCCACCCTGGAGTCTCTGTTGTTGGAGAAAACTCTTGAGAGTCCCTTGGACTATAAGGAGATCCAACCAGTCAATCCTAAAGGAAATCAGTCCTGAATATTCATTGGAAGGACTGATGCTGAAGCTGAAACTCCAATACTTTGGCCACCTGATGCAAAGAACTGACTCATTGGAAAAGACCCTGATGCTGGGAAAGACTGAAGGCGGGAGGAGAAGGGGCAACAGAGGATGAGATGGTTGGATAGCATCACTGACTCGATGGACATGAGTTTGAGTAAGCTCCGGGATTTGGTGATGGACAGGAAGGCCTGGCAGTGCTGCAATCCATGGGGTTGCAAAGAGTCGGACATGACTGAGCAACTGAACTGAACTGAATTGGAGTCTCTGGTGAAATCTACCCAAATTTTACAGAAGCGTGCATTTCCATGTTACATATTCTTTAACACAGAAAGAATGGTTTAAAAGAAACTGCTAATTCATTTTGCAAAGCAAATGCAGTCCTGATTTTAAGCCCTGATACAGACTTTTTTTTTTAAAGGAAAACCAGGGTCCAGTATAATTTTAAGTACAGTCCCAGGGTACAGTGTTCACCAGCATATCAAGAGACTAAAATACCATGGCCACAGAGGGTTTCTCCAACAATGCAAGGAAAGTTCAGCACAAGGGTATCTATTAATACAACACATCAGATCAATAGATTAAATAATATGAACCATATGATCATCCAAATGGATGCCAAAAAATGCATTTCAGTAAATGTCAAAACATTTTCAAAAGTAGGAATAGAATGATACTTCCTTAACACAGTAAGGATCTATTTAAAACTTAGCCAGTATCCTTTTTAATGAAAAAACATTAGAGATTTTCCCATTAGAAAAGGGAACAAAATAAATAAGTTCTCTATCACCCTTATCATTTAATGTTATATTGATAAATCTGGCTGATGTAAACAGATGTGAAAAACAAACCATTGGAATACTTTTTAGAAAGATAAAAAAATCTTCATTCACAGATGATATGATTATATTCTTTTAAAAATCTGATGTTCTCATCTCAATTACCATTAGCAGTAATACGAAAATTTAATAACTGGCTGTATATGGATACACGGTAAATATTTTAAAAATCAATAACTTTTAAAAATAAGTGCAATAACAAGACAGAAAAGAAAATCTTTTTTAATGAAGTTCAAGTTGCAACCAAATACAACTAATCAAGACATAGCATGACATACAAAAAAATTTCAGTTTTCCTGAAAAGCATAACAGAAATCTTGAATAATAGAAAAACATATTTCTTAACAGAAAGTCTTTAATTTTCTGATTTAATGATTCAAGATAATCTCAAAATAATACAAAAGAATTTCTAACAGAATTTGACAATATGCATTTAAAAATAATTTTGAAAAGAACAAGCAAAATAGCAAAGATTATTCCGGAAAAAAGAGCAACGATAATGGCTAACATATAAATAAGTCATTAAGAACAATAATTGAAATGGTGTGGCACTAGAGGACAACTAGATCTAAAACTTGATGAAATCAAAGGTACCAAAACAGACTTGACATAAGAAACTGTAATATATGAAAAGTGGAGAAGGAAATGGCAACCCACTCCAGTTTTCTTGCCTGGAGAATCCCAGGGACAGAGGAGCCTGGTGGGCTGCTGTCCATGGGGGTTGCACAGAGTCGGACACGACTGAAGCAACTTAGCAGTAGCAGCAATACACGAAAAGAATGTCTCAGAATGACAGAGAAGGGAAACGTGTAATAAACAGCTGGATGGTAGATAAGCAAAGAAACTAGGTCTACACCTAAAAATAAATTCTAGATTTAGAAGAGATCAGTTGAAAAAGCATATAATGAAAATGATTCATTTATCCCATCTAAGAAATAACAACAGGCTAAGGGCGGAAGAAATAGAAGGAATTACAAAGAGGAAAGTTGCCAGATTAAGCCATATTAAAATACTAAATGTATACACAAATTTAAGAATACACTAGGGAAAGGACATATCAAATGGGCTCTTAACTATTTTTTAAAATTTGACACTCTTGAGAATCTAAAGAAATTTAGGGCCCTTTCATATATACTTGCAGACATGAATACATACACACAGGAACACACAGAAACATTCGTATTGACATAGGCAGATATACACAGATACACACATGGAAGCGGTAGATATACTTGTATAGGGCTGGTGGCCTCCCTAAACTTCTCCTTGGTCCCAAGTTTAAGAATATCTCATCTGGACAGAATAGAGTATATTAAAATATGTAAGAATACCCCAAAGCCAAACGAATGAGCAAAAAGCATGACCAAACAACTCATGGAAAAGGAAATAGAAATAGTAAATGCAAGGACTAATGATCTATAAGCATAAAATATGCTTCTTTTTCTTCCAGTAAATTATCAGATTGGTATAAAACTAATGCAACCTAATGTTGATGAGATTTCAGGAAAGTTGTCACATTGCCGGTCCTTTTTGAAAAATAGTTTCAAGTACCTCACAAGAGCCTCAGAACATCAATTTTTTTTTTTTAATCTAATTGCTCTTTTTCCAGGAATTCATACCCATGAAATAAATTTTAAGAATCAAGTTCCTCAAAGATGTTCCTCACACCATTGTACCTTGCTGGGCTAAGTCACTTTAGTCGTGTCTGACTCTTTGTGACACTATGGACTGTAGCCTGCCAGTCTCCTTTGTCCATGGGATTCTCCAGGCACGAATACTGGAATGGATTGCTGTGTCCTCCTCCAGGGGATCTTCCCGAGCCAGGGATGAAACCTGTGTCTCTTACATCTCCTGCACTGGCAGGCAGATTCTTTAACACTAGTGCCACCTGGGAGGCCCTCCTCACACCATTAGAATCCTCTAAATATTAAAAGAAAGGATAGGGTGACAGCTAAACAATTTTGGGAATCCACATAAAGTAACAAAGTGTTGCCATTAAATTGAAAATGATGAAAATAAGAACACGGTTATGATATGCTAAGTTAGAAAATAAAATTGTATAATTTTTATTGTAAAAGTGAGGAATGATAAGTTATTTTTTTTAAGTTTCCCTTAATGTTGCACATAAAAAGTTGTATTCTATGCTAAATATGGAGAGGGCATCATAATATAATGGAAAATGAGAAAGGGGCTTAGGGGCTGCAACTCAAACTCAGGACTCCTGACAACCTACTTGTGTACATGAGACAAGTAGGGCCCTAGGACCTCCTGTGACGAACTCTAGGTTCCACTTCCTCTCCCTCTTTCTTTTTCATTTTTCTTCTTTCCTTCAAGCAGATGATTCTTGTACTTCATGATCATGATGCAAGCTGACTTCTTCCCCATATCTTTACAGACTCATAAAGTATTCAAAATATCTATATCAGTGCTAGACTGCAAGGATATTTTAAAGTAATATGATATAAATGAACTCAGATTGAAGGAGGTAAAAGTCCTCACGCCAGGTAATGCAACTCTTTTCTATCAAGTAAGCTCCACATCTTTTTTCTTCCACCACTGAATAATCTCTAGCATTCCGATAATACTTGGCACATAGTAACCATTTAATAAATATCAGACAGTTAGAGGGATGGATGGGTAAAGGCAAAGAAGGACACACCTAAGAAGCAAGGAGAAATAAGCCTGAAAACCCTAAAACTCAGCAGATCATGGCTGTGGAGGGTCCACACAAAAGTCAACAGGGGCAAACCGGAAGACTGTGGCAACTGCTACCGGCGCACACTCAGCGCACACTCAGCACACACTCAGCGCACACGACTGCAGAATTTGCCACCATCTTTGTTAATGTGCACTCAAAGCTGGTGCCCTAAGTAGAGATGGACAGACCAGTTAAAGAAGGAACACAGTGTCCCTCACTAACCCAGATATCAAAAACAAAATATGCTTGATTGAACTGTGAATGCCCCTGATCTGCAAGGCCCTTTGGTAGAGACCTTTTTCAGTTCCCATTGGCATCTGGACCTTAGACATCTTCAGATGCCTAGAATTAGGGCCTGGCATTGGGACTGAACCAAGAGGAAGTAAGAGGTGAACTACTCACAGGCCTAAGAATGACGGGGAACTGTGTCTGCCCACACCTACACACAGAGAGGGCGAAAGGACATGTCCACGAAGAGGTGCGTGTCCCTGCCAGATGACTGCCTCACCAGTACTTATAGCCTATATCTTGTGGTAAATTGAATGCACTGACTGGCCACCTAACCCCTCAGAAATATGAAATATGCCGTGATTGCAGCCATGAAATTAAAAGATGCCTACTCCTTGGAAGGAAAGTTATGACCAACCTAGATAGCATATTCAAAAGCAGAGACATTACTTTGCCAACAAAGGTCCATCTAGTCAAGGCTATGGTTTTTCCAGTGGTCATGTATGGATGTGAGAGTTGGACTGTGAAGAAAGCTGAGCGCTGAAGAATTGATGCTTTTGAACTGTGCTGTTGGAGAAGAATCTTGAGAGTCCCTTGGACTGCAAGGAGATCCAACTAGTCCATTCTGAAGGAGATCAGTCTTGGGTGTTCTTTGGAAGGAATGATGCTAAAGCTGAAACTCCAGTACTTTGGCCACCTGATGTGAAGAGTTGACTCATTGGCAAAGACTCTGATGCTGGGAGGGATTGGGGGCAGGAGGAAAAGGGGACGACAGAGGATGAGATGGCTGGATGGCATCACCAATTCGATGGACATGAGTCTGAGTGAACTCCGGGAGTTGGTGATGGACAGGGAGGCCTGGCATGCTGCGACTCACGGGGTGGCAAAGAGTTAGACACGACTGAGTGACTGAACTGAACTGAACTGAGATCAAAAGAACAGTAATAGGTCCTCCTCCGACAGATATTATCTGTAAACCCAGGCCTGCCTCTGAAGAAAAAGTAAAACAAGAACAATCACCAGAATGTTACTTTTACGAGGACAAAAAAAGGAATCAAATCCTGTATAGAATCTGTACAGATGTCCCCCTGTGAGAGAGACTTACTCCAAGAAACAGAAGGAAAAATATTAATATAAAATTTATATTTTCCATGAGATTAGATAATATATTGCATTTATGAAAAGGCAATCCTCTGAGATATGACAATTTTACTTTAAGGTGTAAACCATGATTACAGAATTTTAAGATGTAGTAGGGGCAGTGAAGAGCACATTAAACATTGAAGAAAACTGAATTAATAATTTAAATTATCTGTTGAAAAGAGAAAACCTCCTAGAATTCAGAGAGGAACATAGTGAGAGGAAAGATGAGCAAAAATATCAGAGTAAATCTAAAAGTGGCAATAACAATTTGAGAGAAAAGCCGCCAAGAGCAGATTAAATTAATTGAAAGAATCTGCATCCTGGTACATCCTGGTGAAATTTCCAAATGTCAAACATATAGGAAAGGAGTCAAGGATTATTAGGGTTTAAGTTTTAAAAATAGAATCAACAAAATAAAAATAAGAGCATATATGTAACTTCTGAAAGAGTGGGAGGAAAAAAGTGGAAAATGTGAACAATATAACCAAGGACTGGGAAAGAATCTAAGAAACAACATAGGATACAATGACAAAATCAAAAAGAAAGATATTAGTCATCACAATAAATATAAACAGATCAAACCTCTCTATCAAAAGACAAAGATGATCATACTGAGTCTAAAAGTATACTGTACTGAAAAATGATCATGTTTAAAATAAAGGAATAGGTAAAAAGATATAAGGCAACTGTTAGTCTGCAAAAGCAATACAGGGACGATATCAACATAGAAAGTTGAATCCAGACCAAATTTTCAAATGGGATAGAGTTATTTTGATAAGATTAAAATCCTCATTTATGATGTCATGAAGCTTAGTCACTACATAACAAGCAAACAACAATAATGAGAGGCTTTGAAGACACTACTCTATCCACACTTTCATTTCTGATCATGATGGAGTGACTGGAAACAATCTCTCCTGTCATAAATATGTAGAAAAGTGAACAGAGTATATGACATCTAATAAAAAATTAACAGCCAACAGGCAACCTGGAAACACCAATAGAAGAAGGTTAAAAAAAAAAAAACGTCCTCAACAAGAACCTTCTTCCTCTAGCCAGAGTACTAGGAAAAGTGCAGCCTAGGAGGACAGAAAATTTTTAGAAAATTGCTTAGCTGTATCAAACACCACAGAAAACTCTGGGGTGCCACTCCAACACAGTATAGAGCAGGCCAAGTGGACAGCCTAGACCTTTGTCAGACTGTAATGAGACACTACAGTACTTCTACTAGAATAGCATCAGAGAAGATCAAGATGGACTTTCGTCCCTGCTAGGTAATAAAGATGCACCCTTTCACCACATCAGTGGAGGCCTTGTGGAGAACACGGACTTCACACTCCAACTGGCAGTGATGAGGTGCTTTCTCATACTGGGGTGGTGTCAGAGGAAGCTGAGCAGAGAGCAGGGACTTTCATCACTACTCAGCTGTAATAAGTCCATTCTTTCTTGTTGAGCTGATAGAGGCCATGTGAGGAGAAGTAACAGGCATTCTTGACTCATCCAACCAGGAAGGTATCTGTAGAGGCCTAGTGGGAAGCTGGAATTACCATGCAGCCCAAAAGCACCGGAGCGTGCCCCACCTTGGGACTCAGCAGGCACTGACAATGACATATAAATAGAGGAGGGTTAAGGACATAGGGAAGAAAGCTGAGCGCCAAAGAATTGATGCTTTTGAACTGTGGTGTTGGAGAAGACTCTTGAGAGTCCCTTGGACTGTAAGGAGGTCCAACCAGTCCATCCTAAAGGAGATCAGTCCTGGGTGTTCATTGGAAGGACTGATGCTGAAGCTGAAACTCCAATACTTTGGCCACCTCATGCGAAGAGTTGACTCATTGAAAAAGACTCTGATGCTGGGAGGGATTGGGGGCAGGAGGAGAAGGGGATGCTGGATGGCATCACCGACTTGATGGACGTGAGTTTGAGTGAACTCCAGGAGTTTGTGATGGACAGGGAGGCCTGGCGTGCTGCAATTCATGGGGTCGCAGAGTCAGACACGACTGAGTGACTGAGCTGAACTAAAGGTTTCAAACTGATAAAACAGGAATACCAGTACACTCTGATAGGTTATGCATATATGTGCATATATAATACCTATAGATATCTAAGTAATAGTTAAGAGTAGCCAGTAAAAGCTCTATAAAAAGATAAAGACTATAGATGAGTCAAAAATGTTCAAGTAAGCCACAGGTGGTAATAAATAGAAAACAGATAACTGAAAAACAGTGAGAACAAACAGAAAACAAAAAATTAAATGTGAGACTTAAGCCCCAATATCTTAATAATTTCATTAACTATAAATGGTCTAGACACATCAATTAAGAAACATATTGATTGAGAAGGTTAAAACATATAAACAAAGGGAATTCCCTGGCAGTCAATGCAGTCCAGTGGTTAAGGCTCAGCACTTGCATTTCTGGGGCCCAGGTTAGATTCCTGGTAGGGGAACTATGGTCCTGCAAAACAGCATGGTGCAGCCAAAAAAAAAAAAAAAAGAGAGCAAACTACAAGAAACTTGTTTCAAATATAATAATATGGACAAGTTGAAGTAAAAGACTAAAAAGATACATCGTGCAAACACTAAGCAGAAGAGATCAGGAATGTATATTGCTGTTGTTGTTCAGTCGCTAAGTCATGTCTGACTCTTCGCAACCCCATGAACTGCAGCATGCCAGGCTTCTGTGTCCATTATCTCCTTACTAAAGACAGAGATGTTATACAATGATGAAAAATTAATCCACAAAGAAGATACAGTAATCCTTAATATGTATGCACCAAAATATGGAGCTGCAAAAATGTGAAGTGAAAACTGATCCCACTTAAAGGAGAAATAGAAAAATCCACAATTATAGTTGAAGACTTCCACACACTTCTCCCAACAATCAATCAGATAGCTAGACAGAAAATCAGCAGGAACACAGAACTCCACCACACCATCAACCAATAAGATTTAATCAACAGATATAGAACATTTTACTCCACTTGAAAAGAACCTACATTCTGTTCAAGTACCCACAGAACATATACCAAAATAGACCATATTTGGGGTCATGAAAGAAACATCAACAAATTCCAAAGAACTGGAATAATAGTGTGTTCAACTACATGGAATCAAACCAGAAACCAGTAACAGATAACAGGAAAAATCTCCGAACAATACTAAAAGACTTCTTAACAATCCATGGATCAGACAGGAAATCTCAAGAGAAATTTAAAAATACACCAAAATGCATGAGAGTGAAAACACAACATATCAAAATTTATGAGACACAGCTACAAAAGTGCTGAGAGGGAAATTTATAACACTAAATGTATACAGTAGGAAAGAGGAAGTCTCAAATCAATGACTGAAGCTCCCATATCAAGAATCTCGAAAAAGAGAAAATAATAAACCCAAAGCAAGAAGGGAGGAGATAAACATAAGAACAGAAATCAATGAGATTTTCAAATGAAAAACAATAAAGAAAATAAACGAGACAAAAGTTTATTCTATGAAAAGATCAATATAATCAAGAAACTTTTAGCAATACTAAGGAGGAGAGGGGGTCAATAGAAGATGAGATGGTTGGATAGTATCACTGACTCAATGGACCTGAGTTTGAGCAAACTCCAGGAGATAGTGAAGGACGGGGAAGCCTCGGGGGAAGCGTGCAGTCCATGGGGTTGCAGAGTCAGACACGACTTAGTGACTGAACAACAGCAAGCAAGAGAGACAGAGACATGTTTACCAATGTCAGTAATCAACCAAGAGGAATCACTGCAGATTCTGAAGACATCAAAAGGAAGACATGGAAGTACTAAAAACAACTCTATACACATACACTCAAAAATGAAGATGAAGTAGATAATCTTGAAAAACAAAAACACACTGTGTGGCTCAGTGGTAAAGAGTCCACCTGCCAATGCAAGAGCCGTGGGTTGCATCCCTGGCCCAGGAAGATTCCACATGCCACACAGCAACCAAGCCAGTGTATCACAACTACTGAGCTTGTGCTCCAGAGCCTGAGAGCTGCAACGACTGAGCTCCTGTGCTGCAACTGCTGAAGCCTGCACACCCTAGAGCCTGCACTCTGCAACAAGAGACGCCACCACAGTGAGAAGGCTGAGCAACACAACTAGAGAGTAGCCCCGCTTCCTGCAGCTAGAGAAAAACCTGGGCAGCAACAAACACCCAGCACAGCTACAAAAAAATTTTTTTTCATTTTAAGGACTCAAAATTTCTATAAAAACCAAACAACTCATTAAATATTAAATAGATAATTTGAATATTCCTATAACGCATAAGAAATTAAATTTGTAATTTAAAAATTCCTCTCAGAGAAATCATCAGACCCAGAGAGTTTCACTGGAGAATCCCATCAAACATATAAAGAAGACTTGACAAGAATTCAATACAATCTCTTTCCAAGAATAGAAAAGAGGGGATTACTTCAAGTCCATTTTAGGAAGGTAGTATTACTCTTCTTACTTTGCCAACAAAGGTCCATCTAGTCAAGGCTATGGTTTTTCCTGTGGTCATGTATGGATGTGAGAGGACTGTGAAGAAGGCTGAACGCCGAAGACTTGATGCTTTTGAACTGTGGTTTTGGAGAAGACTCTTGAGAGTCCCTTGGACTGCAAGGAGATCCAACCAGTCCATTCTGAAGGAGATCAGCCCTGGGATTTCTTTGGAAGGAATGATGCTGAAGCTGAAACTCCAGTACTTTGGCCACCTCATGCGAAGAGGTGACTCATTGAAAAAGACCCTGATGCTGGGAGGGATTGGGGGCAGGAGGAAAAGGGGATGACAGAGGACGAGATGGCAGGATGGCATCACCGACTCAATGGACATGAGTTTGAGTGAACTCCGGGAGTTGGTGATGGACAGCGAGGCCTGGCGTGCTGCGATTCATGGGGTCGCAAAGAGTTAGACACAACTGAGTGAATGAACTGAACTGAACTGATTACTCTTCTACCAAAACCAGACAAATACTCTACACAAAAGATATCACAGATCAATATCCCTTATCAACACAGACAAAAAGATCCTTAAAATACAACAACGAATAGAATTTAGCAATGTATTGAAGAATTATACACCATAACAGAGAGAATTTATTTCAGAGATGCAAGGCTGATTCAATAACCAAAGTCAATCAATGTGGCCCATGGTGTTAATGGGCTAAAGAACAAAATCACATGATAACATCAAGTGATGCAAATAAAGTATTTGGCAAAATTCAACACCAACACATGATTGAAATTTTCAGAAAATTAGGAATAGGGGGTTATTTGCTCAGGTTGATAAAGTGCATCTGCAAATAAATCTGCTGCTAACATTATGCTCAATGGTGAAAGACTGGATGTTTTTTGCCTAAGACTGGGAAGAAGGGAAGAATGTCTACTGTGTCAAACTCAGCTGTATTTATATATATATTAGCAATAAGTGTGTGGAGCCGAAATTTTAAATGCAGTACCACTTAAAGCTGTTCAAAACAAAATGAAATACTTTGGTGTAAATTTGACAAAACATTCAGAAGATTTGAAGTCTTGAAAACTGTAACATGCCAATGAAAGGAATCAAAGATCTAAATAAGAAAGACCATGTTCATGTTTTGGAAGTCTCAGCACAGTAGGGTATTAATTCTCCTCAAATTGATATACAGATTTAATGCAATTTCTATCAAAATATCAACAAGATTTTTTGTAGATATACAGAAGATTTTTAAAAATTTATATGAAAAGGCAAAGAAAATAGAAGAGCTAAAACAATTTTCAAAAAATAAAGTGGAAGAACTCAATCTGTCTGATATCAAGACTTACGTAGTTGCAGTAATCAAGACCTATATCGGACCAGGGACTTATATCAAGAATATATAAAGAATTCTTACAACTCAATTACCAGAAGGAAAACAATTCAATTTTTTAAATGGCAAAGATGGAAGCAGATTATTTCACAGAAGAAGATATATAAAATGTTAATACACAAACATCATCTGGGAAGTGTAGATTAAAATCTCAATGAGGTTCCTCTATATAGTCACTTTAATGGCCCAAATTAAAAATTAATCAGAATGTAGAACCACTGGAACTCCTATGTTGCCAGTGAGAATGTAAAATGTATAGCTACTATGGAAAAAGTTTTAGCAGTTTCTTACAAAGTTAAATATACACTTAGAATGCAACCTGGAGAAATAAAACCATGTGTGACATGAAGACTTGTCATAAATATTTAAAGCAACTTTAATCATAGTAACCCAAACTGAAATAAATACAAATATCCATCGATTGATGAGTGCATAAAGATATTGTGGTATATCCATCCACACAATGAAGCTCAATGACAAAGGGGAATTCACTAGTGACTCTAGCAACTACATGGATGACTCTAGAAATATCATGCCAACCAAAGAAATCAGACACAAAAGAGTACAATCTGTATTAGTCTCTTTAGATGAAGTTCCAAAGAGGTAAATTTAATCTATACTGACAGAAAACAGAAGACCTGCTACCTGGGACCAATGTTGAGAGGACAGGAGAGAAACTGGATTGGAAAGGTCACAAAGGAACTTTCTGGCATGATGGAAATGTTCTCTATTTTGACTGCAGCATGGGTCACACTAATCAAACCTAAGCTTAAAATTTGTATATTTTAATGTATCTAATTTACACACAAATTTTTGTTTAGATTGATAAAATTGATTAAAAATTATTCTGTCCTTGATAGATCAATGAAGTAGATAGAGGAACTGAATAATATATTTAATTATGACAGATGAGCGCTAGAGAGAGAATATTTTATAAATATATTACTTTCAGATGTTCACAGAAGAGTTTTTAATTTGATGATTTCATAGGTTACCAAGAAAAAAAAATTAATCCTACAAGAGTAGGATTTCACTGACATATTTACATGTTGCAAGGCAATAAAATAAAAACTGGATTGCAAAATTATAAATAAACATCACTTGGAAATTTTTAAATGTCCTCATAAATAAAGCTTAAGTCAAAACCAAAATAACATTGCAACTACAGGCTGTAAAATAGTTTTGATAACACTGTGTATGAAACTCCATGATAATGCTCAGAGGATAAATCATATTCTTTTAATGTTGTTTATTAGGAAATAAATATTCAAAATAAATGAAATAAACATTTATTTCAAAAAGTAAAAAAGAAAAATAAACTGGATTTAACTAAAGAAAATGATAAGATTAAAGTTAATGAATCAGAAAATAGGAAAAAAGAGAATTAATAAAATCCAGTTTGGTCTTTTAAAATATTAATTCAAAGTTCTGGCAAAACTAATCAAAAAGAGAGAAAGAGATAGACAGAAAAGTTAAATTAACATTATTTGAGTGATGGCAATGAATATGGCAAAATGACAATGTCTAAAAATTCTTTCCTCCCTAAAAGCTATGAGGAAATTAGCAAAAGTGGTCAGAATCAACTTTTTAGAATTCCAGAAATAAACTGAAGGCTAGTAGCAATGTTAGGAGTGTTTGTTCAAGAAAAAGAGTTGAATCTCAGGAGGAACAGAAGACTTTGTGGTATTTTAATTGCTTTAATCTAATCTTCCATTTTTCAGTTTGGCAGTTGTCTTGAAAACTAACAGCCTCCATTTATGGTAAAAATCAGTAGCCTGGCAGCTTCTAGAGGGAGCAGAACAGGAAGCTCCTTCAAAGCCTCATCCCCAACCAGTTTTCATTATTTGATCTAACTGGTTAGTCCCAGGAAAACAACATGTTCAAGGTTATCTTTATTGACCTGACTCAGTATTTGCCCACTGCAAAAAAACCTTTTCCCTAGAAACATTTGTCAAAAACAATTATAGTCAACTGTTTAACTTTCTGGCTTCCTAAAGTGGTAGATAATTGTTAGACCAAACAACAGATGAATCAAAAGAAAATAAGTTTAATAGGAGAATCTAGGGGATGATATGTGCATTGGGGCTTTGAAAAACTCTGATATTACATTAAAATTCAGCTGCTTTTTTTTTTTTTGCAGAAATTCACAAGCTTATCCTAAAATTCACATAGAAATGAAAGGAACTGAGAGTGGCCAAAACTACCTTGAAAAAAAAAAAGTTGGAGAACCCATACTTTCCAATTTCAAAACTTAATACAAAGCTACAATAATCAAAGGCAAAGTGGTGTTGGCATAAGAAGAGACATATAGATCAATGGTATAGAATTGAGAGATCAGAAATAAACTATGGTATTCTACGGTCAATTGATTTCCAATATGGTGCCAACAAATTTCAATGGGGAAAGAACAGTCTTTTCAATAAATGTTACAGGGATACCTGGTCATCCATATGCATAAGAATGAAATTGGACCCCAACTTCACACCATATACAAAAATTAACTCAAAATGGATCAAAAAGGAATACAATGGCTAAAATTATAAAACTCTTCGAAAACATAAATGTAAAATTTTATGATTTTTGATTAAGCAATATTTTCTTAGATAAAACATCTACAGCTAAGCAACCAATGGGGAAAATAACAGATAAATTAGATTTCATTAGAATTTAAAACTTTTATGCTTCAAAATAGATGATCAAGAAATTAAAAAGACAACACACAGAATGAGAGAAAAATTTGCAACATATGTGATAATTGTATATCTGATAACTGTTGTATACCCAGACTATATGAAAAACCTCTACAATTCAAAAATAAAAAGACAAATAAACCAATTTAAATTAACCTAAAAGGTAAAGGATGTGAATAGGCATTTCTCCAAAGAAGAGAAATGCAAATAAAAACCACACTAAGATTCTGTTTTACACTTATCAGAATGGCCATTATTTAAAAGACAGACATGAACTTCCCTGGTGGCCCAGGGGTGAAGACTCTACACTTCCACTGCAGAAGCTGCAGGTTCAGTCCATGGTCAGGGAAGTTTCACATGCCACACAATGCAGCCCCCAAAAATGTAATTTAAAGACAGACAATGAAAGGTGATGGCAAGGATGCGGAACAATTGGAAACTTCACGCATGCTGGAAGTAATGTATGATGGAACAGCCATCTTGAAAAATAGTTTATCAGTCCCTCAAAGAGTTAAACACAGAGTTACCATAGGACTCAGCAATTATACTTCTAGGTACATATTCTAGAGAATTGGAAATATACGTTTATACAAAAAACTTGTACCTTTATGTTCAGCCTTATTCATAATACTCAACATTCATAATATCTAGAAAGTGGAAACAACCCAGATGGCCAACAAAGGTGAGTGGATAGGGGAAAAATGTGATATATCCACACAGTGGAGTATTATTCAGCCACAAACAAGAATGATATACTGTTACTTTCTACACTGTGGATGAATCTTGAAAATATTATATGCTAAATGAAAGAAGCCAGATAAGAAAGACCAGATCCCATTTATATGAAATGTCAGATTAGGCAAATCCATAGAGATAAAAATATATTTAGTGGTTGCCAGGAGCTGAGAGGGAGGGAACAATGGGGAATGACAGCTTAATGAATGCCGGTTTTCTTCTTGGAGGGATGAAAACATTCTGGAATTAGATAGTGCTGATGCTTGTAAAACTTATCAATGTATTAAAACCCAGTAAATTTTATGAAGTGTGAATTATATCTCAATAAAAATGTATAGTATTTGATATGACGTATCAGTTTTAACCAAAGATTTATTAGAGAGGAAAAAGTTATTTGTAAGTGGATATTACACAGAAATTACACAAATCGTATGTTCTAAAAACTGGAAATTTTAATGAAGTTATTTTATGAGAATATATCTTCCCCAAACGGACTAAAAAAAAAAAAAAAGAAAATGTGCATAGACTTAAAACCATAACTGAATTTGAGATGGTTGTCAAAGAACTGTACCAAAAAGGCATTAAATCTATATTTTGCTATCAGTAGATCTTTCAGACTCAAGTCTCATAACACTTATACACATACATAGAAAAAAAACTAAACCAGTCATGCTTTGAGTTATGGATATAAAGTTTCTTTTAAAAAAATAAAAGAGTGATTGGATCCAGATGTACATTTAAAAAATAATACACAACCACCAAATAGGACTCATTATGAGAATGAAAGGTCAAGTCAATATTAAAAATCCACTATTATAACCAATCATATTAATGTCAAAGATAGAAAACCATATTAAGTTTTTTACATACCAAAGATAATACTTATGCAACTCGAATTTTTAAAGCCTACATCAAATCAAATGTCAACATGATGCTTAATGGTAAGGCAGTAGAAACACTATAATTAAATCCAAAGAAGGCATTAATGATCAATATTACTTAACTTCACTATAAAGTGACTGCCTAGGCAACTAGATGATAAACTGTAACAAAAACATGGGTGATATTCAAAATATTTAACAAGGAATTTAGTAACATAATATATATATTCATTAAAAATATTTAAATGTAGTCCTTTTTATTCTCCAGGAAACTGAGATATATTCATAAAATTGCTCTCCAGTTAAAAGAGATTATAGTTAAAATTGTTCATCAAATCATTCTAAGAATTTCCAAATCATTTGTTGATTTTTAGAAACTGTTGGTGTAACTTTTAAAAATATAGCTTTCCTAATTATATGATGATCTCTCCAAACTATAATCTGACACATGAATCACACTAAAATCTTTCAACAGTTTAACATTAACTGATAGTCAGTGAGTGATTTGGGAAATGCATGTCTCTTAAGATCCAAAATATTGTTCATAGTGCTGACTCATCTCTCAGCTTCTGCTGAGCTTCTTGCAACTAACCTGGAATTTTTATATCCCTTGAAATATTTGGATTTTTATATATTTAATTTTTATTATCAAAATTGTTTACTTATTATATTGTATTTAATCACAATAATAATTTATTTATGTTCATTTACTTTTTTTTTTTTTTTTTTTTTTTTACTTTACAATACTGTATTGGTTTTGCCATACAGTGACATGAATCCGCCACAGGTGTACATGAGTTCCCAACCCTTAAACCCCCCTCCCACCTCCCTCCCCATATCATCTCTCTGGGTCATCCCAGTGCACCAGCCCCAAGCATCCTGTATCCTGTATTGAACCTAGACTAGCAATTTGTTTCTTACATGATAGTATACGTGTTTCAATGCCATTCTCCCAAATCATCCCACCCTCTCCCTCTCCCACAGAGTCCAAAGGTCTGTTCTTTACATCTGTGTCTCTTTTACTGTCTTGCATACAGGGTTATCATTACCATCTCTCTAAATTCCATATATATGCATTAGTATACTCTATTGGTGTTTTTCTTTCTGGCTTACTTCTCTCTGTATAATCGGCTCCAGTTTCATCCATCTCATCAGAACTGATTCAAATGTATTCTTTTTAATGGCTGAGGAATACTCCATTGTGTATATGTACCACAGCTTTCTTATCCATTTGTCTGCTGATGGACATCTAGGTTGCTTCCATGTCCTGGCTATTATAAACAGTGCTATGATGAACATTGGGGTACACGTGTCTCTTTCAATTCTGGTTTCCTCGGTGTGTATACCCAGCAGTGGGATTGCTGGGTCATAAGGCAGTTCTATTTCCAGTTTTTTAAGGAATCTCCACACCGTTCTCCATAGTGGCTGTACTAGTTTGCATTCCCACCAACAGTGTAAGAGGGTTCCCTTTTTTCCACACCCTCTCCAGTATTTATTGCTTGTAGACTTTTGGATCGCAGCCATTCTGACCGGTGTGAAATGGTACCTCATTGTGGTTTTGATTTTCATTTCTCTGATAATGAGTGATGTTGAGCATCTTTTCATGTGTTTGTTAGCCATCCGTATGTCTTCTTTGGAGAAATGTCTGTTTAGTTCTTCGGCCCATTTATTGATTGGGTAATTTATTTTTTTGGAATTGAGCTGAGTAAGTTGCTTGTATATTTTTGAGATTTTGTTTGTCAGTTGCTTCATTTGCTATTATTTTCTCCCATTCTGAAGGCTATCTTTTCACCTTGCTTATAGTTTCCTTTGTTGTGCAGAAGCTTTTAATTTTAATTAGATCGCATTTGTTTATTTTTGCTTTTATTTCCAGTATTCTGGGAGGTGGATCATAGAGGATCCTGCTGTGATTTATGTCAGAGAGTGTTTTGCTCTCCTCTAGGTGTTTTATAGTTTCTGGTCTTACATTTAGATCTTTAATCCATTTTGAGTTTATTTTTGTGTATGGTGTTAGAAAGTGTTCTAGTTTCATTCTTTTGCTGACCAGTTTTCCCAGCACCACTTGTTAAAGAGATTGTCTTTAATCCATTGTATATTCTTGTCTCCTTTGTCGAAGATAAGGTGTACATATGTGTGTGGATTTATCTCTGGGCTTTCTATTTTGTTCCATTGATCTATATTTCTGTCTTTGTGCCAGTACCATACTGTCCTCTACATCAGTCAGTCAGTCAGTTCAGTCACTCAGTCGTGTCTGAAGCTCTGCAATCCCATGAATTGCAGCACGCCAGCCTCCCTGTCCATCACCATCTCCCGGACTTCACTCAGACTCATGTCCATTGAGTCAGTGATGCCATCCTGCCATCTCATCCTCTGTCAGCCCCTTCTCCTCCTGTCCCCAATCCCTCCCAGCATCAGGGTCTTTTCCAATGAGTCAACTCTTCGCATCAGGTGGCCAAAGTACTGGAGTTTCAGCTTCAGCATCATTTCTTCCAAAGAAATCCCAGGGCTGATCTCCTTCAGAATGGACTAGTTGGATCTCCTTGCAGTCCAAGGGACTCTCAAGAGTCTTCTCCAACACCACACTTCAAAAGCATCAATTCTTCGGTGCTCAGCCTTCTTCACAGTCCAACTCTCACATCCATACATGACCACAGGAAAAACCATAGCCTTGACTAGACGGACCTTAGTCGGCAAAGTAATGTCTCTGCTTTTGAATATACTATCTAGGTTGGTCATAACTTTTCTTCCAAGGAGTAAGCGTCTTTTAATTTCATGGCTGCAGTCACCATCTGCAGTGAGTTTGGAGCCCCCCAAAATAAAGGCTGACACTGTTTCCACTGTTTCCCCATCTATTTCCCATGAAGTGATGGGACCAGATGCCATGATCTTTGTTTTCTGAATGTTGAGCTTTAAGCCAACTTTTTCACTCTCCACTTTCACTTTCATCAAGAGGCTTTTTAGTGCTTCTTCACTTTCTGCCATAAGGGTGGTGTCATCTGCATATCTGAGGTTATTGATATTTCTCCCGGCAATCTTGATTCCAGCTTGTGTTTCTTCCAGTCCAGCGTTTCTCATGATGTACTCTGCATAGAAGTTAAATAAGCAGGGTGACAATATACAGCCTTGACGTACTCCTTTTCCTATTTGGAACCAGTCTGTTGTTCCATGTCCAGTTCGAACTGTTGCTTCCTGACCTGCATACAGATTTCTCAAGAGGCAGGTCAGGTAGTCTGGTATTCCCATCTCTTGAAGAATTGTCCACAGTTTATTGTGATCCACACAGTCAAAGGCTTTGGCATAGTCAAGAAAGCAGAAAGAGATGTTTTTCTGGAACTCTCTTGGTTTTTCCATGATCCAGCAGATGTTGGCAATTTGATCTCTGGTTCCTCGGCCTTTTCTGAAACCAGCTTGGACATCTGGAAGTTCACAGTTCACATATTGCTGAAGCCTGGCTTGGAGAATTTTGAGCATTACTTTACTAGCATGTGAGATGAGTGCAATTGTGCGGTAGTTTGAGCATTCTTTGGCATCGCCTTTCTTTTGGATTGGAATGAAAAGTGACCTTTTCCAGTCCTGTGGCCACTGCTGAGTTTTCCAAGTTTGCTGGCATATTGAGTGCAGCACTTTCACAGCATCATGTTTCAGGATTTGAAATAGCTCAACTGGAATTTCATCACCTCCACTAGCTTTGTTCGTAGTGATGCTTTCTAAGGCCCACTTGACTTCACATTCCAGGATGTCTGGCTCTAGATGAGGGATCACACCATCATGATTATCTGGGTCTAGAAAACCCTAAAGACTCCACCAGAAAATTATTAGAGCTAATCAATGAATATAGTAAAGTTGCGGGATATAAAATCAACACACAGAAATTCCTTGCACTCCTATACACTAATAATGAGAAAATAGAAAAAGAAATTAAGGAAACAATTCCATTCACCGTTGCAATGAAAAGAATAAAATACTTGGGAATATATCTACCTAAAGAAACTAAAGACCTATATATAGAAAACTATAAAACACTGTAGAAAGCATTCAAAGAGGACACTAATAGATGGAGAAATATACCATGTTCATGGATCAGAAGAATCAATATAGTGAAAATGAGTATACTACCCAAAGCAATCTACAGATTCAATGCAGTCGCTATCAAGGTACCAGTGGTATTTTTCACAGAGCTAGAACAAATAATTTCACAATTTGTATGGAAACACAAAAAACCTCAAATAGCCAAAGCAATCTTGAGAAAGAAGAATGGAACTGGAGGAATCAACCTGCCTGACTTCAGGCTCTACTACAAAGCCACAGTGTTCATCTACTTTCAATCCATGGCTTTTCATAAATACTATTGTGTTTATAAACATAATATATGAACATATATGAAATATAGTGTTTATGAACACAAATAATGGCCAAGGCAATATTAATAAGTTAATAAATGAAAGGCCATGTTTTATTAAAGAAAGATAAAATAAAACCAAAAATTATTATTTACTTCCCTTTTAGTCATTAAACAACAAATATATTCCTGACAATCAATCAATTTAATGTATTTTTCTCTGAATTAAAACTTTATCTTATTTGAAAGGGCATACTTTTAAAATTTCTGTAAAATCTCTGTTTTCTTTTGGTTTTATATGCTCAAACATTTTTAATTTGGGGGCACTAATTGTACTCTATACTCAATAAAGCCTTCTATTAAGCTAAATGTATTATTGATGTCCTAATAAATTAGGTTAAAGTAAAATATCCTGTTTAAAATGGATAATTTTTAAATTATTTGCTTCTATTACATAATTTTTGCTCAAATGATAAATCTGACATAGTTTTAAACTGCTTTTGTACTTATAGCATCATAGCCCAAGCATTGTACTTTTTATTGTCTCAATTGCCACATTTTCAGTTATAAATTTTTCCTGATGTTATTTGATGGATAGTGATAAATTAAGAAAACATTTATAATTACTTACTTGCTTTATGCATTTTATTGCATCATTCTGGGATAATTAAATTCAGTGACTTGGATAGTGACAAACTGAAACATCCAAAAATTTTCCTAAATTTTGGCTGAAACTGCAGACACTCTCCCTAGCTATTCACCGGCAGTGTTTGTGTAAAATCCAATAAGATTTTCATGGAAATAGTTCCACTTAAACCATTTTTCTCATTGTCAACAATATATTTAGATAGATTATTTCAGATGTTGTTACTTTCTGCTTCATGAGATCAACAAAAACCGTTAAATTATCTCCAAAGTCTTGAATTTCACATTTTAAGTAAATGATTAAAACTATTTTATATGAAACAATTGAGGCTACATCAATAATAATTGAAATTTTACTGCTTTGATTTATATATTTTCTAAAAAGTTATTTCATCATATCAGTAGATAAATATTTGGCAACAAGCAAGTCCATAAATTTAGACTGCTAAGGTAAGCCCACGTAAGCAATACTAACATTGCTCTTTTTTCAAGAACAAACTTTTAAAAGCATTTTATATTTGACAATGGAAAGACTGATGCTGAAACTGAAGCTCCAATACTTTGGCCACCTAATGTGAAGAGCCGACTCATTGGAAAAGACCCTGGTGCTGGGAAAGATTGAGGACAGGAGGAGAAGGAGGCAACAAAGGAGGAGACAGTTGGATGGCAACACTGACTCAGTGGACATGAATTTGAGCAAACTCTAGGAGATAGTGAAGGACAGACAAACCCATGCAGTCCATGGTGTTCCAAACAGTTGGACATGACTGAGCAACTGAACAACAACAATTATTTTTAACTATATGGGTGGAATTTTTTTAGATGTTTTTCATTTGTTTTATCGATATTCTGATCATTTTTTTCTGGAAGTTTTTATACTGCTAATATTTTTACATGAAACTGATTTAAAATGTACTTATAATTTTCCTTATTGATGAGAGAAGTTTTTATTTATTTAAACCATCAGTTTTAACAGAATGTAATTGCCATTTTGATGAAATATGGACCTATAATTAATTGTATATAAATTTTGCACTCTGATTATTTGAGTCACATGTACACACTGACTATAAAAAGTCACTCATTATTTTTACTGAAATAACTGGGTTGTTTTCATTTCACATATACAAGTTATTTATTTTATTTTGCATTGTTTCTACACTGTTTCAAAAGATATCCTGGGTTCTGGTTTGTACATAATGTAAGAAGCTATTCCTGGCAGAGTTCATTATTAAATAGCATTTCTTCTCTGTTCTTCCACAGTCATAAGATTTATGTTTACAATATTTAAAAAGACCATTAAGAAATTTATCCAAACTCTGCTGTATCGTCATTCTGGATTTCATCTTTAATATTTTATTATTAAGCCTTAAGTTTATAAACATCAGAATATTGCACAATTACTACTTACACAAAGAATTACAGGACATTAACTATAAAACCAAAGCATAAACTAAACTCAGTATTTAGTTCTCAGGCGCTCAGTTGTGTCTGTGTCTTCCGCCTGCCAGTGCAGGAGACATGAGACATGGATTCAGTCCCTAGGTGGGGAAGATCCCCTGGAGGAGGAAATGGCACCCCACTCCAATATTCTTGCCTGGAAAATTCCACAGGCAGAGGAGCCTAGCAGGCTACAGTCCATGGGTCTGCAAAAAGTCAGACACAACTAAGCAACTGAGCACGGAATAAGTTGTGAATTTTCTTAAAGCAGTGGTTTTCAATCTTTTTGATCTTATAATCCTTTCACAGTGTGAAGAATTACTTAAGACAGCTCTAGATCTTTTCTTTATGGCAATTACATCTATTGATACTTACACTATTAAAAGTTATAACTGAAAATTTTTAATCGTTTGTTTTTATTCAGTTAAAAATAGCAGTACTAAGCCTATTAAATATTAACATAAATAACATTTTTTGTGAAAATTACTTTATTTTCCAAAATGGAAAAAATAGTGAAAAAGCACCATTGTTTTACATTTTTCAAATCTCTTTAATGTCTGGCTTAATAGAATTCAGCTGGACTCTAAAATCTGCTTCTGCATTTAATCTCTTGATATCACACTTCACGTAACCTCAGGAAAACTCCACTTACACTCCTGGGAGAATGAGAGTGAAAAAGGCAAAGATGTCTTGGTATTATTCTTGAAAGTTTTGTGAAGACACCCTGAAGTGGGTCTTAGAGACTCCCCCAGAGGTCAATAACCCACAGGTTGAGAGCCACTGTCCTTTAGATTGTCCTAAAGTATGTGCCACAAAGCCATGCTGCGTTCTATGAAATGGGCCAAGCTGCCTGAAAATGCTGCAAAAGTGCTCAGACGTCATTCTAATGGGAGGTTTATTTATTGACAGTTGTTGTCACATGCTACAGCCATTAGCTTGAACTAACAGATTTATATTAGGACCCAAATTATTAACTCATCTCGCTGTACCTTGCTGCTGCACACGTGTGGTCAGTCGTGGCCAAACCTTTGTGACCCTACGGACTGTAGCCCACCAGGCTCCTCTGTTCATGGGATTTTCCAGACAAGAATACTGGAATGAGTTGCCACGCCCTCCTTCAGGGGATCTTACCCACTCAGGGATCGAACCCACGTCTCCTGCATTACAGGCGAATTCTTTACCAATGAGACACCAGGGAAGCCCACCTTGTCCCTACTGGTACACTATTTACCAACTCGTATGGAAATTTTTCAGTATTTAAAGACCAGTAAATCACTTTGGTAAGTACCACAGAATATCAGCTTTGTTGAGACTATGATATTTTAAATGGAGAGTTATATGAATAATTGTCATTATTTGTCAGTGAGGTATTGACAGAAGAAAGCCAAGAAGATTTTAAAAAAATTCAAAGTAATTAGGGCACTTAGTAAAAAAAAATCTATTGCAAAATAAAAATGTATATATTTATTTGTCAACATCTGTATCTAGCTTAACTATATAGCAAGGATATTCAAACTTAATAAAAAAAATATGCAGAACATGTATGAAGAAGAAACTTGACTCAGAATATAAAAGGAGATATAGTATTATCCTAGGTGAAAGGGTTTGATAATGTAACTCTCCCCAAGTTAATCTATATATTTAATATTATCTCTATCAAAATAATGCTATTATTTTTAAAATTGATAAAAATATTTTGAAGGTTTTCATATAGTATTAAATTTGATAAAAAAATAAATATGTAAGAAAAACAAAACAAAATCTTCAAAAAAGGGTAGGGCAAAGAATATTGGGTTTGTTTTATTAAATGTTAACATGTGTTAAACATTTGCAGAGTGAAAATAATGTGGTTTTAAGGCCAAATAAATAGACACCTTAATGAAACAGAATAGAAAGTTCCCAAAAGACCCAAGGTGTATACCAGTTTAATATGTAACAAGGAGAGCATCTCAAATTCAAAGGAAAAAATTATTCTTCAATAAACAGTGGTACAACTGGCTAGCCACTTTGAAAAAAATAAGTTGAATGCCTAACTCTTATCATGTTGCTGTTGTTGTTTAGTCACTAAGTTGTGTCCGACTCTTGTGACCCCATGGATTGTAGTCTGCCAGTCTTCTTTGTCCGTGGGATTTCCCAGGCAAGAAAACTGGAATGGGTTGCCATTTCCTTCTCCAGAGGATCTTCCCAATCCAGGGATCAGACCCGCATCTCCTGCATTGGCAGGCGTATTCTTTACCAATGAGTCACCAGACAAGCCCAAACACCAAAGCAAATCCCAGTAGCATTAAAGATTTAACTATCAGTGAGATATTCATAGAGTAATTAGACAAAAATAAAGAGAAATACAGAATCTTGAAATAGTACAAACTCTTCAAAGCATAAGAAAAAAAAGATTTGATCACATAATGCAAAATTGCATAAAAATAATGAAGAATTGATGCTTTTGAACTGTGGTGTTGGAGAAGACTCTTGAGAGTCCCTTGGACTGCAAGGAGATTCAACCAGTCCATCCTAAAGGAGATCAGTCCTAGGTGTTCATTGGAAGGACTGATGCTGAAGCTGAAACTCCAATACTTTGGCCACCTCGTGCAAAGAGTTGATTCATTGGAAAAAACCCTGATGATGGGAGGGATTGGGGGCAGGAGGAGAAGGGGACAACAGAGGATGAGATGGCTGGATATCATCACCAACTCGATGGACATGAGTTTGGGTAAACTCCGGGAGTTGGTGATGGACAGGGAGGCCTGGCGTGCTCAATTCATGGGGTCGCAAAGAGTCGGACACAACTGAGCGACTGAACTGAACTGAACTGAATGAATAAAGTGAAAAAAAGAAAGAACAAAACAATCAATAATAAAGTTGACCACTCCAACAGAAAATTAGACAGGAGCATATTTATGAACAGACACAGGTGGTCTAGAAAGCACAAAAAAAGAAGCTCGACTCAGTTGTAATCAAAGAATAAATGTAAAAACAGCATATCTGTTTTAACATATCACATTAGTCAAGAGTAAAAAGAATCATGCCAACTATTGGTTAGTATATGGAGAAAGGAAGGTGTAAGTTGGAGCAATGGTTTTGGATAGGATGGAGGTAGATTTGCAAGTGTTTGGTTAAGTTCTTAAAATACCCCATAAACTTTGATGCAGCAGTTTCATTTTTAAGAAAATATTCAGGAAGTTTCCTAACAAAGGATCTCCCAGAAGCTCTTCATAATATTGTCTCTATCAGTAAAAATATCAGAAACACCTAACTGGTCAATAACAAGAATTTGCTATATTCATACATTCTCTATAATAAGAATATAGTATATTCATATGATGAACTATTATGCTATCATTAAATATGTTATAAATACATATTTATTGACTTGGAGACAGGTTCGTGATACAGTTATAAAAAGCACCATCCCAGGCAGCACAAAGACTCTGATTTCACTGTTCTTAAAGGTTATTATTCCCATATCTGTATTATGAAATGTAGAAAGTGTCAGGCTTTATAGTAATGACACTCATTAGCTTTTGTGGTAAGCTTAAAGATGATTTTACTTTTTTGCTGTTTGGGCTGATGTGTAATTTTTTCAACACTAGACATGACTTTCACCAGCAATAGTTATTTTTAAATCTTGCTTAGGCTGCTACCCAACGAAGTTTGGTCTTTAATATACTTCGGATACATACGCTCTGTCAGCTCCACATGTGGGGAAATGGAGGGCATTGTTCACGAAAGGACCAGATGAGGCTTTTGGAGACCCTGTTGTTGGCCAATATTGATGGTATAAATGTGCTAGGAGGGGAGATTGCCAAGCCGCCCAAGTGTATCCTCTTCAGGCTGGAGGCAGAACACCCTGGGAACCCCAGACTGCCAGACAGGTAGGCCTCATCTGTGTGTTGAGTTGCTCCATCTCACGGATCTGTGACTTCTATCCCTTCTCCCAGAAGACCAGACATCAGTCCCCCAGAGCATGCGCTCTGCACACCACTCTGGTTGCATTCTCTGTTTTCATGATGACCAACCCTCATTCCCCGTCAGATCCCACAGAGCTACTGAGAAGGGCAAATATGACCACGCTCAGTTCACCAGTCAAATCTTCCACCCTCACCAAGCCCTTTGCACAGAACTCAGTCAAGTGACTTCAGTTCAGTTCAGTTCAGTTGCTCAGTCATGTTCGACTCTTTGTGACCCCATGGACTGCAGCACGCCAGGCCTCCCTGTACATCACCAACTGCCAGAGTTTACTCAAACTCGTGTCCATTGAGTCAGTGATGCCATCCAGCCATCTCATCCTCTGTCAGCCCCTTCTCCTCCTGCCCTCAATCTTTCCCAGCATCAGGATCTTTTCAAATGAGTCAGCTATTCGCATCACGTGGCCAAAGTATTGGAGTTTCAGCTTCAACATCACTCCTTCCAGTGAACACCCAGGACTGATCTCCTTTAGGATAGACTGGATGAATCTCCTTGCAGTCCAAGGGACTCTCAAGAGTCTTCTCCAACACTACAGTTCAAAAGCATCAATTCTTTGGTGCTCAGCTTTCTTTATAGTCCAACTCTCACATCCATACATGACTATTGGAAAAACCATAGCCTTGACTAGATGGACCTTTGTTGGCAAAGTAATGTCTCTATTTTTTAATATGCTGTCTAGGTTGGTCATAACTTTTTTTTCCAAGGAGCAAGTGTCTTTTAATTTCATGGCTTCAGTCACCATCTGCAGTGATTTTGGAGCCCCCCAAAATAAAGTCTGTCACTGTTTCCCCATCTATTTCCCATGACGTGATGGGACCAGATGCCATGATCTTCGTTTTCTGAATGTTGAGCTTTAAGCCAACTTTTTCGCTCTCCTCTTTCACCTTCATCAAGAGGCTCCTTAGTTCTTTGCTTTCTGCCATAAGGGTGGTGTCATCTGCATATCTGAGGTGATTGATATTTCTCCCAGTAATCTTGATTCCAGCTTGTGCTTCTTTCAGCCCAGCGTTTCTCATGATGTACTCTGCCTAGAAGTTAAATAAGCAGAGTGACAATATACAGCCTTGACGTACTCCTTTTCCTATTTGGAACCAGTCTGTTGTTCCATGTCCAGTTCGAACTGTTGCTTCCTGACCTGCATACAGATTTCTCAAGAGGCAGGTCAGGTGGTCTGGTATTTCCATCTCTTGAAGAAATTTCCACAGTTTGTGGTGATCCACACAGTCAAAGGCTTTGGCATAGTCAAGAAAGCAGAAAGAGATGTTTTTCTGGAACTCTCTTGCTTTTTTGATGATCCAACAGATGTTGGCAATTTGATCTCTGGTTCCTCTGCCTTTCCTGAAACCAGCTTGAGCATCTGGAAGTTCACGGTTCACGTATTGCTGAAGCCTAGCTTGGAGAATTTTGAGCATTACTTTACTAGTGTGTGAGATGACTACAATTGTGTGGTAGTTTGAGCATTCTTTGGAATTACCGTTCTTTGGGATTGGAATGAAAACTGACCTTTTCCAGTCCTGTGGCCACTGCTATGTTTTCCAAATGCTGGCATATTGAGTGCAGCACTTTCACAGAATCATCTTTCAGGATTTGAAATAGCTCAACTGGAATTCCATCACCTCCACTAGCTTTGTTCATAGTGATGCTTCCTAAGGCCTACTTGACTACACATTCCAAGTTGCCTGGCTCTAGATGAGTGATCACACCATCGTGATTATCTGGGTCATGAAGATCTTTTTTGTATATTTCTTCTGTGTATTCTTGCCACCTCTTCTTAAAATCTTCTGCTTCTGTTAGGTCCATACCATTTCTGTCCTTTATCGAGCCCATCTTTGCATGAAATGATCTCTTGGTATCTCTAATTTTCTTGAAGAGATCTAGTCTTTCCCATTCTACTGTTTTCCTCTATTTCTTTGCACTGATCACTGAGGAAGGCTTTCTTATCTCTCCTTGCTATTCTTTGGAACTATGCATTGGAACTCAGTCACAGCCAAGTGACTTACCACCCCACATCACTATCTGCTTATGGACCGTGTAGGCATTACAGATGTGTGACTGGTGGCTCAGATGATAAAGAATCTGCCTGCAATGCAAGAGACCCAGGTTCAGTTCCTGTCAGGAAGATCCCCTGGAGAAGGAAATGGCTACCCACTCCAGTATTCTTGCCTGGAGAATTCCCTGGATAGAGGAACCTGGTTAGCTACAGTCCACCGGGTCACAGAGTCCCGGGACTAAATGACTAAGACTTTCACTTTCAAGTCTTACCTAAATCCAGTAACTCATTGACTACATCTGTATCTTGCATCAGACTCTGGTTTCCACCAGCCCAGGAACCCACCTGATTTGTATCTGAGGCCCTAGCGCTTGGCTAAATGCAGTAACTTGTTACTAATCCTTGGGAATTTGGGATGAAATTTCATTCGCCTGCTGTTCTTGAATACCGCTTACCAATCAACAAGTGTTCATTGAGGAACATCTCTGTGCCTGATGCATACCTGCCTTTCTGTCTAACTAGTGCCAACCAGCAGCTGGCAAAAACCTTCCTTTTCAGTGACTGGTGAGAAACCAGAATGACTAGAGTCTTGGCACAGGCTGAGAATGAGCTGGCTGCCTTTCTCTTGCTCCTTCTGCCTGGCTCCCTCAACAAGAGAGACAAGCCAAGGCTTTGCAGAGTGTTCCAAGAGCACAGGATTGGGGGATCAAAAACAACTCAAGTGCTTCGGAGCTGTGTGACCTCAGGAAACTGACGTTACTTCTCTGAGCCTGTTTCTTCACCTGCAAGCTTGGGTCTAATAATAATGCATGCCTCACAGAATAGTTTGGAGCACAGTATTATGTGAAATAATGTATGTAAAGTTCATAGACAGGCTCCATAAGTGGAGCTTTCATTGCTGCTGTCATTTTCCTCATGGTTACAATATGCATTTGATGGATCAGCTCTGATGGGCCTGATGGACTACCTGAGACCCCACCACTACCTTGCCTTCCTGTCAACTTGGGTCATGGTGAAACCTGAGAACTCACATATGACAGACAAGACTACTGAGGCTGGAGGAGACGTGACTTGTCCAAGATGTACCAGGGAGCCTGTTGCCATGGCCATGAAGATCTAGGTCTTTTTGCCTCCCAGGCTCTTGCCTTCCACCAAACCACATGTTTTTGAGGAAGAGTCGAGCCTTTAAAAAACATTAAGTTCCAAAAAGGAGAGAGGGATTGCCTCCATTCTCTTGTCTTGACTTGAGTTTCTCTGGTATAGCCAACTTTGTGCCATTCATGGGTGTGAAGCCAGGTTGCTCTTTTCTGATGTATTTTGCGCTTGCTAATGCCAGCTCAGCCGCTGTGCACTCGCACACCCTGAACAGGCTCACTAAGAAGAGCTGGCAGAGACAGGCTCTCCTTCTCTTCAGGAAAAAAGATGTCTCTTGGCTGCCGTTAGCCTCTTGTGGCTTATGAACCGTAGCACCGCGTGCTGCGGTGTTGAATGCCAGTACTTGTTCTCAACAAGACCACTCCACCAGCGGGAAAGGATCATCGTTTCCCATTCCCTGAGGTTCCCAATCCAGCATCCTCTATCCCTTGATCCTGGGATAGAGGATGACATGATCAGAGTAGTTGGGAAGAAGTCAAACCACATTTCCCTTCTGGAGATGCTCATTGCAAATTGGCATAATAGTCCCCGAAGAATGCTCAGAAAGGGATCTGTCAACGCACACTGAACTCACTTTTTCCAAATGTATTTAATCATTTTTAAAAGTGCAAGTGTTAGTTGTTCAGTCATGTCCGACTCTTTGCGACCCACGGACGGTAGCCCACCAGGCTCCTCTGTGCATGGAATTCTCCAGGTAAGAATACTGAAGTGGGTTGCCATTTCCTTTTCCAGGGGATCTTGCTGACCCAGGGATTGAACCCAGGTCTCCCAGATTGCAGGCAAATTCTTTACTGTCTGAGCCATCAGGGAAGCCCTTAAAAGTGCAAAATAACCATTAACTTAGTTGGCTTCTTCACTTCTTTCTGGTCTCTGATGAAATGTCTTCTTAGAAAAACTTCCAGGCCCCCTGGCTAAGACAACACCCCCCAACTCTGTAAATTCACATTGCTTTCTGTTTCTCCATAGCACTTATCACGGGACACACAGTTTGTGTCACATGATCATTTGTCTCCTTCTCGAGAATATGAGCTCCATGGTGGAAAATGGTGCCATTTTATGGTTATACTTCCAGTCTCCAGCACATACCTGGGCTCAATAGGTGCTGTTGAACAAATGAACAGCCCTGCAAAAGACTTTAGGGCCCAACCTCTCAGTAAGAAACTTTTCTTGGATGTCAACCAAAAAGTGGTCCGGGATAATTTCTTTAATCTCAGACAGGAATTTCTTAGCCAGTTGGTGTTAACTTTGACTTGGTTGTACAAATTAAAAAGAGCTCTGTGAAAAGGGAAATTAATACAGTCTGCTAAAATTTAGCAAAAGCAAACGCTGTTGTTAAAATTGAAACAGAAATGCAGTCAGCTTCTTAAAATAGTTCACACTTTCATCAGAAGTCCCACCTGCATATCCCTGTCTTTCTCTTCCTGTTTATTGAGCTTGTGTGCATGCATTTTGGTTATGTCCAACTCTTTGTGACCCCGTGGACTGTGGCCCACCAGGCTCCTCTGTTTGTGGAAATCTCCAGGCAAGAATAGTGGAGTGGGTTGTGGTACCCTCCTCCAGGGGATTTTCCCAACCCAGGGATTGAACTCGAGTCTTTCAAGTCTCCTGCATTGGTATGTGGATTCTTTAACACTAGCGCCACCTTGGAAACCATTGGGCTTTTATTTGGTACTAGATACTATGTCAATCACTTGACATCTCTTGTCTCATTTAATCCACACAATCGCTTCATGAGGAAGAGATTGTTGTGTCCATTTTGCAGATGAGAAACTAGGCCCAGTGGTTTATTTGGGGAACAGGCCCAAAGGAAGAGAATGAATTTGTAGATCAGTTAGGGGAGAATTGCCATGCTGACAGAATTGAGATTTCCAATCCATGAACATGGAATGTCTCAATTTATTTAGCTTTTCTTGAATTTCATCAGTGATTTGTAGTCTTTCATCTACACATCTAGCACTTCTTTCATTAAAGTCATTACTAGGCATTTTATTCATTTGCATTTTATTGTTAATGAAACCACGTAATTGAATGGTTAGTATTCAATTGAATGATTTAAGTATTTGGAAATGTAATTAATTTTCATATATTAAACTTGTATTCTGTGGCCTTTCTCAACCTGTTTCTTACTTGTAGTGGAGAAACACAACAGTTCTTTTGTGGAGTCCTGAGAATTCCTGGGATTCATGTCACCTGTAAATAAAGGTAGCTTTACTTTTCCTTCCTAATTTATATGTCTGATATAGGCATTTAAAGTTATACATTTCCCTCTTTTGTGCAGTTACATCCTATGAATTTTGATATATTATTCCTTTATTTTCAGTCAGTTAAAATCTTTTTTAATTTCCCTTGTGATTTCTGGTTTAACCAATTCGTTGTTTAGAAGTGTGTCATTTAATTTCCAACTATATGTTAATTTTCCAAATTTCCCTGTATTATTGATTTCTAATGTAATTCCAATGTAATTAGAGAGCATACTTTCTATGATTTCAATCCTTTTAAGTTGACTGAGACTTTTTTTAATGGCCCAGCTTATGGTCTGTCTTGGAAAATTTTTCAGATGTGCTTGAAAAGCAGGCAAATTATACTGTTGTTGGTGGAGTGTTCTATAGATGTTAGTAACATCAAGTCAGATGACGTTCTTGTTGTTGTGTGTGTGTGTTAGTCTCTCAGTCATGTCCAACCCTTCGCAGCTCCATGGACTGCAGTCTGCCAGGCTCCTCTGTCCATGGGATTCTCCAGGCAAGAATGCTGGAGTAGGTTGCCATTTCCTTCTCCAGGGGATCTTCCCGACACAGAGATTGCACCTGTGTCTCTTTCATCTCTTGCATTGGCAGGCAGATTCTTTACCACTGTGCCTGAGGAAATCCTATTGTTTTGGTCACCCTGTAGACCCAAGGTGTCTTATTCTAACTCATGACATATTTATCATTTCTGATGGCTTTTATTTCTTCCAATAGATTCAAATTGCCATCTGGTGTCAATTCTTTTGAGCCCAAAGGACTTCTTGTAGTATCTGCTAAGATTGGTCCGATAAGCATGAATGCATGAATTCTCTCAGTCTTTTTCTTTAAAAAAAAAAAAAAAAGAAAAGCTGAGTACATCTTTATTTAGCTTACATTCTTGAAGGAGTTTTGTTTAATATGGAATTCTTAGTTGACAGATTTCCCCCCAGTACTTTCAATATGTCTGTCTAGGTCTCCATTCTTTTACATGAAAAGTCAGTAAAGGTATTGATGCTTTCTATACATGATGAATGGAGAAGGCAATGGCAACCCACTCCAGTACTCTTGCCTGGAAAATCCCATGGATGGAGGAGCCTGGTAGGCTGCAGTCCATGGGGTCGCTAAGGGTTGGACACGACTGAGCGACTTCGCTTTCACTTTTCACTTTCATGCATTGGAGAAGGAAATGGCAACCCACTCCGGTGTTCTTGCCTAGAGAATCCCAGGGATGGGGGAGCCTGGTGGGCTACCATCTATGGGGTCGCACAGAGTCGGACACGACTGAAGCAACTTAGCAGCAGCAGCAGCATACATGATGAATCATTTTTCTCTTGCTGTTTTCAAGATCTTCTCTTTGTCTTTGTACAGTTCAACTCTGATGTGTCTAGGTATGGATATTTTTTATATTTAAAGATTATTTATTTCAGGTTCATTGATTCTCTAAAATTTCTAAATTGATGTTTTCCTCAAACAGGGGGTATTTTGCCATTATTTCTTCAATTTTCTTTCTGTTTTCTTCCTCTTCTCATTCTGGCTCTACCATTGTGTGTGTGTTTGTATGCTTGATGTTGTACCACAGGCCTCTATTCACTTTTCAGCAATCTTTTTTCTCTCTCTTCTTCAAAATGGATCATTTCTACTAGCTAGTCTTCAAGTTCACTGATCCTTTCTTTGTCCATTTTGAGTCTTCTGTTAAAGCCTTCTTGCTGATATCTCACTCCAGTTATTATACTTTCAATTTCAGAATTTCCTTTTGGTTCCTTGCAATAATTCTCATCTCTTTATTGAGATTATCATTTTCACTGTTGCTATACTTTAATGTTTTAAACATTATTTTCTTTAGGTCTCTGAATATATTTAAATAATTGCTACGTAATAAAAAGCAAAGACATCACTTTGTTGATGAAGGTCTGTATAGTCAAAAGCTATATAGTAGTCATGTATAGATGGGAGAGTTGGACCATAAAGAAAGCTAAGCACTGAAGAATTGATGCTTTCGAATTGTGGTGCTAGAGAAGACTCTTGAGAGTCCCTTGGACAGAAAGATCATCAAACCAGGAAAGCAACCCCAAAGATTCATTGGAAGGACTGATTCTGAAGCTGAGGCTTCAATACTTTGGCCACCTGGTGTGAAGAGCTGACTCACTGGAAAAGACCCTGATGCTGGGAAAGACTGAGAGTAGGAGGAGAAGGGGACAACTGAGGATGAGACAGTTGGATGGCATCACCAACTCAATGGACACGAGTTTGAACAAGATCTGGGAGACTGAAGGCCAGGGAAGCCTGGCATGCTGCAGTCCATGGGGTGGCAAGGAGTTGGACATGACTTAGCGATTGAACAACAACATGAAGTCTTTAGGTGTTCCCAGATAGCTCTAGTGGTAAAGAACCTGCCTGCCAATGCAGGAGACATAAAGAGACCCAGGTTTGGCCCCTGGGTTGGGGAGATCCCCTGGAGGAGGGCATGGCAACCCATTCCACTATTCTTGCCTGGAGAAACCCATGGACAGAGGAGTCTGACAGGCTACAGTCCATAGGGTCACAAAGAGCTGGACACGACTGAAGTGACTTTGCACACACCTGTGAAGCTTTTATCTGCCGAACTGGATACCTGGAGGCACTCAGAGGCAGTTTTTACTGTCTCCTTTCTCCCCAAGTGTGGGTCATACTTTTGTTTCTTTGCATGTCTCACACTTTTTGTTGCTGTTGAAACCTGAACATTCTAGGTAATGTATTTAACAAGTCTGGATTCTGTATTTCCCCCTGACAGTTATTATTGTTATTTTTTTGATTTGTTTAATAATCTACCTGAGCTAAATCTGTCTCCCTAGTGATATGCAGCTACTGCTGCTATCTCTTCCCAGGTTTTCGTTTTTTGGTGTTTCTGTCTAAGCCTGGCTTCCTAAAGGCCATCCTTGTCTCTGTGTAGCTTAGTAGTCGGTCAGTGATTGAACAGAGGCCGTGCTAAAATACTTCAAGCTAGTCAAGGTTCTGTCTTCTGTTGAAATCTATGTGTGAGTAAAGGAGCACATTCAAAGGCAGGTCATTTTACTTTCTGTGGACCCCTTTTGGTTCTTAAACACATGTGTGTAGCCTCAAGGTCAGTCAGGATTGTGTGATTAGCTCGTGCCCTCAGCTGCTCATAGGTGCGGGCCGAGCCAGGAATATGCTTGGCCTAACCATGGCTGTCGGAGAAGGCAATGGCACCCCACTCCAGTGTTCTTGCCTGGAAAATCCCATGGACAGAGGAGTCTGGTGGGCTGCCGTCTATGGGATCGCACAGAGTCAGACACGACTGAAGCAACTTAGCAGCAGCAGCAGCAGCAACCATGACTATAATCACAGACTACTGGAGCCATTGGCCCTCTCTGCTCACTTACCACCAAAATAATCACTTTCACCAGTGTTGCTGGACTTACTACCCAAATTGAGTAAGTCCTCTTTGATTTCAGCAAAGCTGCTGCCTAGACTCACTGCACACCATCTCCTGGTAGAATCTCTGCACCAACTAAACTAGGAGGAAGTTGAGAGTTCGGAGCAGCTGCAGGCAGGAAGACCATACTGCCACTCTTCTTATCCAAAGTTCAGTATTTTTTCAAACATAAATGCTTCTCAGATTGGTGTAGGTCTTTAGCTGGTTTCTATAGGATTGAAAAGGTTGTTTTTGTCTATCTTTATGGCTTTTCTTTGGGAGAATACTTGTTAATCTCTTACTTGGCCATTTCAAAGCCTAAAAGACGATACTGTTAAAGGGGTGCACTCAATATGCCAGCAAATTTGGAAAACTCAGCAGTGGCCACAGGACTGGAAAAGGTCAGTTTTCATTCCAATCCCAAAGAAGGGCAATGCCAAAGAATGTTCAAACTACCAGACAATTGTACTCATCTCACACACTAGCAAAGTAATGCTGAAAATTCTCCAAGCTAGGCTTCAGCAATACGTGAACCATGAACTTCCAGATGCTCAAGCTGGTTTCAGGAAAGGCAGAGGAGCCAGAGATCAAATTGCCAACATCTGTTGGATCATCGAAAAAGCAAGAGAATTCCAGAAAAAACATCTACTTCTGCTTTATTGACTATGCCAAAGCCTTTGACTGTGTAGATCACCACAAACTGTGAAAAATTCTTCAAGAGTTGGGAATACCAGACCACCTGATCTGCCTCCTGAGAAATCTGTATGGAGCTCAAGAAGCAACAGTTAGAACTGGACATGGAACAACAGAATGGTTCCAAATTGGGAAAGTAGAATGTCAAGGCTGTATATTGTCACCCTGATTATTCAATTTATATGCAGAGTACATCGTGAGAAATGCCAGACTGGATGAAGCACAAACTGGAATCAAGACTGTTGGGAGAAATATCAATAACCTCAGATACACAGATGATATCACCCTTATGGCAGAAAGCAGAGAAGAACTAAAGAGCCTCTTGATGAAAGTGAAAGAGGAGAGTGAAAAAGCTGGCTTAAAACTCAACAGTTAGAAAAAGAAGATCATGGCATCTGGTCCCATCACTTCATGGCAAATAGATGGGGAAACAATAGAAATAGTGCGAGGCTTTATTTTTGGGGGCTCCAAAATTATTGCATGGTGACTGAAGCCATGAAGTTAAAAGATGCTTGCTCTGGCTATGACCAACCTAAACAGCATATTAAAGAGGAGAGACATTACTTTGCCAAGAAAGATCTGTCTAGTCAAAGCTTTGGTTTTTCCAGTAGTCATGTATGGATGGGAGAGTTGCACCAAAAATAAAGTTGACCATAAAAAACTGATGCTTTTGAACTGTGGTGTTGGAGAAGACTCTTGAGAGTCCCTTGGACTGCAAGGAGATCCAACCAGTCAATCCTAAAGAAGATCAGTCCTGAATATTCACTGGAAGGACTAATGCTGAAGCTGAAGCTCCAATCCTTTGGCCACCTGAGACAAAGAACTGACTCACCGGGAAAGACCCTGATATTGGGAGACACTGAAGGCAGGAGAAGAAGGGGATGACAGAGGATGAGATGGTTGGATGGCATCACCGATTCAATGGACGTGAGTTTGAGCAAGCTCTGGGAGTTGGTGATGGACAGGGAAGCCTGGCATGCTGCAGTCCACAGGGTCGCAAAGTCAGACAGGACTGAGTGACTGAACTGAACTGAACTACTTGGTCATAGCCCAAATCTGTGATTAGAGGCTATAATTTTAAAGCTGGGTTACCTGATCCTGAGCATGTATTCTTCCTATAGTACCATGTGGCTGTCATTATTTTGGTTTAGCACTTAACAGCCTTTTTTTTTTTTTTCAACAAGTATTAACTTTATGTAGTGTCCAGGAAAATTCTGTAAAAAGTTTGTTTTAATTATTCTACTGTTGGAGCTAAGGCAATTGAGGTGTAAGAGATTCTGGAATTAATATTTACAGGTGAGAAAGCTCAGATCAGAGAGAAGAATATAGCCAAGCATATACAGTTGAGTCAAAGGCCACTAGAACTAGAACCTGGGTCTTCCATTTCCCAGCTGAGGGTCTTTGTGTATCACCCAACTCTTTTCCTTTGGGGGATGATTTGGAACAAGACTACCCCTTCTCACCCTCCACTTCTCTTATCCACTCTACTCCGCCTCACTCCCTCTATGACTTACTCCGGTGAATAAAAAGGACAGGTCAAAGGGCATTAGATCACTGGAGATCCCTGCCCCTAGAGGGCGCTGCTCTTTCTAGAACAGGAGCACAGGTTACCTAGAAAGGTAATTTAAATGTTTAAGCATTTTGAATTATGTCAATTGCAAGCATTCCTTCAATCTAATTCTATAGGACTAATCTGTCTTTAATAGACACTATTAATAATTTATATTGTTATCTTTAATAATGTAGTTCTGTTTAAAATGTCCATTTGCCAGTTACTTTTCTCAGGAACTTCCTCTTAACTCCTGAGTTTTACTTGGAGTTTGTAGCAGTCTATGAAAGCATCCATGAGTGGGGATTTAGCAAGGCACTTTTTAGAGAAATAAAGATCAGTTTCCAATGAAAGGAGATGCCAAAAAAAATATAGTATTAAAACAAGATGATGTATGTGTATCAACATTACAATATGAAAAATTAAAATCCTTCTAAAGTGATCTGAAATTTCTCCTAAGTCATACACACGAGCTTTTGTTTCTTTTTTAATTGTTCTAAAAAACAATTCTTTTTAGATTCTTTTTAATGTTAATGGGCTTTGTTTGTTTGTTGTCTTTTGGCTTTTGCGTTCCTCTGAGGGGACGATCTCTTTAGTTTGCTGCAGCTTACTTTGACTCGAAAGCCAAGTCTTTTTGTTTAAATACAAATGTCAAGTTTGTGGTGGATATTTCTGGTTGTCTCTCCAGATCTACCCTCTCTCCTTCTGTATTTTGCTCTGCACCAAGGAGGTTGATCTCTGAGGAGTGTATTAACCAGCTTCCTTGCCCTCTGGCTTCTGGGAGACTTGACCAATGGGAGGAACCAGCAAGAAAACCACACAGGAGAAGAGAGAGGTTGTGTTTATTCCCCAGCATTCTCCTTGCTGGCTGTGGCTTGACAGCGGCCCTGTTCCTCTGTTTAGGGCACGTTCCTCCTGTTGGTGAAAGTGTTAGTCTCTCAATCCTGTCTGATTCTCTGCGACGCCATGGATTGTAGCCCACGAGACTCCTCTGTCCATGGGATTCTCCAGGCAAGAATACTGGAGTAGGGTGCCATTCCCTTCTCCAGGGGATCTTCCCCACCCCAGGGATTGAACCCTGGGTCTCCCACATTGCAGGCAGATTCTTTATTGTCTGAGCCACCAGGGAAGTCCTCCTGTTGGTGGCCCTCTCCTACAACTACAGTCTCACAAGGTCCAGAAAGTGTTATTTCTCTTTGCCCCTTTGACCCAGGGGTGGAAATGGCTTTACACCTTTGCTAGCCCCTGGTTCTTTGGCAGCCCCTGTTACTTTTCTTAACCCTGTCCTTGCCTCTGTAAATAGACACGTGATTAACTTTCCTGCTTTTTATCTTTTGGAGTGCAGGGAACTGCTGTGACTCTGACTGATACAGAAAGCCAGCATGGTTAAGAAAAGAGGGCCAAATTGGGAGTCCTGCAGCTTGACATTTGTGCCTAGCTCAGTTACTATTTCACTATGTGACCTTGGGTAAATCCACTTTACTCTCTGGATTGCAAATGCCTCGTCTATAAAAAGAGTGGTTGGACAAAATCAGAGAACATAGCACATTTTTTTTTTTTTGCTCATGTACCTCCAGAAGAATTCTGAAAAACCACACAATCACATATTTTAAAAATTTGTCATCACAATTTTAAATAGTTATAAAGGGCATAATGTCCTGCATATTGTAAATATTTGTGTTTAAAAATAAAACTGTTACTTCACTCTTTAAAATATATCCAATGGAATTTAAATATCCTACTGATTTTATGTCCACCATCATCCATTTTTAAAAAATAGATGAACAAACCCTTAACAGTTAGAAATTATACAATGTTCTTCTTTCTCCTTTAAATCATTTTTTTCCATTCCACTCCCCTCACAGAGTTTTATAGGAATGTAATATATTCTTCTGCTTGTAAGCCTCATATGGATCATCTTGGCATGGTCTCTAAATCAAAAATATGTTTGTAGATGAAAATTGAAAAATGTTTATATTTCCTGTGATCCTAAGGCTCTAAGTGTTAAGCACTTTTCTGAATTAAGTCATCAACACAATTAATTTTAGGATACACTTGATCAAAATTTTGATAATTGTTAGACAAAAATGAAATTAATGGAAATCCATCTCTTAGTGGGCTGGATAGAGGAGGGACTGTAATATTGGGATTAAAGGAAACTCTCAGCATTTGGAATCAGGCCTCTTTCTGGTGTCCCCTCCCCATCCACTCCCAACCCAGGGTGAGCCACCCAGGGCAATACCCCACAGTAAGACTGGATGCAAAAGGAATGCACCTTTATTTTGTCAAATAGGAGAAGGGCAACCAAGAAAGGGAAGGTGAGCAAGGAAAACCGGATTCATGTCTTTATATTGGAGCTCTCAGGCAGGTCGGTGACAGGATGCCGTACAGGTAGCAGTTGAGAATCTAGTTAGCCATGCTTTAAAAACTCTCTGTGTTGACTACTCTTTCAAAACTGGATCCCCAGTGGATGTGGCCCCTACTTTATAAGACATCCTTCGATGGGAGCTTTCACAGCGAAGTCAGTTCTGCTGTCAGACAGCCTCAACACAATGTGCTGTATGATTTGGGTAAACTTTTTGCCTCAGTTTCCTCATCTCTAAAATAGGGCTACATATCAATCTACCTCATAGGGATTCTTTAAGAATTAAATGAGGTAACGGGTAAAGCACCTGAAATAAGGTAAATGATTTATCCAGAAAGGATTCATAGGATTTCAGAAGTTCCTTCCAGCTCTGACATCGTCTAGCATGGGCCTGGGACCCATTGCATGTGATCTGTGTTCTTCCATTAAGCCTCCCACTTTAAGGCATGAGCTATCATTGTAAATGTCCTGATGTCGCTGAATGGAAAGCGGAATACTCTAGGCTTGTTAGCTCTGCTTTGAGGGTAAGTTTTACTGTCTACTGAGGCTTTTCCAGTATTTCCAGAAAAAGCATCAGTCGATATATATCCCTAGGTCTTGACCTTTGCCCCCTCGAGGAGGGTGATATTTCCAATTTATTCTCTTGGTAGAAGAACAGGGCCATGGGGCTGTTACAGACTCATTTGACTGTCTTAATATGTTGTTGTTTAGTTGCTAAGTCGTGTCTGACTCTTGCAACCCCATGGGCTGTAGCCCTCCAGGCTCCTCTGTCCATGAGATTGTCCAGGCAAGAATACTGGAATGGGTTGCCATTTCCTTCTCCAGGGGATCTTCTGGACCCAGGGATCGAATCCCTGTCTCTTGCATTGGTAGGAGGATTCTTTACCACTGAGCCACCTTAACAGGGCTCCCCTATTTCTCAGAGAAATAATCACGATCAGGCTATGTGCGAGCCCAGAAAATGTCAGCTCCTGCTTTCCAGGAGTGAGAATAAAGTATATATTCACTCATTCCCTCCTAGAGAAATGGGTTGCCCGGGGGCCACTTTTGAAGCAGGCAGGCCAATATCTGAGCTTTCTGCCAGAGAAACAGAAAGAAACATTGATATGTGAAAAAGTTGCTAACTGAGTCAGCTTTGCTGTCACCTGCTCTGATGTGACCTGTGCCCTAATGTTATTGCTCAGACACGAGGCCTCCACAATGCCTACCCTGCTGACTGCCACTCGGCCACCAGAACGTGGGCCTCCCTGACACACAGGCGAGCTGAGTTCTGAATTCTCAGTTTCATTTCCCACTGATCCGGAGGAACGCTGCTATTTTCCCTTTAGAAAGAAACTGTTTGTATAGATGGCTCCCGGTTTGGCTTTCTTTTTTACCATCTCTCAGAGCACAGCTTTAATGTATAGAGTCTTGGGCAGTTTTATCTTAATGCTTTTTTTATTTTGAAACTTAATTTTGTTTTAACATTTTTGGGGAAGAAAGAAAATTGGTGATAAGTATGGTAGATTGATTGCATTCAGTTCAGTTCAGTTCAGTCGCTCAGTCATGTCCAACTCTTTGTGACCCCGTGAACCGCAGCACGCCAGGCCTCCCTGTCCATCACCAACTAAGGGCCCCAATTCTTTATTCCTCCCTGTATCCATGCCTGGCACCATGTGACTGTGAAGAGTTCTCCTGCTTGGACTCTGGGCCCAGCTGCATGACTTATTTGGTGCATAGGATGCTCACAGATGTGACTTAAACGGGAGTTTGTAATGTGCCTGTGCAGCTGGGCTTGTCTGCTGTGGCCCAGTGAACACACATAGACTAGGCTGCTAGAGGATGAGAAATGTGTGGACCAGAATCATGTGGCCCTAGCTGTCCCAGCCATGGCCAACAGAGATCAGCCAAGGGTCAGCCCACCCCAGGTATGCGGACAAGCCTACCCAAGATCACAGGAACCTTACCTGATCAGCAGGCTCACAAATTAAATTCATGGAAATTATTTGAAGCCACCAAGTCTTGGGGCTGTTTATTAGGTGACATTGTTGTAATAGATAGCTTCTGGCTTCCCCAGTGGCTCAGACAGTGAAGAATCCACCTGCACTGGAGGAGACATGGGTTCCATCCCTGGATTGGGAAGATCCCCTGGAGAAGGACCTGCCAACCCACTCCAGTTTCCTTGCCTAGGAAATCCCATGGGCAGAGGAGTCCATGGGGTGGCAAAAGAGTTGGCTGTGACTTCGCAACAATAGATAGCTTATAGAATAAGCAGACTTGCCCTCCAGGAAAAATATTCAAAGGAGCACCAGGTCCATAGGCGGCACCTCTCAAGGACTCTGGAAATTGTGAGAATTAAAGGAAAGAGGGACTTTCACCAGGGAGGCTCAAATGCCTCCACCTGGCAGGTAGGGCTCTACATTAGTGAGATTCAGAGTAGCAAAGGGAAGATGAGCACAGACTCTGCAGCTGGACATCTGAGTCTAAAACTTAGATCCACATAGGAGCTCTGTGTCCTTGGGCAAGTTTCTTCACCTCTTTGTGCCTCAGTTTCATCATTTATAAACAGGGAGGATAATAAATAGTACCTACCTCATCAAATTGTTAAAAGAATTGACAGTTTTAATGCACTTAGAACAGCTCATTGCAAGCCCTGGGTAAGTGTTTGTTAAATAAATAAATAAAACGTGGCCTCATTTATTTCCACAGGCTAGGAAGGCCTGGGAGACTTCGGATTATGTTTGTCCTTCAGTAGGAAGGATACATTTAAATCATGGAGGACTGTTTTTCATTTCATACAGTCAAACATTGACTTCTGCAAAGTTGAATGCATACTCAATAGCTCTCAAAAATCCAAGGAAAAAATGTTTTTCTTTGGAAAAATTCACTCTATTGTGTGAATATCCTCAGCTCAGTCAATTCGCCTTACTAAGTTCTTAGTAAGATGGCATAAGTTCTGGGGCAGTGCTCAATGTGAGATTTCAGGAAGGAGAGCAGAGATGGTGCTATCCACTGTTAAAGAGTCTGTGAAGGATTTCCATTCCAATGTATTGAAATAAAAATATTGGCATATAGAGAAGTAATCTTCAATACACATTTATTATCTCACAATTTCTGTGGGTCAAGAATCTGCTTTGGGGTCTCTCATGAGGCTGCAAGTAGTGGAGGGTGTCTCACTGAAGGCTCAGTGGCGGAAGGATCTGCTTCCAGGCTTGCTTACCTGGTTGTTCACAGGAGTCAGTTCTTTCTGGGTTGTTGGACAAAGTGCTACATTTCCTGAGTGATGTCGGCCAGAAACTATTCCCAGTTCCTTGCCACATGGAACTCCTCAATACAGCAAACTTGCTTCATCAAAGCCCGCAAGGTTGAGTCTACTGAACAGAAAGAGGTTATAGTCTTAAGTAACATAACTGTGGAAGTGAGAACCCATAATTTGCAATATTCTGCTGATTAGAAGCAAGTCTCAGCTTCACTCAGTGTGAAGATATTATGCAAGGGCATGGATACTAGGAGGCAGGGGTAAGTGAGGGCCACCTTAGAGTCTGCCTGCCTGGCCGCCTACCAGAGAGACTACAGGGCAGCTTGCATGCACGCATGCTGAGTTAATTCAGTTGTGTCTGATTCTTTGCGACCTATGGACTGTAACTTGCCATGGGGATTCTCCAGGTAAGAATACTGGAGTGGGTTGCCATGCCCTCCTCCAGGGGATCTTCCCAACCCAGGGATCGAACCTGTGTCTCTTATGTCTCCTGCATTGGCAGGTGGGTTCTTTTCCACTAGCGCCACCTGGGAAGTACTCCCAGTGCAGCTTAGCTTCCTCAAAACTTGGCGGCCTCAGGGAATTTGGGTTTCCTGCAAGATGGTTCAGGGCTCCAAGTGCAAACACTCTAATGAATAAAGCTACTTTGTCTTTCATACTTCAGTCTAGAAAGCCAGTCAGCATGACTTCCACAGTGGTCTATTGGTTGAAGCAGTCACAAGTTCACCTAAATTCAGATAGAAGAGAATTAGACTCCAGCCCTTAGGAATAGAGGCAAAGACGTTGTAGAAGAGCAGTGGGATGGGAGATATGGTTGCAGCCATCTTTGAGCTCTGTCACGCCTCTGATGCTGTTCTTCTAACCCTTTAGTAAAGTCTGAAACTACTGTTCAGCTTTAAGTGTGTGTTGGGGGGGTGGGGGCAGCTTTAAGTGTGTGTTGGGGGGGCGGGGGGTGAGGGACGGAGTGGAGTGGAGAATCAAGGGATGACACAGTAATCTAAGTGGAAAGGGGAACTTTGCAATCCATATTCTTGAAAGTGATCTCATTGATTTGGCCTGCCATGTGATTCTTCCTGAACCAATTTGGGGCAAAGGGGACGAAATGCATGGATTAGCTAGGCCTGAGTCATTTGCTGATGGTACTCAGGTGAGTAGAGAGACTCCACCCAGGATAAAGAAACAGAATATTGAGATTTTGTCACTAAAATATGTTACAATGAAAAACAGGTGACCTCTACAGCCCTCCTTCCACCAGGAAAAAAAGTGTGTGTCAGGGGGTAACTTTCAAAAGAGAAGACAGAAATAGAACTTCAGATTGTAACTGGCAGTTGCCAGCCTGGCCAGTTCTGGCATTTGTGCTAAGTCACTTCAGTCGTGTCTGACTCTTTGAGACCCTATGGACCGAAGCTTGCCAGGTTCCCCTGCCCATGGGGATTCTCCAGGCAAGAACACTGGAGTGGGTTGCCATTCTCTTCTCCAGGAATTCTGGCATTTACTTCTCATGATATCTCTGTAAATTCAGTGAAATCAGTCACTTCATCACTCTTCAACAGATGCAGATACTGCAACAGATTGGCAGAGGAAGGAAGGTGTATCAGTTATCTGTTGCCACAATAAGTCTGTATAACATACCACCCCAAAACTCAGTGATATAAAACAATAAGCATTTATTTAACTCATGAAACTGTTGCTTGGGGATTTAATCTGAATGGTTCTTCTAATCTAACTCTGGGTATGGCATTTTGTGATCAGCTGGGAAAACCAAGCTGCAAGGTCATGTGTCAAAGAGGGATAGATGTAAGGAGGTGTGCAGAATTGAGGATTTTAATGCACTCAGTTTCCCACAGAACGAAAAGGGAAGTGTATGATCCTTCCAAGTTGCTAAAGATAAATTTATTAATTTTTTTCTCAATAAGCTTGGGATAAAAGTCATAAAAGATAATCATCTTTCTACCTTTATTAAAGCAACTTTTAAAAATAGTCCTTCCTCAACTGCTGAAGAGAACATTATAGTGGTTCCTCAAAGTATTAAACAGCATTACCATGTGATCCAATGATTCCACTTCTGGGTACACATCCAAAAGAAGTGAAAGCAGGGATTTGAATAGAAACTTGCACAATCATGTTTCTAGCAGCATGATTCACAATAGCCAAAAGGTGGAAACAAACCAACATCTGTTGATGAATAAATGAATAAAATGTGGTAATGTATACAATGGAACATTATTTATCCATAAAAAGAAATGAAATTCTGATACATTTATTGTTGGTCAGTCACTCAGTCATGTCTGATTCTTTGAGACCCCATGGACTACAGCACTTCAGGCTTCCCTGTCCTTCACCATCCCCCGTAGCTCACTCAAACTCACGTCCCTTGCGTCAGTGATGGCATCCAACCATCCCGTCCTCTGTCATCCCCTTCTCCTCCTGCCTTCAATCTTTCCCAGCAACAGAGTCTTTTCCATTGAGTCAGGTTTTTGCATCAGGTGGCCAAAGTACTGGAGCTTCAGCTTCAGCATCAGTCCTTTCAATGAAAATTCGGGTTGATTTCCTTTAGGATTGACTGGTTTGATCTCCTTGCAGTCCAAGGGACTCTCAAGAGTCTTCCCCAACACCACAATTCAAAAGCATCAATTCTTCAGTGCTCAGCTTTCTTCATGGTCCAACTCTCCCATCCATACATGACTACTGGAAAACCATAGCTTTGACTATACAGACCTTTGTTGGCAAAGTAATTTCCCTGCTTTCTAATATGCTGTCTAGGTTTGTCATTGCTTTTCTTCCAGGGAGCAAGCATCTTTTAATTTCATGGCTGCAGCCACCATCAATAGTTATCTTATAGCCCCCCAAAATAAAGGCTGTCACTGTTTCCATTGTTTTCCCATCTATTTATCATGAAGTGGTGGGAGCAGATCCCGTGACCTTCATTTTTTGAATGTTGAGTTTTAAGCCAGCTTTTTCACTCTCCTCTTTCACCTTCATCTGCCATAAGGGTGGTATCATCTGCATATATAAGGTTATTGATATTTCTCCCTGCAATCTTGATTCCAGATTGTGCTTCATCTACCCCGACATTTTGCATGATGAACTCTACATATAAGTTACATCAGCAGAGTGATAATATACAGCCTTATTGTATTCCTTTCTTAATTTTGAACTAGTTCGTTGTTCCATGTTCATTTCTGTTACTTCTTATACAGGTTTCACAGGAGGCAGGTAAGGTGGTCTGGTATTCCCATCTCTTGAAGAATTTTCCACAGTTTGTTGTGATCTACACACTCAAAGGCTTTAGCATAGTAAATAAACAAGTAGATTTTTTTTTTCTGGAATTCCCTTGCTTTTTCTATGATCCAACAGATATTGGCAATTTGATCTCTGGTTCCTCTGCCTTTTCTAAATCCAGCTTGTATATCTGGAGTTTGCCTGAAGGATTTTGAACATTACTTTGCTAGCATGTGAATTTATGATAAAGCATATGTCATAAATGAACCAGGTATGAATACTGGAATGTTTTCCATTCCAATACTGGAATACAGAAGCCATTCCTTTCTGCAGGGTTGAAGATATTATGCTAAGTGAAATCAGAAGGACCAAAAAGGACAAATATTGCATGACTTCTACTTTATGAGGTCCCTAAAATAGTCAAATGCACAGCGACAGAGAGTAGAATGGTGGTTACCAGGGCTGGGAGGAGGTAACAGAGAGTTATTGCTTAATGGGTACATAGTTTCAGTCTGGGATGATGAAAAATCCTTGTGATAAGTAGTAGGGATTCACAACAATGTGAATGCATTTAATGTCACTAAACTGTACACTTAAAAATGATTCAATTAATAAATTATAGGCTTGTACATTTTACCACAATAAGAAAAAGTCATTCCTTCCTTTGACACTGATACTCGAAGTGTTGATTGAGCCAACAGCCAACGAGCTTACATTTTTGCCTCCTAACCTAATAAATGGGTATGCTGGCCATATAGAAACCATGAACTTGGTCCTCTTCTCACGAATCTCATAGTCATTTAGGGAACTGAAATATTAAAATCATAAGGATAACAAAACCCAGAGAGTTTACAATATTTCTTACCAATAACACAAGGCAAATTGGGCTCCACATCAAGCAATGGCCAGTAACTGCTACAGAACTTGAAGGACTGGTTAAAAATACAGATATGGGTCCCTCCTGGCCTATTAATTCAGAATCTTAGAGGCGTTCGCAGTGGGAAACCTGTCTTTTTCACAAGCCTCATAGGTAATTCAGAAGTACAGCCAGGTTGAAAATCCTTCTAAACTATATATGGATTAATATCAGGGAAAAAAACTAAAGAATTAACTCTTATTGGCAACATCGAAAATCAAAAAAATTTTTACTTGGTAGAAATAAGCAACAGAAAATGAAACTGACAAAGACTAATATTGCACATAGTAAAGATTATTATTGACTAAAAATGGAAGGAAGACCCTAAATCTTCTTGACAAAATTTAGATCACAAAATTGGCCTGGGAAAATTGAACCTGGTAGGAATGAGTCACAAAAGAAAACTATGTTATTAGGAAAAAAATCAGCAATTTTTGATGGGGTCAAACCACTGATCAGTGAATCAAATTTTGCTGTTAGACATACATTAAAATGAGATAGTTCTGATTTTTAAAAATGTCATTGTAAGCTTCTAATCCATTTGAACATTTCAAATATATTACTTTTCTTAATTTCTTATTTTGAAATAATTTCAAAATTATATGGAAGAGTTGAAAGAATAGTGCAAATCTTGCATATCCTTTACCAAGATTTGTAATTGTTAAATGTAGTCACATATTACTATGTTATCTTAAATATATATGTGATATATGTACACATATAGGGTTAGGGTAGATAGGTGTATACATATATAAACAATTTGTTCTCTTTAACCATTTGAGAGTTGCAGACACCATGTCCCTTTGTGTCAAAAGTTTGTACTTTCTAAGGGTAACAAGAAATCATCTTATACAACCCAGAGAACATCTAACAAGTCAAAAATTTAACATGAACAAATACTCTATCTAATAATCTTACCATATCCATATTTCACCAATTGCCCCCATAATGTCCTTTACAGCAATTTTTAAAAAACTATGATCTAGGGTCCAATTCCAGATCACTCTTTGCCTTTAGTGGTCATGTGACTTTCAGTTCAGTTCAGTCGCTCAGTCGTGTCCGACTCTTTGCATCCCCATGAATCGCAACATGCCAGGCCTCCCTGTCCATCACCAACTCCCGGAGTTCACTCAAACTCACGTCCATCGAGTCGGTGATGCCATCCTGCCATCTCATCCTCTGTCATCCCCTTTTCCTCCTGCCACCAATCCCTCCCAGCATCGGAGTCTTTTCCAATGAGTCAACTCTGCACATGAGGTGGCCAAAGTACTGAAGTTTCAGGTTTAGCATCATTCCTTCCAATGAACACCCAGGACTGATCTCCTTTAGAATGGACAGGTTGGACCTCCTTGCAGTCCAAGGGACTCTCAAGAGTTTTCTCCAACACCACAGTTCAAAAGCATCAATTCTTCGGCGCTCAGCCTTCTTCACAGTCCAACTCTCACATCCATACATGACCACAGGAAAAACCATAGCCTTGACTAGACGGACCTAGTCTCCTTTAATTTGAAACAGTTGCTCAGCTTTTCTTCATCTTTCATAACAATGACATTTTTGAGTGAGAGGCCAGTTGTTTGGTAGAATCCCCCCTCTATCTGGGTTCACGTGACATTTGCTCATGATTAGATTTGGGTTATGCATTTCTTGGCAGGAACTCTATGTGAGTGCCGTTGGTTCTTGCTGCCTCACATAGGAAGAGTACAAGTCCATTTGTCCATTTACTGGTGAAAGATAGATTCCATTTTACTGTCTGTGCCTCACTCTCCTCATCTGTTCCTGGGATAACTCAGGAGCATAACTGAACAGCGCCACAGCTGAATGGTCATTTCAGACATGCTCCACCCACTGGACACCTTTCGCAAATACGAGTTGTTGAGTTCATGCCACGATTAGTTATGATCATTGTTAACATCTAGGTTAGCTAATGTGCGCTGGCACTTGTCATTTTTTTCGAACCTTCATGCAAAATATGAATATGTATGCTATTAGTCCCATTTAACAGGTAAGGAAACTGAGGCTCGGAGACAGCTGAGTTGGGATTTGAGCCCAGCATGATCTAGTCCAGAGTCTAAGCGACACACCATGCCACGTGCGTGCATGCATGGCAAGTCGTTTCCATCGTGTCCAACTGTTTGTGACTCTATGGACTGTAGCCTGCCAGGCTCCTCTGTTCACACTGTCAGTTAATCCCATTCACAAATGTACCTGATGGCAGAAAGGACAAATTAAAGTCTCCTTTGGGGACGTCCCAGTAGCATAAGGAAAAACAGGATGGGCCAGCTCCTGCCATCTTTGTTCCTCTCCCTCCTTCCCCTGGCCTGGGTCCTTTCCCTTCTGAGATCCAGCAGAACTAAGGTCAGGATTGCTCCAGAGTCGGGGGCATACCTGCTGGACATGGCACAGCTGTCTCGAAAGCTGATTTTATTCCCTTCTTGACTGGATAGCAAGAAGAAAGTAGAAGGTATCAACTGCTCAGTTGTGTTCAACTCTTGGTGACCCATGGACTATAGCCTGCCAGGTTCCTCGGTCCATGGAATTCTCCAGACGAGAATACTAAAGTGGGTTGCCATTTCCTACTCCAGGGGATCTTCCCAACCCAGGGATCAAACTTGGGTCTCCTGCAACGCAAGCAGATTCTTTACCATCTGAGCCACCAGGGATAATGCTACTCAAATGAGGCGATTCCATCCCACCCCGAACCAGAGGCCTGAATTTCCCTATGTATGTTAAAGTGAAAATGAGTGGGGACAAGGTATAATCACTGGAGAAGGCACTGGCAACCCACTCCAGTACTCTTGCCTAGAGAATCCCATGGATGGAGGAGCCTGGTAGGCTGCAGTCCAGCGCAAGGGTCCAATTGAGCGACTTCACTTTCACTTTTCACTCTCATGCATTGGAGAAGGAAATGGCAACCCACTTCAGTGTTCTTGCCTGGAGAATCCCAGGGATGGGGAGCCTGGTGGGCTGCCGTCTGTGGGGTCGTACAGAGTTGGACATGACTGAAGCAACTTAGCAGCAGCAGCAGCAGGAATAATAACTACCTTGTGTTGAGTGTGTAATTTGAATTAATGCTTTAAATCACCCTGTATGTTGGGTACCTAATTTTGCCCATTTTGCAGATGAGGAAACTGGGGCTTGGTTAAGGTCACAATTTGGTAAGTACAGAGCAGGGATTCCTATGCAGATCTAATTGCCGAGATTGGATGAGATCTTCACCAGCATGCTAGACTTTCTCTAGGCTTCATAAGATGGCAGGCACATGGAATAACTTTTTGAAACATGCGATATATTTTAATGAATTGTGTTGAATCCACGGATGGGCTACTCAGATTTGGCTTTAATTCTGATTCTTGCTCAGGGCTGTCAGCTTGATCTCTTCTCTCTTGATTTGCCAGCCGCATGTCTTGGACCTTTGTTCTTTCTGGCCTTTCCTCCCAGGGGGACTGCTAGACCTCAAGTATCTGTGTCTCTGGAGACTTTATCGTGACTAGGAAGGACCTCTCTTAAAGAAATAAGTTGATGCCACATCTTCTCAACTTCTTGCTTTGTAGGGAGCAGGATGAAGAGGCGGGAGAGGAAGGAAAAGAAGAAAACTCTTCAGTCAGAGCGAGACGATTTAGTCAGTCTGTTGATTTTGTGTTTGTTTTGTTTGGCCACCCCTTGAGGCTTGTGGGATCTTATTTCCCTGACTAGAGATTGAACCCAGGTCTCAACAGTGAAAGTGCTTTGTCCTAACCACAGGACTGCCAGGGAATTCCTGGATGATTCCAATCTCCAGAAACTTTCATGGGGGCAGCCAGAGCAGAGCCTGGCCTGAGAGTCGGGTGGGGCTGCCACTGGCTGGTTCGGCCAAGTACTTGAGCCTCATATTCCTCATCTTTAAAATACGGATGACTGTACCTTCTCCACCCATCTCAGAGAAGTATTGGATCAAATAAGAAAATGCTGCCATCTTGTTTGGTAGATTGCTAAGACTGGATTGTGTGGTTCTCTCTTGTCGTGCAGATTCAGGCAGCCCGTCTCCCTGACAGGGGTTTCATTGAGGATTGTTTGGGCTTAGAAAAGAAACTCAGCTTGAGGAAGAAGACATCATTTTGTGAAGTCGTTACTTTCTGTTCCACACCCCTGAGAACCAACTGTTTCACTCTAAAGATATTTTCTTCACCAGGATCTACCCACAAGATTGTAGCCAAGACCCAAGTTCTGTTTCAGATCAGAGGCTATTTTTGGAGCAATTCCTATCTCCCGGTTCCCCTCACCTGCCTGTGACAGAAGCCTACCCAGCACCTCCTGACAAAATGTCAAAATTTCACCATTCTCAGTCCCTGACTACCTTGAAATCTCCCGATTCCACCAGGAGGAAATGTATCTTTTCATGCCAGGTCCTGAACTAAGTCCTTTAAACCCCTAATCTCAGCCAATCCTCACCATCCTCAGTGATGTTCAACACTTGAGGGGGCTGCCCAACCTACCACACCCCCTTCCGTCAGGGTTGGGTTTCCGAAGTCTCTCCACATTATGTGATGGCAGATGCCTTGTTCTTCAGCGATTGGCTCCTGGTGGCGTGAGAGTCAAGCTGTGCCGACCACATTCTCTATCCCGAAAATTCAGATTGGAACACAGAGACACCAGGCTACTGAGGAACTGAGGCTATTTAGACTGTGTGCCCAGAGAGGCAGAGAACACCCACCTGGAGAAAGGAAAGGCGGAGAGGCGTAGGGGCAGAGAGAGGGAATGAATTGGAGCTGAGACGTCTGGAGACCAGTGGCACAGAGTCATGGAGAGAGCAGGCCTGTTCCTGATGATTGCCTAGTTGCTAGCTCCAAACCTCTGGAGGCTTCATTTCATTTTTGCCCTTGGGTACCATGATTTGCTTAATAAAATAACACTTAAAAAAAAAGCAAGACTTTGTTCCTACTGATTATAACTAAAAGAGTGTTGATAAGACTTCAGTGTCTCCATTTTGCAGAGACAGAAACTAAGAAGCTGAAGCTCCAATAATTTGGCCACCTGATGCAAAGAATTGATTCACACTGGAAAAGACTCTGATGCTGGGAAAGATTGAATGTGGGAGGAGAAGGGGACGACAGAGGATGAGATGGTTGGATGGCATCACTGACTCAATGGACATGAGTTTGAGCAAGCTCCAGAAGTTGGTGATGGACAGGGAACCGTGCAGTCCATGGGGTCACAAACAGTCTGACACGACTGAGCAACTGAACTGAACTGAAAACAGAAATTAAGCCAGGAGCCCAGCATCACGCAGCTAGTCCATGCAGAGGAGGGAAACACGCGTCTCATAGCTGATTCCCATAGCTGATGTGTATGGAGTGCTTTCTCTATTCTAGGCACTTTCTCTGTATTTATTCATTTTATATGGCTGTTCTAGGTCTTAGTTATGGCACGAGGGATCTTTAGTTTCAGGATGTGGGATTTAATTCCCCAACCAGGGATGGAACCTGGGCCCCCTGCATTGGGAGGGCAGAGTTTTAGCCTCTGGGCCACCAGGGAAGTCCCATGTACTAGGCACTTATTCAGAAGCTTTATATGTATTATCTCATTTTATCCTCAAATCACCCCTCCTATCAGCACCATTTGAAGGACAGGGAAATTGAAACAAAGGGAGATTGAGTTATCTGCTCAAGATCAGGTAGCATTCGAGGGCCAGAGCCGGGCTAGGGACCCAGACGGCTGACTCCACTGTCTGAAGTGAAGTGAAGTCGCTCAGTCATGTCCGACTCTTTGCGACCCCATGGGCTGTAGCCTACCAGGCTCCTCTGTCCGTGGGATTTTCCAGGCAAGAGCACTGGAGTGGGTTGCCATTTGGGCTCTTAGTAAACAAAGCAGTGCTGGTTCTGGGGATAGAAGGGGGCAGAGGTCTCTAGAATTTGATAAACACTGGTATGTTGAGTTCAATCATGAACCCTTAGGGGACGGGGAAGCCCTTGGAGGTCCCTATTGGGTTACACCTAGTGCGTCTGCTGTCAGCAGCTCTGACAGATGGGCATCCCTCTCCTGTGATACTGTGATGCCTCTTCCATCATTGAGCAGGTCTTGCCTTGCTCGCTAAATACTCCCTGTTTCCCCTGCCCCCAAACTCCACTGCTGCTTATGGTGAGTCTACTCTTAGTTAACCTCCTGAACAGGGATAAATCACAGCTGTGGGTGACTGGGTCGTTTCCACTATGGTTCTGGGATATATGCGAGTTCATTTAGAACCTGGATTTTGTCAGGAAGATACCAAGCCCAGTCTTCATCCCCTGAACCTATCTATATCCTTCATGACCCAGGAGAGAGAGACTAACGAAGGGACAGACGACTCTCCAGGTCGGGACGCCTGTTGTGAAATGCCTCCGTGTCCCAGGTGGTGAAAAATGCACTCTATGCTCACTCTGTCCAGATGTCCTCACGGAAGAGAAGCCCCACTTCTTGTGGCTGTGGGTGGTAGAGATGCAGAAAAGGCTGGCAGTGATTCCAGAAAGAGAGGCTGAGAAGGACCCGAAGGATTTTCCAGGCCAGAGGTGTCTGGAAACAGGCGGGAACTCAGTCTAGGTTGGGGTCACTGACCCCAAAATGCACATGTAGAGATAAATTTGCTTAAGACGTAAAATTTCTTACTTTGTGGATCCACAAACCTACTAAGGACACTACTGAAGAATCCCTTGATCTAGAGAGACTGCCATCCGACGTAGACCTAGAGGGGAAGGATGCCTCTGTCCCGCCTTCCTGCAGGATGCTATTCCTCTCGGAATCTTCGCTGACCCCGTTGGAGCTGGGGTGGGTCCTTTCTCTTTCTCGTATACCTGTGCATTTTTGCTGATAACACTATAACAGCTTTTATTTTTTTAATATTTTTATTTATTTATTTGGCTGTGCTGGGTCTTAGCTGCTGCACGCAATATCTTTGATCTTTGTTTCGGCATGGGGAATCTTCAGTTGAGGCATGCAAATTCAGTTGCGGCATGTGGGATCTAGTTCCCTGAGCAAGCTAGAACCCCAGGCCCCCTTGCATTGGGAGTCTTGGCCACTGGACCACTAGGGAAGTCCTGACAATGGCTTTTAAAATGTGGTCCTCCGACAAGCAGCATTAGCATCACCTGAGAACTTGTTAGAAATGCAAATTCTTGCTCCCTACCCCTGACTGGTTAAATCGGAAGTCTGGATGGGGCTCAGCGATCAGTGTTGGAACGGGCCCTTACCATGATGCTGAGGATTGCTCAGAGAAGGGCTGCTACAACCAATCCTCTTCTTGATGGCGTGGCTGCCCTACTAGACACAAGACGCCTGGCACATAGTAAGTGCTCAGTGAATATTTATTGCATCATGTTTTCCTGACTCCCAGGGCAAGATTCCTCTTCCCCCTTGGTACCCGATAGCTCTCAGCCGTGGCAACTGAGATCTGATGTTATTTTGGATCCAGTTTCTTTCAACTCCAGGCCCTTAATTCAGGCGTGGCTCTGCTAGGCACAGCAGGGGGTCTGGTCTTGCGACAGGTGCCTAGAAACTTTCACACAGGGATGGAGCCAGAGAGACACCAAACCTGGAGCATTTCTCTGGGTAACGGGGCCTCAACCATCTGATGGCTGAGGGGCAGACGGGCAGGGGGCTGCCTGGCCTGTACGTATGTCCCAGGTCCCTGAGAGCCCAACACTGCCAAACTCCACAGGGTGCCCTGCTCCCCTCGGTGCCTGCCCTACACCAGCCTTGGCAGAGGCTGCCAAACCCTGGCCAGGGACACACCTGCCAGGCTGGCAGGGAGAGAGAAATGGCCACTTTTTATTTTCAATGATTCTCCAGCTTTGGGGTGGTAGGTAAATGGTTTGAAGATTCCTCTTAATCTCATGTGTGTATTTAGTCTGGAGAAGAATGTGCCTCAATTCTCTGCTAAATTCTCACTTTCATCCTTTAGGGAGAGACAGTGTCTTCTATACAATCTTTTAGTTTCTGGATATTTAAAAAATAACTTTGCTAGAGGGTACAGGGAAAAACTTTCTGTAACTCTTCCTGTCTCATATTAACCCAACTCCTTAAATATTAAAACAAACAAATAAAAAAAACCCTATTCGATTTTTTAAGGTGGGTGTAGAGAAATGACACCTGTTTGCCCTTAATTTCCAATGGTTTTATTTTTAAAAAGTATTCTTCTGGCGGCTTCCCAGGTGGCTCAGTGGTAAAGAATCTGCCTGCCAAGGCAGGAGACACAGGTTCAATCCCTGATCCTGGAAGATCCTACATGCCAGGAAACAGCCAAGTACATGTGCCATAATTATTGAACCTGTGGTCTAGAGCCTGGGAGCTGCAACTACTGAGCTCATGGGCTGCAGCTACTGAAGCTGAGCCCTAGAGCCCATGCTCGGAGATAAGAGAAGTCACTGCAATGGGAAGCCAGTGCACCACAACTAGAGAGTGGCCCTCAACTGTCGCAACTGGAGGACAGCTTGTGCAGCAGTGAAGACCTGGCACAACCAAAATAAATAAATACATAAATAAATTAAAAAATTAATATGCACAAGTGACACCAATAACAAAGTATCCTATTTTTCTACTAGGGAGGGGTAAACAAAGATTTCTTTCATCTCAGAGACTCGAAGTTTTTCAAATTTTTATTCTAAAAAACAATCAATTGTGGGAGATGCAGGATGGACCCATTAATCCCTTCTGTCTCTATATGGGGCAAGTTCTTCACACATAAATTAAAAAAAAAATCTGGTATTTTTGGAGGGTGAGGAGGAAGGGGGGAATTCCCTTTAAACCTTACCAAGTTACAAGGATGCCCGTTCCTCAAATTTAAAAATCATCTGATTTTTTAGGGTGTTGAATAGAAATATCCTTGTTCATCATTTACTTCACCCAGAGTTTCACAAATTTTTCTTTTTAAAATCAATTTGATTGGGGCATGTGGATGGGTGGGTAGCGGTGTCTAACTTTTCACCCTTCTTGTCCAGCATGAGACCAGTTCTTCAAACTTTAATTTTTAAAATAAATATATTCTTTAAAAAATTGACAGGGATAGAGAGAAACATTCTCTTTATCTTGAATTTCACATAAAAGCAGCTCAGATATTTATTTCTAAAATCAATCTGACTGGGGGGGTTAGAAAGAGTCCCCTTAACCCCTCTTGTCTGACATAGGGCTAGTTCTTCAAACTTTTATTCTTCAGTTACATTAGATTTTTTTGGAAGGGTGGCAGGGGCAATGATAATATCCCCATTGAGTCTTCTGATTCTTCCATAAGGCCAGCTCTTCAAACTTTATTTAAAAAATCAATCTGATTTTTTTGGGGGGGTAGGGGGGAGCCAAAGAGTTCCCATTAACCCCTTGTGTTCCGCTCAGAGAAGGCTCCCCAAACTTTTTTTCCAACGTGAAAATGACCTCTCGGAGGGGCTGGGGAGCGGGGGCAGGGCAGGAAGACTCTGAGGGCGGGCGCGGGGCGCGGGGGCGCGCGGGGCGCGGCGCGGGAAAGTTTGGGGGGCGGGTGCGCCTCGGCCCGGGGGCAGGCGGGCGGGCGGGAGCCGCGCGCCCGGGGGCCGGCCGGCTTTGTGTGCGGCGCGGAGGCCGGTGGCGCGGAGGCCGAGGCCGAGGCCCGGAGCTCGCGGGCCGCACGGCGAGGCCGGCCCGGGGGCGGGCAGGGCGGCGGGGGGCGGCCGCAGCCCCGAGAGGGGCGGCTCGGCGGCGGCGGCGGCGGCGGCGGCGGCCGGTGCGGGCCGGGGGTGGGGGCGAGGGCCGGGCGCCCCCCCCCCCGCGCGCCCCCAGCGCCCCCGCCCCCCCGGCCTGAGCGGGGCGGGCGGAGGAGGGAGCGGCGGCGGCGGCGGCGGCGGCGGCGGTGGCATTGTGCGCGCACCAGCAGCCCGGCCCGGGAGGAGCAGGACGCGCCGGGGCCGCCTCCTCCCGCACGGACCCATGAACCAGCCGGGCGGCGCGGCGGCTCCGCAGGTACGACGGGGGGCCGGGGGCATGCACCGCGCGGGGGACCCCGGGGGGCCGGGGCCCGGGGCGCTGCGCCACTTCATTGCAAGATTTGCAAAATGCAAAGTGCCTGGGCACGTTTGCGGGCTTTTTTGTGGGCGCAAACGGGAGAGTCGGGGTCTGGTGAGCCCCCCCTGGCGCAGCGGGGTGTGCGGAGGGTGGGGGTGACGCGGGGGTCTTTTCGGGCCCCCACCCGGCGCCCCCTCCAGCCCCGGGCTCGGACCGGAGCCCAGAAAACAAAGCGGCGAGAGAACAGAGCAGCCATTTCAGTTTGGACAATTCACATTTTGCAAAAATGCAACCCCTTCCAGATCTCCCCCCTCCCCTCTAAATTTACAATTTCCCCCTGACCCTCTGTGCGCTTGAGGTCCCCGATGACCCCTCGGGAGGTCTTTCCCCCCTGGCTTCCTATCTTTGCAACAATCTTTTTTTTTTTTTAGGCCATATTTCCTTTTCTCAATTTTTTTTCTAATTTTTCTTCAAACGGTAGTTTTTTCCCATTAAAACGACGCCACCTAGAGGATACTATTTTGTAAATAAAAAAGAAATTAAAATTGAAAAGAAATATTTTTATTTCTCATTTTTTCAAAAGTTTCCTCTATAAGGCAGCGGAGAGGACAGAGATTCTTTTTTTTTCTTTTCGAGGGTGACAATTTTCACTTTGATCTTTCCAGGAACATAGAGACAATTTTTATTTCTGAAGCCAAATCCAGATAATATGTAAATGAAAATTAAGCTAGAATTTGAATGAATTCAGGTTTTGAAGGGGAGAAGGCAAAAAGCTTTCTAAAACCAAAGTCGATTTGGCTGCCCAACTCATTTTAGTTTGAGAAAAAACTATTTGGAATGAGGAAAGGAGGGAAATTGTTGAGTTTGGGAGAAACTGGGAGAATTGGCTTTATTGAAGCAATTAGAAATTGTACTTCATTGTAATTTGGAACTTGTTTAGCTCAGTGGGCAAAAAAGACTAATTTTGCCATTTGGCAATATTTTAAGTTTTTCTATTTCCAAGAAGGAAGGATTTAAAAGAGAAATAGAGCCTAAAATGTTGGCTTTGGACACACCCAAAAATTGTAGGTCTTATTTTTTTAATTTTTCATTTACATTTTACTGTGTTTAAATCCCAAGGTTCTAAGGAAAAGCAGAAACTGGAAAAGTTAGAGTGAAATCCATTTTTTCCCTGCATTTGTTGGGTTGTGTGTTATTATTATTTTTTTTGCTTTGATGGAATAATTAAGACTGTTTTCTGATTTTGTTTGCTGAAAGGTCTAGGCATTTCTTATTTTGTTGTTGTTTTATATAGAAAATGTCAGCAACCTTTTCTGAGCAGTATTCAGTGGGAAAAAAATGTAAATTCATTACATTATACAAATTGAGTAGTCCACAGATTTGTAGGAGAGACCGCCATTAAAATAAGATATGCATAATTAACATTATTATGAAAAAACTAACAGTGGATTCACAGAAGCTCATTTTTTATGACATGCAACTGAATCAGTTGGTAAAGACAAGGGTTGAAGAATCCTTGGTAAGAAGAAAATTTTCTTTTCTGTGTGCTTGCTCAATCTTTCAATTTGAAAATTTTATTATTAAAAAAAATATATCCAGTTTGGTTTCAGGCCTCTTTGATTGTGCTGTGGGGTTGATAGTTTAGTAATATTTGGTATTTTTCACAAATTTGATTACTTTCAAAGGGGGAAAAAATCCATTAAGCTTGATCATTTAGTTGGGGGGGGTCTAATTTTTTTTTCAAAAGCACAAATTTTACTGACTTAGGAAGGAAAGATAAAAAGGGAAGGACAGAGAACAGATGAAAATTCTGATTTTTATCCATCTTCTGTAGTGGAATACTTATGCTGAAAAAATGGAGTAAAACACCAATTCAACTTGATTCTAGCATCAAATTTTAAATTTTTTAAAGGGAAAAAAAATCAAAATAGAAACAAAAGACAAAACCCAAAGATACTTGTCTTTGGATCATGAAGGCATATGTGCAGATATTATTTGATGTTTTTGGCCTTCAAAAAAGTCAAGGTGAAGCCAAAAAAAATTTTTTTTTCTTTTGGGAAGACAAATATTGGCCAAATTGAAATTTAACAAAGGAAGATAAGATACCTACCCAAAGTTGAATGGTTATTTGTGATAAATTAGTATCTGAACTTGCTGGGGATTTTGCATCAAAAAAAGAAAGTTCCAATTTTTCTGTCCAAAAGGTGGGGGATATGTTAGCATTTGTGGAGTGGTTTCTTGGATGGGACCTGGTGGTGGGTCACACAGGGCTAGGACAGAAAATCCTATTCCCTTTGGCCAGCCACCAGCTGGTCTTGGAAGAAATGATGGCCCTGGTCCATGAATTCCCAACCCCGTTTTGGAGAAATTCAGATTTCTAAAGGGATACAAATTCTGTGAAATATATTTGACAGTGCAGAGGTTTGACATTTCCCATCACCGCCATTGCATTTGGGAGATTTTTACTTTTTTAGTAACAAAATCCTTCAGGGCTGACTGGCCACATTCTGACATATTTGGAATGAGCTTTTTTTTTTTTTTTTTTAAAGTAGCGTAATTAATTTTTTTTCTATTGAATTATTTAGGCCGATGCTGAGGACAGGCAAAGAATTTATAATTTCCAAGGGCTCAGGAGGTCTCACGAGACTGGAGAGCCAGTTTAGCAGGTGATGGGAGGAGAACTGTGTCCTGCACTGGGGAGGGGTGGGTGGGCACCCCTACCGGGCATCTGAGAAAGACTCAGAGTTGTTGATAACAGGTTATTTCTGGTGCAAGGAATAAAAATATTGCAGCATGTTCCTTTGTGTGCCCTGGATCTCCTGACACACAACTCAAATTCCTTCATTCCATTCTCTTGAAATTTTGTTGTGTTGTTTTACAGTTTAAAGGGAACCCCTGACTAGAAATGGAAAATCATCTCTGTTTTGTAGGCTGTTTCTTTTTTCTTTTTTTTTAATATTGGTTATTCTGATCATGTTTGTTTTAAAGGAAATAGAGGTGCATGATGGTACTGTTGGGGGCGGGGTCAATTTTCTTTTGTTTCTATTGGCGTCTCTCAGGATTGAAACAGTGACCTGGGCCTTGCCTTCCTCACCTCCTATGGTGGATGGAAGTGTGACCAGAAATGGATATATATCAGCTGATTTTTATTAGGCCATGTCTGTTCACCAAACTCTCTTGTCGTCTTGGGCGAAAAATCTGGCAAATTGGACTTGAGGGGTGGTAATTTGATGATGAACTGAGTTATTTTGGTGAAAGATCATTTATGCTCAGCCTCACAGAGGAGACTGTTATTAATGTTTTGCTTTTCTGCCTAAGGAGGTTTTTTTTTTTTTTTAAATTTTCTAATAAGGTTTGAAATTTCAAGGGCTTGCTTTATTGCTTGACTTCAGACCAAGCTAAGAAAAAGGGTTTGCTTATACTTCCAGCCCTGCACAGAGGTGAACTTGAACAAGGGCTCTTGCTGTTGCAGAAGGAAAGCAACAAAGATGGCCGGTCAGTATGAGTGTGACCTTTCCCTGGTCCTAGGAAGTAAACAGCCAGTGGTTTGTTTTGTTTGAGAAACAGTTTAAAAACTCCTGCATTGTCAGATACTATTCTCCCCCTCCATCTTTGACTCAGCTGTTGGCATACTGCTTCCTCTGACCTCAGAAGGCTCATGTTGTCTCCTTGGAAGGGTGATAAGAACTTCCTTGCATGCTTCATTGGATGTATAAGCAGACTTTTCATGATCATGGTGAAACTTTGAAAGTTTTCCGTGTTCTTGTAATGTTTCATGTCAGTTGTGTCTCCTCCCTGGTGATGGAAGGTGAAGTGGCTTTGTGGGTACACAGGAGGCCTAGTTTGCCTACGGTCTTGCTGTATGATCTTGGACAAACCTCTTTTTTTCCTCCTGAGCCCTCAGTGTTTGTGTTTGTCGTATGAGAGCTTTGGAACAGAGCAGGGATACTAATGAGTCGTTTTCTTCTCTGATTCTGACTCCATGTGATGGGCTGTAGCTGCCTGCATCACTGTGTTGAGAAGGATTCTGAGGTCACAGCCGGACTCCGACATTGTGGAGGATGGGGTGCAGTAGTCACGTAGCAGTGCCCATCACAGGGTGGGGAGTGTACCTCTACTCACCATACCCAGGCTAGGCCGTGAGTCATGACCCATTAGTGGGTTGTAAGATCCGTTCAGTGGATCACAGTCAGCACACACACGAAAAGAACAGAGTAGGGCACAGGGGAACACACACCAGCAGGGGCATAGCTGTGCATTCCAGGTAAGTGTTGTCTTAACGAAACTTTAGTTTTATTTACATATGCTGATGTGTGTGCACGATTAAGTCCTACTGTGAGTTATGGTTAAAAGAGTTTGACAGTTGCTGGTCTAGATGGTCGACGATGATGTGCTCCAGGAATCCCGCATATTGCTGCTTATACTTCATTTTCTTATTACCCCAGTAGACTTTCACATGAACCCTTTAGGATAAGTGTCCTGGGTCACTTTTTTTTTTTTTTTAAATTCTCTGGTTGAGCTTACCTGAAGGGCCAGCTGTGAAGACGTCTCGATCGCGTAGGTGGCAGTCAGGCATGCACCCCAGCTTGTTGGCCTTGGATGAGACGGGAAGGGCAGGTACTATTAGTTTGTCCTTCCAGAGTGAAGTGGCATCTTGGCCAGGTTCTCTGGCTGGGAAGGAGACTTTTTAAGTAGTGTGGAATCCCAGTCTTGATCGGAGGGAGAGCAGCCCCAGTTACTTTTATTCCTCACTTACTTCACATTGCCAGAGGACTTTTTTTGGAGTTAAGAAAGTTCATGTCTGTGCTATATTTAAATGCCTGTCAGACTCTGAGTGAATGTCTGTATTTTTGTGTGTATGCACTTCCTAAAAAACTCCAGAATTGCTGTCTTGGTCTTCTCATCTTTTAAATGTGTCAGGCCAGTGCTGTCCAATCGCAATAAAATTCAAGTCACAAATGTGAGCCACATATGTCATTTAAAATTTTCTAGTCACACTTTAAAAAAACCAAGAAGAAACAGATGAAATTAATTTTAATAATATGGATTATGTAACAGTATATCCACAGTGCTATCATTTCAGTATTCATGAATATAAAAATTATTAATGTGCTATTTTACATTCTTTCTTTGGAGGGATACTGAGTCTTTTCTGACTAGCCACATTTCACGTGCTAGTAGCCACATGTGGCTGGTGACTTCTGTGTTGGACAGCATAGAACCAGACCAGCGTTCCATTTCCTTGTTACTGGGTGGCCTCAGAAGGTTATAACACATCTTTGAAAGCCCTTGGTTTTGTTGGTGGGACTTCCTTTCTGAACTCTACGCACTGAGGCATTTCATCCGTATAGCCTTTTCTGGCCAAAGTGGTCCATGCCTCCCTTGAATTTGCCCTAAAGCAGTCTTCTGCCAAGGTTAGGCCAGAATGCTTTAGCCGGAAGAGACAGATGATGGCTAGAAACTCCAAGAAGATATTGTGTCTCAGTATGTGTGCTGTTGAAGTTAAGACGTGGAGGAGTCTGTCCTAGGAGATTGGTTTAAAAAGTATTGCTTGAAAAAAGGATGAAAATGGAAGAAGACAGCAGGTACGTAGGACCAGGGTTGGGGGTCCAAGGGGTGGGAGGAGATCTGGGTGCAAAGATGGTCAGTCAGTGCAATTCATTTCTGAACTGAACATGGAACCACCAGGAAATTCCACCCCCCGCCCCCGCCCGCCCCCCAGAGAGGCCTTAAATACAAAGCATAGAAAATTTCTAACAGCCACCCAATTGGTGAAATGGAAAGGTGGATGTGAGGTCAGCCAGACCAGAGTTTGAAATCCAACCTCATTGCGTGGTTAGCCTTGTGTTACTTTGGAAAAGTCTCCTTTGGTTTTGGAACCACAACTTCTGCATTGGGAAGAAGGGGTGAAATAATCTTGACCTTGAAAGGTTATTTTATGATTAAATGAAGCAATTCACGTGTTGTATCCAGCCACTCCTTAGAAGGTGGTCAATACATGTTAGTAATCTTTTGATCAGTGGTCTCCGTTTGTGGAGGTTGAACGTCGGTGACAGCAGTTTTGGTTGTTCTGCAGACTTGGTGACTAATCTTTAATAGGTAGAATTAAGTAACAACAGAAAATGTGCATTTTTGTGCATTGTTTTATTTTAAAACAGACTAGGATGAGACATCTCTTGGACCTTACATGTCTTTCCTGTCCAAAGTGTTGTCAGTGCTTTCATTCCAAGGATGCTCTGGCTCCTCCAGATATTTCTGGGTTTGTTTCAAAGCCTGTGGCACACTGTTTAAAGGGATAAATCTTAATTCAGGGTGAACTGTCTACTTTTTTTTGATGATTTATTTTATTTTTTGGCTATGCTGAGTCTTCGTTGCTGCACTCGGGTTTTCTCTAGTTGGGGTGTGTGGGGCTGCTCTCTAATTGTGGCGCATGGGCTTCTCATTGAAGTGGCTTCTCTTGCTATGGGGCACGGGCTCTAGGTACATGGACTCAGTAACTCTGGTGTACGGGCTTAGTTGCTCCATTGGACGTGGGATCCTCCTGGACCAGGGATCGAACTGGTGTCCCTTGCATTGCAAGGCAAGTTCTTAACCACTGGATTACTAGCCCTAAACTGTCTACCTTTGAGATTCTGTTCACACCAGGCCTATCTCTCATGACCTTTCCCTCATTTTTCTCTGTCCCATGAGAAACCAGACCCCCTTGAGACCCACCTGCATGTTCTCTTCTCTGGAGTCCCCTGGACCTCTGCAGCCTGCAGGATTTTCCAGGTAATCTGGGCTCACAGATGGGAGCTGCTTGTTCGCATTTCTGACTCACCAGCCAGCTTGCGAGTTCCTTGAGGGCAGAGATCACGGGTTATTCATTTTAGGGTCTGGCACAGAGCAGCAGCTCAATAAATGTTTGATGACTTAATCTTATTTTTTTGGAAAAAGCTTAGATCATCTGGATTTGGGTCTAATGAAGAGTAGGTGAGCAATTTGGGTTTGGCCATTTGGTCAACATCCATATTTTGTTAGGGAGCCATAAATAGATTTCTTAGAACTGGCTCCAAAGCCCATGGCTCCCTGGGAATAATAATAATAAATAATAATAATAAATCAGAGAGGGCTTCCTGGATGGGACTAATACTCCTTTGACTTCACATGTTGTGGAGAATTTTTAAAAGTTCCCCACCCCTTTTCTCTCCTGTTGTATGAACCATTTCCTTAAAATAGATGGAGAGATCCAGATTTGCAGGTATGGAGAATGGGGCCCAGCATGTCCAAGGAGGTGGAAGAGGGGGAGTGCCTTGGGGTGGAGGGGACTTGATAATTCCCCGTCCTTACTCCCGGAGCTGGTCTTGGCCGTAGGCCCTGGAATTGGATGTCAGAGGATTGTTTGTAGATACACGGGCCCCTTAAACGTGAAGTAGCTTAATGTGTGATTTGATTTTCAACCAGACCCCACCTTTGGTCAGATTCCCGTTTGCACATGCTAAAGCTTCAGGGAAAATTTATGGAGGATAACTGAGAATATTCTGTTTGTTTGCTTAGTTGCTTTTCCCTGTAAGTTTTAGAAAGTGCTGTCATTGTAACACTGTATAGCCCAGCCCCGTAAGTGAGCACAGACTCCCGTATTTCCTCCATGGTCAGGTTCCCACATTTGCTTATTTCTGAAATTGGGGTGTGTTTTATAGTAGATGTGTGTGTTCTGTTTCAGCACTGTTTCCCCCTCCTTTTTTTTATTGGTCTCAGAAAGCTATTCTAAAATCGATGGTGTATCTGACAGTCTAAGGCACCTTGGAATTGAGGCTATAGAGTGTCCTGTTCCTGGTGGGGTGAACTGTGACAATTAGGGACGTCCAATTCTGCCCTTTTATTTTAACCTCACTTATCTCTGGGTTTGGCGTCTCCACCTGTAAGTGAGGCTGGAACTTTGCTTTCGGGAGAAGCATCTGGAACTCTGAATTAGCCTCACTTTCCTTCTGTGTCTTGCTGTGGTTCCTTTTCTGAAAGGCTGAAGCAGCCAGTGGGAGGAAGGTGAAGCCTTGGAAACAGGTGGTCCCTTCTGTATGGCCACGTGGACGAACTGTCCTTCCAGTTGGCAGAACACCAGCTGGACATTTCCAAGGGTAGAACAAACAGATTGAAGTTGGGGGGCAAGGCTCCGCTCCCCTCTCCGCTCTACTCCTTAATCATATTGGGAGCTTTGTCCAGGTATAACATTACACTTTGTTTTCCGCATCTGTAAAGTGGTGATGAAAACAGTGATGATGATGAAGGCAGTAACAGGGTTCTGCTGAAAAGCTGCGAGAGGTGTGAGAAAAAAGTTTGTAAAATGCAGAGTACTTTTCGATTGCAGCGTGTTATTTGTGCATCTAATCCAGGGATGGTAAATAAGTAATATACATGCCACCACTCCCTATTTTTAAGCCTGTGGCAGACGTTGCTAATCAATCATGGCAGTCTTTTCCATGGAGCCTGGCCAGTGGCCTTAGAGTCCTTCTTGTATGAAGCTATCACGTGAAACCAGTTTGTCATTTCTGATTTAGGCACACACACACATGCACGCATACATGCATGCACGCCTGGGAAGAGAGATGGAGTTACTTGCCCAGAACCTCAGTGGATAGGCAGAGCCACTTCAAGCCTCAGATTTCTTAACACACACACACACACGCGCGCACACACACACACACACACACACGTAGACACGCACACGGACACACACCCACCTGGGAAGAGAGGTGGAGTTACTTGCCCAGAACCTCAGTGGATAGGCGGAGCCACTTCAAGCCTCAGATTTCTTAACTCCTCAACCAGTGCTTTTCCTATTATTTGCACAAACACTCTGTCAAAAGGAATTAGAGTTAATTTGGTCTTGAGAAATCGTGAGAGGGTCTTGACTCCTCCCTTCCCTGTTATAATTAGATCCCCTTGGGGTTGTCATCAAAGCAGGGCTGGATGACCTGCTTCTCTGTCTGATCCCCGCGTGATCAGGTTTCAAAGGGAAGATGTGGCTGGGCCACTGGGTTGGGTGGTGTTGCCCGCTTGCTCACTCGTATTGTACAGATGACGTGGCCAGGGTGGGGGGGCAGGGCCCTCCCTGGGGTTCCTACATGAGCACCTGGGTTTGCTGTTCACACACCAGCTGTTGGTAGGAATCTTAATTTCTACATCTGGGAACTGAGATGGATACAATTCTTCACAAGAATGATGTGAGGTAGCATATTTGAAAATGTTTTTTAAACTCTGAAGCCCTGTGTAGGGTTTATTTTGTTTTGTTTTATACGTGTTGATTTTTATAACTAGAGCTAATTCCTGATCATCAATGCCCTGTTGGGTAAATTGTATAAACCCAGAGTCACAGATGGGTGCTCACAAGGTGAATTGGCCCCTTATCTTGTTTTATTTAACTTGCCAGCCTGAGATTTTAAAAATTCAGAACTTCAGGCCTTTGCAGCATACGTGTTCTCCTGTTTGAGTCAGGTGCCACCCTCCACCGTTTCAGCCTTGTGTGTGATCTGCTGCAGCCCGGAAGGCACTGGCATCTGGGTGCCCGCTGCACCTGTTTGTTGACCTGCTACATGGCAGAACAGTCCACTCGTATACCCCTCACAGGCTTCCTGCAAGCATCCCATGAGTTAACAGACTCAAAAGTGCTTCACAAACAGGGAAACGTGTTGGCGACAACTCCTTTCTTTTCTTAAAAAGGAAAGGAGGGAGGCCAAGGTGAGGATGGTATTGAGTCGACAGAAAAATGATATAAATATTTTGGCTGACGAAGCAGGAGGCGGCTTCAAATATAAGCTGTGCTGTGCTTAGTCGCTCAGTCGTGTCCGACTCTTTGCAACCCCATGGACTGTAGCCCACCAGGCACCTCTGTCCATGCGATTTCCCAGGCAAGAAATGCTGGAGCGGGTTGCCATTTCCTTCCCCACATATATAAACTAAAGAGAAAAAAATGGAGTCAAGTGATGCTCCGCTCCCCAGTCTGCTGTGGAAACCACAGGAACACTTGCTTTCTAGTGAGGTGACGTTCTGTGTTAGGGATGGAATCTCTGATTCCCAAGGACAGTCCTGCTCATGGAGGGGAGGGGAATCCAGGGAGAAACCAAATCTGGTGTCTCTCCCGTAGGTGGAAATGACTCCTAACAGGTGGAGGAGGTCCGAGTGGCCGTCAGCAAGCCCTTGGCTTGTAGTTTGCTGGTAACATTAAAAATCAGAAGCTGTTTTGGCTCTTTTTCTGGATGTGTTATTGTCTAAGACAGTGTGCCCGAGGGGCCAGCCCTTCTCAGTTCAATTCAGTTGCTCAGTCATGTCTGACTCTTTGTGATCCCATGGACTCCAGCACACCAGGCTTCCCTGTCCATCACCAACTACCAGAGCTTGTTCAAACTCATGTCCACCGAGTCAGTGATGCCTTCCAACCGTCTCATCCTCAGTTGTCCCCTTTTCCTCCTGTCTTCAATCTTTCCCAGCATCAGGGTCTTTTCCAATCAGTCAGTTCTTTGCCACAGGTGGCCAAAGTATTGGAGTTTCATCTTCAGCTTCAGTCCTTCCAATGAATATTCAGGACCGATTTCCTTTAGGATTGACTGCTTTGATCTCCTTGCAGTCCAAGGGACTCTGAAGAGTCTTCTCCAACATCATATACAGTTCAAAAGCACCAGTTATTCGGAGCTCATCTTTCTTTATGTTCCAACTCTCCCATCCATACGTGACTACTGGAAAAACCATAGATTTGACTAGATGGACCTTTGCTGGCAAAGTAATGTCTCTGCTTTTTAATATGCTGTTTAGGTTTGTCATAACTTTTCTTCCAAGGAGCAAGTGTCTTTTAATTCCATGGCTGCAGTCACTGTCCGCAGTGATTTTGGAGCCCAAGAAAATACAGCCTGTCCCTGTCTCCATTGTTTCCCCATCTGTTTGCCATGAAGTGATGGGATGATCACTTTGAACGAAGATGCCATGATCTTCGTTTTTTGAATGTTGAGTTTTAAGCCAGCTTTTTCACTTCTCTTTTATTTTCATCAAGTGGCTCTTTAGGTTTTCTTTGCTTTCTGCGATAAGGGTGGTGTCATCTGCATATTCCGCTTTGAGCCGCCTTCTGGTCATATTCCCACCAGCCGCAATATTCTTAAAGAGAATTGAGAATGGGAATTTTTATCTGGTGAAATTTTGCCGAGAATTTGTTTGGGCTCAGAGTTTTGCGAGATGAGGGGACGTAACCAGAACCCTTGGAATACCCAGAGACAATAATTAAAGGCATTTTGGATGCTGGAGACTTAAAAAAAAAATTTCATCAACTGGGGAAAAAATAACTATAAAAATTTCAGTGTATTTATGTGGGTTTTTTTTTTTTTTTAAATAATGTATGCTAGAAAAGCAGAAAGTGAAACTGATCTGAAGTAAAACTGAAACTGTCCTGAAAATGAGGCCTCAGGTAAGGGAAACTTCCCTGGGGTGCTGCTAGCTCCAGGTGGAGTTTGTCGTGAGGCTCGTCTTTCTGGATCACCGGAGTCTAGAGCTAACAAGGCTCACGGAGATGACTGATGTCTGTGCCTTCCTGTACGTACTGGTAACCACCAGCCACGTGTGGCTGTTGAGCAGTTGAAATGTGGCTAACCTGAACTGAGATGCGCTGTAAGTATAACAATTCACACTGGGTTTTGTTTTACTTATTTATTTTTTGTGTTGAATTGTCATATTTCTCTTCTATAGATCCAGATCTTAAAGAGTCAGTAGGAAAAAGAAGAAATAACTGTAGAAGATCTCAGTCATTATTTTTAAAAATAAGATTAAAATGATAGTATTTTGCATGTTGTGTTAAATAAGATATTAAACATTTCACTTGTTTTTATTCTCAGTTTTTTTACATGTGGCCACTAGAAAATTTGAAATTACCTAATGATTTATATTCCATTTCTGTTGGACCATACCGATCTAAGGCAACCTGAACCCCCCAGACAGAAGGAGTAGCTTGTTCTGGAGGGTTAGGTCACAGGGCAGCTTCATCGGCTCATTGGACAGACGACAAGACTGAAGAGTTTGGGATGGAGAAAGGAAGATGATGTAGTGGTATGCTGCTAAGTCACTTCAGTTGTGTCCGACTTTGTGCGACCCCATAGACGGCAGCCCACCAGGCTCCCCCGTCCCTGGGATTCTCCAGGCAAGAACATTGGAGCGGGTTGCCATTTCCTTCTCCAATGCATGAAAGTGAAAAGTGAAAGGGAAGTCACTCAGTTGTGTCCAACCCTTAGCGACCCCATGGACTGCCGCCCACCAGGCTCCCCCGTCCATGGGATTCTCCAGGCAAGAGTACTGGAGTGGGTTGCCATTGCCTTCTCTGGATGTGGTGGTGTAGGAATCAGCATAACGGGGTGGTTAAAATGGAGGGGTCATGGGAACTTGAGAGAGAGACAGACGGAGAGAGTGAGATACTAGTAATTTGGGGGAGGGAATTAAAATGCTTGCCACTTTCCTTATCCATTCCCCTAAACATTAGTTAAACACTTTGGAAAAAAGTAAACCTAACAAGATGAACAATAACAAATGTGAAAGATCGCCCCTGACGGGTTTTCTGATTGCCAAAGGAATTTCAGCCTATTTAGTCTTCTAGGGTCTTTTTGAATCAGAGTACACAATTCAGGACTGGTTTGGGCATAGAAATCCAGGTCCCTTTCGGGTCTGTGGGTTTTGGATCCCAGGGGGGCTGGAAGCCATTCTCTTACTAAGTGAAATCTGCTCCCTGTAATGATTTGGGAAGCAAGGCTTCTAGAAAACCCAGAGGGCATATTGCCTAGTGGACAAAGCTGGCAGGGTGAGAAGGTCACCTAGCTCCCCTGACTTAGGGACGTGGAGGAGGGTGACTAACCTTGCGGGAAGCAGCGAAGCTAAACTTGAACCTGGGCCCACCTTTCCAGCCTGGTTCTCCCACTGTTAGTGTTTTGAAAGGAGTTTGAGCAATGCATTGGAAATTCAGCCTTGCAAGTTTTTGTTCTTTAATCAAGAACTCTTTCTGTCAAAAGGCTGAAGTTTAGCGTTCTATCTCACTTGATTTTTGCAAAGTAGGATTTGTCTGCCTTGAACTATAATCATTGCACATTTATTGACTTGTTATATGCCAGGCACTGGGTTAAGCATTTAACATCTGTTATCTCATTTAATACCACCACCCTGGAAAGCAGGGATTTTTCTTTTCTTTCTTTTAATATATGAGAGAATTGAGACTGAAGTAAATGGAATTGGCCAGTGCTTAGCTGTCAGTCGTGTTCTACTCATTGCAACCCCATGGACTGTGTAGCCCACCAGGCTTCTCTGTCCGTAGGATTTTCCAGGCAAGATTACTGGAGTGGGTTGCCATTTCTTTCTCTAGAGGATCTTCTCGACCTAGGAACTGAACCCGAGTCTTCAGTATCTCCTACATTGCAGACTGTTCTTTACCTGCTGAGCCATCAGTGATTCAAATTCAGATGGATGCCAGATTCCAGGCTCACAGCATTCCTTTGAGGAAAGTGAAGTATCGGCCAAAATGTGGAGTTGGTGACTGGCTGGAACCTGAACCCCATTAGATGTTCTGCCCATGCCCTGTCCCAGACCTTACCGTGGGGGGTTGTCTGAACTGTGCTGTCATGGGAAGTGGCCCTCCCTACTCCGAGGACCTTGTATGGCACTTGCCGTCTCCTATTCTTCCGCTCCCAGCTCGCCTCGGTGGACCTGGACTGTGTGTTTCATGCGCACAGAGCCTTTAATACCGCGTTTGAAAACAGTTGCAGAAGGTTTGCTGTAATTAATTACATTTGACATACTTGGAATCGGGGCCTCCTGGATTCAGAATGCAAATTTATGCCCAGACAGATGTAAGGTATGCTTGGAGCCAAGAGCTCTGGCATGTCCCCGCCAGGCCTGCAGCGTCGCTCACTGCCCTGATGGGAATGTCATCACAGGCAGTGAGTGGGAGAGGCAGGACTCAAACTCGGGGGTACCAGGAGCCCACAGGCTTTTGGAGGAAAAATACCGCTGAGCTTTAAGGCAGGAATTGTGGTCTCTAGTCTGAGCCCTGCTCCTAATTCAGTCGTGGTTGGGGGAATCTCTTTTTCCCTCTTTGGGCCTCAGTTTCCCCCACTATACAATATAAAGACTTAGGCTAGGTGGTCCATTGGGTGGTCTCAGAAAGTACGTGCTGTTAGTTTGTTCAGGGGCAAGCGGGCAATTAATCAGGAAGTCAGAGCTTGGGATGCTTGCTTTTGGGAGTATCAGCCATTGAGGTGAGAAAGGCTTGTAATTGGTAGGTAAATAGGAGGCTGGTGGAACAGAGTGGTGTACGAGACAAGGCCTGGTATCTAGACAAGACGTTGCTAGTTTCCAGGGCTCCACATAGAGAAGTTACTTATTCCGCATCAGCCCCTCCTCCGACCCATGTGTACTCATCTCACCATCTGTATTAGGTATCTATTACTGTATAACACATTAGCTCAAGACTTAGTTGCTTAACAGAGCAATAGTCGTTTATTGTCTCTCATGGTTTCTGTGGGTTGAGAATGTGGAAGTGACTCAGTTGGTCAGTCTGGTTCAGGGTCTCTCAGTGGTTGTGGCCAGATGGCTGGGGCTGGGGCCATCTTAAAGGGCTCTCCAGTCATGTTTGGTGCCAGGGCTTGGAAGTCTCAGAACAGCTGGGGCTCCTGGAATATCCCTCCATCTATCCATCATCCCTTCACCTTCCCACCCACTGATCTGTCTATTTATATGTGTCTTTCTATCCATCTATCTACTTTATATACGTATATCTTTCTAATCTGTCCATCTGTGTATCCAATCTATATCTATCTAATCCATCTTTCTACCTTTCCATGTATCTCTGAGTGGTCTCTCCAGCATAGAGATACCTGACCGGACTTCTACATGGCACCTTGAGGCTCTGAAGGCACGTGTCCTATGAAGGCATAGAGTCAAGCAGTTGCAGCGTCTCCTTGAATGATCTAGCCTCAGACCTCATGCAGCACAACTTCCAAGTTAGTCTTTTGGTTGAAGCATTTGTAAAAGTGTGCCCCAGTTCAAGAGGTGAGACATAAACTCCGCCTCTCCATGGAGTTGTGTCAGCATCACGCTGAGTATGTAGGATGGGATATGTATATCGATGTGGCTCTTTGGAAAACACAGGCTGACATTCCATCTGTCTACTCACCAACCCGTCTGTCTAGCTGGTCACCTATCCATCCTTCTCTCCACAGACCCATTCATCCACCCACTTCATCTTTCCATCCTTTAGATGTCTGTCCTTCCTGAAGACTATCTGCTTATCCATCCATCCCATTCAGTCACCAAACAAATCTCGAGCAACCTGATATGAGCCAGGGACAGCTCAGTTCAGTTCAGTCACGTCCGATTCTTTGACACCCCATGGACTGCAGCACGCCAGGCCTCCGTGTCCAATACCCACTCCTGGAGCTTACTCAAACTCATGTCCATTGAGTTGGTGATGCCATCCAACCATCTCATCCTCTCGTCCCCTTCTCCCGCCTTCAATCTTTCCCAGCATCAGGGTCTTTTCCAGTGAGTCAGTTCTTCACATCAGGTGGCCACAGTATTGGAGTTTCAGCTTCAGCATCAGTCCTTCCAAAGAACACCCAGGACTGATCTCCTTTAGAATGGACTGGTTGGATCTCCTTGCAGTCCAAGGGACTCTCAAGAGTCTTCTCCAACACCACAGTTCAAAAGCATCAGTTCTTCAGTGCTCAGCTTTCCTTATAGTCCAACTCTCACATCCATTCTTGACTACTGGAAAAAGCATAATATTGACCTTTGTTGACAAAGTAATGTCTCTGCTTTTTAATATGCTGTCTAGGTTTCTCATAGCTTTTCTCCCAAGGAGCAAGTGTCTTTTAATTTCATGGCTGCAGTCACCATCTGCAGTGATTTTGGAGCCCCCAAAAATGAAGTCTCTCACTGTTTCCATTGTTTCCCCATCTATTTGCCATGAAGTGATGGGACCGGATGTCATGATCTTCGTTTTCTGAATGTTGAGCTTTAAGCCAACTTTTTCACTCTCCTCTTTCACTTTCATCGAGAGGCTCTTTAGTTCTTCTTTGCTTTTTGCCATAAGGGTGGTGTCATCTGCATATCTGAGGTTATTGATATTTCTCCCTGCAGTCTTGATTCCAGCTAATCAGCTGAATGATATTGGGCAAGTTACTTCCTTGTGCCTTCATTTCCTCACCAGTAAATAAACATGACAGGGACAGCTAGGTACTTTCAATAATGAACTAACGGAGCGAATGAAACTAACGTTTATTGAGACTCTACTCAGCATTAGTCCTTCTGTTCTCAAAGTAATGCCATTATGTAGAATTATTATCATGTTTATTTACTGGTGAAGAAACCAAGGCACAAAGAACTAATTTGCCTAAGGTCATTCAGCTGATTAGTGTCTGAGCCAGAAGGTAAACCCAGGACTTTCTCATCACCCTGTCCCAGGTTATTTCCATTCTGTTTCTGAGTATGAAATGGCTGTCCAAGAGTTGGTTTTACTCTTCTCTTCTTTTTTTTCTAAGTAAAAATAGGTTCCTTTTCCCCCTGATTATAGAAAAATATGTTCATTACAAAAATATTCAAGCATACAGAAAAGCAAGATTTTTTTAAAAACACCCCAATTCCTACCACTGTTTACATTTTGATGAACATTATTTAAATATATATGTAAATGTTTAGAGAAGTGAGACTATATTCTCCATGCTGTTCAGTAGCCTGCCTTCTTTTTTCATTTTAAAACTCACTGGTAACCTTTTTCATCAGTAAATTTGTTATTACTCTGCTGCCTGCATTGTGTTTCTACTGTGTATACGTCCTCAAAATCAGTGCCTGCAGGATTTTGGTTATTTCTGACCCTTTTGCATTTGATTTTACCTTCATTTGTATGGTACTCTCCTTGACATCACTTATGAAGCGGTCAATAGCTGAATCATGGCATGTTCACATTATACAGGTCGCACAGTTTACGTTTCTACCAGGACATTGTGAGTGCTCACTGCACAGTGTGGCCGTCACCTTGTGTTGCCAAATACCTTTGATGTCCCAGTGGACAAATTAATGAGGCTGAACATCTATTGGTATATTTTATTAGCTGCTTGTGTTTCTTCTTTTGTGAATTGCCTGTTCAAGCATTTTGCCCTTTTTTCTTTTGGGGTGTTTGTTTTTCCCTTTTTTTCTTTTTAAAAAAAAAAAAGGTTTTTGGATTTTAGAGATATTGACTCTTTGCTATTTAAATTCTGAGGTTTTCGAAAAAATATTATTTAGTGATGGTTAAATAAAATGTTTTGTTTTTAATATTTACATTTTGGTGTTTTGGATTCTATTTTTTGTGTATGTCACGCTTGAAAAGACATTAAGAATCTAATGAATCTGGCTAAATGAATTTGATTTTAATGCATTTAACATTAATTAATTAAAAGACATTAAGAATTCATAGTGAAAAGGCAGCCTGCAGAATGGGAGAAAGTAGTTGTAAATTCAATATCTGGTAATAGGTTAGTTTCCAAGATACATAAAGAACTCCTACAACTTAGCAACCACAGCAATAACAAATAATAAAATAATAATAATAAATAGCAAATAATAAAATCCAACTTTAAAAAAACTGGGTAAAAGACTTGAATAGACATTTCTCCGAAGAAGATATGCAGATGGCCACCAAGCATATGAAAATGTGTTCAATATCACTAATCATTAGAGAAACACAATTTAAAAACAATGAGATATCATTTTGCACCCATTAGGATGGCCGCTATCAGAAAACAGAAAATAAGGGTTGGTGGAAATGTTGAGAAATTGGTAACCCTTATGGATTGTTGATGTTGCTGCTGTGAAAAACAATATGGAAGTTCCTTAAAAAGTAAAAATAGAATTACCGTATGGTCCAGTAATCCTACTCCTGGGTATCTATCTGAAAGAATTTAAAGCAGGATCTCCTAGAAATACTTGTACATCCATTTATTCACAGTAGTCAAGAGGTGGAAGTAACTCATTTGTTCTTTATGAATGGATAAAGAAAATGTAGGATGGACATACAGCGGAACATTATTCAGCCTTTAAAAAGAAGGAAACCCTGTCATATGCTTCGGTATGGATAAACCTTGAGGACGTTATGCTAAAGGAAGTAAGCCAGTCTCTAAAACACAGATATTGTATGATTCCACTCATGTGAGGCATCTAAAGCAGTGGAGCTCATAGAAACAGAAAGTAGAATGGTGGTTGACAGGGGTGGGGGAAGGGGAAAATGCAGCGGGGATGTGTAGTGGGGACAGGGTTTCAGTTTTGCAAGTTGGAAAAGTTCTAGACGTCTGTTGCACAACACTGGGGATGTACTTAGCTCCACTGAACTACACACTTTAAAATGTTTAAGATGGTTTTAGAAAAAAATTAACATTTATTTAACTTAACCAATAAGCAGTTTGTCTTGTTGGAACATACACACAAGAAATACTTGTACTTCTGTACCACTGGAAATGTGCATAAGTGCTCACAATAGAATACCTGCAAACAACACAAAAAGGTTTTATAGAAATAGTCACCATTTTTAAAAATTAATTTTTATTGGCGTATAGTTGCTGTACAATATTGTGTTAGTTTCTACTGTACAGCAAAATGAATCAGCAGAATGTGTACATGCGTGTGCCTGCATGCTGAGTTGCTTCAGCCCTGTCTGACTGTTTGTGACTCCATGGACTGTAGCCCGCCAGGCTCCTCTGTCCATGGGATTCACCAGGCAGAATATTGGAGTGGGTTGCCATTTGCTCCTGCAGGGGATCTTCCTGACTCGGGTCAAACCAGCATCTCTTACGTCTTCTGCATTGACAGCAGGGTTCTTTACCACTAGCGCCACCTGGGGAGCCCATATGTATACATATATCCCTTCTTTTTTGGATTTCCTTCCCATTTAGGTCCCAACAGAGCATTGAGTAGACTTCCCTGTGCTATATAATAGGCTCTCATTAGTTATCTATTTTATACATATTATTGGTAGTTTATATATGTCAGTCCCAGTGTCCCAGTTCATCCCACCCCGCCTTCCCCTTCGGTATCCAAAGGGTTCTAAGTCTGTCTCTAGAAACAGTCACCTTTATTATTTCTATTATTTCATGTAAGTTTTGTTTTCTTACATTTAAATTGTTCGTCCATCTGGAATGTATTTGTTTTAATACATTAAAGGGAATAGAGAGGGGCATAGGGATCAGGCGCTATATTTCTTTTCAAATGGTGAGCTGCTTGCTGCAACATCAATAATTGAATGATCCATCTTTTCCTCCCCGATTTGAAATGCCATTTTAGTCTTAAATTTCCATATACTTAGGTCTATTTCTGGACTCTTATGTTCTCTGGCTGTACAGGTATAGCACTGTCTTAATTTGATCACTTTAAACGTTAATCATGTTTTAAGAACAGGCTTATAAACTAGCATATAAATTGCCACCTGCAGTGCTTACCATATTGGGGCAGCTTTCTGGTGGGCTCTTCTGATTGGGCAGGCTCTCATTGATGCCCACACTGGCATCAGTGCCATTATAGATAAGGTTAGGTAACTTGCCATAGGTAGGTAATTGGTGCTTTCGTTCACCACTGGGGCGTGGCAGAGTGGAGATTGGAGCCTGAGTCTGAGCAACTTTAGAGGCTGTGGAGCTCCTTTAACAACGTGCTGTGTCTTTGGATGCACAGGTATCTTCCAGTAGAGCTCATCCATACCTTGATCCTCATCGTGCCTGGCATAGAGTGGTGCTAGTACGTGCTTCTTGAACTGAAAGGGAAGCAATTCATGGCTTATCCGAAACAGGTATTATTAAACAGATTATTCCCTGGCTGCAGTTAGATGTATGCTAATGTTTGTTTTAATAAATTAATTTTTAAATAATTAAAGTAACCTAATGATATTACAGATAAATCAGCAAGTAGAGAAAAAAAATTGCGCTAAATATTTTCCAGCCCCTATATATTCACTGTTTTGGTACATTTCCTTCTAATTACTTAATAAGCATATTTTTTATTGTTTGAATGATAATGAATTAGAGTTCTGCCTCCTGTCTTTTCCTTCTCCCAGTTTTTCTTTGTCTTCATAATCCATCATTTTTCAAGATTGCTCAGTAGTCACAGAAGAGAGCAAAAATAGTTTACTTAACCCATAGGCTGTTGGTGAACATTTAAGTTGGTCGTTTTTTTCCTCTTTTATAAAATTAGGCTGTAAAAGGTGCTTTCCTGGTGGCCCAGTGGTTGGGATTCCACCTTGCAGTGCAGCGGACACTAGGTTGATCCCTGGTCCCGGAAGATCCCTCATGCCTCAGGGCAACTAAGCCCATGGGCCGCAACTGCTGAGCCCAGGTGTTGCAGCTGCTGAAGGCTGCACCTGAAAGCCTGCGCTCCACAGCAAGGGAAGCCACTGCAGTGAGAAAGCCTCGCGCTACAACTAGAGAGTGACCCCCACGTGCTGCAACTAAAGAAAGTCCGTATGCAACAGCAAAGCCCTGGCACAGCCATGAATAAATACAGTTAAAAAATTACATTGTAATGAACATCTTATATTAAATATTCTGATATTTTAAAGCCATCCCTTTTGGATATATTCCCAAAGAGGGTCAAGGGTAGATATTAGTTTTGGGTGTTTATTGTCTCTAAGCTTTAGGAACCTCTGTTAATTTGGAAAAGAACTACAGTAAATTCTTCAAACACATGTTTTGTTGACCTTATTATCAGGAAAGGAATTCCTGTTCAATGAGGAAACCTAGAATATATATATATATAAAAGAAAGGATTCCATAATTTCATACTTTTCCAAGATGATGTCTGATCATGTTTATCCTTGTTTATTTATATCAACATGTATTTTTTAGTAAATTAAATGGCAATCCACTCCAGTACTATTGCCTGGAAAATCCCATGGACAGAGAAGCCTGGTAGGCTACAGTCCATGGGGTCGCAAAGAGTCAGACACGACTGAGTGACTTCACTTTTTAAATTTCATTTTATTAGCCAGAATTCTCTAATAATTATTTTTTTCTGCATTTATGTTGATAATCCATTTTCAGATGATGATCCTTTGTCTTTTGACATCCTAAATATCTTCTGAATTATTTCAACCATCCATTAAATATTTGTTCCAACTATGGGTGACAACCCTTGACAGGTGCCAAGGTGTTGAATCAATATGGATTCCCTTCACAGCCATTTGTAATGTGCTGTGGAAAGTGCTTAGTGCCCTGAAACTGGATACTGAGGGTGTTTGGTGGAGGGAAGGATGAATCCTATTAAAATCCTGGCAGCTTTCTGAAGGAAGTGGCATTTGTGCTTGGCTTTGAAGGATAGATAGGGCTTTCAGGTCTAAAAAAAATCTGTAGGAGAAAGGATAGAGCAGTGTATTTGGGGCCAGTGAAGTAGAATGAATCACCAAAGATGAACTTAACTTTTAGTGAGTTTTTAGTGTCAAGTATGGTGGTGGTTTTGGAGAAGGCGATGGCACCCCACTCCAGTACTCTTGCCTGGAGAATCCCATGGACGGAGGAGCCTGGTGGGCTGCAGTCCATGGGGTCGCTAAGGGTCAGACACGACTGAGCGACTTTACTTTCACTTTTCACTTTCATGCATTGGAGAGGGAAATGGCAACCCACTTCAGTGTTTTTGCCTTGAGAATCCCAGGGACGGGGGAGCCTGGTGGGCTGCCGTCTATGGGGTGGCACAGAGTCGGACACGACTGAAGTGACTTAGCAGCAGCAGGGAACAGTATTTACACCTAACCACTTGTGATACATTGTGATAATTCCTATTCTGTTTTTTAAAAATACTGGCTGTGACTCTTTAAAATGATTTCAAGACCCAACAGTGGGTCACGACCTGCTGTTTGAAAACTGCTTCCGTTGTGGCTCAGCTGGTAAAGAATCCTCCTGCCATGTGGGAGATCTGGGTTCTGTCCCTGAGTTGGGAAGATCCCCTGGAGAAGGGAAAGGCTACCCACTCCAGTATTCTGGCCTGGAGAATTCCATGGACTGTATAATCCATGGGATCGCAACGAGTCGGACACGACTGAGCGACTTTCACTTTTTCACTTTCACTTACATATACATATGTACTCACAGAAATAAAGCAAAAGCAGGGAACAGTATTTGTACTTAACCACTTGCAGTACATTGTGATAATTCCTATTCTGTTTTTTAAAAATAACTGGCTGTGACTCGTTAAATTGATTTCAAGACCCAACAGTGGGTCACGACCTGTTGTTTGAAAACTGCTAGCCTGAAGGACCCTGAAAACCTGGCATCAGATTCTCCTGCCATGACCTCCCAGCTGTCCTGAGGAAGTGGAACCCCGAGCTTCTTTCTCCCTCCTGTCCAGCAGGTGAGGAATAAATCGGGTACATCCTGCCTGCCTGCCTGGCTCCCCTGTCCTCGTGATGAATGGTGATTTTTGTCACTTCTCGTTGAAGATGTGAATGCCTGAAGCAGGCAGCTGTGGAGCTCCTGAGTTGGTGAGCTGAACTTGATGATGAGCTTGGAGCAGTTTCCAACACTGATTAGAAGGCTCAGGGGTTCCAGTGAGCCACAAGGAGCAAAATCATTAATGGAGATTATCTCAGAGGGGTATAGGAGTATAGGTCTATTTTTCTTCATTGAACTTGAACCTCTTTCATAATAATAGAGTGAGTTGACAAAATGCTTTTTGAAGAATTTACTATATTTCTTTTCCAAATCAACAGATTCAGAAAGCTTAGTACTAGTAATCACCTATGTAAGGAATGACCAAAACTCTGGGTGTGTGTGTATATTATGGAAATGTGTTGAACTAATATCGCTCCTTGGCCCAATAATCCATCTTTGGGAATATATCCAAAGGAGAGGATTTTAAGATATCAAAATATTTTGTGTATGAAGATGTTCCTTGCAGTGTAATTTTACATAAGCCCAGCGTTAGGTCTGGTAGGAGTACACAGCATGGGACCAAGCACAGCTCCTGTTGCTGCTCTGGTCCCAGGAGAAACAGTCAGAGGTGACTGCTCTGAGAAGCAGAGTGACTAAGGATGAACACTTTATAGTTAGGCTGTGCTGTGTTTATTAGTCCCTCAGTCGTGTCCGACTTTGCGACCCCATGTACTGTACCAACCAGTCTCCTCTGTCCATGGGATTCTCCAGGCAAGAACACTGGAGTGGGTTGCCATGCCCTCCTCCAGGGGATCTTCCCAACCCAGGGATCGATTCCAGGTCTCCCGCACTGCAGGCGGATGCTTTAACATCGGAGCTGTCAGGGAAGCCCATAGTGAGGCTGCTGCTGCTGCTGCTGCTGCTGAGTCGCTTCAGTTGTGTCTGACTCTCTGCGACCCCATACGCGGCAGCCCACCAGGCTCCCCCGTCCCTGGGATTCTCCAGGCAAGAACACTGGAGTGGGTTGCCATTTCCTTCTCTAGTGCATGAAAGTGAAAAGTCAAAGTGAAGTTGCTTAGTTGTGTCCGACTCTTAGCGACCCCATGGACTGCAGCCCACCAGGCTCCTCTGTCCATGGGATTTTCCAGGCAAGAGTACAGAGTGGGGTGCCATTGAGGCTACCTGGTTTCAAAACCCAGATCTGCCCCTTTTAGACCACATGCCTCTGGGAAAATTACTTAACCTTCTTTGTGTCAGTTTCCTCATCTGTAAAATGGGTTTGGTGAGAATTAGATAAGGAAGTACTGACAACACTAGAACAGTGCTCGACACATTAAGTCCCGCATAAGGCTAAGCTTGGCTAATTAATTGTTTTGTTTTTTTTCTCCTTGCACAGAAGATGGAGACTTTGTATAGGTTCACTTGTCATGTGTCTGCGCCCATTTAGGGAATAGGACATAGAGAGTGGAAGGACCATAGGACTGGATGTGAAAGATGGAACGTTGAGACTTTATCAGACTTTAGCTGAGTTTAGGGCATTATTTTCCCTGTTGGAAACATTGTTGTCTGAAATAAAAGATAACAAGCCTTTTTCTGCTCTGCTTTGCAGAATTGCCATGAGGATTGGCCAGGGGGTGGGGGTGGGGTGAAACATCCATCAAATGAAGAGATTAAATTTTAGGGACGTCCAGTGGGTTTATTGTGAATTTTGTCTCTGGTTGGTAATGGGTTCCGTGGATAGCCCATAGTGTAGTGGGAAAGAGGTGCTGAGATTGATTGGTGATGTCTGCCGCTGGAAGGCAGCGTGGTGAAGGTTCAGCTCACCTTTGCTACCTCAGGGCTGCATGGCTTCCTGGGCCCCACCTAATCTGTGGCTGGGTGGTTCTGTGGTTATTGAGGAATTGAATTAACTGTGTAGTACTGTAACCAGGAGATGGGAGGCCATCTTTTCCAATTATATACATTAAAATATCTTAAAGCTGTGATAATGAAATGTGGGTGGAACTGGCATAGACATTGAACAGGAAGATAAATAGAACAGATTACAGTCCAGAAACAGACCCAGTGGATCCTGCTGTGTATAAACTTTAGTTCTAGTACCACCTTATTTTGGATAACGTTGCTTTTAAGATCATTTAGTAAACATCTCTCCCAATTGTCTCGTTTTCAAAATTCTCATTTGTCTTTCTCTTATACTGTACCAGATGAACTTGAGAATCACTTTCTTCAAGGTAAAAATTGCCTTGTTACTGGAATCTCATTAAATATGTGTATGCACTTAACCTGAGTGGGAAGGGCATACTCCTAGTACCGTGTTTTTCTGCCTAGCAACAGGGTCTCTATGCATTCACGTTCCTTTATACGACTCTCAGTAAAAGTCTGTAGTTTGCCCCATAAGTTTTGAACTTTTATTTCTAAATATATTCCTAGGTATTTGATATTTTTGACTGCAGTTGTAAGTGGGATAATTTCCCTCATTGTATATTTTACCTAATTAACGCAAGTAATAAAAAAACTACCAGTTTTTACGTGCTGGTTTTTTTGTTGTAATGTATAATGTCCTGTATTGTCTTCTCAGTTCCAGTGGTTTCTTGTGGTTTCTAGGTAGGTGATAATATATGCAAACAATACTAATTTCCCTTCTTCTTCTACAATATTGTCCTTTTTTTCCTCCCATATAGTATGGGTTGACTAGATCTTCTAGAGCCATTTGCATAATTGTGGGGATAGCAGGTATTCTTGTATCATCTTATTTCTTATTTTAGTGGGACGCATTCTAGCGTTTCATAATCAAGTTTGAAGTTTTATTTTGGTTTCCGATGTATATTCTTTATCACTGAGTAAGTATCTTTCTGAGTTGCTAAGAGTTAGTTTCTCTTTCTTTCTCTTTCTCTGTCTCTCCCTCCCTCCTTCTCTCTCCTTCTTTTTAAAGTTGTTTCAAGATGAAGCTGAGTGGTATGATTTAGGAGTGATTTTTACTTTTCTGTGTTTGAATTTTTCCTTTGCAGTGGAGTATGAATCAGACCCTCCCCCACTATAAAGCTCTTTAGTAATGGGGGGGAGAGGGATGATGAATTTTTAACAAATGTCTTTTCATTATGTACCCAGATGGCCATATGTTTTTCTTACTTTGATCTGCTGATGTGATGAATTATATTAATAGATTTCCTAATATTAAACCATCCTAGAAGGAACCCATTTTGTTCATGGTGTTTCATTATTTTAATACATCCTGAGTCCATTTTGCAGTGTTTTGTGTCTATATTCATTGGTGAGATTGTCCTGCAGTTTTATTTTTGGTGTCTGTTTTTGGCATTTTTTTTAATGCGAGGTTTGCTAGTACAGTGGGTTGTAAATTGGAAAGCTTTCCATCATTTTCAATGATCTGGAACAGGAGGATAAATACATTTCAGATTGTGTTCCTGTTGGTGGTGGCTGCTGAGACTGCTGTGTTGAGAAGGATTCTGAGTCCCTGTCATGTGTAAACAATTTAGTGTTTTGGAAGAGTGTAGGAAATCAGAGTTTAAGCATGCATGCCAGATGTTTATTTGTAGTCCTTGCCAGGAATGATTTATATTGCACGGGAATTATCTATCTTTTGAAAGTTTAAAAAGACTTGTCTTTAAAACTTTCTATCTTTTTAGGCTTTAGAGATAATTATTTTCCACTGTTTCCCTTTCTTTAATAACTTTTTGGCTTTTGCTCTTGTTGAAATAGTTTGGGTCATTCATATTTTCCTAGAAATTTATTTATTTCATCAAGAATTTGAATTGTATTTGCATAGACCAGAATGTGTGTGTGTGTGTGTACATATATATATATATATATATATATATATATATAGTGTTTTCTGTTTATATTTCATTTGACTTTCTTGTATTTTTTTTTCCTTTAGTTTTTGGTTGAATACTAATATCCAGGCCTGCTTATTATTTTTATATCCTACCACTTAAAATTTTAAAGTTATTTATCAATTCTAGCTACTTTAAATATTTCTAAATTATTATATATATGTGAAATAAATCCACCCTTCTACTTTCTTTAGATTTTTAAAAAATGGAATCCTTAGCTCTTTATTTTTTTCTGTTTAGTAATAAAAGTACTTAATCAATGAATTTTCCTCTGAGTACATTTTTGGTCACATTCCATAGACCTTACTGTGAAGTATTGTTACTATTTTTTCCTCTAAATATTCTGTAATTTTAGTTTTGATGCTCTTTAGCCTGCAGATTATTTCAAAGTATCATTTAAATTTTTGTGAGTCCCTTTTTTACACTGCTGTTTATTTTTATTCATTTTTAGTTTACTGTAAGAGAATGTTGCTAGTGTTAGTTCTGCTTTTGGTTATTTATAGACATTATTGGATTCCTTTCTAAGTATTAGTTTGTGCAAATATTTCATTTGCTTGTAAAAGTAGTAATTTCCACTTTTTTTGTTGTTCTTCAGTCTCTAAGTCATGTCTGACTCTCTGTGACCTCATGGACTGCAGCACACCAGACTTCCCTGTCCTCCAGTGTCTCCTGGAGTTTGCTCAAATTCATGTTCATTGAGTTGGTAATACTATCTAACCATCTCATCCTCTGCCACCACCTTCTCCTTTTGTCTTCAATCTTTCCCATCACCAGGGTCTTTTCCAGTGAGTGGGCTCTTTGCATCAGGTGGTCAAAGCATTGGAGCTTCAGCTTCAGCATCAGTCCTTCCAATGAAAATTCAGAGTTGATTTTCTTTAGGATTGACTGGTTTGATCTCTTTGCTGTCCACTTTAAGGGTTTATTATTTGCCATATTCATATATTTCTCAATTTTATATGTCACCAGCATTATTAATTACATTTTTCAGATTCCTTATAGTGCCCCAGTCATGTTGCTTTTCTATTTATATTTTAAGAATTTGAGAATTTCTTACTGTCTTTCCTTACTATGTTTCTGTTGATTTTACCTTTTTTCCTTTATATTTTCCTTTATATTTTTATTAGTTAGATTAGGTTAACAGAAATTTACCTGCTTACTACATTTTATTATGGATTGTACCCTTAATCTGTAAAAATTAGCCCTCCTTGACCTATTTTATAGGGCTTCCCTGATAGCTTAGCTGGTAAAGAAACTGCCTGCAATACAGGAGACCCTGGTTCAATTCCTGGGTCGGGAAGATTCGCTGGAGAAAGGACAGGCTACCCACTCCAGTATTCTTGGGCTTCCGTTGTGGCTCAGCTGGTAAAGAATCCACCCGCAATGCGGGAGACCTGGGTTCAGTCCCTGGGTTGGGAAGATCCCCTGGAGAAGGGAAAGGCTAGCCACTTCAGTATTCTGGTCTTGAGAATTCCATGAACTATATAGTCCATGGGGTCGCAAAGAGTCAGACACGGCTGAGTGACTTTCACTTTCACTTTGACTATTTTATGCTTTCTACTTTCAGTTCTAGTTTTTCTGATTTTTATAATGCTTTTTCTGTTTTCACCTTTAACTTTAGCAAAATTTATAAAGCACTTCCGACTTTGTGTTGTTGGAATTTACCTGATAAAATTTTATATATTTATTTCACTTTTAGCCTTTCTACGCCCTTTCAGTTCAGTTCAGTCGCTCAGTCGTGTCTGACTCTTTGCGACCCCATGAATCCGACTCTTTGCAACGCCAGGCCTCCCTGTCCATCACCAACTACCGGAGTTCACTCAAACTCGTGTCCCATTGAGTCGTTGATGCCATCCAGCCATCTCATCCTCTGTCGTCCCCTTCTTCTGCCCCTAATTCCTTCCAGCATCAGGGTCTTTTCCAATGAGTCAACTCTTTGCATGAGGTGGCCAAAGTACTGGAGTTTCAGCTTCAGCATCAGTCCTTCCAATGAACACCCAGGACTGATCTCCTTTAGGATGGACTGGTTGGATCTCCTTGCAGTCCAACGGACTCTCAAGAGTCTTCTCCAACACCACAGTTCAAAAGCATCAATTCTTCAGCGCTCAGCTTTCTTAACAGTCCAACTCTCACATCCATACATGACTACTGGAAAAACCATAGATTTGACTAGATGGACCTTTGTTGGCAAAGTGATGTCTCTGCTTTTTAATATGCTGTCTAGGTTGGTTATAACTTTCCTTCCAAGGAGCAAGCGTCTTTTAATTTCATGGCTGCAGTCACCATCTGCAGTGATTTTGGAGCCCAAAAAATAAAGTCTGACACTGTTTCCACTGTTTCCCCATCTATTTGCCATGAAGTATGGGACCAGATGCCATGATCTTCATTTTCTGAATGTTGAGCTTTAAGCCAACTTTTTCACTCTCCTGTTTCACTTTCATCAAGAGGCGCTTTAGTTCCTCTTCACTTTCTGCCATAAGAGTGGTGTCATCTGCATATCTGAGATCATTGATACTTCTCCCAGCAATCTTGATTCTAGCTTGTGCTCCTTCCAGCCCAGCGTTTCTCATGATGTACTCTGCATATAAGTTAAATAAGCAGGGTGCCCTGTAACAGTTGCTATATTTCTGTCAGATTGCTTGTAGTTTTTTACATTTAAAAACTCAGAGTCTGAATATCTGTGTCTTTGGGAACTTACCCCTGTTTCTATTTATTATAATACTTAATGTGGCTTTTTTTAACATCTTTTTTCTAATTATAGTTTTCTTTTTGCCAAGTATTTGTGTAACTAAGAAGACATTTTTGACTTCTTTTTATGTAAATGGCATCTTTTAATGAATAGGGCATTTTGTGTTACGTATTTTTTCTCTCAGTACTCTGTGGATGTTCTGTAGTCTTAGGTTGTTAATATTGAAGGAGGTAATCCAGAGGCCACGTGGTATTTCATTTTTGTGGTTGATTCCTGCACCCCATTCCTGACCTTCCTGAATGCCTCTGTCCTATTCTTTTTCACCCTTGAAATCCAGGGTTATTTCGGGCAATATCTGTGTGGTGTCTTTTAATTCATTTGCTGGGCTTCCCTGGTGGCTCAGTGGTAAAGAATCTGCCTGCATCGCAGGAGCCATAGGAGATGCAGGTTTGATCCCTGGGTTGGGAAGATCCCCTGGAGGAGAGCGTGGAAATCCACTCCAGTATTCTTGCATGGAGAATCACATGGATAGAGGAGCCTGGCGAGCTACAGTCCATGCAGTCACAGAGAGTCGGACACGACTGGACAGACTTAGCGTCCACACAAGCAATTCATTAGCTAAATACATGGTATGTACATTCAGTCTACAGACTTAGGTCTTCATAATGGAGAAATTTTTGTTCCATATGTTCCCCTGGTCGCATCTTATTTTGAAATGACATTTAATCATTTATATATCCCTGTTGTTTGTTTTCCATAGTGATCTCTTCTTTTGATGATTTTAACCTCTCTGTATTTATTTCCTCTGAGTTTTGTGAGTGCTTCTCAAGCTTATCCTTTGCATCACATACTCAGTTTTCTGTGCTGATAGTTTGTTTATTACTTCTGATGCTAGTTTTAATTCTTCAATGGCATCATTTGGTTCCTTGTTCTTTCTTCTTAATACCTTGAGTTTCCTTTTCATTTCACTGTGCTCTTATCTTCTTTAATTTTATTGAGGGGACAAAAGAGAGTGTATCTCAAGTTTATTTCCATTTCCTGGAGTAAAACTGTTTTATATGTCCCGTTTCTGCATCTTGAGTGGAAGGCTTATCTCCTCCTTTTTGTTAACACAGTTTTGTTTCATTTGCCCTCCCCTATTTGTGTCATTTATTCATGTTAAATAAGGAAAGCTATGTTTTGGTCTGGTATGTACTTTAAAATGATGTTGGTAACTGCTTCCTTAGATCTTGAGGTGAAAGGGGAGGGCCAGATGGTGAAAGCTGATATGATGGATGAGTGATGGGGCAGCCTGAAGTTGATGGGGCTGTAGGTTTTCTCAGTCTGGGTACCATTGTTTGCTTGAATGGAGCAACACTGTGATGTACCCAGTGGGCTATGCCCAGATTCTTTCCTGATGGGATTGGGGTTGAGTTGAAAAGCTCTACCTGGAAGAAGCTTAGCTGCCACTGGGATTTCTCTGTGGAAATGCCATTAAGGAGGGTTTTCAATAGCTTCTGTCACAGCCCCTCCATCAAACCCCCAGCTGCCTTAGGCTTTCATCTTAGCAATTCTGGGTTGGAATCTCAAGGAGGGTGGCTGTGAGATGATCCACTGGGACGCTCTTTGATTTGTTTCCATGTCCCTAACATCTAGCACAGAGCCTTCAGTAGGCAGCTGTGTGTGTGAAATCGTCTTCTAAATTTTAGGATCTCCTTTTAGTTTCTAATTGTGGTAAAATACTCGCAACATAAAATTGATCATCGTCACCGTTCTTGTGTGTGCCGTTAGTAACGTTAAGTGCATTCACACTGCTCTGCTGTCAATTTCTAGAATTTTCTCATCTTGTAAAACTGAAACTCAGTTCATTAGCCAACTCCTCATCGCCCACTTCTCCTGGCCCCTGGCAACTCCCATTCTACTTTTTGTCTCTGAATTTGACTACTCTGAGTGTCTTATATGAAAGGAATCATACAGCGTGTGTCTTTTTGTGACTGGCTTATTTCACTTAGCATAATGTTCTCAAAAGCTCATTCACGTTGTAGCATGTGTCAGAATCTCCTTCCTTTTTCAGGCTCAGTGATATCCCATTGCATGTATATGCCAAATCTTGTCTGTCTGTATATCTGTGGACACTTGGGTTGCTCCCACATTTTGACTGTCTTGAATAATGCCTCAACGAACATGAGTATAATATTGTCTGTTTGAGATTCTGTTTTCAATTCTTTCGGTTACATACCCAGAAGTGAAATTGCCAGATCATGTAGTAATTCCTTGTTTAATTTTTTGAGAAAACCACCATTTTCCTCCTATTTAAAAACATGATTATGGAAAGTTTCAAAAGTATGCAGAGCAAACAAAGTTGTATAAGGACCCTGCATGCCCGACTGCCCAACTTCAACACCATCAACATATATTGCTATTCTTTCATCATGTGTACTGCCCCCTACTCTGCCCACTTGGTGATCATGGTGGTTGTTAAACTATTACAGCTGATTCAGGAAGAACTTTCATAAGTAAAATGGGCATAAGTAAGTGAAGGGATAAAGGGATTTGTTGTTCGGTTGCTCAGTCGTGTCTGACGCTTTGTGACCCCGTGGACTGCAGTGCGCCAGGCTTCCCTGTCCTTCACCATCTCCCAGAGCTTGCTCAAACTCATGTCCATTGAGTTGATAATGCAATCCAACCATCTCATCCTTTGTCATCGCGTTCTCTTCCTGCCTTCAGTCTTTCCCAACATCAGGGTCTTTTCTAATGAGTTGGCTCTTCGCATCAGGTGGCCAAAGTATTGGAGATTCAGCTTCAGCCTCAGTCCTTCCAATGACTGTTCAGGGTTGATTTCCTTTAGGATTGACTGGTTTGATCTTGCAATCCAAGGGACTCTCAAGAGTCTTTTCCAACCCCACAGTTCAAAAGCATCAATCCTTTGGTGTTCAGCCTTCTTTATGGTCCAACTCTCACATCCACACACTTGTGTAACTCGTATCCCTACTGCAGTGTAGAACCTTTCCGCCTTCCAGAAGGTGTCCTTTGTCAGCTGCCACCTCCTCTCCGAGAGGCAACTGCTGTTCTGATTGCCTTCATGTTAGACTAATTCACCTGGTCTAGATACACAATTTACATTAGCAGTGCCTCCTGCTTTATATCCCTGTGGTCCATCTGTGAGTGTGTTGGTGGTCCTGGGTCACTTGCCGTGCAGGACTCTCTTCTTTCACCTTTTTGCAGGTTTGGGGTTCAAGGTCATGTTAGGTAGTCACTGCCTTTGGGTTTTGTTTTTATTCTGCCTTGCTAGTGTTATAACTTAGGAACCCAATGAAAAAGCCCCAGCATTTCCCCCGCATTTAACACTCATCGCATTTTACTCCTCTTTTACCTATAAAAACAGTTACTCATATATTAAAAAGGTGAGAATTAAAGGAAAATAAATCCATCAGTGTTAACGTCACTTCATAACCATGATTGGTGGTTCTCTGTTAAATCTTTTTTCTAGGTGTACTTTTTTAAAGCTCTCATCATAGTGCAAACAGTTTTATATCCTGCTCTTTTCACCTAACACTGAAACAGTAGGAATTTTAGCCAGCTACACGGACGTCAGCAATCATTTTTATTGGCTCCATAGTTGCTGCAGGGGGTCTGTCATTTGAGCTCTTAAACTGTCTCGCGCTGTACTAAGTCTTATTAACTCATTGGATCCTCACAACGTACCTGTGAAGTACTTACTGTTCCTCTCAATTTACAGATTTGAAATTAGTCACACATTTGGTGAGCAGGGAAGCCGGGAACCAAACCCAGGCATTCTGGCTCCTATCCCCAACACTGAGGCACAGTAATTAACTTCATCATTCCTTTGAGTGGACTGTACAGGGGTCCTTTCCTCCATTTTACAGATGACTAAACTGAGGCACAGAGAAGTGACTTAACTGAGCTGATGTGGCAAGGAACTGACAGAGCTGAGGCTGGAACCCAGGCTCCTGCCTCCTAGCATCATCCTTTCCCACTTTTCTGGAAATCCTCTGCTGTGCTTGGGCGGGGCTAGGTTCTGCCTTGTGTCCAGCACTGCTGCACGGCAGGATCACCCCCTGTTCTTCAAGCTTCTGGTTTTCCTTTCATCCTCATTCTCTGTCATCCTTCCAGCAGCCTCCAGGTCCTCTTGCCTCTCTGGGCCTCACTTTCTTCATCTTTAAAATGGGCATCTCCTCTCTCCTTGTCCTCTGTGGGCCCTGTTGCTTCAGCCCTCCTCTCCTGCACTTGGCCGGCCCGGCGCGTTCCCAGACACTTGCAGGGAACTGTACTTGCGGCTGAGCGAGCATCTGCTTCCCCATCTGGTCCCAACTTTTTCCTTAATTACCCACTGAATTGGCTCTAACAAAACGCTGACAACTTGAATGAGACATTAGCTGATACATCAGCACCCGTGCCAGGGCCTCATGGGCTTTTCCGGGACGTGACGAACTCAGGCCCAGCAAAGCCCCTTGTTCCCTGGCCCGAGTCCCCATCCCAGCTGAGAGGCAGGCCCAGCCAAGGCGCAGGGCCTCCCCGGGGTCCTGCTGCTCGTCAGCGCCGCCTTATCGTGGTGGGACCCCAGGCTTTCTTGCCATCATCTTTGGGGCTGGGTCACAAGCCTGGAGGCAAGATTTGTCCTCCCTTGCGTCACTGCCTTGGTCCTTAGCCCTTCACTTCTTTTGTTCCAAGTTACTCTTTTTCAGATTATTTTTGTTTTGTTCCTAACTAGCCTTGAAGCAGCTGGACTAAGGGTACCGCAGAGCGAGGGACATTGGCTTGGGTTTTCTCGGCCTCAGGGTGCCTCCTGCAGAGCCTTTTGGGGCTTGTTTTTTGCATTCGAGGACTTCCCAGGTGGCGCTAGTGGTAAGGAACCCCCCTGCCAATCCAGGAGATAAGGGTTTGATCCCTGGGTCAGGAAGATTCCCTGGAGGAGGAAATGGCAAGCCACTCCAGTGTTCTTGCCTGGAGAATCCCATGGACAGAGGAGCCTGCAGGGCTACAGTCCATGAGCTTGAAAGAGTCAGATATAACTGAAGTGACTTAGCACGCTCGTTTGTATTCAGATAAGAGGTCTGAGGGGTGTAATATAGACTGTATATTACATTCTAACTTCCTGAGAAGAACAGGTAGAGCTTCCATTTTTTTCATTGTAAGAAGGATAGGTAGAGTCAGCTACCTCAGTGGGGGTGAAGAGCGCAAGTTCGGGGGCCAGCCAACCTGGATTCAGGTCTTGCTTTTACCCTGTGTGACCTTGGGCAAGTTGCTAAACCTCTTTGGGCCTTAGTTTCCTTTTCAGAAACTGGAGATCAGAGAACCCCATGAAAGCTAATTATGAAGATTAAATGAGGTAACACATATAATGCACAGACACATAATAAGTATTCAAATAGTACCTGTTTTTACTTCCTCCTTTTTAAACTCATGTGCAACAGGTGAAGTTTATTATGCTCAGTTTAGGGTGCATGGTCATTTTTGGCTCATTATAACCTTTTCTTGCTTTATTTAGTTACTTCTTTTTATTCTCATTGGCCCCCTCCTGTTTCTCCCCTATCTCCAAGCTATTAATTCTATGTGTTTAACATGCTTTTTTTGTTTTGTTTCTGTGTGTTCTTAAAAAAATGTGTGCTATTTTTTCCTGTGCATGTTTCAAAAATTGATGTCAGTGCCTTAGTGTCTGGATTTCATTCTGTTTCTCACTTTTGTTCCTCAGCTCTGAGTTTTTGAGATCCATCACATTATTTCTAGCTGCTGGGTGTAGCCACCACATTTTTCCCAACCAAGATTCCTTAACTCCCCCCTCCCCACCCCAAATAGAGTTGTGGTGAACTTCCCTGTGTGTGTCCCCATGTGGATCCCCGTAAGACCTTGCCATGTGTGCCCAGGGGTGGAATTTGGTATGGAGAATAGTTGAAGGAAGCAAATAGAATGGATATTCCCATGCCCTGAATTGAATAAAATCCTGATAATTGACCAGTTAACCATCTGCTGAGTTTGCTTTGAACCCCAGCAAAGGACTCTTGTTTTTAAAATTTTTAATTAGAAATCACATGAATACATTTTCTTTGAGAAAGGCTAAAAATGGAAAGGATTCTTTCACCATGCCTCCTATCCTCTTAAGCCCCATTTGCAGGAGTTAAGCACTGGTGATAGTGGACTAAAGCCAACTCATTGGAAAAGACCCTGGTGCTGGGAAAGATTGAGGGCAGGAGGAGAAGGGGGCGACAGAGGATGAGATGGTTGGATGGCATCATCTACTCGTTGGATGTGAGTTTGAGCAAACTCTGGGAAGTAGTGAAGGCCTCCTTCACTAGGGAAGCCTGGTGTGCTGCAGTCCATGGGGGCCCAGATTCAGACACGACTAAGTGACTGAACGACAAATATAGGCACAAATGTGAACCTTTATACTGTTTTACAGCTTAGCTTTTCTCACTTAACAGGATGTCATGAGGGCATTCCACCTTAGCCCCAGCAGATCTACTTCAGTTTTTATCATGCTCTGTATTCCATGTTAAGGATCTATCATAGTTTATGTGGCTAGTCCCTTCCTGATTGGCGTTTGGGATGTAGCCAGTTTTCCGGCTATTTAATAAAATTCTTGTGGTGTTAGTCTGCTGGTGGTGAGTTCCTTTAGCTTTGTACATCTATATTTTTGAGTGCTATTTTTACTAGGTATTTGCTAGGTTGACACATTTTTTTTTTTTTCCTTTCAGTGCCTTAAAGAAGGCCTGCAGCATGTAGACGCTATGCTTATTTCTGTCCATCTTTTTTCCTCTCTTTGTTTTATTACTATTAGTTCCTAAGGCTGTGTCTTCAAGTATGTCAGTCTTTTCTTCTTTAGTATCTAATCTCTTCTTCATGCGTGGCATTGTATTCTTTGTCTGGAGAAGTTTGATTTGTGTCTTTTAAATCAGAAGAGTGGCCACTCACGTGCTCATGCTCTTCCCTACCTTCTTGAATTTATGGAGTATGTTTATGACAGCAGTCTTACTGTTCTTAAAGTCTATCAAGCATGCTATTTTTCAATCTCTTCCTGTTAATTGGTTTTTCTGCTTCTTTCAGGCCTAGTGATTTTTGATTGACAGATGCTGTGACTTTTACATTGTTAAGTGCTGGATGTATTAACCTTCCTTTATTTTGTACTTTATTCTGTTATCATTTTTGTATTAGTTTACTATTGCTGCTGTAACAAATTATCACAATTTTAGTGGTTGAAAGCCACTCAGATTTATTATCTTATAGCCCTGGGGATCAGAAGTCCAAGGTCTCACTGGGCTAAAATCGAGGTGTTGGCAAGGCTCTGTTCCTTCTGGGATCTGTAAGAGTCAGTCTGTTTCCTTTTCCACCTTCTCGAGGCTACCTGCATTCCATGGCCTGGGGGCTCCTTTTCTCCGTCTTCAAAGCCAGCAATGTTGGACAAAGTCCTTCTTACGCTGCCATCTCTCTTCTTCCCTTTTCTCTTTAGAAGGACTCTTTTATTGAGCCCATCCAGATAATCCAGATTATCTCTCCATCTCAAGGTCATCTGACTAGCAAGCCTCGTTTCCTTTGCGTGTATCCTCACATATTCACAGGTTCTGGGGATTAGGATGTGAACATCTTTGGGAGGCCACTCTGCTTACCAGATGCCCTTCCTAGTGGCTCAGATGGTAAAGAATCTGCCTGCAGTGCAAGAGACCTGGCTTTGATCCCTGGGCTGGGAAGTTCCCCTGGAGAAGGGAATGGCTACCCACATCAGTGTTCATGCCTGGAAAATCTCATGGATGGAGGAGCCTGGTGGGCTACAGTCCATGGGGTTCCTAAGAGTTGGACATGACTCAACAACTGAAACACACACATTCTGCCTACCACAGCAGTTAAATTGTTGTGAAGGACAAGAGCTGGGTTTAAGATAGAGGACAGTTTGGCAGACTCTGGTCCATGGGGCCAGTCTGACCTTTTTTGGTGGGGGGACGGGGTCTTAGTTGCAGCATGTGAGGTCTTATTCCCTGACCAGGGATTGAACCTGGGCCCCCTGCATTGGGAGTTGAAGTCTTAGCCACTGGATCACCAGGGAAGTCCTTGGCCTGTCTTGGTAAATACAGTTTTGTTGGAACACAGGTGTGCTCATTGGTTAGCTGTTGCCTGTGGCTGCTTTCATCCTGTAGTGGCCCACAAAGGCTGAAATACTCACTTTCTGGGCCTTTATAGAAAAGGTATTCTGAATCCTGGTCTAGTGCTAATTTTCCCTCACTGTTGTTGTTAACGCTGTTCAGTCGGTAAGTCATGTCTGACTCTTTGCCACCCCATGGGCTGCAGCACACCAAGCTTCCCTGTCCTTCACCATCTCCCAGTTTGCTCAAACTCATGTCCATGAGTTGGTGATGCCATTCAACCATCTCCTCCTCTGTTGTCCCCTTCTCCTCCTGCCTTCAATCTTTCCCAGTATCAGGGTCTTTTCCAGTGAGTCAGTTCTTTGCATCAGGTGGCCGAAGTATTGGGAGTTTCAGCTTCAGCATCAGTCCTTCCAGTGAATATTCAGGGTTGATTTCCTTTAGGATTGACTGATTTGATCTCCTTGCTGTCCAAGGACTCTCAAGAGTCTTCTCCCCACTGTTGAGGGCATACCTTTCTGAGTACCCTCCCCAGTGCCGTTGTGTATTGGGAGATTTCTCCCCTTTGGCTGGTGGGACTATGACCTATTCTTAGCCTTGTTGTGAGTTCTGAGAATTGTTCTGCTGGGTTCTCTCTGTTTCTTGCTCCAGCCTTAGGTCGTGTCCTTACATGCATGTGTGATCAACACTAAAACAGCTGGAGAATTGGAGCTCGTTCTCTGGGCCCCTGTCTCTGCTCTGACTCTATTCTCTCTAGCTTCCTCAGCCTCCCCTGTTTTAAACTGTCTGCTCAACTCAAGGGAACCCTTGAACTCTGCTTGAGCATCTCCTCTCTGCACTGCAGTTTAGAAATTCTCTGAGCAGTCCTACCTGGGACAATTGTAGGACCCAGCCTGTTTTCCTCTCTTAGGGGCTACTGTCCTGTAAGCCTGCTGCCCAGTATCTAGAAATAATTGTTTCAAATGTTTTGTCTAGTTTCTTGGTTGTTTAAGGTGGGTGGCGAATCAGTTTCTGCTGACTCCTTCATGACCAGAAGCCATCAGCACTTCTTATATCAATGTTATTTTACATCTGTGAGAGTACTTTGAAAAGATAGAGTACTGGAAGAGGCATCGCGGTGTCAGAGACTGCATTTTAAACGATATTACCAAATTGGCCCTTGTAAAGGGTGTGCCACTTTATACTTTGAGAGTCTCATTCTAACAGCAGAGGTTGTGGGAATAGAAGATGATATGAAATTGCTTTGAGTTCTGTAAAGTGCTGGGAACTTGCCAGGGCTCATGCTTCTTAAGAAAGGGCTTCTCCTAGCTTTTTCTCTTTTGACTTGTGTCCCTGGTGGCCATTTTGCCTTGCCAGACTCTCCAGCAGCTTGGCATCGTAGGACTAATATTATTTCTGTAGCAAATGGGGATGCCTGGGGGGGGATCTGCTGTTAGGCTGAGACTTTCTTTCCTGACATCTGTTGAGCACCTACAAATGCTAAATCATGTCCTGTTTCCTGTAGTTATTGTGATGTAATTTAAATGTCCACCACAACATTGGGAGCTTAGGATGAAATGGAAACCGAGAGAGGTGGCGTGGCTTGCTCAAGGTCCCAGGAAAGCGAGGCTTTTTTTCTGCCTTTAAACCAAATCTACTGGTTCATACAACTGACTCTCCGTTTTTTCTAAAAAAGGTCTTTAGATACTCACAGTGTAATCTAAAACTTGAGAGCATGAAACGGGATATTTGTTGATGTTGTTGTTGTTTAGTCGTTAAATTGTGTCTGATTGTTTTGTGACCGCATGGACTGTAGCCCGCCAGACCCCTCTGTCCATGGGATTTCCTAGGCAAGAATACTGGAATGGGTTGCCATTTCCTTCTCCAGGATCTTCCTGGCCCAGGTATCGAACCTGTGTCTCCCAAAGTGGCAGGTGGATTCTTCACCACTGTGCCACCAGGGGAGCTCATTTGTTGACATACCTACTGAAAAGTCCAGGGCTGGACTCAGGTAACTTAGTTGGGGTTATCGAAGTGTGTTGCTCTCCATCTCAGCTCTTGGTTCCTTGTATTGGCTTGCTCTTCTTGCAAGCATTCCCCAAGTCGTGGCAGAAATGGCTGTAGTGTCCCCAGGCTTATTTCTCACCCCACTGGAGTAGTTAATCCCAGTGAAAAGAGAGCACTTGTTTCCCAAGGGTTTCAACCAAAGTCCTAAGAAAGGCTCACGTTGGCCCAGCTTGAGTCACAGGCATATCCCTGAACCAATCACAGCGCAGGAGGGTGTGTTGTTCTAATTGATGGATGTGGGTCATTTGAATCTCTTGGTGCTGGGGACTGGGATTGTAGATTCCTGAAAGAACAAGAAATTTTTTGTTGGAATCAGGGATGCTGAATAGGCAGAAATAAAAGTGTCCATCATCCATGGTGCTCCGTGGTCTTATTTGGCACCTGTTGAGTGACTTCTCTCATCTGGCCTTGGTTTGACAATGGCATTCCTCCTTCCAGTTTCTATCAGTTGTTCTCTCTCACCACCTGGGGCAAGTGAGGCTTCCAGGCCATCACTCCCTCTGGCATGGGTCGGCTTTCGCCCAGAACTGTACCACATTGACACTGAGCAGATGGGGGGAGATGTCGGGCCTTGACTTTTCAGTGCTGGAGCCCCTGTTCTTCAGCCGCCTTGGTGGAGGTGAGCCGCTCCCAGGGAAGGTAAAGCTGGGGGAGCAGAGGAAGTGTGTGTGTGTGTGATTTGCATGTTGAGAGAAGCTCACCGTGTGTGTCTGTGTGTGTGTCTGTGTGTGTGTCTGTGTGTCTGTGTGTGTCTGTGTGTGTGTGTCTGTGTGTGTGTGTCGGTGTGTGTGTGTGGAGGGTGGGTGTTGAATGTTGACAGAAGCTTACCATGCTGTTGCAATTCCACTCTGAGGCTAGGAAACAAGAGGCCCCCTGGGGGCCTCACCTTCTAACTGGCACCAGGAAACAAGAGCCCAACAGGCTGGGGACTCCCCCAAATTCTCTCTTTCATCTTTAGTAGATGAGCTCTTTTCCAAGGGAGGTCTGGGACCTCCTGCACTAAAAGCAGCTGGGACATTCATCTTCCCCCTGCTGTTTCTGAATCATCGGGGGTGGGGGAGGTGGAGAATCTGAGGGGTTTTTAATTTTGTTTTTTCTGTTTTGGCTGCACTGTGCGGCCTGTGGTATCTTAGTTCCCCAACCAGGGATGGAACCTAAGCCCCCTGCACTGGGAGCAAGGAGCCTTAACCACTGGATTGCCAGGGAGGTCCCAGAATCTGAGATCGTAACCAACTCCCTGAGCATTGTTTTTACATGCTGGGGGTTGAGGTCCTAAGGCTGAAGACTGTCTTTGAATTGGCTGAGTTTCCCGCTGCCTTAGGTTTTTCATTAAAGGATTCTCTTTTCACCTGGTTTATCCAGTTCAGGGATTTCCCTCCTTCAGATGTGAACTGTTCCTTCCCTGATAGCTCAGCTGGTAAAGAATCCACTTGCAGTGCAGGAGACCCCAGTTCAATTCCTGGGTCGGGAAGTTCCCCTGGAGAAGGGATAGGCTACCCACTCCAGTGTTCTGACCTGGAGAATTCTATGGACTGTATAGTCCACAGGGTCGCAAAGAGTCGGACACAACTGAGTGACTTTCACTTCACTTCCAGAGTAAGGAGGTGTTGCTGAGCTTGGGAGTGAGTCTGAAGTGTGGAATCCCTTTTTGAAGAGATCAGCATTATTATTCTCCATCTAAAACGTTCTGTGTCTCACGACATACATTGGAAATGACGTGAAAAGGGAGGGTAATGCACAGTGAGCCCGCATGCCTACTAAGAACCACTGACGCCTAAAGCCAGTGGCACATCAGGATTGGTTGTGAGAGCTGGGAAAGACTCAGTGACTAGCCTGGTACCACATTTCATTGGTTCATAAATTAAGATCCCAATACCTGGTTGAGTAAAATACTACTTTTACTCACTTGGAGATTTCAAAAATCTTTTTAGCCAAAGAACCTTTTCACAAATGAAGTCTTACAGAGGAGCTCAGTATATCAAATAGATAAAAGCGTTTTGTTGTTTTTTAATTGGAGAGGGACAGCCACATTATGACTTCTGTGGGCCCCAGGTACTTTTGCCTTCATGATCGGCTTCCTTCATTAAAAATATATTTAAAATCTGAGGACTTCTCTGTCCGCCCTGTGGTTGAGAATTTTCTTTCCAATGCAGGGGGTATGGGTTCAATTTCTGGTTGGGGAGCTAAGATCCTACATGTCTCTTGGCCATAAAAACAAAACTGAAATCAGAAACAATATTGTAACAAATTCAATAAAGACTTTTAAAATGGTCCACATAAAAAAATCTCAAAAAATAGTTTAAATTACTTTTTATGACTTCATTGGTATAAATGATGATTGTGTTCATATTATATGGCAAGCATTTTCTCTGACCTGAAAGTTCAGTGCTTTATTCTGGTTTTAAAGAAATCAAAGCTTTTTTTTGTGGACCCTGAACACTGTGTCTCCTCTGTCCAGTGGGGAGGTGTGTGTGGGCCCTGAGGGGACAGATCCTGGCCTGCCCACCTCCTGGGTGGCTCCTGAAGCAGGCTGGAGGAGAGGGACCCATTTGGAAGACCCTTGCACAGATTCATCGCTCAAACCTCATCAGATGCTCATCTGCCTCACTGGGGAAGAATCAAAACATACCACAGTAAGCATGGGATGTCAAAGTCATTCTCCTCTTTGCCCCCTGCCCCCAACTCAGTCTCTTTCGCATCATTCATACCAAGAGGCCAGCTGTCCAGCCTCTGCTTGAACCTCTCTAGGGGCAGGGAGCTCCTTACGGTGCTCGCCTTCTTTCCGATCCAGTTCTGTAGGACATCGTGGTACCCAGCAAACCTCTGGGTTGGTCAGCATCTGTCCTCTAATCCTGTAGTGCCGGTGCCCACTGCTGAGCCCAGGTAGGAGTCAGGAGTCTGGGGTTTAAGGGGCAACTTTTGCGCCTCTCCTCTCTGCTGTTGTGTGGTGGTAAAGGAAGACCAAGGCTTGTCCTGGGCGGGGATTGCCTGTAGCCCCACTTCTTCTGGGATGTAGGGAGCTTGTTGGCTTTTGCTCAGAGGTCAGGAGCCAGAGACTGTGTGTCCCTGTCCCCCTGGGTTCGGGTGGGGCGCTGTTACACCACAGGAGAAAATTTGGATAAGAGGGGAAGGGTCAGGTGGTTTAGGATGACCATTCCACTCCTGGGCCCTCCGTCTGGTTGCCTTTTTCCTGAGGTTTAGGGACATATGCCACCCCGGAACCCAGTGGGCACCCGTCCAGTGCCTCATGGTGCCAGGCGCTTGTCCGCTCGGGCTGGGGGGAGAGGAGAACAAGAATGATGATTTTTTTCCCTGAGGCCTACTGGCCTCAAAGCCTGGACTTGCCTAGAGACAAGCAATATCTCAGCAGTGTGGGATATTTTTTTTCATCCCCCCTTTCCCATCTGGCCTCCCCTAGTTCCTGGTGCTTGGAAGAGGGGTGCGCCCCAGCCCCTATCTGCAGTCCTCATGGCCCAGCATATCTTTACGAGCCCCCAATCCACCCCTCGTCCCTTCCACACTAGACAGCTCTCCCGGACCCACCTGTGGTTTCTCAACCTCCACGCTTGGTTCTCACTGTCCCTCCCGCCAGGACAGTTGGTATGGTGGGTGCCCATGGAGAGTGGGGTGTGGGGTAAGTCCGCACCCTGGCCTCCAAGTGGGGGAGCATCCTGCCCAGCCTGGTGTTTGCTCACCTGGCTCCTGCTCTGCAGTTAGTAATTATTGATTCCTGCCATGTCCGCTTACCGTGAGCCAGCTGGGGTAGACTGGCCGTCCAGCTTAGAAGTTCCTGGAAACAGTGACTTATTACTCCCCTAATGAGCGTGTCTCTGCCAGCCAGGTGTGTCCAGGAAAAAGCGTGAGCGTTTGAGCCGCTGAACAGGACATTTTCCTGGGCACTGGGTGAATTTTCTCCTTTCTCTTGGGTCTGGCTCTTCAGGGCTATATTCTCTCTTGCCGTTACGTCTTGACATTTTTACTTAAATAACTGCTCCGATTATATGCCAAGGAAAGCCAGTTTCATAGGGCGGTTCCCCCAAAGCCACTTTTCTCCATCCCTCCCTCCCCCTCCCTTCCTGCCTCTCTCCCTTCACACCTTCTGTGAGCAGGGCCGTCCTGTCCTCTGTCCCAGGCGGCAGGGACCTCGTGGTCCAGCGGGAGACCTAGGAAGCCAGACGTAAAGTGAGTTTCAAGTTAGTGCAGAACTTCCTGCTTTGTAGGTAGTAACTTCTCTCAGAAACGTTCTGTTTTATTTAAAACAAAGTTTGTTTTTCCTTCCTTACAAAAAGTAGCAAATATCTGTATAGAAGAAGTTGGGAAACACAGAGAAGTCTGAGGAGGAAAGAAAATCACCTATAGATTCCTACCTGAAGTTTACATCTTGGACGTTTTGACTGTTTTCCTTTTATTTTTGAACCAATGAGTGCAATAGGTTCAGCTTCTTTCCCGCTTAGAAGAAAAAACAGGCTCAGCTCACAGGATTTGCATTTCCTAGTTTTGTTGTAAACCCCGTGGTTTTGGCTGTACGGTGTTCCATGAAGTGGCTGTATCCTAGTTTACACAACAGTGCCCAGTTGGGGGATGTTGTGCTATTTCCAGTCTTCCCCTGTTGTAAATAATGCTGTGAAGAGTATCTTGTAAGTGAATTGGTTTTCACGTTTGGATTGTTTCCCAGACTTTGTCATCTAGAAGGCATCTTCGTGATCACCCAGACCACTTCTCCGGCGTTAGTGTGTGTTAGCATCACCTGGAGGGCTTGTTAAACCCAACTCGCTGAGCCTCACCCTCCAGAGACTCTGGTTCAGTGGGTGAGGGCGGTGCCTGAGAGTCTGGGTTTTAACAAGCTTCCATGCGGAGCCGATGATGCTCGTAAATGGACCACACTCCAGGTGGCATCGACCAACCTCTCCTGGGTGGTGAAGTTGAGGCTGATGAGTCAGGACTGTGGAGGAGGTGGGGGTTCCCACGCTCAGCCAGGGACCCTTACCCTTTGCTGCCCCTGCTGCCTGGAGAACCTGCAAGAGAAGGCAGCCTTCATCCTCCCTAGGATAGAGGATCTCCTCCATCCAGCCACTCAGGGCAGGCAGATGCTGGTGCAGAGGTGAGCTTAGTGTTGGGATACAGATGCGGGCCCGGGTGAGAACCAGTTTAGGAAAGAAACCAGCGGAGACCGTGGTGAATCATCTTAAATGAGAGTGAGTGACAGCCCCTCTAGGACGCGAGGGGTTAAGCAGGCGGCTGGCACAGCCTCCCCGGAGCCAAAGGGGGAACTCGGGAGTAAGTCATGACTGCCTAATTAATTCAATTAAACTACTTTATAAGCTCCGCTGGTGTCAGTAAATTGTTAAAGTCTATTAAAAAATCAGTGGGACGTGATGAGGGTTTGGGGTTGCTGCACCACCTTCTGGCTCTTCCCTTGTCTTCCTCTCCTGCTGTGAGTGGGGATGCTCTGTCTGGTACACCTGAAGACCTGCTGTGCGTGCCGAGGCAGGTTCTACCCGCCACCACCCGCCCCCACCCCGGGCTTCTGTTTCCCTCCTGCACAGTTGAGTGATGGACTGGTTCTTGGACCCCCCTTCAGCACCAGGGTTATTAGGATTTGCCAGTCTCTCCAGGTCAGAGGGAGCTGTTACTGCACAGCGCTGTCTCCACTCTGCCTCCTCATCAAGTTCATCTGGGCTCTTTCCTGGGCTGGCTGTGTAGACAGGTGACTCAGAGGGGAGGTGCAGGCTCTGGAGAGAGAGTAAGCGGAATGAATTTCACCTAACCCTGTGCTGGGGTCAGGGACTGCTCACAGGGTCTCCTTCAGCGACCCCTCCCCAGGCTGGGACTGGTACCCACGCTCTTGCCGGTGAGGATACGGAGGTTCCCAGGTATCCACGCGACCTACCCATGAGTACCCGTGGAGCTGAGATTTCAATTCAGGGCTGCGTGCCTCAAAGTCCCTTGGCTGACTGCTTGCAGTTGTTTAGTCGCTCAGTCATGTCCAACTCTTTTGCGATGCCATGGATTGTAGCGCTGCCAGGCTCCTCTGTCCATGGGATTTTTCAGGCAAGAATACTGGAGTGGGTTGCTGTTTCCTTCTCCAGGGGATCTTCCCAACCCAGGAATTGAACCCAAGTCTCCTGCATTGGCAGGTAGATTCTTTACCACCGAGCCACCAGGGAAGCCCGCCTTCCTCTGTAGACGTATTTAAAATAAAGCTGCATCCCCTGGCCAAACCTGGTCCACACTAGTTGAGTTAGCTGCTCGTCTTTAGAAATTCAGATTTCCCACTTGTTTTGACAGCCTGGATGCCCAGCAGCAGTGAGCACTAATTCCTACTGGCCAGCCATCAGCAGGAACAGGTAAGCGGGTTTCCTTGTCTTCCCAGCTCTGTGCCCAGCTTAGTGCCACATTGCAAGTGTGGGAAAGAATATGTGAGAAGTGTTCTTTTTGTCTAGTTAGTATCCAGACAGGAGGAACTGAGCAGAGGGAGTGACAGCCCCCTCCCAAGAGATACATAAGCAGTGGTTGGCTGACCACTCAGATAGGCCTGTTAGAACCAAGATCCTGCAACTCTGGGCTGAGCTGTTGGTTTATACTTTTTTCAGCGTTTTGTGCTAAGGGCAGACTGGGAATCCAGCAGCAGCTGCTCCCTGGCGCACGAGCCCTGGACTTTGTTGTTTTCTGTCAGATCAGGTCTTGTTTAGCCAGACCGCTAGGCTAGGTAGTGCTGGTCTTGAGTATGGCTGTGGTCCTGCGTTTGAGGGAAGCGCCTGTCTTAAATTAACCCATGGTGGATCTTTGGCAAGGCTCTTCTCCTGATCCTAGAAGTTTAGGTTAGTTCCCTCTATCTCTGAAAGGCAGCTCAGACAGTATGCTCAATGGGTGGTCCATAGCGAGAGGATGGAGGTGGTCCATAGGAGGAGGATGCGTTTAAGGCCAGATACACTTCTAAGTGGAGCATACGCAATCCTAGAGAGCGTGTGTTGTGTGTGTTAGTTGCACTCGGTCATGTCCGACACTTTGCCACCCCGTGGACCCACCAGGCTCCTCTGTCCATAGAATACTCCAGGCAAGAATACTGGAATGGGTTGCCATTTCCTTCTCCAGGGGATCTTCCCGGCCCAGGGATCAAACCCTAGTCTCCTGCATTCCAGGCAGATTCTTTACCATCTGAGTCACCAGGGAAGTAATAGCAGCCATTGGACCTTCAATGGCTCTGAAAGGTCCTGCAGTCAAGAAAGGAAATCAGCTTTGTTTATCTGGCCTTCGCCAACCTGGCCACTTTTTCCCTGTCCAGGCACACCTTTTGTTTAGTGACCTGAATAGACATGAAGATCTAAAATATTACCCTGGAGAGAGTGGCTTTTCTTCTTGTGGTGGTTCTTCTTGTCATGGACATCCTTTCTGTAAATTGGACAAACCAGCCTTTAGCAGGGTGGTGTCTGACTCCCCTAAGCTGGGTTTTCTTAAACCAAAGTCCGTGTTTGTTCTCAGATCCCAGAGGCTGGCCGTGTTCCAGGAGCTTCTCTTGTTTCCAGGAGCGCGCGAATAGCCAGGCCCTCCAGCTCTGGAATATCCTCTACTTGGGGTTCCCTTTGTATTAGCTATAGTATTTGGCATTTCAGAGAAACCTTCCTTCCCACTTTATACCAGCAGGCAGAGGAACCCATTGGTGGGGCTTGGAGGTTGCCTGAAGGTATTTCATGATGTCCTGATAATCCGGAGCTGCCTGTTTAAGAATTTGTGAACTGCGGTGGACCTTTCCAAAAGAAGATTTGCTTAGGAAAATGTTAGTGTAAACAAGATCTTCAGAGGAAGAACTGTAAGGTGTGTGAGGAATCAGTCTATTTTTAAGCCTTTTGAAAGCTCCCGTTTGTGGAACACAAACACTATGCTAATTATAAAAACACCTTTTCTGTTCTAAACTTGGGTAAACAAGATGGGAGCTGGGTGGAGGAGGGAAGGAGTGTCTGAACAGAGTGTCAACCAGAGTTTAAACACTGGCGGTCCACACTAGTTGAGTTGGTTGTCCATCTTTAGCAATTCTGATTTCCCGCTTGTTTTGACAGCCTGATCGCCCAGGCAGCAGTGGACATGAGTTCCTAACTGGCCAGCTCTCAGCAGTGAAAGGTTAAGTGTGGCTTCCTTGTCTTCCCAGCTCTGTACCCCAGCCTAGTTTATTTGTGGGAGTGACTTGTACCGCCCCCACCCCTTGGAATGTGCTACACCCTTGCCTTTCTAACACTTTCCCCAAATATCTTAAGAGTATAGTTAGCATGTCACTGCCTTTTTCCTCTCCATTAACCACGGAGGAAGTCTTATGCCTTGTTCAGCAAAACTTTCGAAGATAAACAGGGTCAGAAGCAACCAAGTGTCTTTTTATTGGACATCTAACTAGACATCAGGCTCTGTGCAGATGTCTTATCTCATCTTGGGGTTGAGATAAACCTTCCTGTAAAGCCACCAGCCAGGTGTCACCCAGAGCTCCTGTCCAGCGTGTCTTGAATTGGGGCAGAGGATTCTCAAAGGGTGGATGAGGTCCTTGCCCTTGACCTGCCTTTGTAGAGAGATGAGATGAAGGGTGAGGTGAACTCCTGAGAAGTGAGACTGTGGAGTCCCTTTGAGCTTTGGGGATGTGGGATGTGGGTGTGGGGAGAGGAAAGGGAAAGACGGTGGAGGAAGGGAGGGTTAGGGACCTGACAGAGGAGGTGTGTGACTTTGAGGGGTGGTTAACGTTGAGATAGGCCGAGGGGAGAGGAGAGACCATCCCAGGCTCTAATGAAGAGGTAGAAAGGTGATGATTAGCAGAAGCTTTATATGTGAATTAGATTTGAAAATGCTTAAAAATATCAGGAGGTTGAAAATAGCAGGTGGTCTACTTGTTGGGGAGGGAATGGGGATGGAAGGAGAGGAAGAGAGAGAGAGGTGGATAGATGGATGGATGGATGGATGGAGACATACCAGTTATCTTGGTGAAGGACCCTGCAAACCAAGTGAAGAATTTTGCTAACTCAGGAAATATGTGTAACCAGTCTTAAGACCCATGAGGTCACAGTCTGTCTTATTCATTACTGTGTCCTCAGTTTCCAGCAAGGCCTTGACATGATGAATGGTTACTAATTATTTGTTGAGTGAGTGAATGAAGGTACCTAGTCAGTATTTATCACATTTCTCTTTATGGTAACCCTATGAAAAGATGTTGTTACTCCTTTGAACCATTCTTAGAGGGTGTGTGTGTGTGTGTGTGTTTATGTGTATGTGTGTGTATTATGGTGGGGGAAGCATGGGGCTACCAGAAGGGTTTTTTTTTGTTGTTGCAGTACCATGAAATATTGATCAATTTGATTCTATTGTATGACACAGGGACAATTTTACTAGCGGAAAATATGACCGTGTTATATGGCTGCAATAAAAAATCACAGCCATGAGCCCAGGCTCAGAAAGCGAAGCAAACTGACAGTGTAGGCAGGACTCTCTGACTGCCTGTCTTTCTGCCAGTGTTCAGTTGCTCTTGTTCCTTCCTGGTGCCAGTGATGAGCTCTGCTGCAGGTAGGAGGTAATAGGTCCCAGCAGAGAATTTACAGAAGAAAGGCTTAACATCAGTTCGGTTTGCGGTTCTCCTGCAGTGAGGAAATGTCCAGTGTTGTTTAGTTGTCAATGTAAAGAGTACCCGTCTAGCCTGAGAATTGTCCGATGGGAAGGTTTTGAAGCAGGGATGTAATTTAATGAATGGGTACCATGACGTCTCAACAGAAATGCACTTAATTCCGGAGAATATGTATTGTACAGGTGGCAGATGTCCCGGGGTGAGAACTGGTGTTCTCTGGGTCCCTCTAAGAATGAGAGCATATTGGCCCGCTGACTGTGATTGTTATGGTGCAAAATACATGTCTTTCATACAATAGGGTCCTTTAATGCAGGCCAGCATCTTCATCAGGTGCTCAACCAGGAAAACGTTACTTTGTTCCAACTCTAGAGGACCAACTGGACATTGGGTTTCTGGAAAAATGGGAAGACAGTCTCCAGTGTGGTGCCTTCCCAAGGAGTCACTGGTTGTAAGTTTGCTGTTTTCAGTCACTAAATTCTGTCCGACTCTGCGACCCCGTGGACTGCAGCACACCAGACTTCCCTGTCCATCACTATCTCCCAGAGTTTGCTCACATTCATGTCCATTGAGTCGGTGGTACTACCTAACCATCACATCCTCTGCCACCCTCTTCTCCTTTTCCCTTCACTTTTTGCCAGCATCAGGGTCTTTTCCAGTGAGTCGGCTCTTCGCATCAGGTGGCCAAAGTATTGGAGCTTCAGCTTCTACATCAATCCTTCCAATGAATATTCAGGGTTGATTTCCCTTAGGATTGACTGGTTTGATCTCGTGCAGTCCAAGGGACTCTCAAGAGTCTTCTCTTTTCAAAAGCATTTCAGTTCAAAAGCATCAGTTCTTTGGTGCTCAGCCTTCTTTATGGTCCAGCTCTCACATCTGTACATGACTTCTGGGAAAACCATAGCTTTGAGTATACAGACCTTTGTCGGCAAAGTGATGTCTTTGCCTTTTAGTATGCTGTCTAGGTTTGTCTAGGGCTTCCCAGGTGGTGCTAGAACCTGCCTGCCAATGCAGTGAGACCTGAGAGACAAGGGTTCGGTTCCTGGGTTGGACAGATTCCCTGGAGGAAGGCATGGCAACCCACTCTGGTATTCTTGCCTGGAGAATCCCTGGAATCTGGTGGGCTATGAACCTTGCAAAGAGTCAGACATGACTGAAGCAGCTTAGCAGTAGGTTTGTCATAGCTTTCCTTCCAAGGAGCAAGCGTTTTTTAATTTCATGGCTGCAGTCACTGTTCACAGTGATTTTGCAAGTTTTAACTGTAAGATCTCAGGTTTATGTACTGGTTTTAGGACTTAACCACCCCTAAGATGTCACCCTGCCTTGCCTGCTGACCTGGCAGCTTGCTCAGGAAGAACTGGGATGTGTGAAGAGCGTGGAATAGAGTGGCAGACTGCCCTGGAAGCAGGGATGGAGCTGAGAGATGGTCCTGGCTTGCTCGCGCCATGCTTTTCCTCTTTTACACTAGGCACTGCAACCTCAGGGCCTTTACACTTGCTGTTCCTCTCCCCAGAAGGCATTCCCCAGTTATTTTCTTGACTTCTCTCTCACTTCCATTTAGTCTTCTCAATAAGCTTCCTCTGACCTTGATATTTAAAGTTATATCCTCCTTTCATCCCATCGGCCTTTTTTGCTCCATTTTCTTCCATAGTACTGTTTTCTATTTTACCTTTAGAAAGAAATTATGCTTCCTTTCTGTCTCCTTCCTTTGCTTTCCCAAGGATGTAAACTTTGTGAAGGCAGGGCTTAAAAAACACTTTAAAGAAAAACTTTTCTTTTGAAAGCAGTTTAGACATAAAATTTTGCAAAAGTAATGCAAAGAATTTCCATGTATCCTACACCCAGCTTCCTCAAATGTTAGCACCTTACATAACCATGGTATAATGCTTCAATTATGTTATGAAATTCATATTAGCACAGGAAATGAATAGCAATGCAATCCTATGTACTAAGCCACAGACCTTATTCGGGTTTCACCATTGGCCCCACCAACAGTCCAGGATTCAATCCAGGATCCACTATTGCATTTAGTTGTCACATCCCCTCAATTTTCACCACAGATCGTGGGCCTTTCTTTGAATTCTGTGCCCTTGACCCCTTTAAAGTGCCCTTACTAATTATTCTGTAGCATGCCCCTCATAGGTTTTCCAGATATTTGCTGGATCACTGAGTTGGGTTCTGTGTTTCTTTTCGTAGCTCGCCCAGAAGGGATGGTACCCCTCCTGGGCATCACAGCAGAAGGTACGGGATGTTAGTATGATTTATCACTAGTGATGTGAACTTTGAACACTTAGTTATGGTGGGTGTCTGCCTGGTTTCCCAGTTACTCTCTTACCTTTTCTATTAAGAAGTATCTTTGCGACTATGCAAATAACTTGATTCTCATCACATTTTTGGTCCCTGACATCCTTAGATGATTCTTACCTGCAACAGTTATTACTGTGGTGTTTGCCAAATAGTGATTTCCTATTTCTATCATTCTTTGTACATTGATTAGTTGGAATTCTACTGTAGAAAGAGCTTTCCTTTCTCCCTTATTTATTCATTTATTTATTTATACCGGTTTAACTCCTGGCTGTTTATTTTATGGATTATAATCTATCACTATCATATTCTGTTGCTCAAATTGTTCCAGATTTGGCCAGTGACAGCCCCTTCATGCAGGCTCCTCTGTCCTTTGACAAATGCCCATTATTCTTTGAACTTGTGCTTATACTCAGCAAGGTGTTCAGGGCTTGCCTTGTGCTGTCCCAGCCCTGGAAACAGCCTTACTCTATGAAGGCAGGCAGGGTTTTTTGTCTGTGTTCTTTCTGTTGCGTCCTGGTGCTCACAGGGTCTGGCATGTAGTAGGATCACCTCAAATAATTTTTGGATGAATGGATGAATCCTGGGAAGGAAGATTCCATAGGCTGGGTACAGAGGCGACATACAATTCATACTTTTCCTAGTCTCCTCCTGATGAGCCTGAATGAATGGTTTAGAAAGGGAGGGCTGTCTTCCCTGTTTCCCCCTCCTGTGAGCCTCAGGGGCTTTGACAGACCCGTTTTGTCACTTTCAGCCTGTTCTCCTTGCTGCACAGTGTGAAAAGGATCCCAGGGCATCCCTGATCTTGTAGAAATAGATCTTGTCGAGTAGAAAGAGCCAAAGGCGGGGAAAGCAGCCAGGAGGAGCAGGCTGGCTGGAGAGTTAGCTGGGGCTGGCAGAGCCGGGCCTGCTCGCCGCTAATGACTTGGTTGAACACCAGCCGCGGCAGGAAGGAGGCTCCAGCAGTTGACGGCAGAGGTCCGGGGACCCCCACCGGCGTGTCTGTAGCTGGGGGGCTGCCAAGAGCCACTCCTGGTCTCCTGAGACGCACAGGTCTCGCTTGAATATTTTATGAGTTTTTCTTTATGAAAGATTAAAACTCAGTCACGTTGGCTTTGGAAAAGCTTGTGATAATCAGATTTTTATTTATGAGTTGGACTGTGTGTGTGCGTGCCCCTGAAGAGGGGAACGGGCTGCCAGGCTTTCTTGCCGACCCTTCTGGCAGATTTCTGGGCCAGGAGCAGCCTTGGCAAGCGGTAGCCCCTTTTCTGAGTTAGGAGAGGCCCTGCTGGCTCCTGTGATGTCGTTGCTGGTGCCCCTGAGAACGGCCAGACCCCTTCACAGGGTGGTGTGATACCACCTCCGGTACTTCTCCGATACCACCTCTGCTCAGCGATTCAGGTTTGCGGAACACCGTGACGTCTTGTGTTCACGCCAGTTCTGCAGGGCGGTCCTGGGAACTGGGCCAGGTGGGCACGGTTGTCTGTTTGCAGGCAGAGAAACTGAGTCCCAGGAAAAGGGAAATGACTGCTTCTCCATCGTGCTTAAGGGTCCGGAAAGCATAAACATAAAAATGTCACAGTACCTAGGTGAAGCTGCCAGCTCCTCAAGGCTCTCCTCGGTTGGGGTAACACAGCAAAAGTTTATGTGGATGAAGGAGATGGGAAGAGCTGGAGGAAGAGTTAACAGTTGCTTAGGGCAGGCCTCCTGGGAGGGAGAGGGCAGTGTCAGCTTGCCTTGAATCTGTATTTATCAAGCACATATACTGTATCATACCTAACAGGGGCAAGAACATGGAGAGATCCCAGCAGGTGATGGAAGACCACCTGTCAAGGACAGCAAGTCTTCCGTGGTCTCTAGTCAGGGATACTGGAGGCCTGTTTGCTCAGCTTGGGGATGTAGCCATCAGCAAAGGCAAGCACTGGTGAGGTGTGTATGCCCCCAGCTTAGCACTCAGCATGCTCCACCCCAGGGTACGTGCGGCCCAGAGTAGCGAGAGGTCCCGTTCTAGCATTCTTTTCAGTCGTTTATCCATCCATCCCAGAAGTGTTTATTGAGTGCCTGAAGTAGGTCCAGCACTGTACGAGATACCAGGGTGAATTAGACCACAGGACCCCTGCCCTGTGGGGTTCACTAGGAAATGAACAGGCAGTTTTCCAGTATGTAGGATAAGTGCTCTGATGGTGGAAGTCCAGGAGTTTGTAGAAGGCACCTCTTGTCCATGTGTCTCATCCTCAGGACAGCTCTGAAGTAGATGTGGTCATCATCTCCTTTTTACTGATGAGGAAACTGAAGCTCAGGTGGTGACTTAGCCAACAGGTAGCAAAGCCAAGTTGGAGCCCATGGGCTGACTCCCCAGCGAAGGGAGGAGCTGGCCAGTATTTAACAGTCAGTCCATGGCTAAATGGACAGACTTGCCATCACCCCAGCCTCCCTGACTTATTGTGAACAAGAGTGAGTGAGGATGCTGGGGCCTGTGGCCAGAATCTCATCCTGTCTGAACCAGGCAGGGGCTGATGCCTGGTTGGAGCTGGGGAGCAAATGGAACCCTGGGCTGGGCATGGAAGCCTCTGTATCATCTGGGTCCAGAAAAGAGAATCTCTGTTGGGAGAGCTCCTGGCTTCCCACGCCAGCATGCTTGCCTGGAGAATCCCATGGACAGAGGAGCCTGGTGGGCTACAGGCCATGTGGTCCCAAAGAGTTGGACATGACTGAGTGGCTAACACAAAATGAGGAGAAACGAGCTTACAACATAGGGTGGTTGTGATGACTAAGTGAAGTACTGAATAGGACGTGCTAAGCACAGTGCCTGGCATATGAGAGGAGTCACAGTGATGGTTTGTAGTAGTCCTAATAGGATTTAGCGGTGGGTTTCTGCAGATTGCTATGTTGTGGCTGGTGGTAGCTTAGGTGTCTTTGTGTTCTACTTGGCTTGAAGGCATGAGCTCTACCTGGTAGTCCATTTTACAGGCGGAAGTCAGTTGTATGATGACTAGCAGTTCTGTGGTTATTGGGCGTTGTGTGATGGGATGATTTTCTCTTGCTTGTGTGCAGACTCCCCAGGGACAGGGCCGGTGGCATTCCTGTTGGTGGTCTTGGCTCAGAACCTGGCCTGGTTCAGGCACTCAGTACTTTTGCCATGTTTAAAAGTTCCTTGACCATAAAGCTTCATTTATCATGAAGCTTTTGTATCTGTCAGACTGAGATTGGAATCCTGAGCCCTGTTTCTTCTGCCTAATGGCTAGGGCAGGTAAATTACTTCTCCTTTCTGGATTGTTTCCCCACCTCTCAAACCAGGTGAGAGTTATGCACCTGGTTTCTATTCTGAGGCCAGAGAATTACTCCAGCCTTTCGCCTGTCAGGCCAGAGATGTTCTGTCTCCATCCAGTGAGTCAAAGGTTTCTCCCTGGTTACAGCAACTGAGGACCCAGTCTCTTTTCCCAGAGTCTCAAGACATCCACATCTGAAGGAAAAACCCTCCGAGGCTGATGGGGTCAGAGGTCACTGAGTTGAGAACTGATGAATTGGGATTTGCCATGCAGCTGGTCCCATCACTTCATAGGAAATAGATGGGGAAACAGTGGAAACAGTGTTAGACTTTTTTGGGGGGGGCTCCAATATCACTGCAGATGGTGATTGCAGCCATGAAATTAAAAGACGCTTACTCCTTGGAAGAAAAGTTATGACCAACCTAGATAGCATATTCAAAAGCAGAGACATTACTTTGCCAACAAAGGTCTGTCTAGTCAAGGCTATGGTTTTTCCTGTGGTCATGTATGGATGTGAGAGTTGGACTGTGAAGAAGGCTGAACGCCAAAGAATTGATGCTTTTGAAGTGTGGTGTTGGAGAAGACTCTTGAGAGTCCCTTGGACTGCAAGGAGATCCAACCAGTCCATTCTGAAGGAGATCAACCCTGGATTTCTTTGGAAGAAGGAATGATGCTGAAGCTGAAACTCCAGTACTTTGGCCACCTCATGCGAAGAGTTGACTCATTGGAAAAGACTGTGATGCTGGGAGGGATTGGGGGCAGGAGGAGAAGGGGCTGACAGAGGATGAGATGGCTGGATGGCATCACTGACTCGATGGATGTGAGTCTGAGTGAACTCTGGGAGTTGGTGATGGACAGGAGTGTTGGCATGCTGCGATTCATGGGGTCGCAAAGAGTCGGACACAGCTGAGCAACTAAACTGAACTGATGACCTCCTTTGAGGAGACAGAAGGAAACAGCGCATGTCTGGGAAGGAAGGAAGAAGGGACAGCTTCTTTGTTTCCCTTGGGCAAACAAGTCTCTCTGAACTTAACATCATCCTGAAAAGTTACCCACTAATCAGACCCTTTTTGGGACTATTCCTTGCATAAAAGATTTTTATGACAGAGCTTTTTTACAAAGCAAAAAGTACCTTCTGTAAAGTGAATCGTCACTCCTGATATTTCCTTTGTGTAAACCTGACCTTTCTTATGTTGTTTTCTTGCTTTTTTTTCTTTTTACTTCTGTTATTATTTGTATTAACCAAAGGAATGCATGTTCACTACTGAACAGTTAGGAAGTCCATATGAGCAAAAAAAAAAAAAAAGGAATAAAAAATCAAGGTCGCCTATAACCTTCCCAGAATCTGAAGATAATCCCTCTGGATGTTGATATTTGATGTATTGATATTTTGATGTATCAGGAGACAAATGACGTGCAGAACATAAAAGTTCACTCATTTAGGAAGTGTTTGCTGGACTTCTACCCTGTGCATAGTGTTGGAGAGAAACCAGGGAGCAAAAAACAGATCCCATTCTGCAGGAAGCAATTTATGTAGACAAAAGGAAGGAAAGAAGTTGACGTGGAATTGGGACTGAGGAAAGATCTGAAACTGATAGTAAAAGTTGTAGTAAGAGCTCCGTGAGTTTTGACCTGACTTGGGAATGGTTGGGCATAAAGTGGCTGGATGCGGGAGAGGGAAGGTATATTGACAGCTTCCAGGAGCGCTGATACATACTGCCCAGAGAAAGTGGTACTGGTTGGTGTCTGTATACTGGGGGGACAAGCACAGAACTGAGCTGAGTTATTTCCTTATTTATTTGCACGTTGCTATCTAGTTCTTCTATTGATAGTACCATTTGTTGAAAGACTGTCTGTCCTTTCTCCATTGAATTGCCTTTTTCAAAGATCATTTAACTGTATTTGTGGGTCTTTTTCTGAGCTTTCTATTCTGTTCTGCTGATCTGTTTGTCTGTTCTTTCACCAATACCACACACTTGATTACCATAGTTTTACAGTAAGTTAGAAGTCAGATAGTGTGAGTTTTTGCCTTTGTTCTTCTTCAGTGCTCTGCTGGCTACTCTGGGTCTTCTGGTCTTTCCATGTATACTTTACCATTAGTTTGTCAACAGTCACAACATGCTGGAATTTTGATTGAGATTGTGTTGGTTTCATAGATTAAGTTGCCAACCAACATCTTAACAATATTGACTTTCTCTTTCATGAATATGGAATATTTCTTTCTTTATTTAGAGTTCTGTTAATTTATTCCATCAAAATTTTATAGTCTTCATGTATCATTTACATATTTTGTTAGATTTATACCTAAGTAATGCTTTGGAGGGAATGATGCTGAAGCTGAAACTCCAGTAGTTTGGCCACCTCATGCGAAGAGTTGACTCACAGGAAAAGACTCTGATGCTTGGAGGGATTGGGGGCAGGAGGAGAAGGGGACGACAGAGGATGAGATGGCTGGATGGCATCACTGACTCGATGGACATGAGTCTGAGTGAACTCTGCGAGTTGGTGATGGACAGGGAGGCCTGGCGTGCTGCAATTCATGGGGTCGCAAAGAGTCAGACACAACTGAGCGACTGAACTGAACTGAATGCTTTCTTTTATTAGTGCCAATATAAGTGGTATTGTGTTTTAAATTTAAATTTCCATTTTACAATGCCCTGTTTGTACATAGAAAAACAACTGACTTTTTAAAATACTAAGCTGGGATTCTGCCACCTTCTTATATTACTTATTCCAGTGTTGTTGTGTGTTTTTTTTTAATATCGAGGGTTTTCTTTTGGATTTTCGAAACAGTAGTCATGTATCTTTGAATAAAGAAAATTTTATTTCTTCCTTCTCAGTCTGTGTGCTTTTAATTTACTTTTCTTGTCTTATTGCATTAGCTAGGACTTCCCGTATGATGTTGAGTAGGGATGGAGAAGGGGACATCCTGGCCTTGTTTCTAGTCTTTCCATCCTTGCCTTGCTTCCAGGAGAAGGCATCTGGTTTCTCACCATTATGTATGATCTTAGCTGTAGGTTTTCTGATACATATTCTTCATCAAATTGAGGAAGTTCCCCTCTATTCCTAGTTTTCTGAGAGTTTTTTTTTTTTTTATCATGAATAGGTGTTGGATCTTGTCAGATGCACAGCTATTGATACGACAGTGTGATTTTTCTTTCTAGCCTGTAGATGTGATGGATTATGTGAATCGATTTTTCAGTGTTTAAGCCAGCCTTGCATACCTGGAATAAATCTCATTTGGTTATGGTGTATACTTCTTTTTGCTTCCCTGGTGGCCAAGATGGTAAAGAATCCACCTGCAATGCAAGAGACCTGACTTCAATCCCTGGGTTGGGAAGATCCCCTGGAGAAGGGAACGGCTACCACTCCAGTATTCTGGCCTAGAGAATTCCATGGACAGAGGATCCCAGCAGGCTATAGTCCATGGGGTCGCAAAGAGTTAGATGTGACTGAGCAACTTTCACACATATGCTTCTTTTTATACATTGTTCAACTCAGTTTGCTGATAGTTTATTGGTGATTTATGCATCAGTGTTCAGGAGAGAGAATCATTTGTAGTTTTCCTTTCTTGTATTATCTTTATCTGGTCTTGGGGTTAGAGTAATACTGACTTTATGTAATGAGTTGAGAAGTGTCCCCTGTGCTTCTTTTTCTTGGAGAAGATTGTAGAGAATTGGTATCATTTCATCCCTAAGTATCAGAATGCACCACTGAAACCATCTGGACCTGGTACGTATTTTTTTTTTTTTGAAAGGCTCTTTTTATTGATTCAGTTATATATATATAAATGTATGAAATTATTTGTTTCTCCTTATCTAAATTTTACTAAATTGTGTCTTTCAAGGAATTGGTCCATTTCATTTAAGTTAGATTTATGGGCAAAGAGTTCATAATATTCCTTTATTCTTTTATATCCATGAGATCAGTGCTGATAGCCTTTTTCCACTTCAGATATTAGTAATTTGTGTTTCTGTTTTATTGTCTTGGTTATCATGGCTAGCCACATGACTGACTCAGATCATGAAATCCTTATTGCAAAATTCAGACTTAAATTGAAGAAAGTAGCGAAAACCACTAGACCATTCAGGTATGACCTAAATCAAATCCCTTACAGTTATACAGTGGAAGTGATAAATAGATTCAAGAGATTAGATCTGATAGACAAAGTGCCTGAAGAACTATGGATGGAGGTTTGTGACGTTGTACAGAAGGCAGTGATCAACACCATCCCCAAGAAAAAGAATGCAGAAAGGCAAAATGGTTGTCTGAGGAGGCCTTACAAATAGCTGAGAAAAGAGAAGTTAAAGGAAAAGGAGAAACGGAAAGATATACCCATTTAAATGCAGAGTTCCAAAGAATAGCAAGGAGAGATAAGAAAGCCTTCCTCAGTGATCAGTGCAAAGAAATAGAGGAAAACAACAGAATGGGAAAGACTAGAGATCTCTTCAAGAAAATTAGCAATACCAAGGGAATATTTCATGCAAAGATGGGCACAATAAAGGACAGAAATGTTATGGACCAAAGAGAACCAGCAGATATTAAGAAGAGGTGGCAAGAATACACATAAGAAATATACAAAAAAGATCTTCATGACCCAGATAATCATGATGGTGTGGTCACTCACCTAGAGCCAGACATCCTGGAATACAAAATCAAGTGGGCCTTAGGAAGCATCACTACGAACAAAGGTAGTGGAGGTGATAGAATTCCAGTTGAGCTATTTCAAATCCTAAAAGACGATGCTCTGAAAGTGCTGCACTGAATATGCCAGCAAATTTGGAAAACTCAGCAGTGGCCACAGGACTGGAAAAGGTCAGTTTTCATTCCAATTCCAAAGAAAGGAAATGCCAAAGAATGCTCAAACTACCGCACAATTGCACTCATCTCACATACTAGCAAAGTAATGCTCAAAATTCCCCAAGCCAGGCTTCAACAGTACATAAACTGTGAACTTCCAGATGTCCAAGTTGGATTTAGAAAAGGCAGAAGAACTGAGATCAAATTGCCAACATCTGTTGGATCATTGAAAAAGCAAGAGAATTCCAGAAAAACATCTGCTTCTACATTATTGATTACGTCAAAGCCTTTGACTGTGTAGATCACAACAAACTGGAAGATTCTTCAAAAGATGGGAATACTAGACCACCTGACATGCCTCCTGAGAAATCTGTATGCAGGTCAAGTAGCAGCAGTTAGAACTGGACATGAAACAGCAGACTGGTTTCAAATAGGGAAAGGAGTACGTCAAGGCTGTATATTGTCACCCTGCTTATTTAACTTATATACATCATGTGAAATGCCCGGCTGGATGAAGCACATGCTGGAATCAAGATTGCCGGGAGAAATTTTAATAACCTCAGATAGGCGGATGACACCACCCTTATGGCAGAAAGTGAAGAAGAACTAAAGAGACTCTTAATGAAAGTGAGAGGAGAGTGAAAAAATTGTCTTGAAACTCAACATTCAAAAAACAAAGATCATGTCATCTGGTCCCCCATTCATGGGAAATACATGGGGAAACAATCGAAACACTGAGAGACTTTATTTTTTTGGGCTCCAAAATCACTGCAGATGGTGACTGCAGCCATGAAATGAGAAGATGCTTGCTCCTTGGAAGAAAAGCTATGACCAACCTAGACAGCATATTAAAAAGCAGAGACATTACTTTGCCAACAAAGGTCTGTCTAGTCAAAGCTATGGGTTTTCCAGTAGTCATGTATGGATGTGAGAGTTGGACTGTAAAGAAAGCTGAGCACTGAAGAATTGATGCTTTTGAACTGTGGTGTTGGAGAAGACTCTTGAGAGTCCCTTGGACTGCATGGAGATCAACCAGTCCATCCTAAAGGAAATTAGTCCTGAATAGTCATTGGAAGGAGTGATGCTGAAGCTGAAACTCCAATACTTTGGCCACCTGGTGCAAAGAACAGACTCATTGGAAAAGACCCTGATGCTGGAAACGATTGAGGGCAGGAGGAGAAGGGGATGACAGAAGATGAGATGGTTGGATGGTATCACCGACTCAATGGACGTGAGTTTGAGCAAGCTCTGGGAGTGGTGATGAGCATGGAAGCCTGGTGTGCTGCAATCCATGGGGTCACAAAGAGTCGGACACAACTGAGCAGCTGAACTCAACTGATCATGGCTAGAGGTTTATCAGTTTTATTGGTCTTTTCAAACAACCAGTCTTTGCTTTCATTAATTTTTGCTATTGATTTCCAGTTTGCAGTTTCATTGATTTCTGCTCTAATATTTCTTTTCTTATGATTGTTTTAAGGGTATACTCTTCTACTTTCTCTAGTTTCCTAAGATGAATGCATATATGAATAATTTTAGATCCAGCTTTTTTCTAGTATATGTATTCAGTTCTATAAAATTCCTTCTAAGCAGTGCATTCACTGTGTTCCACAAATTCTAATAATTGTGTTTTCATTTTCATGTAGTTAAAAATATTTAAAAATTTCTCTTGAGACTGCCACTTTGACCCATGTGTTATTTAGAAGACTCTTGTTTAATCTCCAAATATTTAAGTTTTCCGTCAATATGTCCAGCAAATATTTTGAAATTTAACTACAGTTTTCTATTATTTATTTCTGGTTAAATCCATTGTGGTCTGAGAGCATATTTTGTATGGTTTCTGTTTTTTTTTGTTTTTTTTTTTTTTAACTTGTTAAGGTGTGTTTTAGTCTAGAATGGGATCTGTTTTGGTGACTGTTTTATGTGAGCTTGAGAAGAATGTGTATTCTGTTGTTGGATGAAGTACTCTATAAATGTCAGTGAGAGCCTGCTGATTGATGGTGCTATTCAGTTTAGCTGTATCCTTACTGATGTTAGGCCTCACTTTGTAGTTCCGTCACTTCCACCTCAGATATTTTCATGCTGTGTTTTTGAGTGCATGTATGTTAAAGATGGTCATGTCTTGCAGAATTGACCCCTTTGTCATTACATAATACTCCTTTTTATTCCTGTTTTTCTTGCTCTTGATTCTTGCTGTGTCTGAAATTAATATAGCTACTCTAGACTTCTTTTAATTTGTTTTAGCATGGTATATTTTTCCCCTATAAGTTTACTTTTAATCTACATATATATATATTTATATCAATATTTTAAATGGATTTTGTTTTTAGTACACAAAATATAGTTGGATCTGGAGTGGGGTTTTTTTGTTTTAATCTGTTCTGATAGTCTCTGTCTTTTAATCAGTGTATTTAGGCCATTCATATTTAAAGTGATTATTAATATGTACCATATTTGGAACTGTTTTCTATTTGTTGTCCTTGAGTTTTTCTTTTTTGTCTTTCCCTTTTTTCTGCCTCCTCTAGTTTTAATTGGGCATTTTATATGATTCTATATTCTCCCCTCTCATAGCATCTGAAGTCCTTAAAATTTTTTTTTAGGGATTGCCCAAGACTTTGCAATATGCATTAACATTTAATCTAAGTCCATTTTAAAATAACACTGTTCTGCTTCAGGTAGTGCAGGTATCTTATAACAGGATTCCTAGTTGTTCCCTCCCAACTCTTGTGAGGATGAGATGGTTGGATAGCATTACTGACTCAATGAACATGAGTTTGAGGAGATTCCAGAAGGACAAGGAAGGCTGGCACGCTGCAGTCCATTGGGTCACAAAGAGTCAGACACAACTTAGCAACTCAAGAACAACAACAGTAATCTCTTATGAAGCTGCTGTTATTCATCTCTCTAATTCACAAGTTATAGTTGTCAATATATTGTTTTCTTACTATTTTGAACAAAGTTATCTACTAGGTAACTTAAGAATAAGAAAAACAAAAATTTTACTTTACTTTCATTTTTTTCCTTCTCCCACACCGTTCCTTTCTTGGTGTATATTGAGTTTCTGACCTGTTATTTTCCTTCTCTCTGTAGAACTTTTAACATTTCTTTTAGGGATCTACTGGTGACAGGTTTCCTTAAATTTTGTCTTTATTTCTTCTCCACTTTTAAAGGAGACTCTTACTAGATACAGGTTACTGAGTTGGTGGTTGTTTTCTTTCCACACTCTGACTATTTCACTCCGCTGTTTTCTTGCTTGCATGGTGTTTGGTGAGAGCTCCAGGGTGAGTCTTATCTTTGTTACTCTATAGATAAGCAGGCGTTTCTTGTTGTTGTTCATTTATTTCTAATGACTTCTGGCCGCTTTCACGATTTCCTCTTTGACTCTGATTTTTCTGTCATTAGAATATGACATGCCTAGGTGTAGATTTTTTGTCGCTTGCTGTGCTTGCTCCTCTCTGAGCTTTCTGGATTTGTGGTTTAGTGTCTTGTCATTAATTTTGGAAGACTCTCAGACATTATTATATCAAATGTTTCTTTTGTTTTCTTTCCTTTCTTCTCCTGACATTCTCATTATGTATATGTTACACCGTTTGTAATTATCCTATAGTTCTTGGACATTCATCTTCTTCTTTTTTTTATATATTCTTTCTTGTCTTTGCTTTATCATTTTGAGAAGTTTCAATTTCTGGCATTTGCTTTTGATTCTTTGTTAGAGTTTCCAACTCTTTGCTTACATTGCTGTCCATTTTTATGTGTTGTCCACCTTTTCCATTTTGAGCCCTTAGTATACTAATCATAGTTGTATTAAATTCCTGGCTTGAAAATTCTAAAATCTGTTTCATATCTGAGTCTGACTATGATGCCTGCTGTGTCTCTTTAGACTTGTCGTTTGCCTTTAATCATGCCCTGTAATTCTTGATTGAGAGCCAGACATGATACAACTAGTAACAGGAACTGAGGTAATCAGCGTTTTAGTTTGAGGTTTTATGTCTCTCTGGTTAGGAGTTAGGCTGTGCTAACAATTTGCTATAATTGTAGGTGTCAGAGGCTAAAATTTCCTCTGGTAGCCTTGCTTTTGTCTTCCCTGTAGTTTTCGGGTTTCCTTTGAGACTGCTTAAGTAGAGTCTGAACCTTGCAGGTCTTTTAGCTATAAGCCTCTATTAATTGCTCAGGAGCCCTACTGATGTGGTGGTGAGGTGTGGGGACAGGAGAAGCGTTTTAGACTCTTGTGATTAATGTTCAGCCTTTTAGCGGGCCTGGATCCCTGGCCTGTGATCTTAACAAGTGCTTCTCTATTTTTTTTCCTCTTTAGGTCAGACCGGAAGGTCAGAGGGGACTGGATTTGGGTATTCCCCTGCCCTAATGTCAGTTAGTTCCTAGTAGAACTCACTTTGGTTAAACTCCATAAATATTTTCCCTTGAGGGTAGGCCTTTGTTAAATAGCATGGAATGTTCTGGGTATATTTAAAAACTGTTACTTTTCACCAAGAGGACAACTTTCTTCCATCTTAAAACCCTGAGAAGCTGGTAAGGCTCCTGGAGATAAAACTCAGGAAGGAGTTGCAACCCCCAGGAGTTTTTTTCTCCCTCAAGCCCATCTGTGCTCATTACCCCCAACAGTTCCTACCAGCTCCTGGCTCCAGGGGGCAGCTTCAGCTCGTGGCAAGCTAGGAGTCTTTTTATTCATCTTTCTCTCCAGATTTCAGGGCGTGGAGATCTCTGTTCTCTGATGGCCTAAGATATGTTACTGATTTTTCAGCTTGTCTAGCTTCTCTTTTAAAAGAAATGTGCTTATGTATTTACCTGTGTCGGGTCCTAGTTGCGGCATGTGAGATCTTTCATTGCTGCACAGATGCTAGCTGGGGCGCGCAGGCTCGGTAGCTGGGGCGCGCAGGCTCGGTAGCTGGGGCGCGCAGGCTCGGTAGCTGGGGCGCGCAGGCTCAGTAGCTGTGGTTGCCAGGTTTGGTGGTTCTGTGGCATGTGAGATCTTAGTTCCCTGACCAGGAATTGGACCTGCGTCACCTGCATTGTGAGGAGGGTTCTTAACCACTGGACCAGAAGGAAAGTCCTTAGCTTCTCTCTTGTGACCCTTTCCAAGTTGAAGTGGAAACCAGAAGTTTTTATCATCTCATTCTTTATCTCTTCGTATTTCAGTTTGGGTATTGTGTAACCTACCTTCCAACTCAGTGATTCTTTCCTCAGCTGTGTCCAATCTGCTGAGGAGCCTGTCAAAGGCGTTCTTCATTTTTGTTGCTCTGTATTTGGTTTCTAGCATTTTTTCTTAAGAGTTTTAATTTCTTCTTTTATGTCACCCATTTGTTTTTAGAGATTGTCTATTTTTTTCTGTTAGAGCCCTTAAAGTATTAATCATAGTTATTTTAAATTACAATTCAAAACCTGTGTCATATCTGTATCTGATTCTGGTGCTTATTTTGTCTCTCCAGACTATTTTTTCTTGCCTTCTAGCATGTCTTATAATTTTTTTGTTAAAAGCCAGACATGATGAGTTTAATAAGAACTGAGACCGTGAGAATTTTAGTGTGAAACTTTGTTTCTATGGCTACGTGATGTTACTGGACCACATTTAATGTTTGTTGTACCTATAGATGGGCTGCCCGGGTGGCACTAGTTAGTAAGGAAGCTGCCTGCCAGTGCAGGAGACGTGAGAGACTCGGATTTGATCCCCGGGTTGGGAAGATCCCCAGGAGGAGGGCATGGTGACCCACTCTAGTATTCTCTACTGGAGAATCCCATGGACAGAGGAGCCTGGCAGGCTACAGTCCACAGGGTCACAAAGAGTCAGACACACGTGTACCTGTAGATGCCAGAGGTTTCAGCTCCCTCCTTGTTTATCCCCCCTCCCCTCTTCCTGTTGTCTTTGGGTTTCGCTAAGAACTCCTTCTTAGATAGAATTTGTGTCCTGCAGCTCTCAGTTGCAATCCGCTGTTGTCATGCTCTCGTCTTTATGATGTGGTGGTAAGTCATTAGGGAGAGGATTAAATTTTAGGATTAAAACTCTCACTAGTTTTTTAGTGGGCCTGAGTTCTTGGGCTGGGACCTCTAGAAGAGTTGCTGAGCCTTTTCCTTCTCTCCGTTTATGTGAGACAGGATGGTTAAAGGGGCTGATGTGGTCCCATTGCCCGTCCCCCACGTCAGATAGGACTTTGCGGGTGGCTAAGTAGTAAAGAATCCACCTGCTTGTGCGGGAGATGCAGGAGATGTGGGTTCAATCTCTGGGTCAGGAAGACTCCGTGGAGGAGGAAGTACCCACTCCCGTATTCTTGCCTGCAGAATCCCATGGACAGAGGAGAGTGCATGGCACAGTAGTTCAGATAAGTCTATGAGAAGTACTTCTTCTGGAGGACAGGCTTTTTGTTCTGGAGAACAGAGTTCTGCACTGTTCCCCTTCTCCCAAAAGTATGAACCTGTTGAGGCTCCCACAAAATGGTGGCTCCCCTGAGACTGGGTCCCCAGGGGTCCCAAACCAGTGGACACTCAGCTTCCAGCAATTAGGCAGTTATGGTTAAAGTGACCCACCAGTTACTGCCTGTAGCTCTGTGGCTGTTCCCAGCAAGCTGTACTTCTCCGGATTTGCTTGTCTGTCCAGTTGTCAGAATTGATGGTTTGCTGTGTGACCTCAATTCTCCATTCACAGAAAGTTGTGGGTTTTCAGTTTGTTCATCTTTTTTCTTCTTAGAAGAGTGGGAGTGATGACTTCTGTGCTCTTTACATACGGAAGCTAAAACCGAAAGTCCCCACCTGGTAGCTTTTGTCAGTTTTGTTCTCTGATGTCATAACGGTGCTGGAGGGCTTGGTGCCCTTCGGTTTTCTGGGTGATGGGGACACAGTGAGGGGCCTGGGCAGCTCATAGCTCTGTTTCCTTCCCTCTTCCTCTTGGCCCTGTCTGGCCAGACTAGACAGTCACAGTCTGTGGTTTGGTTAGTGCTTCTGCCTCTCATTTGGGGAATGAGCGGCGGTAAACCAAGTTGGGCTGAGAGTCCTGTGTTCAGGGGTGAGCTGTGCCCTCTGGGCCTCAGTTTTTCCACCTGTGCAGTGGGGAGAGGGTGGAAGCCCTTCTAGCACAGCATGCTCTTGTGAGAATGACACCAGCTTCAGTTGATGGATCGCCTGAGTGGAGGGAATGATTTTGTAATGACTGTGTGTTTTAAGGAAGTACTTCCAAACGCCAGCTTTGCCTTTGGTGTTACTGTTAACTAGTAAAAAGGCTTCCTAATAGAAAAAGTGGAGACAGCAGTCATGTGCAGGCAAATGAATAACCAGTAACTCAGAGTAAGTTTATCTTGGACTTTTCTTCCCATGATGAGTGTTTTTTAAGAAGCATTTCCTCTGATAACAGGCCTGGCTTACGGGGCTTCCAAGCCTTGTGTTTCCAGGGTGCAATAAACCAGTGACCTTCATTCATTCCTCCTTATTTGCACAGGAGACTTAGTGTTACACATTCTCTGTGGGTTCTGAAGCCAAAATGGGGCAATTGCTTTCCTTTTGGAAAGCTGAAATATGAGGGGGAGAGGAATGGAAATATATGTTGGGGTTAACGTTTGTAAATTTTCTTAGATATGATGTCACTTAAAGTCATTTGGGGTGGGAAAAGCATTGCATATGTTCTCCTTGCTCATAAAAACATTCATGCATTTAAAACCACAGTTAGTGTAAGTCATTATTCCAATTCTACTCTCTATGAGTTTCCTTTAAGATTTTAAAAAAATTTTGACATGCACCGAACCTTATGATGGTGAGCTTTGTAATTTCAGGGATTTCCTATTTTTTAAAAAACTTGTTCCAAAGAAGCAGATGGGTCCTTGAATGGACAAGACATTATTGCCGTTTTAGCAGAACAAACTCAGAGGCATAATTTTCACTCTGTATCCCAGCACCTAGCATGGTGCATGCAAAGAGAAAGTGTTTGTTGAGAGAGTTGGTGAATATAGTAACATACCCACATGTCGGTCTGTCAGAGCTTGACAAGATGTCCACAAGCAGAGCAGGCCTGATGCCTTGCCTTCCTTGCTCAGGCCTCTCATCTTTCTCATCTTTGGGCAACAGTGGTACCTGCTAGTATCTCTGGTGTTGGTATTGAACTGTTGCTTTCTTAAGCTGAAGATGGATGCTGACTCAGCAGGGTCAGTTTTCACATACAGTTATTTGTCTTGCCTGGATTTTAGCCTTGTTTGGGTAGGAAAGGGAAGTAGAGGCCAGATAATCACTGGCATATTTGACATTAAAATATATGTCCAGCATTCCCCTCCTCTCCCCCCAAATCAGAATCCTGGGGGAAATAGGTTATTTTGCTTTCTTAGGATAAAATTCAACAAAAATTATTAGATTTAGAAGGAATAGGGTAGGTTGTGGAGTTGGGAACACAACTCTGGCTCCCTTCTTATGCCTTGAGTAAGGACAGAGAGATGCTGAGAGATGAAGTGAGCAGAAGTAGGTATGAGTTGTGAACTGACTCGAAGGGGAGCCCCATTCAGTCAGTAATTCAGCAGTCACCAAGCACCTGTGTGTGCTCAGCACAGCTGAGCAAGGTGGTCACTCTGTCAGGGACCACACACAAGTCAGAGTGATTGTCAGTTTGGGAGCACAAACTTAGGTGTCAACAAGGGCTTCCTGGGTGAAGGAGTGTTGCAGATTGAGTAGGAGGTTTCTGATGAATAGGAAAGGAACCTTGAGGCAGCAGGAACAGCATGTGCTAAGGCTCAGAGGCAAGTGAGCAGACAGCGCATTCAAAGATCTGATGGTGTGGTTGGTACAGGGGGATGTTCAGAGCCTAGAGGGGCAGGTTGTAAGACATATTTCATGCCTGGTGGAGGAGCTGGGACTTCATCCTGAGGGCAGGGAGGTGTCGGGTAGTTTGGGTTCAAGAGTGACCTGGTCAGACTCATGTTTTAGATCTGTGCTGGCTGGCACAGCAGCCACTCACCACATGTGGCTGTTAAGCCTCCGAAATGGGGCTAATCCAAGTTCAGATGTGCTCTAAGATACACACCCGTTTTCAAAGGCATAGTATGGAACTGAGATAGCACATGAATAGTTCTTTCAGGGTTGATGTCATACTCAAAAAACGTTATGGATGTATTGGGTTAAATAAATACATTATATTACAATTAATTCTGTTTCTTTTTAAAAGGTGGCTACTGGAAGATTAAAAATCACATGTGAGGCTCGCATTATATATCTGGTGGACAGTGCTGTTCTCCACTCTCTGGGCTGATGGGAAGCTATTTAGTGTGTCAGTTGATTTGTGAATTCATTTATTCAGCACATTTATATCTATTTATAGATCACCTCCTGGAGGAGGGCGTGGCAAGCCACTGCAGTATTCTTGTGTGGAGAATCCCCATGGACAGAGGAGCCTGGAGGACTGTGGTTTATGGAGTCGCAAAGAGTCAGACACGACTGAGCAACTAAGCACACAGCACACAGATCACCTACTGTGGTCCGGGGATTGTTGTGGGCTTTGGGAATACAGCAGTGACTAAGGCAAGGCCTTTGCCCTCACAGAGACTTAATAACTATAATAAATAACTAATGGAATTCAAATAATGTTCAGCGGCATGAAGATGAATGAAATGCCATACACTTGGGATACTGTGGTGTAGTATACAGGGAATGGGGTCTAGGGAGCTTTGAGATTGGATCAGGAAAGACCACTGACAAGCAGAGGCTTGAATGAGAAAACAAACCTTGTGACTGATGGGGAAAAACAGTCTAGGTGGAGGAAACTGAGCGCAAAGGCCCTGGGGTAGGAATGAGTGTGGTGTGTTGGAGAAACAGGAAAGGCAACTGTGAACGGTTGGAGGAAGTGAGGGGTGCAGTGAGATGACCCAGCCAGATAGATGGGGTCAGCTGGATCCTGGAGGGTCGCCCAGCAGATCTCCATGAAGGGGGTGGAAGGTTTTTTATAAGGTTTTGTACTGGGTTGTTCACAGGAATTGATTGGCGTTTTTTAAAGGATTCCCTAGGCTGCTGGAAGGGAAAGAATGGACATGAGGAGACTGGCTGGGATACTTAGAGGTAGTCTAGGTGAGAGGAGATGCTGGTTGGGAGGATGGGGGAGAGGTGATGGAGAGACGCTGAGGAGGGATCAGAGGTGGGATGAATCTTGATATCAGAATCAATGGGACTTAGCACCAGTTGTGTGCCAAGTGGGTGGGAAAGCAGAGTGAATCAAAGCTGACTCCAGCCTAGGTGTTTGCTGGAGTGCTATGTGCTGGGTAGCACTACAGCCCAGGGGTTGAGACCCGGGAAGGAGCAGGTCCTGCCGGGGTACGGATAGGAAGTGGGACCCTTTAGACTTGTGAAGTGTAGGATGCCTCTGAGATAGGTAAGTGGCTGGATAGAAGAATCTGGAGTTCAGGTGAGCAGTGATCAGAGCTGAATATTAAATCGATGATTTGTCAGTATGTAGATAGCATTAGACTCTGGGACTTCCTGAGGTCACCTATAAAGTGAGTGTAGGGAGAGAGAGTCCCAAAACTGAGCCTCTTACTTGGGAAGGGACGGGGTGGGCGGGGCAGCCCAGGGAACGGCCCATGAGGTGGGAGCAAACCAGGAGGTAAGGGGTCTTCAAAGCCAAGAACAGAGTTTCAGGAAGGAAGGAGAGAGAACCGTGCTAGCCAAGAGGAGGGTTGAGGGAGGCCCACTGGGCCTGCTGTGACAGTGAGAGGATCAGTCACTGATGACCTTGGGGAGAGTGATTTCGGTGGCATACCAGGGTCCATGGTAGCTGATTAGAGTGGCGTGGGACTCGAAAGAATGGGAGTGAGGAGGTGGAGCTGGAGAGCTTGGACCAGAGTGAGGGGTTTTGCTCCAAAGGGGGCAGAGTTAGGAGGAGAGAATGTTGGCCCTGGTGCTGGTACGTGTGCCTGTTCTGTGCTGTGGGCAGATTCTGGTGGAGAAGGGAAGACCATTCTGGGAGGGGGTGGGTGTGTGGGGAGTTACCGGGGCAGTGACCTTGGTTTGGGAAGAGGGGATGGGACCCAGCGTGGAGTGAGGGCTTGGCTTGGGCTGGTATAACAGGCAGGAAGAGGGGACTCTTCAGTCCAGATGGAGCAGCCTTACAGGTCTGGGGATGGAAAGATGAGTCTTTTTCTTCTGATCGCTTTTCTGTTTTTCTCAGAGAAAGGAGTTGTCGGTGGAGAGAAAGCAGGTTGTTTGAGGTTTGAGGAGAAAGCGGAAAGTCTCACGTGCTCATCTAGGAGAGTGAATTGAGGAGGGAAATGGTTGGGCTGTAGTAAGGACCCACTTGAGGTTTGTGGTCGTAAGTTTAAAATGGGACAATCCGCGTGGTTGTGTGCGTTCCTCCAGCGCGAGGTGTGTGAGCAGTCGCCTTGGGGTTTTGCCAGGGAGTGAAAGGCTAGAGCGAGCTGGAGAGTTGAAAGATTGTGCCAGAGTGAGGGTGATCGGCACAGGCCTGGTCTTGGCCGGGGAAGGATGACAGTGAGACAGGGGAGACGGTGGTGGGTGGGAGGTCCCACTGGGGCAAGGACTCAGGGCAGGAACCCTGAGTCTGGGCTCTGGATGCTGGAGGTTAGGATGCTGCCGGTGCATTGGTGTCATTGACAAGGGCAAGGTCAAGGTGTGAGTGAGGGGGCGGGTAGTTGGGCTGGTGGCGGGGAGGTGAATGGAAGGCCCCTGGAGGAAAAGGAGATTAAAGAACAGATTGGCCAGAGTCACAGGGGCTGTTCTGACGGAGGGAAGACAGGGAGCCTGGGCTGACGTCTTCAGCACGAGGTGTCTGTGGAGACGCCACCAGGAGAGCTGGTGGCAGGGGCTGCCTGAGCTGGGTGTTTCAGTATTGCTCCCAAGTTGAAAGGGGGGCTGGATGAGAGATGTCCCGGAGCTGGCCGCGTAGCAAGGAGGACTTGCACAGACTGAGCCAGTCCACCCCAGGCCCACCTTGGCTCTCCATCAGTGTTTGCCATTGGGCAGGTGGCTTCCTCATCTGAAAAGTGGGGTTACTCACTGCACTGGCCTCATCCATCCTGCAAGGATTAACTGGACAGAGTACGTGCAGCATGGTTAGGCCCAGCGCTTGGTTTATGGTACGTGCCAGGGACTGGTAACTGTTTTCTCCAAAACAGAACTGTCCTTAAATGAGGACAGTTTGTTCCCAGAGAGGGAGGGATCCGTCGATGTGCTCCCCCAAAGTGGGATTGTTGGAATGGGAATGCGGCCTCCCAAGGGCACTTTGAAGGTCATCATACGCCAGGTCCATGGGTGAAGCATGGTTCTCTAGGCACAGAGTGTAGATAATGATACAAGCTGGATTAAGTTAGTTCCTGAGCAGTGTGTGACTCGTACAGACGAGAGTCAGGGAGCCCTTGGCTCTGAGGATGCTCCTGGCCTTGGGCTGAGTGTGGAGAGACGGGGGCCGCTGGGGTATCCTATTTGTAGAGTCCTTTATGCTTTATAAGCTCATTTGCTACGGCACCTCTGTTAAAGAGCTGTGGCAGGATGAACAGAAGAATGGGGCTCAGAACGGTTGAGCCAGAGTCAGCATCCCTTACCAGCTCAAGCCCTCCCCAAGTGCAGGTGTGAGTGGCCTCAGACCCAGGACATGGTTTTATGAATGGCCATGAGGCCGGGTGCCTGGTCAGGGCTGAGGGGACATGCGTGCAGGTGGCTTGGCTTGAGCCCCTGTGGCTGCTCTGGGGCTGTCACCAACGTGCCCTGCCTGGTGGGAAGCTGCTTTGGGGCCCAGACCCTGGGGAGAAGAGCTTGGTGGCCAGTGCCCCTGTGGAAGCAGGTGGACTCCTCCCAGCCTCCACCATGGCCGACTGGGCAGGATCACGAGGGCGCTTCTTTTTAGGAGCTCATGTGGGAGCTGCCAGTCCCCAGGAAGGGATACAGCTAGTGGCCTCTGGCTGGCTTCCCGCAAGGTTGCGTTGGGATGAGGGTTGTTCACAGGCAAAGAAGCACCGCCTGCTGTCTGCCTGGCTCCGGAAACAGCCAGTGTTGTGCCCAGGACATGTCTCCATGTGGCTTCACCCAAGAAAAGGAGCACGGCCCCAGGACTGGGGTTGGAAACCTTGAATTTCAATCTCCCAGTTCTTGGCTGCCTCACCTTTGGACAGAGAATTCTTTCTGGGCTTCTGTGTTCCTTCTAAAAGAAGAGGGAGTGTTGGGGCCTCTTGAAGCCCCCCTTACCTCCTCGCATCTCCTCCTACCCTAGTCAGTCTTGACTGGTTTCATCCATAATTATGACTGCTCAGTTCTCTAGATCAGTGGTCCCCAACCTCTTCCGCACCAGGGTCAAGGTGAGAGGTTGGTTTTAGGAGGATTCAAGCGCATTACATGTGTTATGGACTTTATTTCTGTTATATTACATCAGTTCCACCTTAGATCATCAGCCATTAGATCCTGGAGGTTGGGAACCCCTGCTCTAGACCGCTAGCTCTTTGAGCATGGGGTGAAGTCGTATTCCCCTCTGTGTCCCTAGGACCTGGCACATATAAGCTGCTCTACAAATGTTCGCTGAGTGGATCACATGCACATGACTTGTGGCCCTGGGTACTCCATCACTTGGGGGCTCAGCTGCTGGAGCAGAAGCAGATGGGGCCTGTTTTGCCTAATATTCCAGGGAAGGAGGTGGTTGACTTGAAACCACAGGCTGGGATTCTTTCTCCAACTCCAGGGCAAGCCTCACTTGCAGAACCCAACACATGGAGCACTCATAGGAAAGGCAGTTCAAGTAGGTGATCAGGGACCAGGCTCTGTACGCAGACAGACCTGGATTCAATGCCAACTCTGCCAGACCAGCTGTTACCTTGAACAACCCTCTTCCAGAATCTGAGCCTGTACCTCAGCTCGAAAACAGGAATAGCAAAACCTGCCTCATGATGGTGGTGTGCCGATTAAATCAAATAAGTGACATGCCTACTATGGAGACAGTAGAAAAAGATAGCTTGTTGTTGTTATGAGTAGTAAATATTTGTTGAAATATAGAATGAGGATCCTCTGGAACGTTTTGGAATCTGGCTACTCCTTGATTTTCTTTGGCTTGCTGTGTGTAAAATGCAAGAACTGGGGAATTTTTCTGCCTTGAGCAGCATAGAAAGATGGGTATTGGTGCAGACTTTGGAGTTGGGAAGGTGTCTTGGACCTGTGACCAAAGCTTCTCTCTGAACCTCATCTGTGTACTGGGAATAATAGCACCTATGTCATTGGGTTGTTCTAAAGGATAAGTTGAGATACTATGTGTACAGAATGCTTAGAGCCTAGCAGATTGGTAAGTATTATATTAATTTTTGTCATTGTTTTATTTTATTTTCTGAAGAGCTTGCCTGGTGGCTCAGACAGTAAAGAATCTGCCTGCAATGCAGGAGACCTGGGTTTGATCCCTGGGATGGGAAGATCCCTTGGAGAAGGAAATGGCAACCCACTCCAATATTCTTGCCTGGAAAATCGCATGGACAGAGGAGCCTGGTGGGCTACAGTCCATAGGGTCACAGAGAGTTGAACATGACTGAGTGACTATCACTTTCTTTCCTTCTTTTTCTACTAGAAATACTTCCAATATTATTTTAAAAAGACCTCCTGTTTTTATTTAGTATTTTCTTTTCCTGTTTTGCTATTTAATCCTTCTGGCATTTATTTTTATGTATTTTTCCAGGTGTCCCACTCTTATCTATTTCTAAATTTTATTTATTTGTTTTTGCCACATCCGATTTTATTTAATAAAACTTGACAGAGTTGAGACCCCCTTCTCCAGGGTCAGTCCACTCCCTCTCCAGAGGTACCAGGAGTCTACAATTTGGTGTTTATAATTCCCAGACATGTTTATAATAATGCTGTATAAGGATGAAACTACAACTATCCCAAGGGATCTTGCAGCTTACATTTTTCTTTTTAAAAACTTATTTTGTCATAATTTAAGGCTTATAGAAAAGTTTACAACTAGTGCAAAGAATTTCTGTATCATTTTCACTCCAGTTCCCCCAAAATTAACATTCTCATGTTTGCTTTCCTGCCCCCTCACTCTGCCCACCCCCTGATAGCTCTCTGTTTAATCCTTTTTCTAAACCATTTGAGTCACAGTTGTAGGCCTGATATCCCTTTACCCTTAAATACTTCAGGATGTATTTCTTAAAATCAAGGATATTTGCTTATAATATCACAGTTCAGTGATCAAAATCAGGAAATTAACACTGGTGGAATACTATTAACAAGTCTACAAACTTTATTCCTGTTTAACCATCTGTTTCAATCAAGTCCTCTGTAGCAGTGGTCCCCAACCTTCTTGGAACCAGGGACTGGTTTTGTGGAAGAGAATTTTTCCACAGATTGCAGCGGGTGGTGACTGGTTTCAGGATGATTCTCATTGAGCAGGAAGCCTAGATCTCATGCATATGCAGTTCAGAGCAGTGTACCAGCCCCTGTGAAAATCTAATGCTGCCCCTGATCTGACAGGAGGCGGAGCTCAGGCGGTAATACAAGCATTGGGGAGCAACTGTAACTACAGATGAAACTTTCCTGGCTCACTCACTGCTCACCTCCTGCTCTGCAGCTGGGTTCCTAACACGGTACTGGTCCTTGGCCCAGGAGTTGGGGACCCCTGCCTGCTCTGTAGGAAGAGAAAACCTCAGGTCACAAGCTGAGTTTTCCATTGTCCAGTCTCTTTCGTCTTTTTACATCTAGATTACTTCTTCAGTTTTCCTTTTGTCTTTCCTGGCCTTGATTATTTTTTATTGTTGTCATTTTGTAGACTATCCCTCCGTTTGGGTATGTCTGATGTTTCCTTGTTCTGAGATTCAGGCCAAGCAATTTCTGCAGGAATACCTGGACGTGAAGGTATGACCTCAGTACTAGTATCAGAAAGCATCCTTATTGTTAGCGAATAGTCTGTCCTTCTCCCACTGATCTGAAATGACACGCTCACAACTGTCTAAATTCTTCCATGTACATCAGTCTGCCTCTGAACTTGTTATTCTCATAAAGTGATCAGTTTATCGAATCCTGTGCAATTTTCCCCCCAGATGTTTTATAATAATTGTTGTTCTTATTCAGTCACTCAGTCACGTCCGACTCTTTGTGACCCCATGGACTGCAGCACGCCAGGCTTCCCTGTCCTTCACCATTTCCCAGAGTTTGCTCAGACTCGTGTCCATTGAGTCGATGATTCCATCCAGTCTTCTCATCCTCTGTCGTCGCCTTCTTCTGCTGCGCTCAGTCTTTCCCAGCATCAGGGTCTTTTCCAGTGAGTTGCTCTTTGCATCAAGTGGCCAGACTATTCTAGCTTCAGCTTTTGCATCAGTCCTTCCAGTGAGTATTCAGGGTTTATTTCCTTTAGGATTGACTGGTTTGATCTCTTTGCTGTCCAGAGGACTCTCAAGAGTCTTCTCCAACACCACAGTTCAAAAGTATCCATTCTTTGCTGCTAAGCCTTCTTTATGGTCCAACACTCACATCCATACACGACTGTTGGGGAAACCCATAGCTTTGTCTATACGGACCTTTGCCAGCAAAGTGATGTCTCTGCTTTTTAATATGCTGTTTAGGTTTGTCATAGCTTTTCTTCCAAGGAGCAGGCATCTTTTAATTTCATGGCTGCAGTCACTGTCCGCAGTGATTTTGGAGCCTAAGAAGATAAAGCCTGTTACTATACGATGCCTTCAAACTGTACCAGGTTTGTTTTTTGGTGTTTTATAACTTGTTACTCCTGGGAATGGGAGTCTTCCTCCCATTACATTTTCTTTTTGATTGTTGTTGATGCTGGAAAACCACTGACATGTGAATATTTTTCCTGGATCTGGCTGGTTTGCCGAATTCTCTTTTATTCTTATCTTTTTCAATTGATTCTCTTGGAATACTTTTTGTAAATGTAGACAGTTGTATCTGTAAATCATGGCAGATTTGTCTCTTCCTTTACACTTCTATTTTCTTTTCTCCAGTCTTTTCACATTGGCTGAGAAGTCCAGAATAGTTTTGAATAATATGATAGTGATGTTGGCATTTTTGGTTATTCCTGACTTTAAGTGAAGTAGCTCTGGAGTTCTGTTAAGTGTTGGAGGGAGGTTTTGGAGAGAGATCCTTGATGTGGAGGTTTTAAAAAATTCCTAGTGAATTATGTTGATCTTAAAAAAAAAAAACGAAACTCAAAATCCAGAAGACGTAGGTCGATGCTTATTTTTAGAGTTGTATTACTTTTGTAATTTAGTGCCGTGTCTTGTTTGCTAAGGCTTCCCTGGTGGCTCAGTGGGTAAAGAATCTGCCTGCCAATGCAGGAGACACAGATTTAATCCCTTATCTGGAATATCCCCTGGAGAAGAAACTGGCTACCCATTCCAGTATTCTTGCCTGGGAATCTTCGTGGACAGAGGAGCCTGGTGGGTTACAGTCTGTGGGGTCAAAAAGAGTCAGACGTGACTTACAGACTGAACAGCAGCAATTTCAGTTCAGTTCAGTTCAGTCGCTCAGTCATGTCCGACTCTGCGACCCCATGAATCGCAGCACGCCAGGCCTCCCTGTCCATCACCAACTCCTGGAGTTCACTCAGACTCACGTCCATCGAGTCAGTGATGCCATCCAGCCATCTCATCCTCGGTCGTCCCCTTCTCCTGCCCACAATCCCTCCCAGCATCAGAGTCTTTTCCAATGAGTCAACTCTTCGCATGAGGTGGCCAAAGTACTGGAGCTTCAGCTTTAGCATCATTCCTTCCAAAGAAATCCCAGGGCTGATCTCCTTCAGAATGCACTGGTTGGATCTCCTTGCAGTCCAAGGGACTCTCAAGAGTCTTCTCCAACACCACAGTTCAAAAGCATCAATTCTTCGGTGCTCAGCCTTCTTCACAGTCCAACTCTCACATCCATATGTGACCACAGGAAAAACCATGGCCTTTACTAGACGGACCTTAGTCGGCAAAGCAACAGCAGCTTACTTGCTAACAATTATGTAGGATTTATCTTCATGACCCAGATAATCATGATGGTGTGATTACCTAGAGCCAGACATCCTGGAGTGTGAAGTCAAGTGGGCCTTAGGAAGCATCACTACGAACAAAGCTAGTGGAGGTGATGGAATTCCAGTTGAGCTATTTCAAATCCTGAAAGATGATGCTGTGAAAGTGCTGCACTCAATATGCCAGCAAATTTGGAAAACTCAGCAATGGCCACAGAACTCAAAAAGGTCAGTTTTCATTCCAATCCCAAAGAAAGGCAATGCCGAAGAATGCTCAAACTACCGCATAATTGCACTCATCTCACACGCTGCTGCTGCTGCTGCTGCTGCTGCGAAGTCGCTTCAGTTGTGTTCAACTCTATGCGACTCCGTAGATGGCAGCCCACCAGCCTCCCCCGTCCCTGGGATTCTCTAGGCAAGAATACTGGAGTGGGTTGCCATTTCCTTCTCCAGTGCATGAAAGTGAAAAGTCAAAGTGAAGTTGTTCAGTCGTGTCCGACTCTTAGTGACCTCATGGACTGCAGCCTACCAGGCTCCTCTGTCCATGGGATTTTCCAGGCAAGAGTACTGGAATGGGGTGCCATTGCCCTCTCCTCATCTCACACGCTAATAATGCTTAAAATTCTCCAAGCCAGGCTTTAGCAATACGTGAACCGTGAACTTCCAGATGTTTACGCTGGTTTTAGAGAAGGCAGAGGAACCAGAGATCAAATTGCCAACATCTGATGGATCATCGAAAAAGCAAGAGAGTTCCAGAAAAACATCTGTTTCTGCTTTATTGACTGTGCCAAAGCCTTTGGCTGTGTGGATCACAATAAACTCTGGACAATTTTGAAAGAGATGGGAATACCAGACTACCTGACCTGCCTCTTGAGAAACCTGTATGCAGGTCAGGAAGAAACAGTTAGAACTGGACATGGCTATGTTTGATACAGGATACAGGATGCTTGGCGCTGGTGCACGGGGATGATCCAGAGAGATGATATGGGGTGGGAGGTGGGAGGGGAGTTCATGATTGGGAACTCATGTACACCCGTGGCGGATTCATGTCAATGTATGGCCAAACCAATACAGTACTGTAAAGTAAAATAAAGTAAAAATAAAAAAAAAAAAGAACTGGACATGGAACAACAGACTGGTTCCAAATAGGAAAAGGAGTACGTCAAGGCTGTATATTGTCACCCTGCTTATTTAACTTATATGCAGAGTACATCAAGAGAAATGCTGGGCTGGAAGAAGCACAAGCTGGAATCAAGATTGCTTGGAGAAATATCAATAACCTCAAATATGCAGATGACATCACCCTTATGGCAGAAAGTGAAGAAGAACTAAAAAGCCTCTTGATGAAAGAGGAGAGTGAGAACGTTGGCTTAAAGCTCAACATTCAGAAAACGAAGATCATGACTTCCGGTCCCATCACTTCATGGCAAATAGATGGGGAAACAATGGAAACAGTGAGAGACTTTATTTAGGGGGGCTCCAAAATTCCTGCAGATGGTGATTGCAGCCATGAAATTAAAAGACGCTTGCTCCTTGGAAGGAAAGTTATAACGAACCTATACAGCATATTAAAAAGCAGAGACATTACTTTGCCAACAAAGGTCTGTCTAGTCAAGGCTATGGTTTTTCCAGTGGTCATGTATGGATGTGAGAGTTGGACTGTGAAGAAAGCTGAGTGCTGAAGAATTGATGCTTTTGAACTGTGGTGTTGGAGAAGACTCTTGAGAGTCCCTTGGACTGCAAGGAGATTCAACCAGTCCATCCTAAAGGAGATCAGTCCTGGGTGTACATTGGAAGGACTGATGCTGAAGCTGAAACTCCAATACTTTGGCCACCTGATCCGAAGAGCTGACTCATTGGAAAAGACCCTGATGCTGGGAAAGATTGAGGGCAGGAGGAGAAGGGGACGACAGAGGATGAGATGGCTGGATGGCATCATTGACTTGATGGACATGGGTTTGGGTGGACTCTGGGAGTTGGTGATGGACAGGGAGGCCTGGCGTGCTGCAGTTCATGGGGTCGCAAAGAGTCAGACATGACTGAACGACTGAACTGAGCTGATGTAGGATTTTGGGGTCTGAATTTATATAAGATTTATCTATAATTTTATCTTTTAAATGATCGTTGCCCAGTTTTAATTGGAGAAGTATTTTGGCTTTGTAGGAAGAACTGGGATGTTACTCTCCCCCCAACAATTTAGAAAATATAAATATAATCTGTTTATTGAGGATTTGGTAGAATTTGCCAATAAAATTATTTGAACATTCCCAGTGATTTTACAATTCAAATTTCTTCGTCTAATTCTTGGTCTATTCAAGTTTTCTATTTAGAAACCAATCTATTTTGTATGCATTTAAGATGTATGTTAATAAAAAGTCTTTCTTCCTCTTTCTCTCTTTCTATCCATCCTTTTGGCTCTGAGTTACTGCCTCCTTCTCATTTCTTAGTGTTTTAAATTTATCTTTTTATTTTCTTGGCCAGACATATTGAGGGAGTAGGCAGGGTTAGCTATTTTTTTCATAATTTCAAAGGACTTGCCCTTGCTTTTGTTGTCAAGTCTTTGTTTTCTGTTTCTTTAACTTCTGGTTATTTTTCTTCAATTTTGACTTTCGGTCTATTTCCATTTGTCGTTTATTCACTGATTTTTTGAGTGACGGTTCAGAAGTATCCCATGGGTTTTACTGTATAGTACTCTCATTGTTCATTTTTAAACAGGCTGCAGTTTATTTTAATTTCTCTTTAAAAAATATTCCTCTAAATAACCTTTGGATTACATTTCCAAGTGGTTAAATTTTTTGTGGCTCTCTCTTTGTTTAATTTTTAGTTTTATTGCTTCGTGGTCAGAGAATATGGCCTGTGTAATTTCTGACTTAAGAAAAAAATTATTGAGGTTTTTCTTTGTGGCCCATCACATGATCAGTCTGTAATTGTTCCATGGATTTTTGAAAAGATGTGTATTGTTTTATAAACACATACAAAATATATTAAACTGTTTGTGTTTTTCAAGTCCTTTATTGGCCACCCCAGTTTTTTATTTTTTTATTTTATCTTTTATTTATTTATTTTTTACCCTTGTGTTTTAAATCCTCATAATCTGTCCATTTCTGGGAAGTATGTCACTGTCTCTTAATATAACTAATGTTTTTACATTTCTCCTTGTATTTTCACCAGTTTTGCTCTGTGTATGTAATGAATATAGTAATAGTTTTTTAGTGGTTAAATTTAGTATCAATTGAAAAATTATTTTTGCCCTTTGTGATTCTTACTTTTTACCTTGAAGTCTGTTGCCATTTCTGCATTTTATTGACACATGCCTGGTGTCATTTTGTCAATTCCTTGTTCTTTTTTAAAAAATTTGTTTTAAAGTAATTGAAGACTTCATGAAGAGTTGCAGCAAGAATGCTCATGGTCTGCATGTTGCCTTCACCCAGCTTTCCTCATTGATACCATCTCATGTCATCATAATCCTTTCTATTTTGGCCTTTCTGGGTCTTTTATCCCCCCATCTGTGATACACTGTTTTTTTATCGGGGGATTTATGTGTAGATGCAGAGTGTGTTTATAGCTCAGTTATGTCCAACTCCTTCGACATTCTTTATACTATAGCCTGCCGGGCTCCTCAGTCCATGGGATTCTCCAGGCCAGAATACTGAAGTGGGTAGCCATTCCCTTCTTTGTGGGATCTTCCCGACCCAGGGATCAAACTGGCCTTCTGCGTTGCAGGCAGATTCTTGACCATCTGAGCCATCCATATTTATTGTGTTTGCTTGTTTTAAGTTTCAGCTTCCTTCAGCTACCTTAATTTGTCGGTTTTCCATGATGTTTTTCTCCTGCTTATTGTTGGATTGCCAAAGTTATCTTTAGTTTCAGTTTTTCTTACTTCCATAAACCCTTGCTGCTTGAATTCCACCCCCCACCTCCATTCTTACTCATTTGGAAGTCATAATCTTATTTCTCATTTTTTTCAGTTAGGCTAAGATTTTTAGCAAACATATTTAAACTTGGGCAAGAATAAATTATTATCTCTACCCTCAAAGATTCCCCGCCTACACACAAATATTTGACCTTTAAATGTACCATGCTTTCCTTATCCTCTCTCTGTAATCGGTTCTTGGTTAATATGATATGGAATTTTATTTCCAGCTTAAAAAAATTCTGCATTGTGGTTTTGGAAATTATGTAAGAGCTGCCTTGAGCTTCACAGCTACATTTTCAGCCACTTTTTTGTAGGCTTAAACTCTATTTTGTTGAGTTTCTTTCTCTTCTTTCTAAAATTTTGTTTGATATCTTCTTTCTTATACTTAATTTCCTTTATGTTTTTCAGAAAAGGTGCTGGGATGGCTGCAGAATCTTTGTATATCTGAGAAGTCAGATATATATATATTTTTCCCTCCACTTGAGTGATGAGTTGGTTTGCAGTTGAGTTCTAGGTTTAAAGCCCTTTTGCTTAGAGCTTTGTCACCCTTGCCCTCTTTATCTTTTGCCCTTGAGAAGTCTGATGCTAGACTGAGTCCTGTTTCTCTGTAGGTTTCCCCCCCCCCCCCCCCCCCAACTATGGAAGCATTTAAGGATTTTTCTTTGTTCTTGGAGTTAGGAAATTTCATCAGGGTGTGTCTTGAGAGTCTTGTTTCATTCCTCATCCTCAGCACTTGGCTTTTGTGCTCCAAAAACTCCAGCCTTTATTTCTGTCTTGTTCTTCACTCTGGAGAAATAAGTGCATATTGGGCCTGTAGTGAATCTCTAGGGTAGAGAGACAGTGAAGCCCTGTTAATTAGATGACTTGGGAAGCATGCAGCCGGACAGCTGGTCAACCCTCTACATACCACCCATTTCTCATCTGTAGAAGGCAGTGAGAACAGCTCTTGTCAATAGGGTGGGTGGGAGATAAAACAGAACACAGACAAACACTTGAGAGCGCCTGCACAGAGGAAGTAGTCAGTGGTGGGAGCTGCTGTCTCTATAATCCCCTGAAGGCAGCAGAGATGGAGGAACTAATGGGCTTTTGAACTGGAGTTTGAAGAATGGACAAGATGGGAACCTTCTCTGAGGCTCAGTCTGTCTCCTCAAGATGATGGAGCTTGATAAGTTTATCAGTTCAGTTCAGTTCAGTTCAGTCGCTAAGTCGTGTCCGACTCTTTGTGACCCCATGAATTGCAGCACGCCAGGCCTCTCTGTCCATCACCATCTCCCGGAGTTCACTCAGACTCACGTCCATCGAGTCAGTGATGCCATCCAGCCATCTCATCCTGGGTCGTCCCCTTCTCCTCCTGCCCCCAATCCCTCCCAGCATCAGAGTCTTTTCCAATGAGTCAGCTCTTCGCATGAAGTGGCCAAAATACTGGAGCTTCAGCTTTAGCATCATTCCCTCCAAAGAAATCCCAGGGCTGATCTCCTTCAGAATGGACTGGTTGGATCTCCTTGCAGTCCAAGGGACCCTCAAGAGTCTTCTCCAACACCACAGTTCAAAAGCATCCATTCTTCGGCGTTCAGCCTTCTTCACAGTCCGACTCTCACATCCATACATGACCACAGGCAAAACCATAGCCTTGACTAGACGGACCTTAGTCAGCAAAGTAATGTCTCTGCTTTTGATTATACTACCTAGGTTGGTCATAACTTTTCTTCCAAGGAGTAAGCGTCTTTTAATTTCATGGTAAGTTTATAGGTAATCATTATTTTTTTTTAAATTTCACACAGAGGGATATGACTGGAATCATTTTGGAATCTTCAGTCTCTTCTTTCTCCTCTCTCCTTTCTCTTGTTCTTTCCTTTTATCGATTTTATTGGCTTGGCTAAAAAGTTTATTCCGTTTTTTCCTATAAGACTATAGAATTGTATAGAACTGAATGAACTTTGGAGCCAACCCAGTATCTGGTCTTTGTGGCTGCATGCATACTAAGTCACTTCTGTCGTGTCCAATTCTTTGCGACCCTGTGGACTGTAGCCCACCAGGCTCCTCTGTCTAGGGATTCTCCAGGCAAGAATACTGGAGTGGGTTGCCACGCCCTCCTCCAGGGGATTTTCCTGACCCAGGGATCAAACCCGTGTCTCTTACATCTCCTGCATTGGCAAGCAGGTTCTTTACCACTAGCGCCAGCTGGATCCAGGGGTTCAAAGAACCCTTAATTTGCTGAAGAGAAAGGACTTCAGACTTGCCTGCCGGCGCCTGTGGTAGTGGACTGAAGGGAAGGTTGGGCGTCTTTGCGCATCCTCGTCTGACATGCCCTCTAGTGTCTCCTCTTTATCTGTCCCCACTCTCCTGGGCTACTAACTGTTCAGCACGTCCCCAGGGCTTGCATACAGTAAGTGCTCTGGAAAAGCTTATGGAGCATACGGTGAATCAGTGCTCCATTTTTCCTGCTTGGAGACATGACTGCTTCTCACTTCACTGGGCAGGTGCCCTTGCTTTTGCTGTTTTGCTTTTTTAATAAAAAGATTTTATTTGTGATCGAATGACAGACAGTTCTTTCAGAAAACGAGAAGAACTGGTTTGGACCATTGTGAAACTCCGTTTTAATAGCAAGAAGACAGGGCTCTGGCAGCTTCAAAAAGGGCAATCAAGAAATTCTTGTTTGGGCAACAGAAGGAACTATTTAGAGTGGTTACATGGGTTCAGAGTCGCTCCAAACTCCATATAATTCCAACTTCTAATGGCTTTTTTGGCCTCTGAGGTAATTGGTGGAAGTTAATTTACAGGAGTGTTCTAGGTTGGTTTCACCAAATTGCCTACTGTCCCAGGCATATCTGGAAACATCACAGGAGAAATTCGGCTGGGAAGGAGACATGGGTAGGGTATGATTTCCAACGTGTTTTCTCTGCTCTTGGCATGGTTCACAAAGCAAATATTTTTGAGCGTCTCTTCTGCCTGGCACTGATGAGACAGGAGAGGGAAGGAAGATGGGACTGAATTAGTGCAGTAGAGTGCGGTCAGTGTGAACCCCGCACCCGCCTGACTCAGGAGAGCTGGAGGGGTGAGGGCAGCGTTGGATATGGAGGGGCTCGCCATGGATGAGAGAGGGAAGGGCATTCTGGACAGTGGTCACTGCACGAACAGCATCCCAAGCGAGTCAGTGAGAGGTAAAGCACGTCTGCACGGTGCAGCCTTGTGTGCAGTAAGGCCGGGATCCCGTGTGTTCCATCTAAGGGGAGCCGTTGCCACTTAGCTGTACCTGCCTGTGGTCACGTCGGAACACAGGCCCAGGGTGGCCAGAGCTTCAGATTTTCTTTTCTTTTCTTTTTTTTTTAAGAGAAGCTCTAGATCTAGAATTTTATGTAACATTTCCTAAATTTCTAATTATGGCAACTCATTGAAAAATTTTTAAATAATGTAAACCGTGCTCCCCCCACCCCGCCCCGCCACGCCCAAACCCATTCCAGGCCACCAGCTAGTGAAACCTGTTGGGGGAGATTGAGAGAAACAAGGATGAAGAGGGACTCAGCCTGCCATGACCTGTGTCCTGTCCATTGCCAATGTCAGGAAAGAGAGCTTGGCCTTGAATTTTGAAATGGAGGCCAGGTGAAACCTGACCTTCCCCAACCTTATTTACTTTGACTCAGGGAATGGGAGTCAGAAGTTTTGGACTTTTAGGTTTTCTCTTTATTACTACCCACCCCCCCTTTTTTTTCCTTTGCTAAAACTGCATGGGGAGTGTGACGGTGACAGGTGGAGCTGGTTTGCCTCTTAGGACTTCTAAGCTCTCCTTGCCGCGCGCTCCCACCCTGCATGGTTCTGGCCCCATGGGAATTTCTCCCCTTCCTACCCTTTCATTCTGTTTTGTGGGATAATGGAGAGAGGGCCGGTTAAATACACTCTTGAGCCTCAACTAGCCACAGTTAGCCACATATGCTCATTTTTACCCTGAAGTAGATGGATAAACATTTTGTTTAAAATTCTTGTTCTTAAATTCATAACACAGAGTTGTCCAGTCGAAATATAATGTAAGCCACATATGTAATTTAAATTTTCTAGTATCCACAACAGAGGGGAAAATGACAGTTGAAATTAATGTTAGTAACATAATTTATTTAGCCCTGTACCTCCAAAATGTTATCGCTTCAACATGTAACCAATATAAAAATTATTTTATGCTACTATATCATTATATACTATATTATTATGTTTTTAATTTCGTACAAAGTCCTTGAAATCTCTATTTTCCACAGATAGCCCATCTCACTTTGGATTCATTACAGTGTTTCAAATGTGAAGTCACATGTGGCTAGGGGCCGTCACGTTGGACAAGGGTGGCTGTTACAGGTGCACGTGAGAAGGTGACATTCCACAGACACAAAGGAATATACAGACCAAGGACTTCCCTGGCGGTCCAGTGGTTAAGACTTCTTGCAATACAGCGGGTGCAGGTTCAATCCCTGGTCCGGAGGGCTAAGATCCCACATGCCTTCTGACCAAGAAACCGAAACATAATACAGAAGCAATATTGTAACAGATTCAATAAAGATTTTTAAAATGGCCCCCCAAAAGTCTTTAAAAAAATATACAAGCCAGCTGTGAACTATCTTCCCCGGTGACCCACTGGTCAAGAATCTGCCTGCCAATGCAGGGGATATGGGTTTGGCCCCTGGTCTGGGAAGATTTCAAATGCCTTGGGGCAGCTAAGCCTGTGGGCCACAACTACTGAAGCCCAAGCTTTAGAGCCCAAGAACCACAACTAGAGAAAGCCCACATGCAGCATCGAAGACCCAGCACAGCCGTAAATAAATAAAGAATATTTTTAACAAAAGGGCACGTGTAATGATGCTTTTCCCCTGCCTTGGGTTGCTCTCCCTTCCCCTCAGGATGGAATTCTGTGGGCTCTGTCCTCTCTTCAGCTCCGTCTGCCACTCTCTCTCCCTCTGTCTTACCAGACGGGCCTTCTCTTCTTCTTCAACGTGCCAGGCACCTTCCAGCCTCTGCGCCCTCATACGGGCTGTTCCCGGTACCTGAATTGTGCCTCCCCCGTTTCCACCTCCTCCTTGGCCTTGCTGCATCTAACCAGTTTCCAGGTTAAATGTCCGTTTTTAGGGAGGTCTTCCTTGATCCTCCTGCCCTAAACTCCAGGCTAGATTATGGTTCCCTGTTTAATGCTGCCAGGAGGGGAGGAGAGAAATCTCTTTCTTCTCGGCACCCAGCACAATCATAATTACCCAGTTATCAGTGAGATAATCATTGAACATGCCTCTGCCCCACTGGGCCATGCGCCCCAAGAATGCAAGGACCATGAGTGTGTTGTTTGCTTGTTTTATGCACAGCAGCTCCTGTGGCGGCTGCAGGAAATAGATTATTAGAAAATATGAATGATGCAAGGCTGAGATTCAGTCTTGTAGAGGAACCAGGGGCCACAGACCCCAGAGGGCACAGACCCATAGCAGTGAGGCGGTGGGCGGGGTGGGGGGCTGTCCACCCTGTGGTCAGTGCTGATCTGCTTTCTCACCGGCAGAACCCACCACTCCCTGTCCCCCTCTTGACTGGCTTTCAGTTGCCTGTAAATTATATTTTTGGTGGCTGTTAATAAAAATATAGGGCTGGGGAAAAAAAAAAGACTTCTCCTAATAGAATTTTATTAAATGGCACTAGTTTAAAAATGTCTTGTAAAAAGTTAATTAATTTGGGATTTGGGGATGAAAGGCGTGATATAAATGTCAGTTATTATTATTACAATTTCAGCCTCACGCTTATGCTCTTGATCCAGCCCCTGATCTGGAGTTTCTCCTACACCCAGGGACTGGCAGCTCTGCTGAAATGCCAGAGGCAAATTTGAGCTTTGGGGCTCCATCAGGGACAGAGGGACTTAGCCAAGTGAGGTCGTCCTGCCTTTTCATAGAGGATAATGCCAGGCCGTGAGAGCTGGCGCCACCAAGTCAGGGCCGGGCGCGCTTCAGAGCGGAGTGGTCTTGGTGCTCCAGGGAGCTCCGGGCCTTCGAAGCATCCAGGAGCATCAGGGTCACATGCTCAGCCCGAGCCTGGTCACAGAATCCTGTTGAGCTGTCAGACCTCTGAGAGATTAGAGCCCACTCTCAGTTTACAGAAGGGGAAACTGAGTTTGAAGAGGGGTGGAGGCTTACCTAACCCGTGGTCACATAGCAGGTTAATTAAATTTGTAGAGAAAAAGGCAGTGAAAGCAATTAGTGAAGTGGGGAAAACCTTCCAAAACAGAAAAAGAATTCAGGCAATTTGTCGGTGACGGGGCTAGAAACTGTTTGCCAAGGAAACAAGGAGTCCTGGGACTTCCTGTGAGTTCAGAGAGACAGACAGCCTTTCGCTCCTTCAAGACACACACCCTCCCCCATCATTCCCCTGACTGCAGACATAGTACCTAGAGGGAAGAGCTCCAGACCTGACCCCGTGTGTAATTACTTCCGCGAGGTGGGGGGCAAGCTGGGATGTTAATCACCATCACAGACCCTTACATTTCTCTACTGATTGTGGGCCAAGCAGTGAGGATCTGTGTGTTTCTGTCTCCTGTTCTCTGCAGCAGGGTGGGAAAACACCCCTTGCAGGGGTGTGATGGGGAGCAGGTGGGTGGCAGAGTGTGTGTAAGTGGCAGCTTGCAAGCTGGGAGCCTCGTGCTCTTAGACTCACTTGTGCTTACAGAGCTGAAGGGGAGACACGGGTGGCTGGTTGGTTATCCAGGGCAGCCTTCCCAGATGTCTGTCCCTGAGACAGGATTCCCAGCCAGGCTGGTCTGTCTCATTTCCAGTGATGGACTTCACCTGATTCTTCCCTGCAGCCCATTCATTCTCTGGAAGGGCCTGCCTTCTGTCTGTGATTCTCTAATCCTTGTTCTGTTTTCAGGATTAATCTCTTCTCTCCCAAGTGAACCCAGTGTTTGTACACCCCACCCTTCACTCAAACTGTGTCGGTTGAGTATCTGATTAAGAGGAGGGGCTCAGAGAAGGTTTGTAGAATGAAGGAGAGAAGCAAGCTTATGCCCATCTGGGTCTCTTGACAGTCCATCCTGGGGCTTTTTAGTGAAACCTTATCCATCAGTGGGTTGGGATCTTCCAGGGTATTTGGAAATCCAGTAGAGCTGGATTTGAACCTGGGCTTATTCATGTAAACAAGATACTTAAATCTTAGTAGTTCTGTTTCCTCATCCGGACAGTTGAGTTGTGGAATACCTACCCTGCAGCATTACTGTAAGGATCAAAAGAGGTGATGTGTGTAAAGTACTTAGTACATGCACAGTGAGCGCTCTGGTACCAGGGATTACCCTACACTCATGGTGCGTATGTCGGAGTTGGACCATAAGAAAGGCTGAGTGCCGAAGAATTGATGCTTTCGGATTGCGGTGCTGGAGAAGACTCCTGAAAGTCCCTTGGACAGCAAGGAGATCAAACCAGTCAGTCGTAAAGAAAATCAACCCTGAATAGTCACTGGAAAGGCTTGATGCTGAAGCTGAAGCGCCAATACTTTGGCCGCCTGATGAGAAGAGCTGATTCACTGGGAAAGACCCTGATGCTGGGAAGGCTTGAGGGCAAGAGGAGAAGGAGGTGACAGAGGCTGAGATGGTTAGATGGCATCACGAGCTCAATGGACATGAGTTTGAGCTAAATCCAGGAGATGGTGAAGGACAGGGAAGCCTGGTGTGCTGTAGGTAATCCATGGGGTCAAAAAGAGTTGGGCACAACTTACTGATTGAACAACACTACCACGACACTGATCCAATTTCCAGGAGACAGCATCCTGGCCCTCCTCCATAGCAAGTTCCTTAGGTGTCCGTTAAGTCCCACACAAGACTAGACATACAGACTTGTAGAACCTTCCAATTCCTATGGCCACATGCTTCCTCTGATTATTAAGTGATTGTTCAATGGAACTGAACTGAAGAGTTTTGGCCTGTGTTAGAAAGCTCAGGGTCACATTCCTGGTTTGGGACTAGGCCTGCCACGTCTCTCTGACTGCTCTCCGCAGCTGGAACCAGCCCTGATGTGGGCGCTTTTGAGCAGGTACAAGGTCTCCTAGCCTTTTATCAAGTGAAAAGAGCCAGCAGTTGTCTCCACTCAAACTTTTACTCCTCCTGCCCCATCCCTCTCCAAAAAAAAAAAAGAGAAAAAAGAAAAACCCGCACAGCTGCCTCAGACATTTAAAAGGCCTTAAAACTGGAACCCTGGAGCAATGTGGGGGGAAAGGGTGAGTCCAGGGTATCCCCTTGGCCAGCATCTTGTTGCCCTTGACGAGGAGCAGCCAGTTAGCTGTTTGTCTTCCCATTGGTCGTTGGCAGAGCCAGGCAGGTTGCATGGAAGGAGATGCTGTGGCTCTCTCCAGGCAGAGCAGTCTTCCTCGCCTCTCATCTTTATTGGATTTCAATGAATCTGTCTGCCCTGGGTCATATGTGCAGTGCAGCCCCATAAACGGTGCGGTGGAATTTCTGCTCCCTTTGTATGGAGAGCCTCAAGCACACTCTAGCTCCATTGTCAACCCGAATGTGGAAAATGCATAAAATTCAGCGGAACTCACTTCTCTCAGGCATCCCTGAGGTTTAGAATATGACCGTTCTTGTCTTGTAGGCACAAGCTAGTCAGGAGGTAGGGCGGGGGAGGAAGGCAGATGGTGGAGTGGCAAGCAGTCTTTGCCTGCAGACCCAAAGCCTCACACTTTTCTGTGGAATGTTTCAGGGCTCTAAAGAGGTTTGCTCCCTGGACCTCACAGCTTTGCAGTCGTCAGACTCAGAGGAGGATCTGAGAATGTATGTGGCCTTGGGAATTGGAGAGTTCTGGAAAGAATCTAAGCCCTCTCCATGTTCAATCACCTGCTGGTTCGATCCCTGGGTTGGGAAGAGCCCCTGGAGAAGGAACTGGCAACCCACTCCAGTATTGCCTGGGAAATCCTTTGGGCAGAGGAGCATTGTGGGCTACAATCCATGGGGTCGTGAAAGAGTCGGACACGACTTAGCGACTAAGCAACAATGACAAGAAGCCCTCTCCTCTGAACGTGAAGCTGAGATGTTTACAGACAAAAACTCACTTGATTAAAAGGACGTGTGCCATTTCAACAGCTCTGGTTGATGCTTAAGTAGGTTGATCCACCTACTTTTGAGTGCCTGCTGTGTGCCAGGCATTGTGCTGGGAGCCAGCTGTGCTGAGGTGAGCAGATGGGAACCCCTGGCAGCGTGGCAATGCCAGGTGTAACGATTCAGAAGGCAGTGGCCTCCGTGGATGAGGTGTGTATACAGGCTCAGATACGTGTGGTGGCGTTATTGCTACACTTACTGGCTTGGGTTGGAAAGTGTGCTGGAGATAGGAGTGGTTTTGGTGTGTGTGCTCAGCCTTCCCTGGTGGCTCACACGTTAAAGAATCTGCCTGCAATGCAGGGGACCCAGGTTTGATCCCTGGGTCGGGAAGATCCCCTGGAGAATGAAATGGGAAATGGTAAGTCACTCCAGTATTCTTGCCTGGAGAATCCCATGGACAGAGGAGCCTAGCGGCCTACAGTCCATGGGGTCTTCTGTCCCTGGGGTCGCACAGAGTTGGACACGACTGAGCAGCTAACACTTTCACTTTTTTTTCAGTGATGTGCGACTGTAGCATACCAGGCTCCTCTCTGTCCATGGAATTTTCCAGGTAAGAATACCTGCGTGGGTTGCCATTTTCTACTCCAGGGGATCTTTCTAACCCAGGGATCGAACCCACATTTCCTGTTTCTCCTGCAGTGGCAGGTGGATTCTTTACCACTGCACCACCTGGGAAGCCCATGGAGTTGTTTGTACAGTCCCTCAAAGGCATTTGGTTCTTCCTCCTGGTTGATTTCTCTGCATCCTCACCACAAGGTCATCCAACTTGAATGCCTCTGTTGTCAGGGTGCTCACTATCTCTCAGCTGTCCTCTTTGCCTGGAGGAGAATGTTCCTCTTCATCCTGAGCTCAGAGCTGCCTACCTCTGACTTCTGTTCCCAGGGCCACAAAAACGGTGTGCTCTCTCTGCATGGGACCACCCTCCCATAGTGGAGGCAGGTCCCTGGCCCCACACAGCCCTGCTCCATCAGCTGCCGCCACGCTGGCTTCCACTGGGGAAAGCACTGCCCGCCAGTGTGTAAGTGTGTCACTGCCAATAATAGTGCAAAGGCTCCAAATCCAAGTCTTTCTAGGATCGTTTCCTGATTAATTAGGTCAGCGTCTCCAAAATCAATTTCCAGTGAAGTCGCGCCGCCCGGTAGCGCCGTTCCCTGCCCAGCCGGGCGAGTGAGTTGGCGCGGGAGGCAATTCCCCGGTCTCTGGTGCAGTTCAGGCCTCGTCTCTACCTGGGAAGAAAGTCACATTGCACGTCTCTTCTGTGATTATCCTGACTTTTTATTTTATCTGCCCTCCCTCCTCAAATCTTCCATTAAACCCCCGTAGATCCTGCTTCAAACAGGCAATTAGACTAACAACGTAATTATATCCCTCAATGCTAATTGTAACTGGTTTAGGGGAAAAACAAAGAGAAAGAGGCTTCAAAATCTCTGGGAACTGAAAGCGGCTGTTATCATTTCCAGGTATTTCTTGTCCCCGTGTGTTTCTTTGGGAGCCTGGCTACTGGCCGGCGGGAGTCTGCGTCCAGTAGCTCTGGCTTTGGTCCCCAGCACCCTTAGGACGACTCTGGCCTGTCCCCTCTCGCCTCCGCACGTGCTCGTGGCATCATCTTCGTGTCCTCCTGTACTTTGCTGTGTCTCTCTGCTCCTCTGGCTCTCATTCTTTGACTCTCTCTCTCAACCCTTTTTATACTTTTAGAGCCACTGAGAAAAGGATGAACAAGCAAGGAGGTGGATGTTTTGGGGAAAATGACATTTCTTCTTGCCAACACTCCATCATCCCCAATATCTATAGGCTGCTGGTTCGTGTGATCTCGCTTGGGGAGGCTGGACAGAGCCAGACCTCGTTCAGGGTTTGAGTCTGTCATATGACAAGGATGCTGTAGAGAGATCTCCTGCCACCCTGCCCATTCATCCTCAGCATTTTCCAGGTCTCTTCTCCTGGCCAGGAACTCTATGTGCTCAGAGGTGAACAAGCGTTGGGGGCCACCCATGGCCTGGGGGAGAAGGCAGGCTGGTAGGTAGTGAAGCAGTGGGGCCATTGAGAAGAATGTACATCACAGGGGATCCAGCCCTGCCTAGGGTGGCTTGGGGCAGGGATGGGAGGTGGAGGAGGGCAGGGTGGGGATGTTGAGAGTTTTCTAGATGGAGGTGATATCTAGGATGAGACTTGAAGGACGAACAGGAGAGTTAGCCAGGCAGTGAGTGTGGGGAGCAGAGGCAGGAAGCCTGGTGTGTCTGGAACATTAGGTGTAAGGGTTGTGGTAACGGGAGACGTAGAGGAGCATGGTGTTTGCCTTGCAGTAGAACGGCAGCCTGTGAAGGGTTTAAATGGGAATGGTCGTATTTAGATCTTACAAAGACCATGCAGGCTGTCGGTGGAGGCTGTTGGACTAGAGGGCCATGAATGGAGGCTGGAGGCCTGTTAGAGGCTTTTGAAGAAAGTCTGGTGATTTTTTTTGAGTTTTGACTTCCCAGGTGTCTGCCCGCCTTGATGTTGATCCACTAGCTGTGCTGTGTGACTTTGAGATGGTCATTTCACTTCTCTGAACCTTCCTCTCCTTGCGAGATTAAAATGAGGCTAGTCATATTTACCTTTCCATGTTGTAGGGGGTGTGTATGAGAAATAAAGTCTGTAAAGTTTCTGGCTCTGTGCTTGACATAGAATAAACATCAGAGTGGTACTTTTGAAAAGGGAGGGTGTGCCCACGTGGCCTGGGATATTTTTCCAAAATTCAGGTATACCCCCCCACCCCCATTAACTTACATTTCCAGAGGAGGGAAACTCAGGCAATTACATGGTGATGGACTTCTTGAGAACCCCAGCAGAACGTGATAGCTCCTCAGTTATCACGACTTTTACCATTTCTGGAGTTGAGTCCCAAACCTTGGCCTCTTGCCTCGGAACAGATTCCTGGTTCTCTGCCATTTTCCTTTTCTCAGAAACAGGGTCTCCCAGTTTGACGATGGAACGTGCTGATGATGTTTTCCTTAGGGTAGATGTCATGCACAGTGCCGCTTTGAAACCTGGAGTGGAGACTTTGTCGTCTTTCAGATATCGATGAGCTTGGAACCCCGCTTTCCATAAATGTGTGCAAGCTTTTGTGACATCCAGTTTGGGCTGTGAAATCCCAGGTATTTCAGCCCTCGGTTTGCCATCAGTTATGCGGATAGGGTGTTTTCATTAAAATTTCCATTAACTGCTTTTTTTCTCATTTTTTAAAGCCAGTGAGCAATTTATAGATTCATTAACTTTTTACTACACTTGTGAAGTCGGGAAGAGGGGAAAAGAGGAAATGAAATATTTGGTAGTCCTTAAATATGGAGGATGGAAAAGCTGGATGTTTAGAGCTGGTCTGTGGGAGTATTAGGAAGGCCTGAGATTTTCCAGAAGAATTCAGAACTGGAGCAAGGAACACCGTACCTTTCGCTCTCTTCTTTTTATCCCCTCCCCCTAGAGCAGATCCATCCTTTTGTTTGTAACATTGGCTATTTTTTCTCCAGATGGCTGTCCTTTCTCTGATGATGCACCTCTCCCCCAGCAAGCCCACCACTTCTGGGCAAACTGTGCGGCTCTAAACATTGTTTCCTTATTTTATTTTGTTTGCTTGCTTTGGGCCATACCCTGTAGCATGCCGAGCTTCCCGGACCAGGGATTGAACATGCAGCCTCTGTCGTGTCAGTGCAGAGTATTAACCACTGGACCACCAGGGAAGTCCCCTTATTTCTTTGTGTTGTGTTTCAGTCTGATTATTTATAATGCTTTTATTTCATTTTATTTGGTGGGTGAGTTAGTTACGGCACTGTAGTTGAGTATATGGACTTTGGGGCCAGGCAAGCTTGGGTACAGATTTGTTTACTAGCTGTGTGATTCAGGGCAGGTAACTTTACCTTTCTGAGCCTCACTTTATCTGTTAGTATAAAATCACAGTAGTATTGGGGATTCTGGGAAGCTCCAGGGATGTGGCAACAGTATTCTTCACTGTACACAAGTGGCAAGGATAAAATGAGATGGTTTACTAAAGAACCCAGCTTCACGTTCCAGACTGTGCCATGCACTGGACGACTCAACTGTGAACGTTCTCGCTTGGACCCAGTTCCCTACCACCTCCCTGGACCTCAGTTTCCTCAGTTCTGAAGTGAATGAATGATCTCCAGATAATGAGGATGTTGGATGATTGCTCACATGTTTAATGAGCCTTTTAGAGTCATTGGCACAACGTAGTATCTCAATCCACACTAGCAGTCATATAGTTTTTGTGGCTGCAATTACATACAGCATAAAAACCTCACTCTCAGGGTCTACTGGATTAAAAAGGGAATAGGCTAAGCATTACCTCCCCCAGAGCCTCTTAGGGAAAAGGTCAGTGCTTAAAGATGTTCCCAGGTCATCTTGTCTCAACGCTGGGTGGAGCTTGGCTGCTCTGAGTGCTTCCCAGTGGATGGATGTGTACCTGGGCTCAGCCACCGTGTCTAGTGGCCGCATCCTGAGAGGACACAAGGTAGATTCAGGTCTTCGGAGATTCACGGATCTTTAATCTGGAGAAGGGTAGCATCCCAGGAAATTCCCTTGTCCAGATACCTGCCTTTATAGATATGCAGGCTGGGTCTTTTAAAGTTTGGTCAGAGTTTTTCCTCAAAAGTAATAGTGATAGAAAGCTAACTAGGAAGGAGAGGAAAAAAGTTGTCTAATTTTTTAGTCATCCAGGGCTGGTGCTTTTTGGCATATTGTATATGTGCCTGCAGTGTTTATATAAAATTGTATACATATTTTTGACATACATATCTTTGACTCTGTTCACTGTAGTACATATGCGTTTTTCATGTAGGTCTCCACCATTCATAAGCATGCATTCTAATGGCTTTGTAAGAAGGTATTTATTTACATTGTTGTACACATAGGTCATGGGCTTCCCAGGTGGTGCTAGCGGTAAAGAGCCCGCCTGCCAATGCGGGAGACATAAGAGACGCGGGTTTAGTCCTTGAGTTGGGAAGATCCCCTGGAGGAGGGCATGGCAACCTACTCCAGTATTCTTGTCTGGAGAATCCCAGGGACAGAGGAGCCTGGCAGGCTATAATCCATGGGGTCACAAAGAGCTGGACACGACTGAAGCAACCTTGCAAGCATGCATATAAGGGTCACAATGATGTGCTCTGTTTTTGTACACTTAAGACTTCATTTATAATAGTGTCCGCTGTTATAAATAACACAGTGGACATCTTTGTGCATGAAGCCTTTTCTTTCTCTCCTACAATATGGATAGGATTTGTTCCCCAACGTGGTTAAAAAATGTGAGAGTTGGTAAGCTGGTTGTGACAGTGAACCAAGTTAAAATTCGAGAAAGGCGACAGTGGATATGACAGCTGAGGGCACGCAGCTGCTTTGGAGAGTCTTTGGAAGAATCCCATTTGGGCAGGTTGACATGGCAGAATGCTTCCTTCTCACCCTCCATCTTAGCTGAGGTTGGAAGCCGATGACTTGTTTTATCTGCCCAAAGACTTCGGATCTAGTGGCTGGAACACTGATTTTTTTTAATTTTAACATGCCTAGCCTAAAACGTGTATGCCCATGACTGCAGCGTCCCGCACGGGGCTTCGCAGAGCACTGTGCCTGATAAAGCTGACACCTGTGAAAGGGAGTTGCAGATGGCACTAAAATGCATGTGACCTCACTCATTTTGCTCCCACTCTGGGCCCTTATTTTCCATCTGTATAACCGACTCCTGGCCCTAAAGAGTGTGCACGGATGAGAAAGTATTTTGTGCACTGAAAGTGTTCCCCACTGAAGTCCATCAGGGAAGGAGATTCAAGCTTAATTTTGAATAAAGTGTTCGTGGTTGCCTGGTACAGGGGAGGTCGGTGCTTTGAGTAGACTTCTGAGAATCATACAGTGTCTTCCGATGCCTCCTCTTAGCTGTTAAGTCATTTGCGCTTCGGTCGTTTTCCAGTTTTAATTAAATGTAGGCATTTTCCGTATTCTACTGCTTTGGCTATCAAGTTTGCTGACTATAGATATTGTGATGGGTTGACTTTTTGAAATGAGCTTATGGATGGAGAAATAATGGTGGTACCAATGAAGACAGGGGTAACCGTTACTTACATAGCACTTAGTCTGTGCCAGGCACTGTTCTAAGTGCCTTACATTTATTAACTTTTATCACCTAATGATTTCATTTAATCAATTCATTTCATGAAAGAGAAGCAAGACAGGGGATCTTGGAAAGGAAGACTGGAGCCAGGAGACAGAAGGAGCTCAGTATTTGTGCTGGAAGAAGACTTGGATTTGAAATTCTGCCCTGCAAGTAACTAGTAACTTTGGGCAAAGTTCCTTAACCTCCACTCCCTCCTTTCAGAAGGGGAAATTGTGGCTCCTACCTTGTAAAGAATTAAATGAAGTAATGGATGTAAAAATCCCATCAATCACTAAACAGGTATGAATCACTGATAGAAAATGTTATTCCTGCCTCACCCCAGACTCAGGATTTGGGGAAGCTGGGTCATTTTCTCCTTCAAGGATACCGTGTAGACGCTTTCATCTGTTGGGCTGTGTGGTAGGCTCTGGGGAATCCAGAGGCATGGCCTCTGTCTGGGGAAGATGTATGGTCCAGCTGGAAAGACAGGTCATAAAAAGATGACTGAGTGTACCAGCTGGTTGATCAATACTATTTGAATGGCTCAGGCAATAAGAGAACAGGGGAGCGAGGTCAGCCTAGGAAATGGAGCCTTCAGTGAAAGGGAAGGGTCTTCTCTTTCTTTGCAGAATGTAGTGTGAAGCTACGCCTTTAGCAATAGCCAGGACAAAGAGGGACACAGTTGAGTGCATGCTCCAGGGGACAGGAACGCACCTGTCCCTATGATACGGTTTAGAAGCCACCACCATGCCATTGCAGTGTGGATCTGGAGTGGCCTTTGAAGATGGACGGTTCTGGGGTCTTCGCAGCCCCATCCAGCTGGCATCAGACTTGATACCTCAGAGCCCCTACTCCTGATTCTTGGAACACAGTGTTCTAGATCTGGTCAGGAGATGCTTCTAGAGTATCCACTGGGTGCTTGGGTCTTCCAAGTAATTTTAAGGACAGCTGGCTTTTCAGGTGACACTCGTGGTAAAGAACCTGCCTGCCAATGCAGGAGACGGAAGAAATGTGGGTTCGAAACCTAGATTGGGAAGATCCCCTGGAGGAGGGCATGGCAACCCCTACTCCAGTACTCTTGCCTGGAGAATCCCATGGACAGAGGAGCCTGACGGGCTGTAGTCCCTAGGGTTGCAGAGAGTCAGACACGACTGAAGTGGCTAAGCACACGAGCTCACAGACTTCCACATTATGCGTTTCCTGTCAGTAGTAGATTTCTCAGCAACGGCCAGAAGCAAAAATATGTGGGAGGCCATTCAAGCACCCCCATGTTGGGGCGCTAGGACTGGAGGGCCAGGCTTCCATTTCTCAGACCGCCAGGATCCTTCCAGCCCTGAGCTGTGACTGCTGGATATTGTGGAAGACAGTGAAGGTCAAGGGACGATAGTCGTTGCCTGTGAGGAAGTTACAGTCTAAACAGGGCAGCAGGACCCAGATGGGCCCTGGGGTAGACTGTCAGGACCCTGCTGTCGAGGAGTTGCAGCCCTCCAAGAGCTTTCCCATCTGAATTGATCAGCTGTTGGTTTGCCCTCAGCTGCATCCCTTTTGGTCCTCTGTGTGCTGTGAATTTCAAGAAGCCATGTTTCTCAGATATCCTTGCTGTCTGGCCTTTGAATGGTTTAGCCGGAAGGATGCACAGCAGGAATGTTGGGAGATGGAAAGAAGGGAGAAGCCAGGGTGTTTCTCCCCACTCATTCCCTGCCTCTCGTGGTGTTTTCCATGTAGTTCAGTGCCTCCCTCTGAACCACTCCTATTGAGCGGTGCCTACTGAATTGTCCCAACTCTGGTTAACATGTGTTCCTGTCTCTCCAAGCCTAGAGGGGGTAGCAGCTGCTCCTCACGTGCTAATCCTCAGCTGCTTTTCTGCCCCCGTGTGTCTTCTCTGCCCAGAGTTGAAGTCGTTTGTGTGCTTGGTCGTGTCCGACTCTTTTCGACCCTTTGAAATGTACTCTTTGCAACCCTTTCAGCTGTAGCCTGCCAGGCTCCTCTGTCCGTGGGGATTCTCCAGGCAAGAATACTGGAGTGGGTTGCCAATTCCTACTTCAGGGAATCTCCCGACCCAGGGATCAAACCCGCATCTCCCGTGTCTCCTGCACTGCAGGTGGATTCTTTATCCACCGAGCCATGAGGGAAGGAGTAGCTTACTCTCTCAGATCCCGTATTAAACTGCCTCCACTTTAAAGATCCAAAGTGGCTTGTCTTCTGCCCCAGACCCTGAAGCACGTACCACCCAGATCAGACCCTGCGGAGGCTTTGGTTGCTCCCACTGTGAAGAATCCCGTGGAAGCTATGGTAAAACAATGGGTGCCCTAATGAATTCAAGATACCAGATTTTGTTTTCCCCTGCAAAGAAAACAGAGTTGTAGAATAATTTCAAAATAGTCTGGCTGTCTTGATTTCTCAGCAGGCGCCCATGGGGATGTGTAGAATCGCAGTCTTTCTTTCCTTCACGGGCCTCTCATTTTGAGGGTAATGGGCAACTCCTTACTTTCCAACTGTGAGAAGAACTATTTTGATTTTTTAAAAAAAATTTGTGCAGTCATTTTCCCCCTCCCCCTATTTGCCTGGGCTGTTGATCTTGTGATATATTTATAGAGATTGTGGTTGGCTGACCAGGAGTTATTTTGCAATAGGAATTTGTAAGATTTCTACTTTGAGCATGTGTTCCAGACTTTTCTTTCTTTAAAAAGAAATAAAAAATCTTCCGTAGAGCTTCCACTTTGCCCTTCTGTAATTATTTCTCTTTCACAACCCAAGTAAGCCTTCTGTTTTGCATAGTTTTTTAATGTGTATTTTGTTTCTCTCTGGTCTTCTCTCTCCTTTGGTGTCTCTTTTTAACTTCAGACTTTAAAAGGCCATGGTTCCTTCTTCATGTAGGAATGTTTTTGCAGATGAGAATGTGAAGACTGGAAAAAGGGTGCTTTAGAGACCAGGAGACCTCTCTTTCTCTATCTGTAAAAAAAGAGTATTGGGCTAAATTTGTCGGGGCAAGCATGCTACTGTCCCCAGCTTTACCTCACTCACTGCAGACATCAATAATCAATCACTCTTCCTAGAGGAGCGCTGGTGTGGCCCCAGCATCCTTCTCAACACATTGCCCCAGGCAGCCACAACTAATCGTGTGGAATTGGCGCTGAACAAAAATGCCTGTTTGCCATTCTTGGACTAGATGATCCCCTTGATCCCATTCTCCATAATGGTTCTCTAAGTATTGTCAGTGTAATTCCTTTATTCTTTAAATCAGTTGAAAGTTGTGTCTGACTCTTTGTGACCCTCATGGACTGTAGCCCGCCAGGCTCCTCTGTCCACAGAATTCTCCAGGCCAGAATACTGGAGTGGGTAGCCATTCCCTTCTTCGGGGATCTTCCCAACCCAGGGATCGAACCCAGGTCTCCTGCATTGCGGGCAGATTCTTTACCGTCTGAGCCACCAGGGAAGCCCCTTAAATCAGTTGTCTGACCTTTATCACATTCCTGTGTGCTGCACAGCTGCTAGCCACCCTCATGGGACTTGCAGTTTGGTGGGGAGCAAGGCTGCAGAGTGGTGATGTTCCCAGGTATGCTCAGGTGCACCGTTGGTGCTGTAGGAGATTGCCCCTGTGGTCAGGGAAGCCTTTTTGCAGCAGTGTCAGGGGTCCAGCGGGTCAGAGTGGAATGTAGTCTAGGCAGTGGGACAGCTGGAGGAAAAACAAGTTTCAGAACTAAGAGGGTCCTCAGAGCTCATGTGGTCAGAACTCTCTAGATTATAGCTTAGAAAACTCAGGCTCAGAAGACTTGCTTGAATTTTAATAAGTGATCATTATTTAGCTAATGTTTAATACACAATAAATCATTTTGATTTATCATGAGAAATCATCATGAGAAATGCTGGGCTGGAAGAAGCACAAGCTGGAATCAAGATTGCTGGGAGAAATATCAATAATCTCAGATATGCAGATAACACCACCCTTATGGCAGAAAGTGAAGAGGAACTGAAAAGCCTCTTGATGAAAGTGAAAGAGGAGAGTGAAAAAGTTGGCTTAAAGCTCAACATTCAGAAAATAAAGATCATGGCATCCGGTCCCATCACTTCATGGGAAATAGATGGGGAAACAGTGGAAACAGTGTCAGACTTTATTTTGGGGGGGCTCCAAAATCACTGCAGATGGTGACTGCAGCCACGAAACTAAAAGACACTCCTTGGAAGAAAAGTTATGACCAACCTAGATAGTATATTCAAAAGCAGAGACATTACTTTGCTGACTAAGGTCCATCTAGTCAAGGCTATGATTTTTCCTGTGGTCATGTATGGATGTGAGAGTTGGACTGTGAAGAAGGCTGAACGCTGAAGAATTGATGCTTTTGAAGTGTGGTGTTGGAGAATACTCTTGAGAGTCCCTTGGACTGCAAGGAGATCCAACCAGTCCATTCTGAAGGAGATCAGCCCTGGGATTTCTTTGGAAGGAATGATGTTAAAGCTGAAGCTCCAGTACTTTGGCCACCTCATACAAAGAGTTGACTCATTGGAAAAGACTCTGATGCTGGGAAGGATTGGGGGCAGGAGGAGAAGGGGACGACCGAGGAGGAGATGGCTGGATGGCATCACGGACTTGATGGACTTGAGTCTGAGTGAACTCCGGGAGTTGGTGATGGACAGGGAGGTCTGGCATGCTGCGATTCATGGGGCGTGTCCGCAAAGAGTCGGACACGACTGAGCAACTGAACTGAACTGAAAATCATTTTAATAAATGATAACTATTCCTATAGTTAATACTTATGCAGCACTCTGTGTCAGGCGTGTTTGCTTATTTCTGGTTGCACTGGGTCTTCGCTGCTGCGCACGGGCTTTCTCTAGCTGCAGTGTTGGGGACAGTTCCTTGTTGTGGTGCATGGGCTTTCACTTCGGTGGCTTCTCTTGTTGCGGAGCACAGACTCTAGGCTCATGGGCTTCGGTCGTTACAGCACCAGGGCTCCCTAGTTGAGGCTCACAGGCTTTAATTGCTCCACTGCATGTGGAATCTTCCCAGACCAGGCATTGAACCCATGCCCCCTGCATGGGCAGGCGGATTCTTATCCGCTGTACCACCAGGCAAGTCCTGTCAGGCATTGTTTTGAGAGCTTTAATATATTAACTGATTTAGTCCTAAGTAACCTTGAAGAATTGATGCTTTTGAACTGTGGTGTTGGAGAAGACTCTTGAGAGTCCCTTGGACTGCAAGGAGATCCAACCAGTCCCTTCTGAAAGAGATTAGTCCTGGGTGTTCTTTGGAAGGAATGATGTTAAAGCTGAAACTCCAGTACTTTGGACACCTCATGCAAAGAGTTGACTCATTGGAAAAGACTCTGATGCTGGGAGGGATTGCAGGTGGGAGGAAAAGGGGATGACACATGATGAGATGGCTGGATGGCAGCACCGACTTGATGGATGTGAGTTTGAGTGAACTCTGGGAGTTGGTGATGGACAGGGAGGCCTGGCATGCTGCGATTCATGGGGTCACAAAGAGTCGGACACAACTGAGCACCTGAAGTAAACTGAACCTTGAGAGATGACCAGTATTATTTTTCCTATGTGGACAGGTGAGAAAACTGAGTCCCAGAGGGTTAAGTGATTCACCCAATGTCACATGGCTTGTAAGTGGTGGAGTCAGGATTTGAATCTAGGCATATCCGGCTCCAGAGTCTCTGCTGGGAACTTCTGAGCCTAGTAAATCCTGTTGGGAGTCATCAAAATACGTTGTCTTATTATTTTACTGTGTTAAAATCTTCCTCACCACCACCACCAGTGGAATCATAGTGACGGCAGCCAGATCTCTGCTCTTGTAGTCCTGTTAGCACCAGCTGAGAGTGTTGCAGACATACCTGGCAGCTGTGGTTCATGGGGATTTTTCTCTCTTTTACATACGAAGAAACTGAGGCTGTGAGGGATGATGTGACTGGAGGCAGATCGCAGAGCTGCGTAGTGTTCCCGGCAGAATCTGAAGTCAGGTCTGCCAGACTGCAGATGTCAGAGTTGGAAGGTTTCTGAGAGGTCGTGAGTCCAGCAGCCTCACTGGGTCGGTGGGCAGATGGAGGCCAGACATTGCCTCTGCCAGCAGCCAGAGGCAGGGTCTTCTGGCCTGGGGGGGCTACTGCTCTTTCCTCAGGGTTGTCCAAACATGCGCGCATCACCACGCCCTTTGCTTGGTCCTCTTGAAGAGGTTTGAGGTCCCCTTACTTTGTTGTTGCTCAGTCTAAGTCATGTTCGACTCTTTGTGACCCCATGAACTGCAGCACTTACTTACTGCCTTATTTAAAAATACCTAAGGGGGGTGGTCATGGTTTAACGGAGTTGACTCAAAAAAACTCTGTCCCCCAACCCCCCAATTCTGGGTTCACTAATTTGAAGCTTGACACACTCTGTATTCATAATGGATTTCTCCCCCCATGAAGCAAAAAAAATTTTTTTTTACCCACCCTCCCCAAGTTCCTGCTGATCTGAAGCGAATATTTATCATGTATTTAATGAGTAATCTGAGTCTTGGCTTGGTGAGGCTGTACCAGGACATAGTTTATGGCTGATCTGGTTTTAACTCGCTCCAGGCGGTTTTCCCTGGAGTTTTCTGTAAAATCATAAACCTGGAGAGAGAATTTTTGTGGAATCCAGTCACATGACTCGCTCTTTTGTAAATCGAGAGATTAACTGTGTGACGGTAAAGAACTGAGATGCAGTTCTTTTTTCAAAAGAAAACAAGCAGTGAGTATTCGTGTACCCAGAGGAGTGGGTCCTCTCCTGAAGGTGGGGAATGTCACTCTCCAAGGTCACCCTGCTGGGCCTTGGAGCAGCATGGCACTGGGTTTGAGAATGTGAACTTGAAATTGGAGCATCTGGATTGGAGGCTGGGCTGAGGCTCTTCCTGGCCATCCCAGCACCCTGCAAACTCTGGGTCCTCGCCTGGGCAGTGGGGGTGAAGGTGGTCCCTACCGCTCAGGGTTGTCATGGAGATGAAACGGTGCACATGATGTCTGTGTCCTGGGCTGGCATACGGGAGGTGCTCAGTAGATGGTGGGCGCTAGGGATTGCTGGTGCTATCCCTCTTGATGCCCTTCATGCTGGACCAATAATCCAGGCTGACACTGTGCGGAGTAAAGGTCTTGCTCTAAGTGTGAGCCTGAGGAGCTCAGTTTGTCCTCCCGGCAGCCTGTGAGGTGGCCACTTGGCGTCACTCTCATTTTACAGAAGAAAGCACTGAAGCGCTGAGAGGTCAAGTCACTTGGCCAGGGTGCAGCTAGCAAGTGGCAGGGCTTGTGCCCACCCCCACCCCCACCCCCTTGCCTGACTCCCAGTGCCCAGCACCCCTGCTGCTGGGGCCCTTCTTCGTGGTTCAGCCTTAGAGCCTGAAGGCTTTTTGACTGCTGGGCCTAGGGAGGGAAACTGGGCTTCACCTTGCTTAGCTCAGGTCTCAGCTGACCCTCCCTGGGTGCTGGCATCAGCCCCTGAACTGGTCTTAATCCCTGCGTATCACCCCTTCCAGCAGCCCCGTTTACAGACAGAATCCCTATAGTTTCTCTGCAACTGTCTTATAAATGCAACATTATTTCGGTATAAAAAGTAAGAAAGCAAAAACAAAAACTAATAATCTTGCTGGGCCTGACCCCAGGAACAGCCTCATGCTTTTTGATGCAACCTTAGAACTCTCTATGATCCAGCCCAGCTGAGCAAATAGGATTTATACCCATTAAGCAACCAGGAACTATTCTAGATCCTTTAGTTCCAGGTAGGGGCTGAGGGTTCCCATAATGGTGGCGTCCGGCACCCTGGGATGAGAATGAGGCTTGTGGTTTAGGGGTGAGTCCCACACGGCAGCCCAGGGGAGGCTGTTGCCCCTCCTCTCTGAACCAGGACTCCCCGCTTCTTCTGAGGCCCATGAGTCAGGCCTCAGGGGTGGAAGTGGATTCGCCTTTTACTCCCAGTTGTCTGCACGCAGTCCACAGCTGACAGAGTTTCTCAGCAGCTGCAATGGTGCATTTATTTTTAAACCTGTCACTTATTGAGCAACTATTGCATGCTAGCTCCACCCCGGGGACTTTCCAAACGCTATCTCAGGAGATCTTTGTCACTCCCAATAGCTCTAGGCCTTGGAGCATTCTCTCTTCGACCACGGTTCTCAGAGCATCATCTCTTCTCTGGAAGATGACAGTGGCCTCTGTGGTGGGCTCCCTGCCTCCGTACTGTAACCAGTAGTTGCTTTCAGAGGTGCACGTGCCTTCTGAGCAGCCTATGAGCCTTAGAGTAAATCTGAAACTCCTCAGCCTGGTTTACAGATGCTCAGTAGTTACCAGCTGCTGGTGGCAGTGACAAAGTCGATGCTGGTGATGCTGGTGGTGGTGGTGCTGCTGGTAGTAATGATGGTAGTGGTGGTGATGATGGTGATACTGTTGGTGGTAATGCCAGTGATGGTAACAATGACAGTGGTGGTGATGATGATGGTGGTGGATATGATGAAGTCAGTAAAAGGAGCCTGCTCCAGTCTGCATGGCTACCCCCCAGAGAGGAGGAGAAACTTGCATAAAACAGAGACAGCCTGTGCTGGTTCCATTCCCAGGAAGCCTGATGTATTCTTGACACATGTCTTCAGATAGCAAGGGCTTGGGGAAGAGCAAAAGACATGGTAACCTAGAGGAATAAAGACATTGGTCATTTCCTATGGATTTCTCTAATAGTCAGAAATCTGGCCAGTCAGTGAGGGGCCTGCCTGCCTCAGCTGCTAGATTCTGGCCTGGGGTCTGGTCAGATGCTTCCTGTGTGAGCCTGGCCATATCAGTTGGCTGGTCCCTTCCTCCAGAAGTAGAGGCCGTCAGAGAAGGCTGTAGCCCCACAAGGTTCAGAGACCCAGGCTTTCCAGCTGGGCCAGATGGCACCCTTCTGCTGGCTCGCTGGCACCCAGCTTGTGTTAGCGCCATTTGCATTAGATTTTGCATTCCCACTATTGAATGGGAGTGCTGTGTGCCCTGTTCCAACATCCTTCCCACAGGAAAGTCCTTCCCAACTCTGTCATCTCAATGGATCCTGTTGTCAAAGATACTCAGGGAACTCAGGCCTTTCTCTTCAGAGCAAGTCTCCTAGTTGATAATTATAAACTGAGTTCAAAAAGAGAAATAAACCAAGTTCAGTTCAGTTCAGTTGCTCAGTCTTGTCTGACTCTTTGCGACCCCATGACTCGCAACAAGCCAGGCCTCACTGTCCATCACCAACTCCCGGAGTTCACTCAGACTCATGTCCATTGAGTCAGTGATGCCATCCAGCCATCTCATCCTGGGTTGTCCCCTTCTCCTCCTGCCCCCAATCCCTCCCAGCATCAGAGTCTTTTCCAGTGAGTCAACTCTTCACATGAGATGTCCAAAGTATTGGAGTTTCAGCTTTAGCATCATTCCTTCCAAAGAAATCCCAGGGCTGATCTCCTTCAGAATGGACTGGTTGGATCTCCTTGCAGTCCAAGGGACTCTCAAGAGTCTTCTCCAACACCACAGTTCAAAAGCATCAATTCTTCGGCGCTCAGCCTTCTTCACAGTCCAACTCTCACATCCATACATGACCACAGGAAAAACCATAGCCTTGACTAGATGGACCTTAGTCAGCAAAGTAATGTCTCTGCTTTTGAATATACTATCTAGGTTGGTCATGACTTTTCTTCCAAGGAGTAAGCGTCTTTTAATTTCATGGCTGCAGTCACCATCTGCAGTGAGTTTGGAGCCCCCAAAAATAAAGTCTGACACTGCTTCCTCATCTATTTCCCATGAAGTGATGGGACCAGAGGCCATGATCTTCATTTTCTGAATGTTGAGCTTTAAGACAACTTTTTCACTTTCCACTTTCACTTTCATCAAGAGGCTTTTCAGTTCCTCTTCACTTTCTGCCATAAGGGTGGTGTCATCTGCATATCTGAGGTTATTGATATTTCTCCCGGCAATCTTGATTCCAGCTTGTGTTTCTTCCAGTCCAGCGTTTCTCATGATGTACTCTGCATAGAAGTTAAATAAGCAGGGTGACAATATACAGCCTTGACGTACTCCTTAGAGTGTGAAGTAAATAATCATGATCTGCCTCCCCCATTGTTCTTGTTGCTATTGTGTCCACAGTAATTATCTTGGTACCCACCACATAGTAGGCACTTAATGGGTAGGGTAAGGAGCCATGTGAGTTCCCCCAAGGCCTTGCTCAGAATCACACATCTAGTCTGAACTTTATAAATATCTATTGAAAAGTGGTATCAGCCTTCTGGGTTCCAGTTCTTTTAACTCAGAGTCTTCTCAGGCAGCCTCCACTCCATCCCTCATGCTTCGGATCCTTAAAGCACCCGTGTTCAGTTGAGAAAATAAATAGAAAATAAAACCACATACCACATGGTAGAAACATATCACTGACTGTGATCTAAGAAGCAGGATCTAATTAGGGAATTTATAATATATTTAGTTCCCTGGGAATGGAATCCTCTTTTAACTTGCAAAGCTTGTTGTTCAATGCTGATGCAGTCACGCTTAATGGGTGTGTTTCAGGAATACCTGGTGAGTAAAAGTGGGGACTACCTGTGTTTGAGTTGGAGCCCAGTGGTTGAATAGGAAAATAGTTCATCTACATTGTTTAGGACCAGGCTTGATTCATCAGTTCTAGAGATGAAGGGCCAAGTATGTAGAGGAAATGACCGTGGAGTTAGGTGAGAGACCTGTGTGAGCCCTGCCCAAGCCTTGGGCCAGCTGTGTGACCTTGGGCAAGTCACTTGGCCCCCTTGGGTGCTTGGTTAATTCTTGGTTAAAGGGGCATAAACTGCATTGTCTTCTTCATGGGGTTATTTGGAGGATTCAGTGCGGTGGGACAATCTGTAAAGTGATAGGCTGATGATTAATATTCTCATCAGCAGACGAATGCAATTCCATTTTTCTTGGTCCAACATTTTTAAAATCTTTCCTGATTCTTCTTTTTTTATGTCTCGTATCCAGTTTATCAGCAAGTCCTGTTGGTTCTACCTTCTCATATATTTAGAACTGAGAATGCCTCCTCAGCTCCCATACTCCCACAACCCTCGTGCCAGCCACCTTCATCTTTTACCTGGATTGTGACAGTAACCTCCTTACCAACCTCCCACCTGCTTCCATCCTTGCCCCGTGGTCTGTTCTCAACAGAGCAACCACAGTGATTTTTTAGAAAATGGAAGTCAAATTATATGGCTCTGCCCAAACCTTCCAGTGGCTCCACAGTGTAAAAGCAAAGCCCTTCAGTGGCTGTGAGGCTCTACACAGCTGACCTTCTCTCATCCTCGCTTGATCTGCCTAGACACGCTGGCATCCCGTCTGTGCATTGAGCATACCGTGCACACGCCTGCCCTTCGGTCTTCCCACTGGCCATTCCTCTTTTCCCAGTCACCGCATGGCCAACCCCCTCACCTTCCATTGTTTTCCCAGTGACACCTACTCTGATCCACTTACTTAAAATTGCAGCCCACAGCTCTTCCCTAGGCCCAGCATTCTGATTACCCCCCTGCCCTTGAGTGTAATTATACTTGATTATACGCCTTCCCTGGTGGCTCAGTGGTGAAGAATCCACCTGCAATGCTGGAGTCACAGGAGATACAGGTTTGATCCCTGGGTCAGGAAGATCCTCTGGAGGAGGGCATGACAACCCACTCCAGTATTCTTGCCTGGAAAATCCCGTGGACAGAGAAGCCTGGCGGGCTACAGTCCATGGGGTTGTAAAGAGTCTGACATGACTGAAGCCACTTAGCATGCACACACACACACACACACACTGGAGTATGGGGCTTCCCAGGTGGTGCTGGTGGTTAAGAATCTGCCTGCCAGTACAGGAGAGCAAGGAATGTAGGTTCGATATCTGGGTTGGGAAGATCCCCTGGAGTAGGAAATGGCAACCCACTCCGGTATTCTTGCCTGGATAATCCCATGGACAGAGAAGCCTGGCGGGCTACAGTCTATAGAGTCGCAAAGAGTCAGACACGACTGAGTAACTGCCACACAGACTTGAGTGTGATCACCGTGAGGACAGGGAAATAATAACAGATTCAACCATATTTGCCTAGAACAGTGTCTGGAACATAGAAGGAGCTCAGTAAATACTTGTGAGATGAGTGAATAACTTTCTCCTGACTTGAGTCATGTGACTCACTGGGACAAAAGTTCAAGTTAGATTTGAGGGATCCGTTGGTGGTTGGAAAGGAAAGAGATATGTAAATGGGGCTTGAGTTGTTTCAGACCCACTTGCCCTCCTGTCCTCTGTAAATTGTAGGGGACATAGAGTCATCCTCTGGGCAGGTCCTGAGGCTCTGGTAGGTTCTTCTCAAAGGTTTGGTGCCTCCTGCAGGCCTCCAGGTCAAGTGCACTTGATTTCATTCACTGCTGAGGCTGAGCTTCTTCTTGCAGGGTCGGTTGTACCAGTTGGTAATTTAAAACAGTTTTTATGTGCAAACTAAAGTACACAGACATATTTTGGACCAATATGCATTTGGTGCTTGTGAATATAACAGTCACGTGACTTAGTAAGAAAGAGGATGAGACTTCAGAAGGATTTGAACAATCAGGGAGCATCCCTTCCTCCCCCCATTTGTGTCCACTCTTCCCTTCCAAGGATGGACGGAAACCGAGAAGCAGTGAACACTGGGGGTATGGAATTGTCCACCAGTGGGTTTGAGGTTGTCCGTCCAAAGCCGAGCATCGCACGTGACACATAGTAGGCTTTCAAGAAATATGTGTTGAGTGAATAAAGGATTGATTGATTATTTAAGATCGATTGTCATAGCTTACCCATGTATAATTGCCAGTGGAATTTATCATTCATCGAAGCAACCTCAGTATCAGAGAAAGTGAAAGTGAAAGTCACTCAGTCATGTCTGACTCTTTGCCACCCCATGGACTGTGTAGTCCATGGAATTCTCCAGGCCAGAATACTGGAGTGGTTAGCCTTTCCCTTCTCCAGGGGATCTTCCCAACCCAGGGATCGAACCCAGGTCTCCAGCATTGTGGGTGGATTCTTTACCAGCTGATCGGTATTACCAGAGAAATAGTAGTTAATGGATTCAACCATATTTGCTGGGTATTTGGCTTGTGCCAAGCCCTTAGCTGGGTGCTAGAGACAAAACCACATGTGGGATGTGGTCTTTATCCAGGAGGAGTCTGGGGCAACACAGGCTCTCCAGGAACTGTGGTCCCCGTCCCGTAGAGCTGGCGAAAGGCACTGGTGGTAGGGTGTTAGCCATGTTGGGAGAACAATGAACAGGGGCTAATCAGATCTGGTGGGGGGAGGGGGAGTCATTTAAGTCTCCAGGGAGGAAGCAATTTTTGAGTTGCAGTGGGGGAGGGAAAAGGCAAGATCTTAATTATACTACCACGGAAATGTGCTGTCTCAGGTCTGTCCTGGGCTTGACCGCTGACGCGCCATCTTGGAGATGCCTGCTCCATCTTCTCGGAGCTCCAGGGCCACGAGCCCCCACATTTCCAGTGGCCCCTCAGCCCCCCTGAGCCTCTGGCTCTGCTCTCTTATCGCAGAAAGGCATTTCATTCTTCCAGATCAGGCAGCCAGGACCCAAGGAGCTGTTTTCCTCCATTGTGCAAGCATGACAAATCATTAATTTTTGATTGATTTGCTTAGAATTATGGGCGCCCCAGCATTCTTTCCGCCGCTGAACAGCTGTATAACAAATGAATATATCAGTGTGCACAAAAGATCGGCAATCTAAGGGAAGCAATTACATTGGCCACCCTCCCCCACTCTCACCCCTTCCCGGGCAATGAAGGGAGGAAATTTTTACCAGAAATTCCTCAAGTGGCTTTAAAAAAAATGCCTTTTTATAATTGAATTAAATCTTTATCTCTTCATCTTTTGCAGCAGATTTCCAAACACACACCAGTTCCCCATGTGCTTGCTTGGGTTCCATCCATCCAGGAAGAATCTTTAATAATGAAATTTCAACTCATGAATTAAAACCAAAATGGAAAAAAGAAAAAAAAAAGGAGCAAATTCTACCCCTCCTGTTTGCTTTTTTTTTTTGGTCGCTGCTATTCCTTTAAGATTTTGGAACCGTACCAGTGCACTAAATGTGACCTCCATAACTTTTAAATTAAGAATTTATGCTGGCTTGAAATTTATGAAATATTTCAGCATGAAAGAAAGCCTTTTTCCCTCAGGAAAATTGAGCAATAAATCACAGCACTGTGGATTTACTGCCCTGGAGCCAGCGAGAGATAGGATTTTTTTTTTTTTTTTTTTTGCTTCATTCTGAAAAAAAAAAATGTAATCATATAAGACAGCTTAGCTGCTATCCTCCCACTCTCTAGAATTTTTAATTTCAGCTGTTTCTGCTTGGATTTATTTCCAATATTCCTGCTCGGCTTTTCAATTTCCTCAGTTATTAAATTTTAATTCAGTGCATTAGCATTTAAATTAAAAAAGGGTTTATTTTATCGAAATCGTTGGCCAGCCCCCATCCCGTAGCACACGAATTGCCTGTTTCTGCCATTTGCACAAAATGTGAAATGCAGCTAATGTCTTACAACTTACATTTGCACAAATTTAGAAATAAAATTTCTGGGTTAGGAATAATATTTTCTTTCCAAGAAAATCCTTAATAAGAGGATGGAAAAGAACAACTCAACGTTCATTTGGGAGGGAAGAGGAGGGTCGGATGAAACCAAAAATAGCCTTGCTCAGGCCCTGAGAAGCTGGTGTGGTAAGGAATGGGTGGGACTGGGTGCCCTTGTGGGGAGCTGGTTGGGGGTCTGGGTTTGGGTCCCTTTACCACCACCTGCATAAGAGGAGGAAGGTCTCTCATGAGCCCACTCCCCCACCATATTTCATTTACCCTTGAGAGGTCTGGTTAGGTTTGGTCAACTCCACATAGAGCGTCAGAGATGAAAGGAGGTGCGATGATCTGATTGAACTCTTGTGCCTCCTGTCTCTGTTTTTACCTATGAGAACCTCAGGTCCAGGGAAAGGAAAGAGCATGCCCAAGGTTGAAGGTGAGACCCAGAGAGAGCCAGGCGGAAGCTGCATCTTTAGGCGCACGTGGTCCAGTGGTGGCATCAGCAGTAGAATTTCCATTTCTACACATACCTGGCCTCTGTTTAGTACTTTACCAGCATCACTGTGGGGTCTCACAGAGTCGGACACGACTGAAGCGACTTAGCAGCAGCAGCAGCAGCATCACTGTATTCACTGTCACTCTGACCAGCCCTTTGGAGAAAGCCTCAAGGCCCTGGGTCTGGTAGATGCTTATGACCTTCTGTCTTACAGCGGAGGATTCAGATCAGGCCCTGGGACAGGCTGGGAAGACATGTGGCTCGGTCTAGGACTGATTCTGCCTCTTGCCCATCTGCTGTGTCCTCTTGTACAACTCACTCTGCTTTTCTATGCCTCAGTTTCTTGGGCCCAATAAATGGTACCCTTTATAGCTATATCTAGGGTTGTTAATGATTATTATTATTATTACAGCTGGGCTCACACTAAGTAGTCTTATGTATATAGCTTATTTATCATGTTTAAGTCTCCCTTCAGTCCCAAGAGATAGATCCTAGTGTTGGCATATTGCCATTTTGCAGATGAAGAAACTGGGGCCTAGAGAGTGCAGATGGCTTGCCAAGGATTGTACAGCTCAAAAATGGCAGACCCAGGACTTGAATTCAGACCCTCTGACTCTTAAGCCCTGTGCTCTTAAACTCTGGTTCAAATTGAGAATCAGATCAGATTACACTGGGTAATCTGTGAGTTTGTGGTTTGGGTCAAATTGAATGAAATTGCTGGTAGTAGACCATTTGGGCCCAGGAAAATGGCAATATCAACTTAATTCAAATAGTAAGACTTGCTTTGAGATATTTGTGAGGACACAGACAAAGCCAGCCTGGCACCTTAGGGATCTCTTCAACTGAGAATTGGTGTCCTCAGCACTGTGGCTGGTGGGGGTGGGAGGCCCATCGAGGCTGTCCCCTGTTGTTAAAGTAGTCTGGTTCAGTTTGGTTCAGTTCAGTTGCTAAGTCATGTCTGACTCTTTGTGACCCCATGAACTTCAACACACCAGGCTTCACTGTCCTTCACCATCCCCGAGAGTTTGTACAAACTCACGTCCCTTGAGTCGGTGGTGCCATCCAACCACTTCATCCTCTGTTGTTCTCTTCTCTTGCCTTCAATCTTTCCCAGCATCAGGGTCTTTTGCAGTGAGTCTGCTCCTCACATCAGGTGGCCAAAGTATTGGAGCTTTGGGTGGGTCTGGACTCAGGCCCAAAAGCTGAGACTGAGAGAGGCTGTGATACTGACGTGTGCTCTCTTGAGCATCTCTCACTCGTGGTCCGTGGTCCATCTCTATCACCCTCCCATATCTGCTTCTCATATCTGCCAATAAACAGACATTTCCCACCCTGCAGGGATGCGCTCTTCCCTCCAGTTATCCCACCCTATCTAGGCTTCTACAGAAAGATTTGCTTGGACAGCTATTTGAACATTTTTAGCACTTCATCTTAATTTGATAAAAATGAATGGAAAACAAAAATGTATGTAGCTACCAGTGATGAGAAGTTCAAATATCATGAACACAATAAAAGGGAAAATGGGAACACACATGGAGATGGGCAGCTGTGCCAAAGAGAGACTCTCTTCCCTGCCCAGTTGCATGTTCAATACACTTGAACTGGTCAACTTTGTGTGAAATTATGTGTGAAGGAAAAGGACAAAAAAAAAAAAAAGATAATATTAAAGAGAGGTATGAAATTCTACAAATACACACGTAGTTGAGTCTGAAAGGTGTGCTGGAGGTTTTACTGTGTTTAAGCTCTCTGGGAACAGAATTTCCACCCCTACCACTTTTGCCTTTTCTGATATGAGCAGTCAAACAACTCCTTGCATTCTTTTTCCTTACAAGTTTGAGGAATGCAAGATGTCGGAAAGAGGCTGTAATTGATCCTGTTCTTTTGCTCCCAGTGAAATTATTTGCGAACCATCTTCTGTGCTCTTGTTTCTTCCATGGAAATAATACACTGGCATCCCATTAGCTGTTCCCTCCCAAGCCTTGTGTTTCTGCCTCCTTGTTTCTCCTTCACCTGTCCATTTCCTTCCTGTGGGCAGTGGAGGCTGTGTATATTCACCCAATTTCCCAGTTGGCTCTCTTGAGTGTTGGAGAGAGATAAAACATTCCAGAGCTGAGGAAGGTGGGCATTAGAATGACCCACACCTGGACTTGTGGCTGTGGGATGTTGGATGAAAGTGAAAGTGAAATTCGCTCAGTCCTATCTGACTCTTTGCAACCCCATGGTCTATACAGTCCATGGAATTCTCCAGGCCAGAATACTGGAGTGGGTAGCCTTTCCATTCTTTAGGGGATCTTCTCAACCAAGGGATCGAATCCTGGTCTCCCACATTTTAGGCAGATTCTTTACTAGCTGAGCCATGAGGAATGTTGGATAAATGACTTAAATTCTTTGACCCTCAGTGCCTCACCTGTAAAATGGAGAGATTGTGTATGTGTGTTGGGAAACCTGTCCAGAGGATTAAATGAGAAGCATTCAGTGCCTGTACATTAGTGCTGGGTGGGAAGTTGGCTGCGGAAGTGAGTCTTGGTACCCACAGGGGACTGGGTGGGGAAGTAGACAAGAGAGGGTGGTGAGGACTGTGGCTAACCAGGTAAGTCAACTCAAGGTGATTGGTCACGTGGGACTGTGTGTTGCTTTTAGAAGCTGAACATCTGGCTTTGGGGGGGATGAAATCCCTTTATTTTTATATATTGACTGTTTAAATCAAAGTCCACCATCTGGTTTTGCCAGTTTGCAGCTTCTCAGAGGCACTCATTACCAGGTAGCTGCTGCTGTTTTTAAGTCCTCAGTCCTTCATTTGCAACCCTGAATTTCAAAAAGCTTGGAAACAGACGTTTTCTAACTGGTGAGGTGACAGAACTTGACCAGAAGAGGGAAGAGGCTAGTTGCTGGCTTCATGTCACCCATGTGCTGACTGCATATGTTTCACTACAGAAATATCCACCTGCTTGAGCACCTGGTGCTCCCCAGACCCTTCCAGGGTTGTTGCAAAATATAGAACACATGCAACACATTCCCATTCTAAAATTGGAAAGAGTCCGAATTTGGAAACACATGTGCACTTGAGTTTTGAACTTGCATTATTCCAACTGTGGTTACTATTATCATAAATGTTTCCCCAAAGCTGGGCAATGCATCTCCAACTAGGGGTCTTGGAGAACCCATGGCCTTAGTTTTTCCCATGTCCATGGCTTTGGCATTGAGGTCTCTCCCGCGTGGGCCTAAGTGTCAGGATCGCTGGGTGTTTGTGACTCAGTCCTCATGAGACTTCAGGCAACTCCCTTCTCTTCTAGCGCCTCAGTCTCTCCAGCTGAACCAGAATTTTATGATTTCTGAAAATTTCATTTGGTTAGCCTTATCTCCCTACCTCCCACCCCCCAAATAAAAGTGATTACAAACCAGCATTCTCTTGCCTCCCTCTGCTTGCAGGGTTGGGGGACAGCCTATTTTAACATAATAGGATTTTCCCCCTCCAGTTGGTAGGAATAAATCTGCGGCTACTGTTTTATTGGAAATCCCAGCTGAAAATAAAAATGGTGCAATTCAATCTCAGATTTAGCTGGTTACTTACTTTTCACTGAGTCCCAGGAGCTCTGTGGTTGCTGGGTTTATGTTGGCAGTGGGTGTTCAGCTGGATTTAAAGGGCCAAGCAGATTGGTGGTGGAGGGTGGGGTCGGGGTATGGCTGTCCTGACCCCCTCTTGCCACTGGGGGCAGATTTTTCCAGCCTGGAGGAGTGGAGCAGGGGGTGATGGCCTGCTCGCCCCTCTGAAAGCTGGTGTTTGAGTGGGAGCTTGGTAGGGTACAGTGGGTAGCCTCTGTGTCTTCCTCTTGGCTGATATAGGTGTTCTGGATTTCCTTTGCAGGCTGACGGAGCCAGTGCAGCTGGAAGGAAAAGCGCGGCAAGCAGGTATGCCCCCCTCCCCTGCCCCCCGCCGCACTCCCCTTTCCTTCATCCCTGGTTGCATGGCTACCTCTGTCTGGTCATCACCTGCCACCTGAAAGAATGGCTGGTCCAGGCCAGCCCCCTTTGCTGAGAAGTAGCCATACTTCCCTGGAGGACATGGAGCTGTGAGTAGCACTTCCCAGCTCTCCTGGTACCCTCTGTGGGCACCTGTGACTGGAATCTAAGGATGACTCAGTGCTGAACTGGCCTTGGCTGCTCAAGTTAGCAGAGACTTGGGGGTGAAGTGCAAGACTGGGCAGGAGGACCTGGGGTTGAATCCCATCTCGATGGCCTCATCATGAAGTCCAAGGGTGCCCAGCCTAGTCTGGAATTCATTGGCCTGACTTCGGTCCTGTGCTCCTCCCCTAAGCCCGTCCCTCCAAATCAGGAGGGTGGAATATTCTGCTTCGCCAGACCTCACCCTTGGAGCTGGCAGGGGATGGCGGAAGGGTGGTCCCCAAAGGAGAGCGGGAAAGTCATGACCGAAGATAGGGGGAAAGCAATGCTGGACAGGCCCATGGAGCAGACGTCTGCCACCAGGGGCGCAGGCAGACACTCACTTGCTATAAACGTGGTGCTGTTCCTGCTGTTCCATTGGATAGAGCAACTGGAGTGGCCAGATGACCTTTATTTAGGGCATTGATGGCAAGAAGAAGGCAAGGGACAGCCTAGAGAGAAGGCTTCCCAGGCCACATCCACAAAATGCAAGACAGGCTCTAGGATTACCTACTGGAGCTGGGTGTGCCGAGCACAGGAGTATGCCCTTCAGCTCATGGAACACTGGTTCTTTAAATGTTAATAGATTTTTATTGGTGGGGGGAAGGGTTCTTTGGCCAAATAATTTGAAGAATGGCGAGTCAAAGTCCGCAGATTTCTTTGCTGTGGGACTTTCCAAAGCATTTCACGTGCTAGGGTGCTTGCCTGAGAGCATCCGAGAGAGAGAGGAGAATGACATGTTTCTCAAACTTACTTAACTGTGGCATGCTTTTATTGAAGTTTATCCCGTGGAGCTAGTGTTCCTTGTAATGTGCTTTGGGAAACCATGCAAGCAGAAGGGTACGGTGCTCAGCTCTGCGTTTCAGCGAGATCACCCTGGCCCCCATTTGCAGGATGGATTGGAGATGGCTCGAAAGGAGGAATTGACGCCAGGCTGGAGATCAGCGTAACCCACGCAAGCCAGCATGGCCTGGCTTCCACCCACCTCCCCGGTCTTCTCGCACGTCTCCTCCTTGCTCAATCTGTTTTAGCTACCCTGACCCTCTAACTCTGTAAACCAGGGGTTGCCCGTCTTTACCTATGAAGGGTCAGATAGTCCTTCACACTCCACAGGCTGTAGGTCTCTGTGGCACCTCTGCCAGCATAATCCAGAAACGGCCACGGATGATACATAAATACAGGAGCGGCCATAGTTTGCCAGCTCCTGGCCTGAGGGGCTTTGCAACTGCTGTTCCTTTGCCTGGGACGTTCTTTTCCCCAGTGTTTCCATGATCCTTTCCCTTTCATCCTTTAGCTTTCAATCCCATCCTCCCCTCTGAGACGCCTTCCCTGAGCCCCTCCAGCCCCACCTGTGGCCCGTGTCCCTTGTGGCCTGTTTATGCTCTTCAGTTACTCCTCGTATTTCTGTGCTTTTCTCTGCTTTCCAAGTGCCAGCTCCAGAGGCCACTTCTGTCTTGTTCAGTGCTGTGGGCTGATCCCCAGCCAGCCCTCAGGGAGTGTTTATGGGATGGGTGCCCTGAATGAGGTGGGAGAAGATGGGATAAGGTAGGGGCAGGGAGTGTGGGCTAGATTGAAGGGCTGAACAGTCGAGCCTGGGCTTGGAAATCAGACAGTGACTCACGTAGCCAGTGGCTGCCCAGCGCCCTTGTATTTCTCTCCTGGGCCCCTGACATTAGAATCTTGCGTAAGAACAGTGTGTGAGGCTGTGGGTAGTGTGGAGTCCCTAGACTGCCAGTGCCTGAAAATGCTTCCTAGATCTGAATGTCAGGACTGAAAGGGGCTTGGGCTTTGTCTAGTCATTCCCTTCACTGAACGCATGGGGACAGAAGGCCCTGCTCAGGGTCATGTGCTGAGTGAGTGGCAGTATCAGGCCTTGGCCCTCCCTAAGCTGGTACTCTGTCCACTTACTGATGCTGTACTCGAGTGAGGGTCTAGCCAGCTGCCCCCACCGCCCTCTCTTGTTCATTGAACACCTGCTAGGTTAGACCCAGTAGTCTATGCTATGGATTCAGATAGATTAGATGCTAATTTTTCCATCCCACAGACATTTGAGCACCTGCTCCGTGGCAGGCACCATTCAAAGTGCTGGGTATGCAGCAGTGAATACATTTCCCTTCTTTCCTCATCACTTGTATGTGGGTGTGGCCCTTGCCCTCACTCTCTAATGCACGAATCTCTCCCAGGCTACCATCTCTGCCTAGTGACCGGAGAACAGCAGATGGGTTTCCCCACAGTGCTAACAGGTGCCTGAAGCTCTATATTGTGTCTTATCAGCCCAAGGCTGTAGTGAGTGCTGAGATCAGCTAGAGATGCCTGGCCTGGTCAGGGGAGGTGGGAGGTGGCCTGTGTGCCATCTGTTTGCTCTCCCTGATTAACCTGTATCTGCATACACTTAGTAATGGAGCCCCATGTTATTACCACAGTGCCAGAATATACACCAGAAAGAGTCAGCCCAGACCTTACTGTATGACTTGCGATGCAGAGAAAAAAATTCTAATAATAACTACCATTTAGCCAGGCTCTGAGCTAAGTGATTTACATTTATTAAGCAATATCATCTTAATGAGGCTTCCCTGGTAGCTCAGCTTGTAAAGAATCTGCATGTGTGCAGGAGACCCTGTGGTTTGATTCCTGGTTTGGGAAGATCTCCTGGAGAAGGGATAGTCTATACCCACTCCAGTATTCTTGCGCTTCCCTGGTGGCTCAGAGGGTAAAGAAACTGCCTGCAGTGAGGGAGACCTGCGTTTGATCCCTGGGTCGGGAAGATCCCCTGGAAGAGGGAATGGCTACCCACTCCAGTGTTCTTGCCGGAAGAATCCCATGGACAGAGGAGCCTGGCGGGCTAAGTCCATGGGGTTGCAAAGACTCAGACATGACTGAGCAACTATACACAGCACAGCCCATAATCTTTATCACAGCTCTGTGAAGGATGATCTTATTATTCCCACTTTACTACTGAAGCTGCCGAGGCCCAGAGAGGTATGTACACAGTTGGAAGTGAGCAGCACAGCCGGGGTGCCTACCCGGGTCTGACTCTTCTGATGCAGGTGCCTCGCCACCGTGCCCTCCTGCTGTAGGAAGCGATCAATCAGTTCACAGAGTTTAGAGGAGCCTGTGAGGGGACCAGGGCTGGGCCGTCGGCTGGGGTCTTGTCCAGAAGGCGGGGCCTCGGAAGGAGCTCACAAGGGATTTTATATTGATTCTGTCTTTAAAGCTAATAGAGCATCTTTGAAAGACCAGAGCAGTGTTATTGTCGAGTGACCCAGCAATCAGTGTGAGAAGTGAGTTCTGCGTTAAACGTCCAGAGAACATTAACATAGCCCTAAGCTGATGCCACTGGTGAATTTGACTCTTGGACAGAGGAGCCTGGTGGGCTACAGTCCATGGGGTTGCAAAGATTGTCAGGCATGACTGAGCCCAGATATTGGGTTAGATTGGCCAGGTAGGGTTAAGAGTCTTGGATGCTTTGTGGAGCATTAGACTCATGCAGTCCCAGCTTCAGATGGAGAGACTAAAGCCCGAGGCTCCCCGAAGTCAAGAGTGAGGCTGGATGGGCCCGGTTGGGACTGACCCTGACGGACCTGTGACTCTCTGGCCGCCGCTCCAGGCTGTGCCATGCATGCTGTGTTATCACACCAGGGTCTGCTTTCGTCCCAGCACCTTCCTTTTGGCCCAGAACACCTCATGTTGTTCCTTCTCCAGAGGGCCTCTGGCTAAACCCCAAAAGCAACAGCATGGGCTGCTAAGGAATTAGTGTTAAATTGAGGGGGACAAGGAGAGGTGGTGTTTCTGATCCTAGGAGACAACTGCCGGTGGTTTGGTTTACTTCCCTGTAACCCAGCCTGGATCGGTTTTACGCGACCAGTGATCTCAGCACTTGAGGTTAATGCTAACCTGGTGTTCAGGTTACAGATCGCGTAGCACAATGCATTTAAACCTCATTTATTCTAAGAGGCGTGGAGGGCTATGGGGCCTTAACTGTAGAAAATCCTAGCATTCTGAATGCAGTTTTCATAGGCAGATAAATGTAGCTTCAGCCTTGCTGTAATGAAGAATTAGCCCCCCCCCCCCGCCCCGCCTTTTTTTGGTCAGTTGAAGGTTTTTAGAGCTGGAAGGACTTTGTCGATAATCTGGTCCAGCCCTTTCATCTGGAGATAAGGCAGGCCAGGGATAGAGGCGGTGAGGGACTCATTTGTTCGCCATGTGTACCAGTTGCCTAACAAGTGATCCAGGCCGTACAGACAGGGAGGCTGGGGTGGAGGAGAAGGTGATAAGACCAAGGCTCATTCATTCATTCCACAAACACTTACTGAGTGCCTGCTAAGTGCTAGGGTCTGACCTTGGTGCTGTAAATAGAGTGGTGAACAAAACAGAAATGCCGGGTCTTGTGGAGCTCACGTTCTTGTGGGAATGGGGGAGACATAAATACTGAAACTATATCACCTGTCATATGGTAAGAAGTGCTTTGGGGGAAGGGCAGAGAGGGAGATGGGGAGAGTCAGGAGTACTGCACCAACAAGAAGGTAACATTTGAACAGAGATTTGAAGGAAATGAGGGACTGAGTCAAGCAGTCATTTGGGGAAGTGCATTCTAGGCAGAGAGGACAGCAGGTGCAAAGGCCCTGGGGCAGGAGTGTGCACAATGAGTTGGAGCAGCCACAGGGAGACTGATATGGCTGCATAGGGCCTTGGAGACTGTTGTCAGGACTTTGGCCTTTACCCTGTGTGAAATGGGGAACCACTGGGGGTTTTGAGCAGAGGAGTGACATGATTTGGTTTTAAAAGGATCATTCTGTCTGCCAGAAGAATAAACTGCAGGGGCAAGATGTTAAAGAGGTACTGCCAAAAGCTCAGGACAGGCAGGACCTTAGACAGTAGGCTTGGAGGGGAGTTTCTGAAAGGCCATGTTTTTCAGGCCTGAGGAATTCATTTCAGCAAAGCATTTTGTGAGTCCTCCATTCAAAATGCACAGCCTTCTGCTTGGTCCTGGGAGAGCCCCAGAGTGGAACAGGATGGTCCCTGTGGCTCCCACTTTGCATGCCTGGTCTGTGGGGCATCTCACTCACCCTCTCTCTGAGCCCACACTGCCTGGGTTTAGATCCTGGCACCAGCTACTGTCTGGTTGTATGACCTTAGGCTAGTTACCTGACCTCAGTTTCTTCATCTGTAAAATGGGGGGGTTGTATTCATACTGCCCTCAGAGAGGTGTGAATGAAGATTAAGTGCACTAATGACGATATGCAGGGACTTGCCTGGTGGTCCAGTGGCTAAGACTCCATGCTCCTAATGCAGGGGGCCTGAGTTTGATCCCTGGTCAGGGAAACAGATCCCACATGCCGCAACTAAAAGAGGCTGCATGCAACAACTTTAAAATAAAAAAAAAGATCCTGTATCCGCAACAAAGCCCTGGCACAGGCAAACAGTTTTCTCTTTTTTTTAAGTGGTATTATATACCCTTAGCCCAATGCCTGGTCTGTAGTAGATATTCGGTAAATGCTTGTTTTTATTGCCACTGTCGCTGCAATGCTGGATTCCATTCTCAGGAGGAGGGAACAGTGGGTGGCAGTTGACTTCTCATAGAGCCTGGACATCAGAGGGATCCTGGAGGTGGACTATGGGGATGGAACTTATGTTTGAGGGCCCTCCACGATCCACTTCCTGTGTCCTGCAGTTTGCGCATCTCAAGGCACCAGTTGGCATCTCTCCTTCTCACAGGGCCTGAGAAAGACTGTTCATGGTCAACCAGATAATCAGATGGCTTTGGGCCTCGCTGAGTCTTGTCCTTTAAGCCAAGGTTTTCCCCCCGATGGACAGTTAAATCTCATAACCACATGTGTATGGCTGTGTAATTGTTTTTAAATGATAGCTTCTTCTTGTTTAGCGTTTTGGCTTTCAGCAGGAAAATTAAAGTAGCCCTAAACAAATTAACCTTATTTGCACAAAATTCCATAGTACCAGTAGGCCTGATGCTGGTCAGTGACCAGGATGGTATTAGCAGAATGAATTATATGAGAACCAGCCAGGCGCCATCTTCATCTTGGCTTCCCTGGTGGCTCAGAGGGTAAAGCATCTGTCTGCAATGCGGGAGACCCAGGTTCGATCCCTGGGTTGGGAAGATTCCCTGGAGAAGGAAATGGCAGCCGACTCCAGAATCCTTGCCTGGAGAATCCCATGGACAGAGGAGCCTGGTCGGCTACAGTCCATGGGGTCGCAAGAATTGGACACAGCTGAGCGACTTCACTTTCACTTTTCAGTCTTTATCTTGACTCTTGGTTTGTGTTCCTGTAATTGGAACTCATTTGATTTCCAGAAATGTGTGTTCTCACCCAACCAGACTTGGGACCAGAGTTTGGCTATAAAAATCATAAACTGCAGGCTGACTGTAAGGGTTCATCTGCTTACTCCAAAGGGACCCCTTGCTTTTCTGATGGGCACAGTTCACTCTGCTTAATCAGTTACTGTTAACTGTACAAATAAGGCAGATGCTGGAAAAATTCAGACATCCTTAGGATTGTCCTCTGGAGATGGCCACAAAAATGCAAACTGCAAGTCATATGTATCAAAAACGGTGAATTGCTTTTCCAAATGGCCCTGCGGTTCTCAGGCTTGGGGTGGTCCAGCAATGGGAAGTGATTGGGGTGTCTCGGGAGCCCAGACTGTCTAACCACCCAGCTCGAGTTTCCCACCTGTGCTCCTTGAGCATATTTAAGAAAGTTCTCATGAAGCTGCAGTGGCCAGTACAGAGCATCTGGAAGTCTTCTCTTGTCCTGAAGAAACTCATTCTTGAGCATGGAACCAGGATGATCTGACCGGGTTGCTTCTCAAAAACTCCCCCTGTTTTAAAATGTGTTTGATGGTGCCAGGTCTTAGTTGCGGCATGTGGGATCTAGTTCCCTGACCAGGGACCGAACCCGGCCCCCCTGCATTGTAAGTATGGAGTCTTAGCCCCTGGATCACCAGAGAAGTCCCTTGAACCCTTTAATGGCAAAAGCCCTCAGTCTGAGAAAGCAACCCTGGAAACGTCCGCAGCCTCACTGTCTATATCGTTCTCCTCACCCTTGGCTTCCGCCTCCTCCAGGTTTCACACAAACCACGATGGTTAAGAACGTGGGTACATCACACCCACCACCTTGATGACACCACCTTCCCATCCTGCAGTGAACCTGTCCACGTGTGTGCCCACCTCTCCTTCCTCTTCATTGCGGATGTATGCAGGGGCCCCTACCCTCCATTCCTTTGGTTTTCACAGGGGCTAAGCACTCCTCTCCTGCCTTCATTTATGAGTCTCCACCTGTGACCTAAGAGTTCGTCTTTTCCACAGTTGGACCACACTTTTCATGTTTTGCCTGACAAGTGCTTGGTGGAGACAGGAGAAGAGAACTAACTTACTGAGCGCCACTAGGTGTCTGATGCTGTGCTGGGCGCCTTATGAACATCTCTGTGCTTTAATCTTCTAAATAACCCTTCAACGTTAGTGCTTACACATCAGGAAAGAGAGGTGTGTGCAGGTTAGGAAGCTTGGCAACAGCCTGCACACCTAGTTTATCATCTTCAAACCCCTTGGGGAGACTGGACTGTGTATGGAGGAGTCTCGTTTGTGTATCCGGGGGCAGCACACCTCTGGGAAGTGAGGGACCAGGCTTGGGTGTTCATAGTAGGGCGCATGGATGGAGCTGGCTGTGCATTCCAGATCCCAGACAAGGTCATCAGCTGAGCTGGTGGATGGAGAACAGAGGGGTGGAGGCCAGATGTAGTGCCAGGATGGGGCAAGCACGGTGGAGGGACGGCAGAGCTTTCTAAGCAGCTGGGCAGCTCCCGGCATCAGTTGTCAAGGTGGGCAGGAGAGAAGGGGTGCAGTCCTGTCGGGAGGCCTCTTTACATTTCATGCCAAGGTGAATGGCCAGGAGTGTTGGGCATCAGTGATCGAGGCTAAGTCACAACCTCAGTAGGAAGTAACGTTGATGGCAGAAGGGGTGTATTCTCTGTATTGCTAGTGTGAGAGCCTAGGTGTAGCCTCACTCTTCATGGTTGAGACACCTGCTCCCGGGGTCTGTGTAGGACACCATGGGTGCCCTGGAATGTGCAGGACAGTGGGCATAGGCTCCTATGTGGCCTCACCTGCCCCACCTGCCTGTCGAGGGCATTCTGAGTGGGTGAGAATTCCTGAGTCTGTAGAGTCCCCAGAGTTGTGTAGGGAGAGTCATAGCATGGCAGGTCTTTAGAGAGCAGTGCTCATTGGTAGCTGATACGTGTCATACCATGGACCAGCCCATTGGAAAACACAGTCAGTACCTCTGTGTAAGATACTGTTAATAGCAACTCTTATTACTGACCTGGGCCAACCTTCCATGTGCCATGACTCCTTTGAAAGAAGCTTCCAGCTTTCCCCGGAGGGCCCCACCTGCTAAATGTCGGAGTTTGTGACTTGACAGCTGTTGCTCAAGACTCCTGCTCTTCTCTATTTTAGGTTTAAATTAACCAGGGAATTAACTCGTAATATTTAAGTCTTCACGCTGTCTTTCCGAGCTGCGGTATTACCCGGCGTTGTGGCTGACTGACAGCCATACATTGTAGAAAATTAAGTGCCTAAAAATTAATTCAGACTAATGATATATTTATGCATTGTAGGATATTTTGAATTTCTAGACTGTTAAGAGTTGTTTAATAGGTTAATAGTTTTTAATCTATTAATCTAATCTTTCCTACTTGACTATTTATTAAAATATTTCAGTGATACATGAGAGAAGTGGATGATTCTGGGGGTTATTAAGGCATGGGTGATGGCGTGAAGATTTGGATCACGGGTGGAATAGTAAATATAGCTGCCTCGATACTGGGGTTTGCAGCAACTGGGGTTTTGCTGTAGGTTCTTTCTCTTTTGGCCCTTCCGGGTTCGTAGTGAAGCTGTGACCTTTATCCTCATGATTTCTGTTCTTGTGGCTGAAAACAGGAACCTTTTTACATCCAAAGGACATCAAGGAGAGCTGGAGGTCAGCGCTGAGCAGAGCCCAAGGACCTTTCTCTGCGGCAGCGATGGGCCCTCTGTTTCTCTGTTTCCTTGCATTTCTCTGTTTTCCGTTTTTAGCATTGAGCGTGTGCCTGTTCGGCCAAGATACCAAGGATACGGTAGGAGACAAGGAGATGCACGTGTTCCCCGTCTCTTGGAGCTTCTGGTCATTCAGTCTTGCATTTCTTCATTCATTCAACAAGTGTTTTTTACTATTTTCTCTAGAAAAAAAAAAAAAAACAGAAATCATCCAGATGATGGTTTTAAAAAGTCCAAGGATTGGAGTCAGACAGACCTGGTGGAATCCTGCTTCTGTCACTAGAAAGCTGTGTGACCACGAGAAAGTCACTCTGTTTCTCTGATCCTCGGTTTTTTTAATTTGTGAAACAAAATTACCTGCCGCGTAAGGCATTGTGAAGAGCAAGGAGATGGTACTTGCACACGGCCTGAAGCAGCGCCTTGCCCCCGCCCCCTCCTAGCCGCCTGGTGTGTCCTGGCTGCCCTGTCCTCGCTCACCTGTGACTGTATCATTGCATCAGCATCTCCACTTCATGTGCTGGCATTTTCACACCTGGCTGTTTACTGCTTGCATCGTGGCTGACATCTGCCAGGGTCCAGGTTCAGGGGTACAGAAAGCAGTGGGGTGGAGCCACAGGGAATTGGCAGTGAGACTCGGAGCCGGACCCTGTTAGAAGCAGAGGGGGAGCCCAGAGCCACTGGTCTGAGGCTGCAGGCTCCTTTGTGGGTATCACCCTGAGACTTCAGTGCCCTACCCCTGCCCAAAGGCCTGAATCTGCTAATGGAAGATATAATAATGGCCCTGCATCTTCAGGGGCTGGAGTCATTTTGTAATGCCAGATCACCATCCTGTCCACCTTGAACTTGCATGTTATATATCAGTTCAGTTCAGTCGCTCAGTCGTGTCCGACTCTTTGCGACCCCACGATCCACAGCACTCCAGGCCTCCCTGTCCATCACCAACTCCCGGAGTCCACCCAAACCCATGTCCATCGAGTCGGTGATGCCATCCAACCATCTCATCCTCTGTCGTCCCCTTCTCCTCCTGCCCTCAACCTTTCCCAGCATCAGGGTCTTTTCAAATGAGTCAGCACTTCACATCAGGTGGCCAAAGTATTGGATTTTCAGCTTCAGCATCAGTCCTTCCAATGAATATTCAGGACTGATTTCTTTTACCAATAGTATCTCAAAACTGGAGGAAAAAAAAAGTGATGGTGTCAGAGCGTTGCTAAGGCTGCCCTGTTGGTATTTCAGAAAGTAGGAAGAGCTTGTTGCAGTCAAGAAAATTTCCACCAGAAAGGCTGAAGACAAGACTGTGACAGTTCAGGAAGAAGCTTCACTTATTCAGAACTTTGGCTCAAATGAAACATCTCCAGCTCATGTCCTCCCGAGGGCCCGATGGGTGGGACGTTGCTGCCTTCAGTTCTGGGTGTCAGCTGAAGCAGTCTAGACATCAGCAGTTCTTTTGGGGGCTGGGGAGAGGGAGACGCCTCAAAGGCCACGCTGCATTGACCTTTGCAAGGTTCGTTCTTGGCTCCTTAGGCGAGCAGGCGTTGATTGGTCACCTCACCCAGGCAGCGCTGCAGGTGACCGCAGACCGAGGAAACAATGTCCCTGTCCTCGTGTAGCTCTCGTTCTAGCTGGGGAGACGTTGACGAGGACGAGCGGTAACAAGGGTGTTAACATGAGTGCATGGTAAATACTGAGCAGAACACGTAGGGCAGGGAAGGGATGTGGACGTTTGAGTGAAGACCTGGAGGAGGGGAGGTCCAGCCATGGGCATCTGGGGACCGGGGAGAGTATTCAGAAAGAGCGAAGAGAAGATGCAAAGGCTTGAGGCAGGAGCCTGCGCCACCTGCTCAGGGGACAGGGAGGAGGCTGCTGTGGCCCCCGGGGGAGGAAACGGGAGGGACAGGGTTAGCAGATGAAGTCAGTGGGCACGTGAGGTGTGTCTCAGAGCCCTGAGGGTTGAAGCAAGGAGTCTGGCTGCCACTCTGGGTGAGATTCAGAACCGTAAGTGGGTTTTGAGCCAAGGAGTGACATGAGCTGGCCTGGCCAGGATAGAAACAGGGAGACGGGCTCTGAGAATATTACAGCAAAACGGGAGCTGGGAAGGCAGCTTGATGAGAGTGGTGGCGGTGGGCTGGTAAGCGGTGGTCGGCTTCTGGACATATTCTGAAGGTGGGGTTGATAGGATTTGCGGGTAGACTGATGAGTAGGGAGTGAGAAGGAAGAGACGAGGATGGTCCCAGAGAGGTGGAATCGTGCTAACCGAAATGGAGAAGACTCCTGTTAACCGATGACTGTGTCCTTGGCTGCAGGGTTTAGCTGGAAGAGCATTGGGATTGTAGTCAGGAGAATTTCCTGACTTGGGGGAAGGGGCACAGCCGCAGCTCAGTTTGAACCTGTAAATAGGGGTGCCTGCCTGTTAGACATCCAGGTGGAGATGTCCACCGGGCAGTTGTTCAGGTAGGTCTGGATCTCAGGGAGCGGTCCAGGCTAAAGATAGGATTTGCAATTCATCATCACATAGTTCATATGTAAAAGCACGAATCTAGATGCAATCGTGTAGGAAGTGAGTATGAGTGAAAATAGAAGAGGCTTCCGAACTTATCCTTGGGACAGGTTGACATGGAAAGGTTGGGTTGGTGAAGAGGAATCACCAGAAGAAAGGGGAGTGGCTAGAAGGTGAGAGGCCCACGGGAAGGCCCAGAGCATAGCAAGTAAAGTGTTGGAGGAGAAGAGAGGGGAGCTCGTTAAAGCCTGCCGATAGAGATGTATTCAGTCAGGACCCAGTAGGGACTGTTGGACCTAGGAGCTTGGAGGTCCTGGGAGGCCTTGGAAAGAACTGCTCTGGTGGAATGGGGGCAGAGGGCAGAAAGCCCACTGGACCTGGAAGGCATTGCCGAGGAGGAGCCTCCCAATATCTGCAAATAAAAGTCATTTGTGCTTCAATTATTGGTAGGTGGGCAGCTGGGTAGAACTGGAGGACTGGGTCAGTGGTCAGCCTCTGCAGCAGGGTACACACGGCCCCTGACATCTTGGCTGGATGTGTGTGAGTTCATTTAACACTGCATGCATCCATGCATGCATAGAGAGTGTTGTGTTTAAGCGCAGCTTGAGGCCAGTTAACCCTCTTTTGTAATGAGTGGAGTCTTTTAATGAGGTTTTATTCTAGAGAGAGTTAACCCAGTCATTACTTACACACTGTGATTAGAGATCCCTCCCCACCAGCTTTAGCATTATTTCAGTGGCTAAAGTACCAGAGGAAATAAGCAGTGGCCTTTGGTGGAGGTGGAGTGGCCCTGAGGCTGAGCCTTGCCGCAGAGACAGGAGACACCTGTGGGGCAGAGGTCAGGCCTCCACCAGGGCCTTAGACATCTCAGACTCCAGCTCACTCATCATCAGATGGAAAAACTGACTCGAGTAGGGGCAGGACGGAAGTCCAGTGTGCTGAGGACTTCTCATGACCCCTGAGACTTGCTAGAATTTTAAGTGCTAGCATTTGCGGTGGGATGATGTAGAAACTCCACCCAGGAAGAACTTTGGTTGACTCCTGGGCATCTGGCATCGCTGGGACTCTTCCTTCAATGTGGCCAGAAATGGCATTTGTCTCTGGGCCTCCAGTCCACTGAGAAGTTGTTTGGTGGCTCTCTTGGACTGCAGGGCTTAGCGGGAACAACTCTAGGACAGAAGTTGCAAGAACTGGTCTCAGATTCATTGCTGGAGGTTGTGTGTCCTTGGGCACACCGTTCATTATGCATCGTGTTGATGAGTCTGTCCTGTGCAGCAGGCCCCAGGCTGGGGCTGGATGTGGAGCGGGGAGGAACAGATATGGGCCCTGCCCTCTGCTCTGGTTCCCTGTCTGGCCACAGGGCACTTGTGAGCGCCAGATGTGATGGGGTGTATATGAGCAGCGAACCGTCTGCTAAGACCCAGAGGAAGAGGTTTGTTTCTGAAACCTCCCAGAGCAGGCGTGTGGGCGCATTGACCAGATCAGACCTGGCCATGGGGATGAGTAAGAACAAAGCAAAAGAAAACTTTGGGACTGGCGGAAGCCACGGGTTTGCAAAGGTAACTGCTTTGGGGCTGTTTCTTCTAATTTAGTCACACATCATGTATTAGTTTCCTGTAGCTGCCGTAACAAATACCACAAATTGAGAAGCTTAAAACAAGAGAAATTCGATCTCTCACTGTTCTGGAGGCCAGAAGCCTGAAAGCAGGTCTAGACCGGGGTCCCACACCGTCTGGAGGTTCTGGGGGCAGATCTACTCTTGGCCTCTCCAGCTTCAGGTGGCTGCAGCGTTCCTTGGCTTGTGGCCACATCCGCCCAGTCCGTGGTCCTCCTGCCTTCTCATTTTCTCTGTAGTGTCCCCTCTTCTGTCTGTCAGATGTCACCTGTGTCTCTTAGAAGGGCACTTGTCATTGCACGTAGAACCCACCCAGAGAATCCAGGACAGTCTTGTCTCAAGATCCTGAAATGAATTGCATCTGCAAAGAGCCCTCTCCCAAATGAGTTCACATTCATGGATTCCGGGGATTAGGTCCTGGGTCTATCTTTTGGCTTCCCCAGTGATTCAGACAGTAAAGAATCTGCCTGCAGCAGGAGACCTGGGTTCGATCCTTGAGCTGGGAAGGATCCCCTGGAGGAGGGCATGGCTACCCACTCCAATATTCTTGCCTAGAGAGTCCAATGCACAGAGAAGCCTGGCAGGCTACAGTCCATGGGGTCACAAAGAACGAGACACCACTGAACGACTCACACTTCCTATCTTTTGGAGGGGCCACCATTTACCCACCCCCCACCCCCAACCACTAAAAGCAAAGTTGTTGGTATCAGAGACAGAAAAAGTGGTGTTCCTGGAGGCCTACCCACCACCATCCTTGTAATTCAGGCCCCATGGGTGCTTTGGGGCCATTGCTCTGGAACCACTAGGCCTTCAAGGATCACACTTCAAGAACCATTGCTTAGTGAAAGGCCAGGTCCCTTAGGGAATTCCTTGGGCAGGGACCTGCTTGGTCTGGCTCCTATCCTGGCATTCTGGCCTGAGCAGTAAGCAGTGACCACAGACATCATGTACTTACTGAGAAATATCCTTTTAGTGCCTGACTTTAGATTTTATGTTGAAGTGTGTCTTCGGTTAAATATAAAATTCATAGCATATCTTGAGCAACTATTTTGTAGTTATCTATATATAAATCTATTTTACAGCGACACAAATAGAATGGATTATGGAGTGTCAGCATGTAGATAGATTCCAAGTGCTTTTTCACTAATATACCTAATGATTCGTGCTGAGAATATCCAAGGGCTCCACTGTACATTTAAATGGATATAATTAAAATAATGAGCTCTATTTTAAAAAGTGATATATGAAAAAAATTTTTTAAAGAAGTTTGAAAGAGCTGCACTACTAATTCAAAGTGATATAAGGACTTCTGCAATTCCATTGTTATGAGGACACCTAATTAAATGTAAAGCACCCAAGAAAAGCAACATTTGGGCTTGTAAATCTAAATTGTGAAGCCAGAGGAAGAGAAGTCCCCATGTTCTCAGTGAAGCGTGGGCTCGGGGGTGTCACCTTTAAGGGAGTAGATGGTTGTGTGCCATTGTGCCTGTGGGCGAGACAATGGTTGATGTAGCTCCTGGTGTAAGAGTCGCCCATGCCAGGCTGGGAGGGGGGCGGTACATTCAGAGGTGGGGGGGTCTAACTCCATCCCGAGCAATCAGGGAAGGCTTCCTGGAGGCAGGGACGTCATCGTGGAGCTGTGTCATTAAAATGGCAGCTGCCATCCATGCACATCCATTCTGTGCAGCTCCCTGGCTCACCACCTGCCCCGCGCTGGCAAGGTTCATGGTGGTCCCTCTTTAACAGACAAGGATACTGAGCCTCAGAGAGGGCAATGTCTGGCCCAAGGTTGCAGGGTTTGTGGACACCCAACCTGTCAGACTCCCAACAGCCCAATCTGTCAGACTCCCAACAGCCCTCCCTTGCACCAGGATGGCAGGTGCTGTTGAGGTCCTTGAGGGCAGGAAGGGACCCTGAGTCTGCTTAGCTGGGATGGTCTCAGACCCCAGGGTGAGGGTGTTCTGGACAGGGGGCTGTCCTTCCTGCTCTGTGACGTCAGCTGCAGGGACCACTGACAGGTGGGACCCCTCTGCTCTGATGATCTCTTCTCCAGCCCTGGGAAGCATGTGGGCTCTGAGCTTGGGGCTGAGCGCCTTCTCCAGGCAGGGTCGGGGCCAGCCAGGGTCCAGCCAGGGAAGGGTCCTCAGTGGCCTGCCTGCCCAGCTGCCCCAGGACCTGTGGGCTGTGTCCTTGCCAGATTGGCCCCTGGCAATCAGACAGGGTCCCTGAGTCCCATCTCTGTGCCCCGCGAGCCTTAGAGTGGGCAGGACTGACCAGTGGTATCTCCTGGTAGGTCTCAGGGCAGGAATCGGGGTTTCAGCAGCTTCCATCAGAAGTTTCTCTTAGTCACTCTAGACTGTGTTCTGGTTCTACATTTTTTACAATTGATCCTCTTGAGGCCTTTTGAGTAGGTGCCGGGCTCCCTGCCTCCCTGTGCAGAAACAGGCTCAGAGAGGGTCAGGGCCCACACAGGGGTCCAAGCTGGGATGGCAGTACTGGGGTTTAAACCCCACTGGTTTACTTCTGCAGACCCTGCAGTAAAATCAGTGCCATGTAAGACTCTTCTCCAGTGTCCTCTGCACGCTTCCTTTCCCTCCCACCATCCTGTAGATGTTAGGTACCCTTAGAATGTCTCCACTGGGGCCATTCTTCTAGGTCCCTTGCAGACGCTGCCTTGTATCTGCATCACAGCACTGTGGAGTAGGTGCTGTGTTTATCCCCGTTGTATAGGTGTGAAGACTGAGGCTCGGGGAGTGACGTCACTTTTGCAGGAACCCACAACTTGAGAATTGCAGTTCTGACATTTGGCCCTGGGATGATCCAAATTTAGTTCCTTGCATCCTTTTCCTGCCAGGCCGTTAGGCCTCCTCTGTTCCCTCTTCTTGGTTTGCAGACAGCCTCCTCTCTGTGTCCTTACCTGGTAGGGAAGGAGTGGGAAAGATCTTTCTCTTTCTTCAAAGGCCACAGTCCTATCAGATAAGGGCCCCACTGTTCTGATCTTCTTTAACCTTAATTACCTGGTAAAGACCTTATCTCTAGATGCGGTCTCATTGGGGATTAGGACTTCACCCTATGAAGTGGGGGTGGGGGGTGCAGTGCCATCCACAGCCCCTCCCCAGTGGCCCTCCTGTGCCCCCTCCTCATCAGCTAGGGCCTTCCTTCTCTGTCTCTGCTCAGTTCCCCCACCTGGGAGAAAGCTGAGACCTGGGAGGGACAGTAGCCATGATAAAGTCCATGCTCTTGGGGTAGATGGAGCTGGAAGCCCAGAGGGGGAAGAGTCGTCCAGAGTCACACAGCAAGCCCCCTGCCGATCCAGGATGAGACCCCAGGTCCTGCCTCCCAGCCTGGACACCTCCGCTAAGCTCCAGTTGGTATACTAGCTGGCCCTGACGGAGCCTGCCTGGGTCTGGGCTTGAAGTTTACGGTGCAGCTGCCTTTCTGGAGCAGTGGTGAGGGCTGGACCTGGCCAAGGCAGCATCACAGGCCTGGAACATGATCAGATTCCCCAGCTTGTGCATACCTTGGCTTTTCCAACCATGCCAGAAGGACGAGGGGCCCTTGTGATAAGACAGAGAGTCTCCCTGAAAGGAGAGTGGTTCCAGTGGATGGCAGGAACTGGCTTCTTGCCTTGGCTGGCCACCAGTCTTATGTGTGGCCCTGGGCAGGTCACAGCTCTGCGTGAGACCTCAGTGCTCTTCTCCATATTGAGCGTATTAACTTGAGGATGGTTTCTCTTATTTGAAGAGCCACCTAGAGGCCAGAGGGTGGGGGCCTAGATTGGTTCCATAGCTTCCCTGCCTTTCGGCTTGTATGTTTCTCTCTATAAAGCAGGAGGAACTCTGCACCCCTTCTGCAAAGGGTGGGGCGGACCCCACTCTGCACACATCAATCCGCTGACACCCCTACCGCTCCAAGTGTAGCACCTGCCCCCCGGCCACTTGTTAGAAATGCACGCTTAGGCAAGACCCCAGACCTGCTGAACCAAATCTGCATCTTACCAAGATTCTCAGCTGATTCATGGGCACATCGAAGCTTGAGAAGAGCTGATTTCTTCTAGCCAGAGCTTTCCTTACAGGTCTCATGTAGCTCCAGTTATAAGAATTACTGGTCACATTTAGACCTCAGCTTCTCTATCAGCAAAATGGGTGGAATTGGAGCCATCAGAGCCCAGTGATTTTCAAACTGTGTTCCTCAGAGCCCCCAGGGTTCCCTAGAGGATCCTCAGGGGCACCTGAGTGGCCTGTGCTTTTTAAGGTAATGGTTACTTGAGAGGTGGGTCTGTAGCTGAACATTTTGCAACCTCCTGGACTGGGAGGGGGGTTTTCCAGGTAGGTCTGGGGCGGTGCTGGGGTCCAGTCTGAGCAGACTGTCTTCTTTGCCAGGGAGCGCTTGAAGCGCAGCCAGAAAAGCACCAAGCTGGAGGGGCCAGAGCCCGCACCGGCTGAGGCCTCGCTCAGCGCCGAGCAGGGAACGATGACAGAGGTGAAGGTCAAGACGGAGCTGCCGGACGACTACATCCAGGAGGTGATCTGGCAGGGCGAGGCCAAGGAGGAGAAGAAGGCAGTCAGCAAGGACGGAACCACCGGCGATGTGCCTGCCGAGATCTGCGTGGTGATCGGCGGCGTCCGCAACCAGCAGACCCTGGGTGAGCACCTCTCCAAAGGGTCGGGCGCGGGGCCGGGGCGGGAATGTGCGGCAGAGTGCTGGAGGAGACAGGCTTGGGATCCCTGCCCCTCCCTGGCTGAAGGGGCCTTCTGTGGCTCCCCTCTGCCCTCAAGGAAGGGCCTCGGCTCCTGACACTCACCTTTACCTGCTCAGCTCTGCTCTGGAGCGCTTGTCTTCCCACTTGACGTGGCAAAAGCTGACCTGTCCTTTAAGATTTCGCTCAGGTCAGATGCCTGGAGCTTCCTGCGGGCCTGGTGGAATCCCTCCACTGTGCGTCCAGCACAGCACACAGCACTCAGTGTCCTAAATGCCCGTCTGCATTTCTTCCTTCTGGGCTTCCCCGGGGGCGGCTTTCAGTGTGGGTCCTGTTCAAATTAGTTGTCTGATCAGGATCGGATGAGTCGTCGTCTGGCACTTTCTTCTACCACTTGTGGTCTGGGCTGGGCTCCGAGGAGCTCAGAGAAATGAGCTTCTTAGAAACCATCTCTCCCCGCTTCTCAGCGTGAGCCAGGGGATACCCCTCCGAGGCTGCGTACAGTCCTGCCAGGTTTGCAAACGCAGATGCCCGCAAGGCCCAACAGATACGTTTATTTAGCGTCGTGGAGATGAGCCAGACAGGCAGGTGGTGGGGCTCGGGTCCAGCTGGAGAGTTACGGTAGCTAACTAGGAAGATGGGCTCAGCGTGGCTAGATCTCTGGACACAGCGCATGCCAGAAATGAGAATTTTAAGGTAAATTATTCTGGCTTTAAACGTTGGTGACTAATTTGACTTTTAAAATCTGCCAAAGGAAACATATCTGTGGTCAGAGTCCTTCCATGGGCCACCAGTTTTGCAACTCCGGCCTGTAAAATATTACAGTCCACGTGTCCCATCCTGGCACAGAGGCCTTGCCTGGTCGGTTCCCAGACCTCCATTTGCATCCTTGCTGTCCTCCGCATTCGCGTGCTCAGGAGGCCACCTGCCTGTCCCTCCTGGGGCAGCTCTGCCCACCTCCTCCTGACTTCCAGGCTCCTGTCCTGTGAGAGGCAGGCAGGGCCTGGTGGGGGGAGGCTCCCCTAGCTCTCTTTCCCGAGTTTAAACTCAAGTCCTGTTGCCGTTTTTCCCGACCGCTGGGGATCAGCCTCGAGCTCCCTTTCCCCGCTGTGCCTCAGCTGGTGGTGGTCTCCATGCCCCGCCCGGGTCGCTCCAGCGTCCTGCTGGCAGCCTGCTTCTGGCATCGTCCGGGTGAGTCAGGGAGCATCCTCAGGGAGGCTGGAAAGCTCCATCCTCCCCTGAGACAGAAGGTGAATGAGCCAAAAATGCTTGCTGAAGAGCGTGAGTGACCTAGCCCGGTGTCGAGTGAAAGAAGGGTCTGCTCTGGGACTCTTGTCTTAGCTCCCTCCACCCGGCTTCACACCCCACGGCCAAGGACTGTGTCAGCCTATAAGGGAGGTGTTCGTTAACTGAGATGATCTGCCCATGCTCACTTTTGCGGGGTGGGCGGTGTTTTAAGACTCACTGGACTCAGGAGCTATGTATGCCCTTCACTGGGAGATGTCCAGTGAAGGGTAGTTGAATCTAAATCTTGAGATGGGGTCGGCAGTCAGGCTTCAGGGGGGATGCCTGGAGCGGCCACGCTAAGGAAATGCTGGGGTGTCCTCTCTGGGTCAGCTGCCTGCACAGTGAGAGGCCCCAGGGCTTCGTGCCAGCCACGGACGCTGGTCTCCAGTTCAGCTGCTTCTCAGCAGCAGGCTCCTTGCCCTTGCTGTGCCTCGCTCTCCTCTCCTGCTAAAGCAGGCATGCTCCCTGTCCTGGCTACCCCACGAGTGTGGGAACCACACAAAGGGGCAGTGGGTGGGGAACAGTGTTGTACGCGGAAAACCTCGGCTCTTCAACCTGGGAACGCAGGTTCCCTGACTTAGTGTCTGTTACAGCTTGGGCAGGCTGCTTGACCTCTCTGTGCCTCAGTTCTCACAATTGCAAATGCATGGGGCTTTGTGAGGATGCACCATGATCATGTGTATAAAGTAGTCAACGTCGTACTTAGTAAATAATTCACCATTATTCTCAGTAATACTCGAGTTGATAGTATAACATACCCTTTCAAAAGGAAAGAGTAATAATAGTTTCTGCTTTTCCCCCAAGTCTGAGAAACAAGCCAGTGTGCTGTAGAGAAGAAATAGGATGGGGAAGAAAGTCGGCACTGGATGAGGTGTCAGAAGACATGGCTTCTTGATTTTCTCACCTGAGCTCCTTTTAGTACTGCTCCGCCTTGCCCCGCCAAAATCCAGGGACTTTCAGGATGTTTTCAGATTTCTGAGTAAACTGCTTTTGAGGACCCTTGTGGAAAAGGTTTAAAAGCCATGGTTAGCTGTGGAGCTGCCATTTGGGAGCTGGTACCAAAGCTGGAGCTGGGTACTTCCTGTTGGTGGTGATGGTTGTCTCACACCCATCAAGGCTGACCTTGCCCCTTGAGGGTGTAGTTTCTGCCAAGGGTCAGGCTTGAAGGAATCTGGCTTGGCCTTTTAGTAGCCAGAAAGAAAGGCAATTAAAAAAAAAATTGATGTTAGAATGAAACCTTATGAACTCATCCCTTCTCAGAATGGCGTGTAGACATTATCTGATGGGCCAAGTCCAAGCAGTCGCTGCTGGCTATTAGGAGTTCCGTGCTGAAGGTTCTGAAGGGTGGCATGATTGATTATTGATGTCTACCATGGATGTGGAAGTGGGCAGTGGAGCCCCACGTGCTACAGATTTGGCACGCGGCGCCCTCATTTTACAGAGGGGCAAGCAAAGCCCTGGGAGATGGAAGACTTGGCACCTCCACTTCATAACACCCCGTCCCACCTGCTCCTGGAAGTAAAACAAGGAGGGAAGGCAGTCCCTGGGCTGTGGCCAGGGCGGAATGCTGGTTAGAGTTGCTCTTTGAATGAGCTTGTGCTACAGTGTGGCTGGGCACTGTGGAGTTAACATGTTCCCGAGGCACTTGGCAGGGACGCAGAGGGCTCTGGCCAGCTCTGTCACTGAACAGAATAGCGTTCCTATTCGATCAGCCAGTGCTATCTCATGAGGGAACCTTCCGTTTGCCTGCTCTCTGAGCTCCATCCCTCTTGTCCCCACCCCCAGGTCCTCACTGGCCCTTTAATAGCCATCGGATAAACAGTGTTCCCAGTGACACAAACATTATCCCAGACACTTCCTAAGGAGGAGCCTGGGTCGTGGACACATGGATGGCACTTGGCAGCTTCTCAGACGAGAAGCATGGGGAGGGGCGTCGGTGCCCAGGAGGCTGGCTGCCAGGCTTGCAAGTAGTCTCTGCTAGTTCCCTGCTACCCAGAAATTTTTTGTACCAAAAAGGGTACTTCTCACCTTTGAAAGAAATGTCACTGCCATTGAAATCATTATGGAGCTTGGGAGCAACATATCAAGTTTCTTTTATAGCAAGAAGAGCAGAGATAATATTGACCATGACAACTTTGTTGGGTAAAACCAAAAGTGAAAGGCATCCCTAACTGTTGGCTGCACATGTCCCAACAGTGTACCTCAGAATCCTTCTCAGCACAGTCCACTGAGAAGTCACGGCCAGTCAGCTAGAATTGAAAAATCTGAAATGGACACCTGCTTGCTGCCATCCTTGTCCTAGGCGATGAAGACAAGCCAAGCTGGGTTTACAGCAAAAAGCATGCAGCCCATGGAGGAATGGTGCAGAAGAGATGATGGAATATAAGTGTTCACAACTTACAGCATTTTGATGGGAGGGGACCGAGCAGACACATTCCAAGTAGCCCCAACTCCAGTGCAGGAAAATCACCAGGAGGTGATTGCAAATCAGTACGAGGGAGGGCTCTGTGATTACAGAAAGTGTTTGGTAACTGAAGACAGGCCTGTGAGGGAGGGAGGTCCTGTCCTGGAGATGGGTGAGCAGAAGGGGGTCCCTAGATCTGGTACAGGAGGGAGAGTCAGTCAGCTGGGAGCCTGGATCCTGCAAGGATGTTTCTAGGCAGCAAGCTTTGGGCACCAGGGCTTGGGGTGCTTCCACACACACAGGGCTGCCGGGGGAGGAGAGGAGGGGAAAAAGGAGGTGGGGGCTTGGCCACAGCTCTGGAAGGAGCAGCGGAAGAGCAGACAGCCATTCAGACACAGCCATGTGGGTTTTGGTCTGTTATGAACCTGAGCGGTGGGTCCTGCTTCGTAGTGCCAGCTGATAGTTAGTTTCCTGTTTCAGTTGGTGTTGGCAGTGCTTTGGGCTTGAGCCTGCCAGAAGCAACCCTCAGCTCTTTGCTGCAGCCACTCAGAAAGGAAGGGTTCTGGCCTCCTTCCCAGGAGCATCTTATCCCTGCTGCTGACTCTTCATCAGGTGGTCCAAGGTGGGTTGGGGGTCCTGATTGGAGGGTCTCCATGGCAAAAGACCCCTGGCCTGTAAGCCGAGAGACTTGGGGTCTGCCCCTTGTGGGGCTGTGCATGGGCCCCTTAACCTCTCTGAGCCATAAGGTCTTCATTGATCAGTGGGTATAATAAAATCTACCTGTCTTTCTAGTAGGATTGTTGATGTCAGAGTAAAGTGATTGGTATGAAAGTGTTTGTAAGAGGGGACCAAAAATGCAAAGTGGGGCTTCCCAGCTGGCGCTAGTGGTAAAGAACCCATCTGCCAATGCAGGTAGATGTAAGAGATGCAGGTTTAGTCCCTGGGTCAGGAAGATCCCCTGGAGGAAGGTGTGGCAACCCACTCCAGGATTCTGGAGACAGAGGAGCCTGGCGGGCCACAGTCCATCGGGTCACAGAGAGTTGGACACAACACGACTGAAGCGACTTGGCACACAAAATATGCAAAACGGAGGCCGGTGGTAGCAGCCGAAGCCCTGGATGTTGACATGTTCAGGGTTACCTCTGGAAGCGGAAAGGCTTCCGACTTCTTTTCTTCAGTATCTCCTAAAAGAATTTTGAGGAATTGTATTCTCTTCCACATTTTTGAGTTGACATCCAACATTTCTATCCAAAGTTTAAATAATAGCAAAGGACAGAATTTCTGGAGTACTGTGTTTTTTAAAATGTGGCATTTTGGAAATAAAACTGTGAACTACTCTTTTAAATGTATCCAGGGGACTCCAAACTCCACCGTTTCTGATATCCACCATCATTCATTAAAAAATAAAAATAAAAAACGTAATGAACAGGCTCGTCTTTAACAGTCAGAGATTTTTACATCTTTCCTTTTTCTCCTTGAACTCGTATTTCCAGTCCGCTTCTCTCACAGGATTTTATCCTACTGTAATATATTTTTTATGCTTGAGAGTCTTTTATTGATCACTGTTTCACACTCATCTCCCACAACAAGATGTACATAAATTGAAATAGAAATTTCTAAAAAATTTGTTGGGATCATAAAGCTCTACGTCTTAAAACATTTTTTCCCCTGATCGAGTTGTTATTAGCATATAATTTGTCAAAAGCAAATTTAGATAAATAGCAAACGTAAAAGTAAAACTTTATGGAAAATGCATCTCTTAATGAAATGGATGGGGCTTTCGGATGGGGCTTTCTTTCTTCTTCCATTGGCTCACGTTTCTGTGAATTAATATCTCTTATTGTTGAGCGAGACAAGATTCAGCGTTAATTTAATTCCTTTTTTTCCATTTTCTTAAGTGTAAGTGCTTAGAAGGCTTGACCATATAAATAAGGAGCCAGGGATAGGATGGAACCTTGTTTCAGCAGTGTCACTCAATTCCTTGAACTCCTTCCAAGTTGCATGCCAAAAATCACACGGGTCTATCATCAGACATTATTTTCAATGGCCTCTTCACTGACAACTCCATTAGATCCTTCTTCAGTTTTGTGGAAAGCAAAGAATTAGAAATCACCCAATTTACAAAAGGAATTATTCCCAGTCATTCGATGCACCTGCATTCTAAGTCCAGCTTCTCTTTGCTTGGAGCTCTCAGATGTCCATCCCCCCTTGTACGCCACTGTAGGGGAATTAGGGGTGAGTGAAAAGACCATCGTGTTAGCCGTGTGGAAATGGGTGGTGGTGACGAGACCAGTTGAGCACGGCCTCCCTGCCTGCTATGTCCTCTGGCCCGTTGGTTTTAGGGTTTTAGGAAGAAATGCGTTGGGCAATTGATAATTGGGAATTGATCCTCTTAAAATTCCCTGTGCTCCAGCACCCCCAGGGGATTTGTACTCTGTGTGGAGGACCTGGGCCCAAGGACATTCGTTCTGAGTCCATGCCCAGAGAGCCTCAGGAAACCTGCTTGTCCTCTTTCCAGCTTACCTCTCTGGGGTCCCTGTCCCCCAGTAGGCCGTGGGCCCAGCTCTGCTGCATGTTAGAATCAAGTGGGCAGGACGCTCCCGAGCACTGCGCTCCCGAGTTGCTTTGCGCTAAATACAGGGTTGCCTGTTGCGGTCTCTCCGTCCGCCCGCCTTGTGTTTTTCTTCTCTCCTTCACCTGCGCTGGATTTCTGCCTTGGTGCATCCTGTGTGTCCTGCAAGGCGTTGGAACTGATCAGGAGCTCGACGGGCACAAGGCACAATAGAGTTGAGGATTGCTGCCCACTTTGCCCCTTTACCGCGGCCTCCTACTTCGCCCCTCTGTGGCTTTGGAAGCTACACCTGCCTGCTCTCACCTGGCCCAACCTGGTCTGTCCAGTGCTTCCGGGAGGGAGCGTGAGCCAGGCTCTCTGCCAGGTTGTTATAGACAGTGCTGGACAGATGCTGTTCATCAGTACTTACTGATTCCTGTGTTACTGGTGACAGCAGGACGCGGAGAGGAAAAGACTCGAATCCGTGTCTGGCGTGTTCTGCCAGCCACCCTCAGGCCCTTGATACGGTGCTCTGGGGGGTCGTGTTGTGGTGCCAGACATGGTAGGAGGTTCTGCTCCCCAGTGCTGGGAAAGCTCCATGTCCAACAGGGGTTCACGGCTCCCACAGCATCTGGACCTGGCGTGAGGATGGTGGGTTGGCTCTGGATCCCTGAGGGCCAGCCTGGAGCCCAGTTGCTCACTAGCCACTAGGTGAGTGGCCCCAGCTCTGGGGCCTGAAACTTCACGTTCATGGTTGAAGTGGGTGTTGAGTTGGGACTTCTGGGAAGATGGAGGGTAGAAACAAAAAGCCTGGATATGCTTGGTAAATGGTAGCCATTAGCAGGCACCCTCTCTTCTTTGCTTGCTCCCGGGGGCTGACCCTCTTGTGATCACATACAGGCTCCGGAGCAGGACAAATCAGGCCACCTTCAGCCTGATCTGTGTTGCCCCATCGTCTGAAAAATGGGGATAATAATCACCTTTCTGTGCTGGACTTGTGAGGATGGATTGAGCTGATGGGTGAGAAGCCCCCGAGTTCACACCCCGCCCCACTCCCACCCGCTGGCTGTGTGAAGTGGGCAAATTGCTGCTTTCCCACCCATGCAGTGGGGTGCAGTGGGGTCAGAGACCAGCCCATGCGGAGATTTTGGAGAGGCACAAGTGAAGACTTGTAGCACCTGCACTGAGTAAAGAAAGACAGAGACAGGACAGGAGAGTAGTTGGGAAATGAAGCAGACTGAGGAAGCGTGCAGGGCAGGGAGTCAGGCGATGGAACGGGGACCATCGGAAGTGAGAGTCCCCGAGAGGGCCCTCCATCTGCCACTGCATCAGCCTGGGGTACACGGTGACCACGGGCCAGGGGGATACCAGGCCACAGCATGCATGAGGCATATCGCCCCTGGAGGGTCATTTTGCTGGCAGGATTATGGCGAGAAAAGTTGGGTTATGACCTCACGATTGCTGTAGAATTGATGCTTTTGAACTGTGGTGTTGGAGAAGACTCTTGAGAGTCACTTGGACTGCAAGGAGATCAAACCAGTCCATCCTAAAGGAAATCAGTCCTGAATATTCATTGGCAGGACTGATACTGAAGCTGAAGCTCCAATACTTTGGCCACCTGATGCAAAGAGCTGACTCATTTGAAAAGACCCTGATGCTGGGAAAGATTGAAGGCTGGAGAAGAAGGGTCGTTGGAGGATGAGATGATTGAATGGCATCACTGACTCGACGGACATGAGTTTGAGCAAGTTCCGGGAGTTGGTGATGGACAGGGAAGCCTGGTGTGCTGCAGTCCAGGGGACTGCAAAGAGTTGGACACGACTGAGCGACTGAACTAAACTGAACTGAACCTCATGATGGATATTTTTATGTTCTATCTATATTTTAAGTCAGGACAGAGGAAGCACAAAACTTCAGGAGCATTTGGTCCTGTGGCTGCTTGCTGCTTTCTGCCACACCCCAGCCTCCCTTGGGGAAGCATGGCTGCCGCTTAGCCAGCACAAGCTGTTCAGTGAAAAAGCAGGCAGCATGACCTTGTCCATCCATCTCGTGCGCAGATGGGGAAACTGAGGTGCTGAGAGCTCAGGGGACTGGCCAGCCCTAGACTCGAGAGTCCTTCATACCTGGCCCCTCCCAACCCACCCCATCTTTACGGGCTCCTTCTGATTTTTCACGTGATTCAGATGGAAAAGCACCAAATGGCAGCCCCCACGGCAGATCTGTGTGAGGTCAGTATTCGGGGACCTGGATTTTTGACCAAGCGTTGAGACGTGCATCTGGTACGTGATGGTTGAGGGGCAGGAGGACCCGATGGGGCCAGCATGAGGGTGGAGGTATGGCTGAATGTCGGCATCAACTGCAGACCCCTGAGTACGCAGGGCCAGTTAGTATCTGCAGAGACTGACCCTAACCTCCTCTACACCATCACTGCCCCCGGTTAGCAAATCTGAGCCTGCCTGGGACCCTGGAAGCTGACTGCTGGAGGGCTGGTAGAGCGTGCAGGAATCTGGGTGTTGGGAGTGTGGGGCCCGTTTTGGCAGAACTTGCTGTAGACTACAGCTCTGAAACGAGCCTTGGAGAGAAAGAAATTCTGTGGTCAAATTGGTTGGGAAACCTGGGGTTAACGGTCAGTTGCGTTCCTTTACTGCAGGTCCTCTTCCAGCCAGCACAGCTCCTGGGCGTGTCTACCCAGATGGGCCATGCCTCCCGCTTGCTTGACTATGGGCCCCTCTTCCCAGGACCCATTCAGGAAGTTGGGTCCAAGAGCGCTTCGGGGAAAACTGACAGTAATGCCAACTCTCCTTTACCAAGTGTCTGCTGTGTACTGGGCACTGTGCCGAGTGGTCTCAGTGTTATTGCTCATGTCATTTCTACCCCGTCTCCTTCGATGGGCACTATTTTACTGTGTCCATTTTATAGAAAGGAAGCCTGAGGTGTGGGCTTTTCCCTGGCTTGTCCAGGGCCCCATCTGTTTTGTGGTGAGCTGGGATTTGAACCCAGGTTCGCTGGCGCTGCTGCCCTGTAGGGCTGCCGCTCTGTTGCAGTCGCCCCATGCCCCAAACCCCTCTGCCCATCCAGACCCTTCTGCAGACAGGGCACCTGCAGCCTGGGGTCCCAGGGTGAATGAGGGGCAGGCAGGGCCTTGAGCTCAGGTGTCCCTCCTGCCAGCACAGTGTTCAGTCTTGAGACTCAGCATGCCGGGCAAGTGGTCCATTTTGCTCTGGGGCCAGGAGAGGGCCCGAGGGTGGTGAACTGTGCCCCTCTGACTCTGAATGGATGGATGTCTGTGCGCAAGGCTGCAGGTACCCTCGGCGCTCTGTGGGTTGAGGGAGAAGCCAGTGGGACTGACCTGATTATAAACAGTGTCAACTGGGTGAATGAGTTGGGGACATTGCAGCCCGCAGGCTCCGTCCATCAGCACACACTTACTGTACAGTTTGAGGAAAGACCTCAGGTCATTGAAGGCAGTTGGAGAAACTGAGGCCCAAGTCTTGTGGCAGAGAAGGGCAAAGACCTCATCTGGAAGTGGGTCAAATCTGAACAAGGCTGTGGCCTTGGTCCTTTGGGGAGAGAGAGCCCTGCCTCGCCTTCCATGGGGCTCCGGCCCCTCTACCTCCCACTTGCCTTGCCCTCCTCCTGCCTGCTCAAGTCCCCTGACCAGCCACCCTTGCTGCAGCCTTGTCAGGGTCCCTCACTGTGGCCACCAGGTCCTGCACTTGGCTGTCATAGCATCATCACCCTGCAGGTCCCCTTGCCCAGTGGCCTGTCTGCTTCCCATCAGGCAGAGGGCAGTGATCGCGTCCTGCTCATGGTTGGGGCCTCGGTGCCTGGCCCGTTGAAGATGTTCAGAAAATTCCCAATCATTGAAGGGGAATCAGCAGAAACTGTTGAGGAGCGGGTGGAAGCACAGGGAGGGAATCCAGGTCTTTATTACTCAGTGACAGATGAGGAGAACAGCAGGATTCTGTGAATTTACTGAGCCCCTGCTGTGTGCCAGTCACGGGGCTAAAGACAGGGAAATATATGCTCTGATCTTTGCCCTCCGTGTGTGTATATTTTTCCCGGTGAGACAGGGGTAACACATATAAAACTGTTGAATAACAGGATGCTAAATCCCGTGCTAAGGTCCGTCTAGTCAAGGCTATGGTTTTTCCTGTGGTCATGTATGGATGTGAGAGTTGGACTGTGAAGAAGGCTGAGCGCCGAAGAATTGATGCTTTTGAACTGTGGTGTTGGAGAAGACTCTTGAGAGTCCCTTGGACTGCAAGGAGATCCAACCAGTCCATTCTGAAGGAGATCAGCCCTGGGATTTCTTTAGAAGGACTGATGCTGAAGCTGAAACTCCAATACTTTGGCCACCTCATGTGAAGAGTTGACTCATTGGAAAAGACTCTGATGCTGGGAGGGATTGTGGGCAGGAGGAGAAGGGGACGACCCAGGATGAGATGGCTGGATGGCATCATGGACTCGATGGACATGAGTCTGAGTGAACTCTGGGAGATGGTGATGGACAGGGAGGCCTGGCATGCTGCGATTCATGGGGTCACAAAGAGTCGGACATGACTGAGCGACTGAACTGAACTGAACTGAAATCCCGTGCTGGTTTGGAGGACAGCGTCCCCTTGAGGGACCCACGGTGGCCAAGTGGCGCTGCCCACTGGTGGGCCTGCTGACTCATGGGTTGTAGCTCATTCATCCTGACCTTGATCATGAGACACAGGCATCATAGTCTTGTTTCACAGGTGAAGAAGCTGAAGCTCGAACTGGAAAAGGAGTGTGCCTGCTATTAAACAGCCAGGGAGGGGGTGGCAGAGCTGAGCTCACCGTCAGGCTTCCAAGCCCAGTGCTCTTCTGAATTAACCTGATACCTGGAGTTCACACCCAGTGGTGGCTCAGATCTTAAAGAGTTTGCCTGCAATCCAGGAGACCTGGGTTCGATCCCTGGGCCAGGAAGATCTCCTGGAGAAGGGAATGGCAAACCTCTCCAGTATTCTTGCCTGGAGAATCCCATGGACAGAAGAACCTGGCAGGCTACAGTCCATAGAGTCGCAAAGAGTCAGACACAACTGAGCAACTAACGCAGACGGCCCCTGGGCCTGGGTGAGACCCCCAGAAGGGGAGGTTGGTGGTGCCTCGACTCACTATCTGGTCTTGTGGCGGGAACACCACTCATTCTTCATTCAGTCTCCCATACATATTTTCCAATAAGGAGACTAACGCCTGGCCAGTAAATGGTTGAGCTGAGACTCTATCCCAGAGCTGTTGGATTTTAAACCAGTGGTTCCCACACTTAGTTGCTGAGCATCAGAATCCTCTGTGGATACTTGAGGGGGAAACCAGCCGTTCGGGTGCCCTGAGTGTGGAGTGGGGCCTGGGACTCTCTGTGTGTGCAGGCTCCAAGGCCGTTCTGTTAGGAAGGATGGGGCTCGGACCTCGGTCTGTGTGAGGGATGGGCAGGGCCTTCCAACTCCTGGGGCCTCTGCCAGGCTTTGCTGGCTTCCCTGCTGTGGGTCTTTGCCCTGCCCTGCATGGCTGGGCTCTGCCTTTGACCCGTCTTTGGTGCCCGCTGGGAACTCAGCCATTTCAGTCTCCCTGCCTCTGGGAGAGGGCTTCTCTAGTGGCTCATATGGTAAAGAATCTGCCTGCAATGCAAGAGACCTGGGTTCGATCCTTGGATCAGGAAAATCTCCTAGAGAAGGCAATGGCTACCCACTCCAGAAGGGCCTAGAAGAGGGCTGGAGTCAGGCATTTACATCAGGTTGATCTCTGCACATCAGAGGAAATAAAATGGCACCTCAGTAGATGAGAGGGGTCCTCTCCTTGCCAGACCCGTGCGTAGTAGGGCTGGGCACTTTCTGGGGGCTGTATGGAGCCACCCCTATGAGATAGGTACTTTTAGCCCCATTTTACAGTTGAGCAGACTGAGGCTTCATGTGTTCAAGGAAATTACCAAGGTTGTGTTGCTGGTAGGTGGCAGAACAGGGACAGGGATCTAGAAGTGTCTGGTTCAAAGCCTGTCCTCTTAACCTCTGTCCATCCTGACAAGGAGGAGTGGTAGCTGGAAATTATTCTGTTGCAGCTAAGGGATGATTTCCTTACATGGGTGCAGTTTATTCCTTACTCTGAAATTCTTTTACATTCATCTCCTTTTTCCTTTCAAGGAATAGCTATGAGTAACCTTAGAAGTTACATTCTGTGTCTTACAGATTTGGAAGCTGAGGCCCAGAGGTGGGAAGTGACTTGCCAAGGTCACTCAGAGAGTTGAGACGAAAACCTGAACTCCACCCCAGCCTCCCGGCCTCCAGCTCAGGGCTGTCTTTGCTGGTCCTTACTGCCCTCTTGCTTGTAGGGAACAAGATAGCCTGTTGGCACAGAGTTGGTGTTACCTGGGGCTTCCCAGGTGGCGCAGTGGTAAAGAACCTGCCTGCCAGTGCAGGAGATAGAAGAGATGTGGGTTCAATCCCTGGGTCAGAAAGATCCCCTGGAGGAGGAAACAACAACCCGCTCCAGTATTCTTGCCTAGAAAATTCCACGGACAGAGGCGGCTGGCGGGCTACAGTCTGTGGGGTGGCAAAGAGTTGCACCCCGCTGAGCACACCTGCTGTTACCTGAAGTTGTCACCAAGGGCCTCATGCTTGTGGGCATCAGATGCTGGCTGACCAGTCCCTTCTTTCCTGGTTTCCAGGGTCCTATGAGTGTGGAATCTGTGGCAAGAAGTACAAATATTACAACTGTTTCCAGACCCACGTCCGGGCACACCGCGGTGAGTGGCGTGTGCTGGGGCAGAGCCAAGGGACCCCGTCCTCCCCATCCCCTGCCTGTTTTTTCCACCCCGACCCCTCGAGGACGACCTCAGAGCACTTTTTGCAGTGGAAGTGGGGCCCGAGGCGAAGGGGAGAGGCCTCCTTAACTTGGGGGAGCACCCTGGGGTGGGGATGGAGTGGGGAGGAGTGCACAGGACGTCCCCCCGAGCTTCTGCCAGCAGTGCTCTGGACTGCCGCACGTGGGCCCGCATCCTCCCAAGGGGCTTCGGAACCGCCCGGTGTCAGCGGCCTCTGCCAGAAGGGACTCGTGTTACCTCGTGTGTTGCTCACGGGATAGCACCCTGCTGGAGATGAGGACGCCGGGGACAGGAAGGGTGGTTGCCGCTCCCTGAGTCTGACCCTGGCAGGTAGGGACGAAGGGCACCAGGTCAAGGCCTGCCAGGCGGCAAGAAACCCAGGGAAGGCTTTGGGCCTGATCTTGAGTGGAGCAGGGGCATCCTTGGGCTCACAGCGTTGGCCTCTCCTGGCCCCCACATTCTCGGCTTCTCTCCCTCTTGGCAGCGGCCCTTCCACTGTCTGGTCGGCTCACCCCCTTCTTCTCTCTCTCTTACAGACACTGAAGCCACCTCAGGGGAGGGAGCCTCCCAAGGCAGTGAGTATTTTTCCCTCCTCCTGGGCTGCGGGGGCTGAGAGGGCCAGGGGTGGGGAGAGGAGGGAGAGCCAGGGCCGGGGTGAAGCTCTCAACTCTACACCCCAAGATGGCCCTGGGCGGCTTCTAGGAGGCACCTGAGAACACCTTTGCCAAAGTGTGCTCCATGGCATAGTCGTCCTAGGGAGGTTAACAGGCGATCAAGGGTGCTCTGGCCAGATCACCTGGGGAAACCTTGAATTCTGCCAAGATGAACATGTTTCTTTGCTGGAGACTTCTCAGGGCCCTTCATTGGCAAAATATGTACATGCACCCCTAAAGGGACCCAGTGTGTGCACTCTGTTCTTTTAACTCCCACTCATGGGTTGAGGCGGAGAAGGCGATGGCACCCCACTCCAGTACTCTTGCCTGGAAAATCCCATGGACGGAGGAGCCTGGTAAGCTGCAGTCCATGGGGTCACGAAGAGTTGGACACGACTGAGCAACTTCCCTTTCACTTTTCACTTTCATGCATTGGAGAAGGAAATGGCAACCCACTCCAGTGTTCTTGCCTGGAGAATCCCAGGGACGGGGGAGCCTGGTGGGCTGCCGTGTATGGGGTCGCACAGAGTTGGACATGACTGAAGTGACTTAGCAGCAGCAGCAACAGCATGGGTTGAGGGGCACCCCCTGTTGGTTCCAGTGCTAAAGAATCCGCCACCAATGCAGGAGACTCGAGATCAATCCCTGGGTCAGGAAGGGAGGAAGAAATGGCACCCCACTCCAGTCTTCTTGCTGGGACAATACCACGGCTAGAGGAACCTGGCGGGCTACAGTCCATGGGGTCGCAAAAGAGTCAGACAGGACTGAGCGACTAAGCACGCACTCATGCACGCATGGGTCGGGGGTCGGTCGCCATAACTGATGTTTGGGAAATGCTACTTCGGAGAGTTATTTCAGGAGCACTCACAGGCATGAATCCTGGGGCGTGGTGTCCCCGCCCTGGGGATGCACAGAGCCTCAGCATCTGGGGACAGTGTTCCACTTGGCTGCTTGTGGGGGCCCTGCCTGCCTTCCCTCCAGATCTAAACCCACAGGGCTGGTAGGCAGCCAGCCAGAGGGTGTAGGCGGGGGTGGAACCTCTCCCCACTCAACAGACCTGAGCTCCAGAACCCAGAAGTTCTCCTCCCAGGTGTGTGTGTGCACATGTCCACCCAAAGCTGGGAATTAAGACATTCTTAGCAGGGACTTCCCTGAGGGTCCAGTGGTTAAGACTTCACCTTCCAATGCAGGGGGTGCAGTTTCGATCCTTAGTTGCTGAGCTGAGATCCTGCATGCCTCAAAAAAACCAAACAGAAAACAGAAGCAGTGTTGTAACAGATTCAATAAAGACTTTAAAAATGGTCCACATCAAAAAAAATTTTTTTTAAAAAAGATGTTCTTAGCAGCACTGTTCATAACTGCTTCAAACCAGAAACCACCCAGGACTAGCTGAATAGGTGAGTAACTCACAGCATGTTCTCACAGTGAACTACAGGACTACAGTAGAGCCGTGAGAAGGAAAGACGGTGGCTACACACAGCAGTGTGTGTTACCCACAGACGGAACGTTAGCAGAAGGAGCCCGGCAGAAAGAGTTCCTCCTCTTCCGATCTGTGTATAGAAAGTGTAGAGGCAGAAGGAAACTAACTCATGATGCAGGAAGTCAGAGCCACAGTCACCCTCGGAAAGGGGCTTCTGGCTTTCAAGATTGGAGCTGGGTACTGGCTACACAGATGTTTGCAGCTTCTGACAGGGTGATGAACTGAACATTTAGGGTTTGTACATTTTTCTGTATCAGTGGTCAGCGTATTTTTTGGTAGGGGACCAAAGAGTAAATATTTTAGATTTTCCAGGCCAGATGTCTCCATCACATCTGCTCAGCTCTGCCATGGAGCATGAAGGCAGTCAGGGACCATATGGAAATGAATTCTTGACCAAAACAGATGCTGGGCAGGCCACAGTTTGGGCACCTCTGTTCTACTTGTTTGGTATACCACCAGAAAAAGTTTCTTAAAACGATAAATAAACAGGACTCCCCCACTGCTTGAAAATCCAAAACAGAGTAGTTCAAGGAGGTAGGAAGGACCTTAGTTCCATTGGGTTCTAACAGGTTTTCTTCTGAGGCGCTTTCTCATCCACTCTTTCTTTGGATTCTTCTTGTTCAGTTGCTAAGTGATGTCCAACTCTTTGTGACCCCATGGACTGCAGCACGCCAGGCTTCCCTGTCCATCACCACCTCCCAGCATGAGAGTTTGCTCAAACTCATGTCCATTGAAACAGGGATGGTATCCAACCATCTCATCCTCTGTTGCCCTCTTTTCCTCTTGCCCCTTAGTCTTTCCCAGCATCAGGGTCTTTTCAGTGAGTCGGCTCTTCGTATCAGGTGGCCAAAGTTTTGGAGTTTCAGCTTCAACATCAGTTCTTTCAGTGAATATGCAAGGTTGACTTTGTTTAGAATTGACTGGTTTGATCTGCTTGCTGTCCAAGGGACTCTTACCACGTGATTCTTACACCACATGAAAGGCCGGCGCGGCTGAGACTACCCTTCGTTTTCTGGAGAATCTGAGCATCAGATTGGCCAGGATCTGCCCCCAGGCCTGCAGAAGGAGATGGCAAATCCTGTGTCCGCTCCTTGAGCCCCACCCTGCCCCTGCCTGGCCCCTGGCTCCTTCTCCCTCAGTAGCTCCCTTCTCTTCACCTGCCTGTGGTCAGCAGCACAGTTGAAGAACTTCCCTATTTATCTTTCCTTTCTTGACTTCTCTGGGCCCCCGCCTCTCTGGCAGCCTCTCAATGCCCTGTTATGCTCCATCTGGCTTCCGTCGTTCCCGGAGGCTCACTGGTTGTGGAGGACTTGGGGACTGAGGTATTTTTGGTCCTTCCGTCACTTTTCCCTTCCTCCCTGCAGTATTCTTTCCCCGTGGCCAGTGTGCTCGACTTGACCCTCAATCTTGCATTGCTGCCCTGACCCCCCAAGCAGCCACGCCTGCTCATAAAGCCTGATGTCTTCACACCCCAGCATGTGACAGGAGCCTGGCCGTGGAGTCCTGGGGAGAAGATTCAGTCCAGCCTTGTTTTTGCAAAGGAGGATACCAAGTCCCGGATAGAAGTCACGCAGTTTGTTTAGGGTGGAGGTGGGCAGAGAAACCAAGTCTCACCCCTCTAGTCCAGGGATCTTTCATGTATTTCTTAGAAAAATAGCACAGGCATGCATAGCGGCATAGATCCAGTTACCAGTCTCTCAACTAAGAGCCTCGAAGATGAGCTCGACATCCAGCTTTCTAGCCACTGTTGCATTCATTCCCTTTGTTCAACTATATTAGGTGCCATTTACTGAATATTTATTGCATGTTATGCCTCATGCTTCCCTGGTGGCTCAGACGGTAAAGCGTCAGCCTGCAGTGTGGGAGACCCTGGGTTGGGAAGATCCCTTGGAGAAGGAAATGGCAACCCATTCCAGTACTCTTGCCTGGAAAATTCCATGGACTGAGAGGCTCCTCAGAGCCTGGTAGGCTACAGTCCATGGGGTCGCGAAGAGTCGGACACGACTGAGCAACTTCACTTTATGCCTTGTGCTCATTTATTCTTTATTACAATTCTGGGAAATGAAGAATTTTTTTTTATTATTATTCCCATTTTGCAGATGAGAAAATCAAGGTGTGGAGAGTTTAGGGCACATGTCCAACATTAATGACATCTGAAAGTGGTAAAATTGACTTCAAACTTGGGGAGCCTGCCTACAGGGCCTGCCTGCCTCCCAGGGCAGATTGGCAGTGGCATTCCTAGAGACGCTGAGCTCTCCTGGGGTTCTGGAGACATGGTCTCACTGACGAGAAACTCATTTTGCCTTTCTTCCCTTGGGTATAAATCCATCCTAATTCCCTCCAGCCCTTAGGTGAGCCTGGGGATGTGGCCCCATCCGTGCAGTGGTTTGGGATTTGACAGAGCAGGGTGGGGCCGCTTCTTAGCGGCAGAAAGCTGGGGGTTTCTGCCCATCAGAGGTGGCAGATGTACGTGGCCCAGTGGGTAGGAGAGAGGCAGTGTGGACAGAGATGATATACACGGGGCAGGTAGCTGCAGGGCGACCAGCAGTGACCAGTATGGGGGCATCGCAGGGGCAGGAACCCACCTGGAACCAGCAGACTCAGGTGGCCTCGACTTATCCACCTCTGTTCCCCAGATGTCCGAGAAGGATTATGGTCCAGATGGCACTTGATGGGGGAGGTTGTCTGTGCTGGATTGCTGGCCACGGGCGAAGATCATGTGCCAGGCTTGGAATTCTGGAACCGTCAGCATGGGAGAGGCCCTGGGAGTTGGCTCATCTACCACTCTCCCAAATTAGGCAGGAGATGGGGGACTCTGAGTCCCATGGTGGGGTTGGTACTTGCTGGCAGTCTGGGTGAGGCAGGCCAGGACCGAGACTCTCCTACACCCCCACCACCTCTCCCCGCACCACTCCGTGGCTGGCTGGGGCAGAGGCTTGGAGATGGAGGGCCCGGTAGGATGCTGGATGCCTGGTCCCCACGAAGGGCCGCGTGCAGGGCTGCCTTGCTGTGGGGCTCGCGGCAGGTCCCTTCCGATCCTCGGTGGCCTTGAGTGTTAGATGGTTGTTACTTCCTCCCTTGGCTGCAGGGACAAAGGCAGGAAACGCCCGCCGGCTCCTGGCCTGGCTTCTCGCAGTGCAGTGCTACACGTCCAGTCCAGTCGCTCGGCCGTGTCCGGCTCTTTGCGGCCCCGTGGACGGCAGCACGCCAGGCCTCCCTGTCCATCACCAGCTCCCGGGATGGTTATTCTCATAGAACTTCACAAAGGAAGGGGGGCCAGTTATGAACCCGGCCCTTAGGAGCTCAGCACACACGGGGTCCCATTGGGAGTGCCTTTGAAAGTGACTTCCAGGCTCCCCGGTCTCCTTCTGGAGAAGACTCTTAACACCCCAGGGGCTCCTCTCCATGGATCATCAGTTGGGCCCAGTCTGGCCCAGACCCACCTCTCACGGCCCCCAAGGGCCCGAAGCCCCGGTAACCCTGTGTCCTTCCGTCCTCCACAGACAACTTCAGGTACACGTGTGACATCTGTGGGAAGAAGTACAAATACTACAGCTGCTTCCAGGAACACCGAGATCTGCACGCGGTGGATGGTGAGTCAGGCCCCTCACCCCTGGGGAGTGGAGTCGTGTAAACAGACCTCTCTCCGGGGCTCTCACCAGGCCCCCGCCCCACCCTCAGTTTCCCCTCCCTCCCTGACCCAGGGAAGGCCAGGCCGCAGACAGACCGCAAGCGAGCGAGCAGAGTAACCAGCTTACGAGGATTCTGGGCGAGGGAAGGTCCCCACCATGCTCCCTCTATATATGCTTCTGATTAGGGTAACCCAAGTGAAGTTGCCATTTTTGTAGGTCAAAAATCAGTCGAATATCAGCAGTTTTATATCAGTTCGTTTTACAATTTCATGTTGAGTATTCACATGCTCTGGTGAAATTAAAGCAATTTTTAAAAATGAATGATGTTATTTTAGCATCTTAGATTATAGAGTTAGAAATTAGAACGATAAATTTAGGTAATTTATTTTTGGGATCTTAAGAATCCTGGAAATAGGGTCTTCGCCTGGGAGAGGATCCTGGAAAGTTCCCTCTCCAGCCCCACACCCACAGCCGGAGTCAAGCCCTGACATCCAGGCCCTATCCCTATAACCACTGGCCCACCCCTCCTCTCTCCTCCTCTTTCTCTTCCCGTCCCCTTATCCCTCCTTCTCTTTCTGCTGCCCTGGCCCCTCCAGTGAATGGCGGAGATCTGAAAACAGGCCAGCCAGAAAGCATCTTCCTGCCCTGGGGTGGTCCCAGCCCATGGGGAGGGTCCCAGCCCCATGGGGAGGATGAGGAACAGAAGGACGTGCCCTCCCGGGGCCCCTGGCTTTCTGGGGCATCCACAGTGGCTAAAGCAGGCTTGTGGGACCGAGGCCTGGGGCATCAGGCAGAGGCGGGGACTAACAGGGCTCCTGTTTGCTTCTTTCCTTCTGCGGCTGCCGCCTCCCGCCCGGGCGCAGTGTTTAGTGTGGAAGGGGCCCCTGAGAATCGGGCAGGTAAGTCCTCGGTGGCAGCCCACCTCCCTGTCCCCAGCTGAGCTCTAAGACCTGGTTACCAGGGTGCTAAGGGCCGTGTGTTCTCCCACAGACCCCTTCGACCAAGGTGTCGTGGCCACTGACGAGGTGAAGGAGGAGCCCCCGGAACCATTCCAGAAAATCGGGCCAAGTATGCAGGCCTCTCTGGGGCCGGGGCTGGGTGGGGAGACAGGCAGGGGGTGGCCGAGGGCAGCAGGGCAGGTCCCACTCCTGGAAGGGGTAGTGTTGGGAATCCTGCAGCAACTGGCTCTGGCCAGTGAGCCGCTGGCCTCCTTGTCCCTCACTTTGCCCACCTGTCAAATGGGTCAGTCACTCATAGGACTTTAGTTTTTGAGAAGCAACAGGACAGCACAGGGTCCAGGTCAGAGCAGTAAAGGTACCACAGGCTTGGTGGCTGGTCTGTTAGCCATCCTGAGCCCCGGCTCCTTACCTGTGGAGTAAGGGGGATACTTTGCCGCAGGTTTGTTGGGGGATTAAATGAGATCATGGATGTAAATCACCTATTCATTAGCACAGTGCCTGGTACATAGTAGTGCTCAGAAAATACTGTTGTTATTTTTGTCGAGTGGGTTTATTAGCCAGTGAAGCTGTCCAGGGGAGCCATGCGCGGATGCTCTAGTCCTCACCCCAGTAAACCCCTGGAGGGCAGGAGCCATTCACTTGACCTGCCTGTTTGCAGCACATGTGTTGAGTGTCATAGGGACACAGCAGTGAGCAGGACAGATGTGGCCCTGTTTTGGGTAATTTACACGGTGGGGGCAGGAGGTGGGCATTCGGTCAATAAGCGAGTAGTTACAACATTAGAAGCGCGGGGAACAGTGAGGCCAGGAGGCGACTGACCAGCCTTGGGAATCCAGGAGGCTTCTGTGTGGGGCTGAGAGTGGGGACGAGCCCCTGCACCCCACGTGAAGGCAGGAGGGCTGCGCTTGTCCCAGAAACTGAAAGGCTGATCGGGCCTGAGTTTAGGTCTTAACAGAGCCTTGGAAACCAGAAGAGGGCAGTTAGACTTCATCCCAAGGGGACTGAGCCAGTGTTTACCCAGTGGAAAAGGGACCTGATCAGACTGGCATTGTAGGAAGGTATTTTGGCCGCTGCAGGGAGTATGGATTGGGGTGGGGCACGGGGGTGGGGTTTTCACAAGTGAGTTCTTCAGGATTTTGCGTACTTGCTCCTTCCTCTCTGTTTCCCATGCCTCTCTTACCACTCAGCAAGAGGAGACCTCCGCTGGCGCTGCTTGTTGCAGTGAGGATTAAGGCAGCTTGTGAAAATATACTCACATACGCAGATTGAAGGGATGAGGAAGTTTAGCAAAGGAGAGTCAAGGAAGCTGGGACAGCGAAGCCAGAGACAGATCTCAGAGGGTGGGACCTGGGCCTGGCCCTGGGAAAGCACTGGACGGACCTCTGAAGAAGGACCTTCCTCCTTCCTCTCCTTTTCTTTCCCTCTTAAAACACTCAGGGAACTGGAGATGTGATAACATCTGTAAAGGGGTTCCACGGTGCCTGTCATGTGCATGATAAAATCTGATAAACAGTGACATTAATATTCTTGAAGAAAATGATGAGATCCTTCACACTGAAACTGCTGGAAGTTCGACTGTGGGAAAACCCGGATGTAAATCAGACATGCCCCACGACAGACACTCGTAGACCAGTACAGGACAGGGACGTTGGGATCTCTGACCCTCCCCTCCCACTGCTCCAGTTCCATCTAACAGCAGCCCCAGCACAGCACCCCCACTTCCATCTGTAGCATCATATTTAGGAAGACTGAGTGTAGACTACATAAGCTCTAGAATCACACAAGCCCAGGTTTGAATGCTGACATCCCCAATTTACTAGCTACTTACCCCCTCTGAAAGTGGCTCAGTCATGTCTGACTCTTTGTGAACCCGTGGACTATAGCGTCCATGGAATTCTCTAGGCCAGAATACTGGAGTAGGTAGCCTTTCCCTTCTCCAGGGGATCTTCCCAACCCAGGGATTGAATCCAGGTCTCCCACATTGCAGGCAGATTCTTTACCAGCTGAGCCACCAGGGAAGCCCAAGAATACTGGAGTGGGTAGCCTATCCCTTCTCCAGCAGATCTTTCCAACCCAGGAATTGAACCGGGGTCTCCCAGATTCTGCCTGCAATGGGGGAGACCTGGGTTCGATCCCTGGGATGGGAAGGTCCCATGGAGAAGGGAAAGGCTACCCACTGCAGTATTCTGGCCTGGAGCATTCCATGTACCATATAGTCCATGGGGTCACAAAGAGTTGGACACAACTGAGCAACTTTCACTTTCTTTTACTCCTCAGTGTCCTTTGACTCATGTGTAAGTTGGAACAAGAGCATCTATCTCAGAACTTCCCTGGTGGTCTGGTGGTTAAGACTTCACCTTCCAGTGCCAGGCGTGCCATAGTTGAGTCTGGCAGGGAGCTACCCCACATGCCTCAGAACCAAGACATTAAACAGAAGCAATGTTGTAACACGTTCAATAAAGACTTTTTTTTAAAAAAAGAACATCTATTTCTTCTTCAGCGCTGTTGGAGGATGACCAGCCACATCAGGTGTCTAACCCAGCACCTGGCTCATGTTCCGGGCTTAACAAATGAGTGATGTTGCCGAGAGACAGTGGAGCGTTTAGAGCCACCCCAGAGATGAACCCCAGCTCTACACTTAATGCCTGCGTGACGTCCTGCAAGTTTTATAATCTCTCTAATCACAGTAGTGACAGTGAAACTCACCTCTCAGGATTGCTGTGCTGATTAGATGAGATTATATTTTTAAAGGAATTAGCATAGTCCCTGACATTGACATGGAAAACATTAAATCCGTGGTACCTGTTAATTACCCAGAAAGGTACAGAGCAAGCTGAAACTTGTTCTTTGTGTCAGTATCTACATCTGACAGCCAGCCAGTTGCTGGGACCTGGGACAAATTATCACAAATTATATGGAAGAGAAGTGCATTGAGAAAACTGAACTGAGTTTGGCTCCCAGCTTGACGCTGTGGAACTGAGATGTCTGTATAAGAGTTACAACTCGGGGGCTGCCTTGAGAGAGAAGAATCCTGCTTCTTGGGCTTCTGGCACTTTTTGTAAGCTGGCTGATGCTATAGAACCGTGATGGTGATGAGCCACAGAATAAGAGGAGCTGGTAGAGGTACAGTGCTCTGTGGGGAGGCTCGTTCCCATGGGTAGAACTCTGTAGGTGAGAGAAGAGGAGAAACAGCGGCAGCGGAGCATGCTGGGAAGTACACCTTCCACATCCATGTCAGCTGTGCAAAGCAGAGAGCTAGGTACTCAACGAGGAGAAATCCAGAGCCAGAACAGAGCAGAGGAGTCCTGCCAGAAAGAGGGAGTTGGTCTGAGAGGCCCCCTGTGTCAGCTTGCTCTTCAGCTGCACATCTGAAAACTGCTCCCCTGGTGATGGTCTGCCATGATAATGGGACGATCAAGGACAATTCACTCAAGTCTGTTGAAACAGAGTAAATCTGGATTTAGACGTTAACTTGATTTTTATACCTAGATAAGGAAGCATCCAGTCCCAAAGGTAATGCCAGAGAAGGTTCAAACTATCGCGCAGTCGCACTCGTCTCACACACTAGCAAAGTAATGCTCAAAATTCTTCAAGCCAGGCTTCAATAGTACGTGAACCAAGAACTTCCAGATGTTCAAGCTGGATTTAGAAAAGGCAGAGGAACCAGACATCAAATTGCCAACATCCATTGGATCATTGAAAAAGCAAGAGAGTTCCAGAAAAACATCTATTTCAGCTTTAGTAACTATGTCAAAGCCTTTGCGTGGATCACAACAAACTGTGGAAAATTCTTTAAGAGATGGGAATACCAGACCACCTGACCTGCCTCCTGAGAAATCTGTATGCAGGTCAAGAAGCAACAGTTAGAACTAGACATGGAACAACAGACTGGTTCTAAATCAGGAAAGGAGCACGTCAAGACTGTATATTGTCACCCTGCTTATTTAGCTTATATGCAGAGTACATCATGCGAAATGCCAGGCTGGATGAAGCACAAGCTGGAATCAAGATTGCCAGGAGAAATAACAATAACCTCAGATATGAAGATGACACCGCCCTTATGGCAGAAAACTAAGAAGAGCTAAAGAGCCTCTTCATGAAAGTGAAAGAGGAGAGTGAAAAAGTTGGCTTAAAACTCAACATTCAGAAAATGAAGATCATGGCATCCAGTCCCATCACTTCATGGTAAATAGATGGGGAAACAATGGAAACAGTGAGAAACTTTTATTTGGGGGGCTCCAAAATCACTGCAGATGGTGACTGCAGCCATAAAATTAAGACACTTGTTTCTTGGAAGAAAAGCTATGACCAACCTAGACAGCATGTTAAAAAACAGAGACATTACTTTGCCAACAAGGGTCTGTCTAGTCAAGGCTATGGTTTTTCCAGTGGTCATGTTTGGATGTGAGAGTTGGACTATACAGAAAGCTGAGCACTGAAGAGTTGATGCTTTTGAACTGTGGTGTTGAGTCCCTTGGACTGCAAGGAGATCCAGCCAGTCCATCCTAAAGGAAATCAGTCCTGAATATTCATTGGAGGGACTGATGCTGAAGCTGAAACTTCAATACTTTGGCCACCTGATGCGAGGAACTGACTCATTTGAAAAGACCCTGATGCTGGGAAAGATTGAAGGCAGGAGAAGAAGGAGACGAGAGAGGATGAGATGGTTGGATGGCTTCACTGACTCAATAGACGAGTTTGAGTAAGCTCCAGGAGTTGGTGATGGACAGGGAAGCCTGGCGTGCTGCAGTCCATGGGATTGCAAAGAGTCGGACACCACTGAGTGACTGAACTGAAGGAAGAGTGACTTTAAAAGTTTTTGGTTTTTGGTTTTTAAAAAAGAAAAGTTGGGAATTACGAAAATTCTGCATGACAAGAAAAGGAATTTAGGAAACCTAGAGGAAGAGTATGCCTCTGAAAGTGATGTACCAGTGAGCCTGGGAGGAAATCCTATTAGACAGCCGCAGTTGAGTATGAGAAAATATGACCTTAGTTCAGTCTGGCTGCTATAACAAACTACCCCAGACTGGCCTGCATAATAGAAATTTATTTTTTCACAGTTCTGGAGGCTGAAGTCTGAAATCCGGGTGACAGTATGTTTGGGTTCTGGTCCAAGGATGTTCTTTCTGGCTGTACTCTCACATGGTGAGAAGGAAAAAAGAGCAAGCTCTCTGGTGCCTCTTGTTATAAGGATACTAATTCTATCATGAAGGACCCCCCCCCCCCCCACCCCATCCCCTGCCTCCATCCTCATGACCTCATCTAAACCCAATTACTTCCCAAAGGCCCCATCTCCAAATAGCATTGCATTGACATCTATTGTGGAGATAGGGCATCAGCCTCTAAATACGAGGGCGGGGGAAACAGTTCAGTCCGTAACATGACCAGCGTGAGAAAGGAAGCTGCATCATGGAAAAGCAACAAGATGAAAAGGCAAAGAGAGAGGAGTGAGATGAGAAAAAAGGGAGAGAGAAAGGAAATAGAAGAACAGAATCGGTATGTAATTAAAGCCTTCATTATAGATAGTAAAGAGCAGAATTGGTCTGCAGAGATGGAATTAATGATGTGAAGGACAAACTTGAACAGATGAGCATCGTAAGAGGAAAACATGATAAATACAGAGAATAGGGAACCTGTTCCAGATCATTGTTGTTCCTCTACCAGTGGGCCGGAAGCAATACTCCAGAGACTCAATAGAAGAAACAACTGCTCAGCTCAAGGAAGACCTATGTATGCAGATTCAAAGGCTTGTCATATGTCAGGTAGTCAATATAAAATACCCATAACTAAAAGATATTAGTGACTCCTAATGAATATAAGGGGGAAAACCATACAGGCATGTGGAAATAAAAAGCAAGTTATTTTCAAGTGACTCAGTGACTCCAAGGTAGATTTGCCTTGGATTTCCCTACACTACTAAATACTGAAGTATTGTGGAGTATATTCTGAACGGGAAAGGTTGCAATCTTAAGAATTTTATATCTAGACAAATTTCTATTTATGTGTAAAGAAAAAAGCAAGGGCTCAAAATCAGGCTGGTTCTCCTGTGAACCCATCTTCAAAAAAAAATTACTTGAAGATGTACTCCAATGAACTGACTGGTTGAATAGATTTAAGGGCTCAATTTTGAGGCATTAATTCATAGCCCCATCACTTCATGGCAAATAGATGAGGAAACAGTGGACACAGTGGCTGACTTTATTTTGGGGGGCTCCAAAATCACTGCAGATGGTGATTGCAGCCATGAAATTAAAAGATGCTTACTCCTTTGAAGGAAAGTTATGACCAACCTAGACAGCATATTCAAAAGCAGAGACATTACTTTGTCAACAGAGGTCCATCTAATCAAGGCTATGGTTTTTCCAGTGGTCATGTATGGATGTGAGAGTTGAACTATAAAGAAAGCTGAGCACTGAAGAATTAATGCTTTTGAACTGTGGTGTTGGAGAGGACTCTCGAGAGTCCCTTGGACTGCAAGGAGGTCCAACCAGTCCATCCTAAAGGAGATCAGTCCTGGTTGTTCATTGGAAGGACTGATGTTGAAGCTGGAACTCCCAATACTTTGGCCACCTGATGCGAAGAGCTGACTTATTTGAAATGAGTCAACCTGATGCTGGGAAAGATTGAGGGCAGGAGGAGAAGGGGACAACAGAGGATGAGATGGCTGGATGGCATCACTGACTCGATGGACATGGGTTTGGGTGGACTCTGGGAATTGGTGATGGACAGGGAGGCCTGCTGTGCTGCAGTTCATGGGGTCACAAAGAGTCAGGCACGACTGAGCAACAGAACTGAACTGAACTGAATTCATAGTATGGGAGGACTTGGGTGAATACTGAACCCAGGTAAACTAGAAGTAAGTTTAAAATGTTGCAAATCTGATTATAAAATTAAATGAGGAAGACAGAGATTATTTTAAAATATTACGAATGAACTTTCAAACCCGAGAAGGAAGGAACAGGTGAGGGATACAATGAAGTAGGTTAAGTCAGTCCTCATAGTGCAGTCCCCAGACCAGCAGCATCAGCATATCCTGGAGGCCTGTTAGAAATGGTAACTCTCAGGCCCTACCTACACCAGACCTGTGGAATCAGTATCTCCAAGGTGGGGCTCAGAAATCTGTTGTAACAGCTTTTCTAGATGATTCTTATTCAGGCTAAAGTTTGAGAGGTACTGAGTTGAACTGCCCTTCTCAATGGTAATAGATATAAAAATAGCACTTCTTGCCTGAATATAAAAATTAGAGAAATGTATCTTTTCTCTAAAAGCAAATGAGACCATCTAAAAGCAATGGAGAATATTGGAAAATGATGGAATACCAGAGAATAATGGAAAAGCAAAGAAAAGGGTTCATACATCAAACAACCAAAAGCTAAGGGGATAAACCAGAAAAAAAAAAGAATCATAAAACCAAGTCAATAATAGCAATGAAAGCAAATGTCATAATTTCCTTTATTAGAAGACAAAGATTCTCAGGTTAATTTAAAATAGTCCATGGAAGTCCAGTCATTAGGATTAGATGCTTTCACTGCTAGGGCCTGGTCTCAATCCCTGGTCAGAGAACTAAGATCCTGCAAGCCACATGGTGTAATCAAAAAAAAAAAACAACATCCAGTTGTTACTAGTGTATTAGAGACATAACTAGTTAATTCCTTATTTTTCACACTTCTCTTTCCCAGGGAGCACTTCCCTACTGTCATAACTAAACTGAATTCCCTGCTAGGGTTCCCATAGCGCTGTTAACATCTCCTTAAGAACACCTGTTGTGCTTCTAATTTTAAATTTGTTTGTGTCATTATTTCATTATTTGTATTTCCTTTCTCCATTTCTAGACTGTAAGCTCCTTAAAGGCAGGAACCATGACTGTTTTTGCTCAGCGTTTTGTACCAGCATTTAGCAGAGTACCTGTTAAATGAAAGTACAAAAAATTTTAGTTTAATGGCCTTAGACACGTGTGAACAAGTAGCAGGAAGAATCTAACACAGTCATTATCAAGAATTAATAATATGAATACCAGACAAACTAATAAAACAGTGTAATTAAAAGAGCAGCAGTTCTTAACTTTCCCACACTTCAGGATTCTCTGTAGGACCTGTTAAAACAGTTTGCTGGATCCCATACCTTGGATTTTTCTTTCAGAAAATCTTGAGTAAGTCCCGAGGATTTGCATTCCTAACAGGTTCCCAGGTGATGCTAATGAGGGACCACCATCATTTGAGAAGCACTGTGTTAGAAAATAGAGCTTCCCCCGTGGCTCAAAGGTAAAGAATCCACCTGCCAAGGCAGGGACTCAGGTTCAGTCCCTGGGTCGGGAAGATCCCTGGAGAAGGAAATGTCAGCCCACTCCAGTATTCTTGCCTGCGAAATCCTATGGGCAGAGGGGCCTGGTGGGCTACAGTCTATTAGGTCAGAAAAGAGTCGGACATGACTTAGTGGCTAAACAGCAGCAGCAGTGTTAGAAAATAGTGTAATATTAATAAAGGATCCAGTTCACAGTGGAGGTTTTGATCTCATGAGCCTGTCTGCATCAAACGACATTATATCTAATATACAAACTAATTTTAGAAACACAATCAAATGGAAAAATTGATCACAACACTTAGTCTTTGACAGAGCGAGAAGAGAAACAAGATTATATAGAGTCTGAATAAGACAATTAATAACAGTTGATCTAACAACTTAAAAGCCTACAAAGAGCAAATAATATATCTTTCCCAGTGTTGGTGATTCAGTTACAAAAATTACTTAGCTACTAAAATTTTTAAAGCTTCTGTATGCCAAGAAACAAATGTAAACAGACTTAAGAAACCAATCAAGAGAAAATAGATGTAACTTATAGAAAATGTTGATGTCCTTAGTCTACAGAGTTCTTGGCGATTTTAACAAGGTAAACATGCATATAGGAACGTTGACTGTAAATTCAAATAGGAAAGCCAAAGAAGAAAAACCGTAGTTCATTAATCCTGAAAAATAGCTTCCTGAGAACTCAGAGAAATGGAAAATAAAATCAGCAGTGCAATATATTTCTCCCTCTCAGGCACAGTAAGAAGATGATAGTACTTAACTCTGGAAACAGTCATTTTCATATTTTTCTTATGGGGATGAAAATTGACCCAACCTTTCAATAAGTAGTTGGTGCTTTGGTGATCAAAAGCCTTAAAAACACACACCCTTAATTTATCCTGAAGAAGTATTGTGCACAGATTATGAGGGATAATCTTTATTTTGCAGTGATGTGCAAAAATAATGAGCAGATGTGCAAAAATTTCTATGAGGATGGAGATCGCAGCATTTTTTTTTTTATAAGGAAAGAATTTTGAAACAATCTCAGTGTCCTCTGGTTTAGGAGACTGGCTCAGCAAATTTCAAAGTCCAGTGGGAACCAGGCAGCCAATAAATGCAGTGGAGATCAATGCTTATTGATTTGAGCAAGATGTCCACAAAATATTGTCAACTGAATGCGCCAGGTTACCAAGAGCATATAGATCAGGGCCGGTTAATTCAAGGCCTGTAGAAGACTGACGGCTGATGTCAGTGAGAGATGAGATGGGAGTGAGAGGTGGGGTCTAGGGCGAGTGGCCAGGTGAATGCTCCACCCCGTGGGGTACCTGCTCCTCTTTGTTTGGGGATTATAGATGATTGAAGTTTCTCTTATATTTAAAATTTTGTATTTGTATTTATCAGTATTTTATAATTTTCCCCCAGTGAACAATATTACATCAGAAATTTTTAAGAAGAAAGAAGTTAGGCAGTGCCAAAAGAGAGGTAAAGATGAAGTCCGGTGGGACCCAAGAGGAAGAGGTGACCCCTTCTGCCAGGGGGTGGGGGGTGTTTGGGGGCAGGGAGCGTCCTGGAGATGAGGGGGCCCAGGTGTGGCTATTGCAGAGGGCAAGGCTTGAGCAGGGGGTGATGAGGAGGTTAGCACTAGAGGCCAGTCAGTTCACCACGTGTTTCCTGAGCACCGGGGTCTAGGGGTGGAGCAGTGGAAGAGGACAGCGTGTGCCAGGTACTGTTCTAAGCATGTGACACACAATTTAATCCTCACAGCAACCCTATAAGGTGGGCCTGTCATTACCCCCATTTTACAGATATGAAAACTGAGGTTCAGAGAGGTTGAGAGATTTGCCTAAAGTCACACAGCTTGAAATAGAGGAGTTGGGATTTGAACCCGGGCAGTCTGACTCAGTGGGGCTGCTGATTCTACCTGGTGGTCCCAGAAGGAGGAGTTTGGGGGGAGGGAGCACACTGCTGCTTCTGGATGGGAACCAGGCGCCCATTCCCACACTTGTCTCTTCTTGGACAGAAACCGGCAATTACACCTGTGAATTCTGCGGAAAACAGTACAAGTACTACACGCCCTACCAGGAGCACGTGGCCTTACATGCCCCCATCAGTGAGTACCTTCTCTGCTTGGGGGAGGGGTGAGCCAACCACAGGCTGAGGCTCTGGAGTTTTGCCAGGGGAGGGCCAGTCTCTCGGTATCCAGGTCTGACCTGGGGCCAGCTGCCTGCAGGGGCTGGAAAAGTCCCACCCTTAAGCCAGGAAAGCCTGAGACCTCCCCCGAAGGTCTCAGAGGCCTGGGGCCCACGGGGATCTGGGGTTAGGAAGGGTGGGCATCACTTGCCCGAGTCCCTCAAGGGCCGTGTCCTCACCTCTTCTTGTCTGTTGTTGTTGTTGCTAAGTCGTGTCCGACTCTTTGCAACCCCATGAACTGCAGCACGCGTGCTTCCCTGTCCTTCACTTTCTCCCGGAGTTTGCTCACACTCATGTCCCTTGAGTCAGTGATGCCATCTTCTAAGCACCTGCACGTCATGTGGTTCCTGAGTCCCTACCCCTGAAGCCAGCACCTTCAGTCTGAACCAGTGCAGGGCCTAACGCAGGCTAGAGCATGGTTGGCTAGACGAGACAGCTTTGCCCTTGGAGGTAGGAAGGGTGAGAAGTCAGGAGTGCCAGGCCAGGCCTCAGAAGCCTTGGATATCAGTTCCAGTGGGGTCACAGGCTTGTGTGTGGTCTTGGGCAGGCTCCATCCTGCCTCTGGCCCCCAATATCTCCCTCCTTCTCTGGCCTGGAAGAGAAAGGGTTTTAAGGACCCCTACCACAAGGACATCCTGGCCTTCCATTCCGATTTGCCAGCTTCCTTTCTGGGTGTCAGAGGTGCTATATCCTTAGATCCCCAAGTATATGAGCCCTCAGTTCTCAGCCAGAGTCCTGACAGGGCGGGGCTTAACCAGAATTGCAGGGCAGTGGGGGGGAATGTCTGCGAGGTCTTTGGGAGTATCTCTGCCTTTATTTGTCCCAGCAGAGCTGTGGGAATCTCCCTCCACAGTCAGTGGGTGGAAAGATTTAGGTTGAGGAAGGGGGAGGGATTATGCAAGGTCATCAGGGTTCAAGGTGTCTGGAGTGTTGGAGGCCCGACCCTCCTTGAGCCCTGATATTGGTACAGGCACGTGACCCGCTCAGGGCCTTCAGGTGGTCCGGGAGAGATGTTCAGAGCCCCTGAAGGTGGTGGAGCCAGCTTCCCTAAGATTCTTGTCTTGCTTGGCCCCTGACTGCTGCATGACCTTTGAGTCTGTCACTTCCCTTCTCTGGGCTCAAGTTTCCCTCCTATGGGAGCTCTCAAGGTCTTTTCAGCCCAGGAGTCTGGGTCCAAGTCATCTCTTCCTTATGGAGACCTTCAGGCGGGTGTCTGCAGTGGCCCAACTAGAGGAACATGTCCCACCACCCATGCTAAGGATGTGTGGCTTACCTGGCAAGGTCCTGCGAGTGGGGGAGGGAGGACCCAGTTTCTTCCTGGTGGGCACTGACCCATCCATTTTGCCCATTCGTGTTGCTGCTGCTGAGGCATTAGGGCTGCGGCTTGAGCGCCATCACTCAGAGCCTTCTGAGGTCCCCACTTTCCATGGGCGGGGAAAGGGTCCACTGCACGTGGACGCCTGCTTACCCGTGCTCTCCAGGGTATACTTGCAGTTACTCACCCAAAGTGCACTCGCGGTGCTGTTAGTCACAAAGCCAGCCTGCCACTTGGGTTTCAGCCTTTGGAGGAAACTTTCAGTGCTGTTTCTCCTCTCTTTCCCCCAAATGACTCTTGGAGCAAGTTGAATAAGATCATGGAGTTAATAAGAAGAAGGACTTGGCTTTGAGCCCTGACAAGCGACCTCCAGGCCCATGCTTGTAACTGTGAAGTTCTCCTGCATCACGTGTCAGGTGGTGCAGTGGGAACGGGTACCTCATCTGTCCCCTGATTCTCTTCCCGCTAACATCCAGGTACTTCTCTCCTGAAGGGCTGTCCTCTCTCCGTTCCTCATTTTGTTCTGTCCATTGTGGAGACTCTTTGTCTTTCTGCATCTGTTTGTTGAACGCATCTCTTTATTGCTGAAGGCTAGAGACTCTGGGATCATCTGTGTTTAAAATACAGAGTGAGAGATTTAGGCTGAATGCAACAGAGGACTGATTCCTAAAGCTAATCAAGAAGTAGCCCCTCCCGTGGCCTTTGGATCTAGCGATTTGTATGTCCATAGGTTTTGTGTGGAATTGGGGGCTGTACTTGATGGCTTCATCCAGGGTAACCAGGGCCAGGCCTTGAGAGCCCCTGGGCCTGGTGAGGGCATCCAGAGGGACATAGGCTGACTGTGGGTGGAAGAAGATTCATACATGTTGTTGTTACATCAGTTCTTTTTTTTTTTTTTTTAACTTGTTAGCAATATTCTGTTGCATGAAAATACTAGTTTGTTTAGCCATTTGCTTGTTCATTTGAGTTGTTTCCAGCTTTAGACTATTACGAATAAAGCTGCTATGGAAATGGTTGTATCAGGCTTTCTGTGGACATATGTGTTCATTTCTCTTGGATAAATTCCAATGAGTAGAATTGACAGGTCATAGGGGAGAGCGTGTTTACCTTTTTAAAAACTGACAAACCATTTCCCAAGATGACTATCGCACCTTAGACTCCCACCAGCCGCGAATGGGAGTTCCACTTGCTACGAATTCTTGCCAACATTTGGTGGTAGGAAGCAATTCACTTCGAGCTAGTCTGGTGAGTGTGTAGTGGTATTTCACTGTGTGTTAATTTGTGTTTTCTTGATGACTAATGATGTTGAGCGCTTTTTCTTTTGCTTGTTGGCCATTTGTATATTTTACTTTGGGAACTGTTGCAGTCTTTTGACCATTTTTTTGGTTGGGTTGTTTTTATTGTTAAATTGTGCCAGTTCTTTTTTTTTTTTGCCATGCCACACACTCCATGGCATGTGAGATCTTAGTTCCCCTGAGGGATTGAACCCACGCCCCCTGCATTGGAAGCTGGGAGTCTTAACAGTTGGACCAGCAAGGAGGTCCCTAGGAGCTCTTTATATATTCTAGATCCAGGTTCTTTATCATATATATATATATATATGTATGTATATTTTGTTGTTCCGTCACTCAGTTGTGTCTGAGTCTGTGACCCATGGACTGCAGCATGCCAGGTTTCCCTGCCCTTCACCATCTCCTGGAACTTGCTCAAACTCATGTCCATTGGGTCAGTGATGCCATCCAACCATCTCGTCCTCTGTCATCTCCTTCTCCTTCCACCTTCAATCTTTCCCAGCATCAGGGTCTTTTCCAATGAGTCAGCTCTTTGCATCAGGTGGCCAGAGTATTGGAGTTTCAGTTTCAGCATCAGTCCTTCCAATGAACATTCAGGACTGATCTCCTTCAGAATGGACTGGTTGGATCTCCTTGCAGTCCAAGGGACTCTGAAGAGTCTTCTCCAACACCACAGTTCAAAAGCATCAATTCTTTGGCTCTCAGCCTTCTTTATGTTCCAGCTCTCAAACATCCATACATGACTACTGGAAAAGCTGAAGCTTTGAATATATATATAAAATGAACATTTTCTGTTAGTCTTCGGTGTGACTGTTGATTTTCATTCCGTATCTTTTGATGAGCAGCTGTTTTTCATTTTTAACGATCTAATTTATCAAATTTTTATGACTAGTGTTTTCTCAGTTCTACTCAGGATATCCTTGTCTACCTTGGTAGTGAAGATATTCTCCTTTATTATATTTTAGAAGCTTTCTACTATCAACTTCTGCATTTTAGTCTCTGATCCATTTCAAGTTAATTTTTGTGCATGATGAGAAGTGTGATTTGAGATTCACTTTGTACCATATGGATACCTGGTTGTTTCAACACCATTTGTGGAAAAGATTGTCCTTTATATATTACATAACATTGGGACCTTTGTTGAAAATCAGTTGAATTCATGAGTAGGTGTGAGTTTATTTCTGTTCCATTGAGCTGTTTGCCTATGTTTATGCCAACATGGTCTTATTTACTCTAAGGCTTAAATCAGGCGTTTCCAGTTTTTCAACTTTGTGTATTTTTAAGAAACAAGGAACTTTGCCTTGCAATATAAATATTAGTCTTCTTGCCAATTGCTGCAACAAAATTACATCTCGGATTTTGTTTAGGATTACACTGAATCTATGGACCAATCTGGGGAGAATAGACCTCATAATATTTGATCTTCCAATTCATGAACATAGTATGTCTCTTCGTTGGTTTAGGTCTGTTTAAATTCCTCTTAGCAATAATTTATATTTTCAGAGTAGAGGTCTTGCACACATTCCCTTAAATTATATCTAAGTTTTTTACGGTTTTTTTTCTGTGCTACTGTGTTTTTTCTTAGTTTTTGTTGCTATTACATACAAACAATTAATTTTTATGTATTGAATTTGTATCCTACAATTTTGTTAACGTCACCTACTAGTTCTGTTAGCTTTTTTGTAAATTTCTTGAAATTTTTCTTGTACGTAACTCATGTCATCTACTAATAAAGACTGCTTTACGTCCTTTTTTCTGATCTGTATTCCTTTTATCTTTCCTGTTGTGCTGATTAGGACCTCCCAGTTAGATGCTGAATAAATGAAATGAGTGGATGGTTCCTAATCATAGGGTTCAGGTTTTCATCATTAAATTTGATCATTTTCATCATTAAGCATTGTATTAGCTGAAATAGGTTTTCATCGATACCTCTTTATCTGTTGAGAAAGTTACCTTCTATTTCTAGTTTATGAAAGTTTTTGTCATAAATTGGTGTAACGTGTTTTTTCTGCATCTGTTGAGCTGATCCTATGATTCTTATCTTTTATTCTGATAATGTGGTGAATTACATGGATTGATTTTTTTTTAAGTTATCATGCCTGTTCTTTACTAAAATACGTTGATTATCAGAAAACCGTAAAATGAACTAAAAAACATTACAGAATTGGAATGCTTCTTCTCCAGAAGAATGACTTCTTTTTTTAAGCTTCTTTTTCTTGGAAAGGCGTCTAAATTACTTTGAGACCTAGGGTAGTTTATGGAGTTAATCTGTTATCAAGCATGTGTTTTCTGATTACTTCTATCTAAAATTCCCTAGGGTTTTACCTGGGCTTTTAATATCATTTCCAAAACTGACCCTTCAACAGTGGGAAACTACAGTCCTTGGATTAGGAGAGTGGCCCAGATTCAGTCATTGGTCCATTAATCATGGTCATAATCAAGAAAATAAATATTTCTGGTGTTTTTAAGATACCAGAAGTATTAATATGTCATCATCCAATAAAGTACCTTATTTAAAGTAAATAATTTGTCCTGTGTATGCATCCGTGAAACCATCACCACAATCAAGATAGTGGACATGCCCATCACCCCCAGAAGTTTCCTCGTGCCCTTTATGACCCCTCACTCACTCTCCTCTCTTTCTGGGCGAGCACTGCTCCACTTCCTGTTACTACACATTAGTTCATGCATGTTCTGCGGTGGTGGTTTAGTCACTCAGTCGTGTCCAACTCTTGCAACCCCGTGGGTATTGCCTGTCCATGGAATTTTTCCAGGCAAGAATACTGGAGTGGTTGCCAGTTCCTTCCAGGGAATCTTCCCGACCCCTTGCCTCTCACATCTCCTGCATTGCAGGCAGATGCTTTTACCAGCAGAGCCACCAGGGAAGAAGGCCCATAACATTTTCTAGAATCTTGCAAATACGGAACCTTATCTACTACGTGCGGTGGGGTCTGGCTTCTTTTGTTTAAAGATTCATCCATATTTAAATGTGTCAGTAGTTCATCCCTTTTGATTGAGGAATAGTAGTGCTCCATTGTCTACCTACGGAGACCACATTTCCTTCATCTGTTTACTTATGGATTGACACTTAGCTTGTTTCCAGTTTGGAGCTAATATAATTAAAGCTGCTGTGACTGTGTCTTACTATGGACAAATGCTTTCATTTCTCTTGTATAAGTACCTAGTCTGGATCATATGATAGGTGTCTGTTTAATTTTTAAGAAACAGTCAGACACTATGCCATTTTGCATTTCAACCAGCAGTGTTTTTACTTTTCTTGTAATCAGTTCAGTGCAGTATCTCAGTCATGTCCAACTGTGACCGTGTGGACTGCAGCACGCTGGGCTTCCCTGTCCATCACCAACTCCCAGAGCTTGCTCAAACTCATGTCCATTGAGTCGGTGATGCCATCCAACCATCTCATCTTATCATTCTTGTAATGTCGTTGTCTGGATTGGGTTTTAGAGTAATGCTGGCCTCATAAAGTGAGTTGGGAAGAGTGTCCCCTGAGTATAGTGTCAATTAGGTTAAGTTGGTTAATAATGTTGTTCAAATCTCTTATTTTGGCACTTCCTGTGTGTCTTTTGGGCACTTCCTGCACGTCAGGGAATGAGCCCTGGTTGGGCCAAACTGGCAGAGTCCCTCCCTCACAGAACATACAGGATAATGGGGAAAAACACATTGGTTGAAAGATCACACCAAAGGAGAGGGGACTGAAAGATACATGACCAAGTAGGGCATCAGGGAGGGCTTCCGACAGAAGTGATGTTTAGGTGGAGCTATGTAGGACCTGAAGTAGTGGTCCAGGCAGAAATGAGGGAAGAACATTCTAGGCATAGGGAACGGCATGAGCAAAGGCCATGAAGCTTGGAAGATGGAGGGGGCAGGAGGTGGGCAGGCCCCAGGCCAAAGCAAGCAGGTGTTGCCCTAGGGTTCATTGTAGCAAGTGTTTCTGGGTGTTCTGAGCTCCCTGCCACAGGGAAGCAGGGACGCTCGCACGTGGATGCCAGGATTTTGACAGCAGGATCGAAGACCATGAGATCTGATCCAGAGGGTCTCCTAGAAACCATTCTGCATTTGGAGATGAGGCCTGAGGGAGGAAGCAGTGTGCTCTGCTCTTTGCTCAAGAATTCTCCGTCCCTTGCGCAAAGGTGCCCAGAGTATTTGTTAGTGCCTAAGGGGACCACGTGGTCTTGCACAAAGGCTTCTGTGGGAAGCTGGCAGCATTGGGCCCCATCCCATCCTGGCCCCGACTTTCTATGTGACCGTAAACTTATTAACCATTCTGGGCCTTGATTTCTTTAATCCTAAAAAAATACCATTAATACCTAGTTACATTTGAAGAATAGTTTATTTAAGGTGCTTCTGTGACTTGTGTGGATTCCTGTAAAATCCCCGTCAGGTTGGTAATGCAGAAATGGGTGTCCCGCTTTTATCGGCGGAGTTGAGGTGGGGAAACTGAGGCCAAAACCATGGAGGCCAGAGATGACTGACCTGGAATTCAGAGGTGGGCTGAGCTCACAGCACACTCAGTGCTGGTTCCATTACAGCGAACCACGAGCTGTGGTCCCCAAACTGTGCTTCAGGGAGATGGGGGAGAAATCAGAGATGGGACACTGGACATCTCCCTCAAGCTTTGATGTGTAGATTTATTCTGTGGCCAAAAAAAAAAAAAAGAAAAGAAAATTGGAAAGTGTGAGATGAGCCACCTTCCGGTTGGATTCAGGGCCTTCAAGTTCCTTTTCTCTGGAAGGAAAGGAGAGGGAAAGAGGGGACCTATGTAAGTATCCTCCCCCACTTGCCCCCTCTCCAGGTCCTGACTGAGAAAGTAAGAATCCAGAACGTGGGGCAGGGACTTGGGGAGAGAGTAGTGGGGGACAACCGTGTTCTCTGCAGTCTGAGCCTGGGGGGTTTCTTTCCAAGTTCAGGGGGGCAGGTGAGTTCTTGCTTAGGGGTCATGACTGAAGGACTCTGCACCCGCAGCTCTTGGCATCTGGCCACTGCTGTGTTGGGAAGGCAGTGACTCCTCAAAGGGATGGGGGGCAGCCTGAGTCCTGTGAGCCCACCTCAGGGCCTGTGCGACCTTGAACCCAGCCCTGCCTCCTGCTTCTCCGGGCCTGCGCTTCCCCTTCGGCCAGGGATGGGCAGAGGTGGAGGAACAGAGCGCGCACATTTGCTCTTTGGCAGTGAAAGTGGCAAGCACAGCATCTGTGCCCAGGATGGGCACTGCCCTGGGAGCAGGGGTAAGGAGGCCTTGGCAGGCTACAGGGCAGGGTCCTTCTCAGGTCCCAGCCAGGCTCTGTGGCAAGATGGTGCCCTCAAGATGTTCCCACTGCTCTGGGTCCTGGGAGCCCCAGAGCTGACTGACTCTGTCAGTACCAGAGAGGTCCCTTCTCTAGCCGTCTGATCCACTCTCACCCTCAGCAGAGAGTTGCAGGGACCAAAGCCACTGCCTCCCCTCTTGGTTTGAAGGTGGCACTGTGGTCGCGATCGGGGCTTGCCAGCACTAGTAACCATGTCTCCGGACCATGTGAAGGAGGCAGACTGCTGCCACCCGAGACCGCCAGAGCTGGAGACCACCTGAGGGTCAGGACCCCCACACACACCCCTGCTCTCAGTAAGCCCAGCTTCTGCAGAGGATGCAAGCCAGGGAGGCAGGGGATATGGGCATCGGTGACACAAGCTGCCCTTGACACCGCCAGGGAGCTGCTGCACTTACTTAGGCATCGGTCGTCGGGTTGAGCGCTGTCCCCTTAGAGCACCTGCCCCAGGCAGTGTCCAGGAGCACCACCAGCCCCTTCCCCTGAGGCCACGGGGGACAGCCACCCCCTGCTCGTCCCTTCCCCGAGCCCTGCCCCGCCCCGCCCCAGCCGGCCGGCCCTGCTAGCCCCTGCCTCTCTGTTGTCTGCTTTGTCTTCTGAGCCAGCCTGCCTTAGGAAGAAAAGAGGCTTAGGGACCTACGTTTTAGAAAGTGCATTTGACCCTGGGTTGACTCATCCATGCCCCAAGCATGGGTCCCAGGGCGAGTTCTTAGACACTCAGAGCCTGGACTGTTCAAGGGTTATGGGTGACCCACCCTGTGGACTGGTCAGTGGCCTCCAGGTAATGGTGAGTGTGAGCTGGCGATCAGGTTTCGCTCAGGGAGAAGCCAGAGAAGGTTCTAGACTCTCAGACTTTCTTGGGCTCCAGGTGGTAGCCAGAGAGGCGTTTCGACCCTCAAACATAGGGGTCTGTGGCCCAGCTCCAAGGGCCCTCGGCAACTGAGAGCGTGACCCTCTCAGGTACCGCCCCCGGGTGGGAGCCACCGGACGATCCAGACACAGGCTCTGAGTGTTCGCATCCAGAGGTCTCCCCGTCTCCACGCTTCGTGGCAGCGAAGACCCAGACGAACCAGTCGGGGAAAAAGGCTCCGGCCTCCGTGGTCCGATGCTCCACCCTCTTACACCGCACCCCTCCAGCCACCCAAACCCAGACGTTCCGCACTCCAAACTCGGGATCTCCAGCAAGCAAGGCAACCGCAGGTACCAACGGCCTCTGTTTCCTTCATGTTCCTTCCGCTCCCTGCTCCTCTTCCCCGGCCTGCCACAGCTGTGCCTGCGGTCATTGTTCCCTTGCAAGAGCGAGGGTGGAGGGCCCGTGGCTCTCTGGGACAGATCTGGGTCCCTGCTCTGCCTCCTGCTGGCTCTGTGATTCTAACGAGCCACCTAGCCTCTCTGAGTCTGGGTTTCCTTACCCTAAGTCAGAGGGTTGTACAAGATGGTTTGCAAACTAATTTTTTTAAGCAGGAGAGTGTTTTTTCAGAAGTCATGGCCTACGGGGTTTTAAATTTTTTTTAATTATTTGCTAACATTTGAACGTTAGGTGTTCTTGAGAAACTTGACTTCTCGCTGACATGGAAAAGTCAGATCTGGCAGTCCCGGGCTCACTTTCCTGCAGGGCAGCCAGTTGCCTTGAGGCTGAGTCACAGAGCGCATGCTCTCCAGTTTTCCACAGTCCCCACCGCTCCCTCCCGCCTCCCCAGCACAATGGCCACTTGGCAGGCGCCATTTCTCATTGTGATCACGCTGTTGTCTGTCTCACATCCCGCCCAGTTCATCCATTTACGTCACCTGCCTGGAACCCCCTGGCATGAGTTTGCACCTCCTCCCCCATCTTTCAGAAAACCCAGTCGAAAGACTCATTTCTCCGAAGAGCTGCTCTGCGTGAGGAAAAGCGGTTGACCGGGAGCTCTGTTCTCCTGGCCTCTCTCTCTACCGGGTACTACTCGTGAAACCCCTCTCTGAACCATAGCCTAGCAGGAAGCCAATGGATGTGTGCTCCAGTGTTGTCTGAGTCTATGCAGGAAGGGCCCAGATTGCAGAAGGGTGAGCAGGCAGTGAATGGTGCACCCCAACCATTTCTTACCAGTCATCAGGGAAAACTGCGGAGACACACTGTGCTGAGAACCAGCTAATCGAGAATCCTGATTCATGCCTGGATGGAAGGAGCCTTGGGCCGCCTGCCTGGATATGTGGGATGTAGGGTGGAGTGGTGACATAGCCCTCCTGGGACTACGGGCCTTTCAGGTGTCTTCAGGAGGCCCAAAGTCACCCCTGAAATGTACAAGCAAGTAAATGGAGAACTCGCTTACATGAGTCAGGAGGCTGAACCGGAGACAGCCAAGGAATGAGCTGTGCTGCTTTATTCTGGTTCAGAGGGCTAATCAGGAGCAAGGATGTGGTTCTTAAAAATGTACATCTCCACATTGGCAGGCGGGTTCTTTACCACTAGCACCACCTAGGGAGCCCCACCCCACCCCCTCCGCCAGCAAATTTTGAAGCTATGCTTATGTGCTTACATCTCCCGAAAGGAGAGTAAGTAATCAGCCTTGAAGGTTATGGTTTTCAGGTACTGTGTAGAGAAGAGCTGGGGTTTGACAGCAGTAGTCATAAATGAGTTAAACAGGCTGGTCATCACAGACTTACTCGTGGTAGATACCAGCTCAACTAAGGATCATGGCTTTTATATCTTGCTTTTACTCTTAATCTTGTGGCTGGGAGTTTTTGTACCTGCAATTTCTGCAGAGAACTGCCTATAGGGTTTGTGTGGTTTGTGGCAGCTCTTGGAACCCAGTGTCACCATGGGAGCTTCCAGCGAGCCGTGGGGCTTGCCTCTGGCTGCCTTTACGTGACATACAAGACTTGCGGTGGGTGTCACACCTGGGTTACCAGCTGCACAGGACATGAGCTACAGCCCAGCATGTTGAAGCTACAAGTGACCACTGCAACTCTCATGCTAGAACAAGACAGGCGGCCCCTCCCATGCATGTGTGTGTACCTGCGTGGGGATGTCCCCTGCAAAGGCACTCAGTGGTTTCCAGGCAGAGGTGCCTATAGCAGGAATAGCTGATCAAAATCTGCATTACCAGCTGAGTCATAGGAGATTGATTATAATAGTTTGTAACCTCAGTTGTGCTAAATTCTACCAATATATTGGTCAGACTGCATAAAAATCCTCCACAGATGGGTAACCATTCCCTGCATCCATGAGAAGGTGGAGAAAGGAATCACTCCCCTGGCCCAGACCTTTTTAAAGAGGAAGGCTCTGTCCCAGAAATGAAATCTCCTTATTCTGCCGTTTTCAGGGGTTAGGAACGTAGCCCCAGGAAATTGACAGCCTCACTTTCTCTGGGTTTTCACCTGTAAAATGGGAGTGACGACGTGGATCTCACTGAGCTCTTGGGGGGTGAAGGGGGACCATGAACATAGAGCATATGGCTCATAGCAGGTGCTTCATAAATAAGAGTCCCTCCCCTTTTCCCTAAAGAATTGAGGGGCTTTCTCTGCCAATTTACAGATGGTATCTTGAAGCGGGCAGGTGTGTAGCTCTCGGCCCAGGCATTTTACAGACACATTTGGAAGAGAGGGTCTTGCCTACGATGTTCTTGACAGCCTCTGCAAAAAGGAAGCCGCATCAGAGGGCATTGTCAGGGTCAGGCACAGGGGAATTGAGCGGGGCCTGTAGGAGCCATCTCTGGCTTTCTTTCCCATCACCCCAGTGATTGTCTGGAACACTGGCCCCTGACATTCTGAGCACTTGCCTTCCTGGTATCGGGCAGCCTGGGGGACAATGACACTTCCCAAAGTGGGTTCCCAGGATCACCATTTTTGAGAGATACTAAGAAATCTCTTATTTCTACTTTTTTCCTTTCTTTTTTTTTTTTTTGGCTGCATATGGGATCTTAGTTCCCCGACCAGGGGTTGAACCCATGCTCCCTGCATTGGAAGCAAGGACTCCTAGCAATTAGACCACCAGGAAGGTCCCTCATATTTTTTAAATGGGCTTCAGTTGCCAATTATGTTTGAGAAGGTTGGGTTAGACAGAGCTAGACAGGTCTCTCTCCGGTCGAACTTCTCAGAGCCTTTGCTGTCCTCACCCGAGTTGTTGGTCAGATGCTCGTCCCAAACTGACTTGCTCCCAGAAGCCTGTGCCCCCTGGCGCCTCCAGCATCCCCGATGGGCGGCCTGGAAACGCTGCGGCCGAACGTCTCAGCGCCTCCTGCGGGTGGGGGATGGGTGTGAGTTGCTGTCCGCCACCTGGTTGGGCCCTCTCTTGACTCCAGCATTCACAGGGAGTTACGGGAGCCTCCCAGGAAGGCGCCCCTTGTCTGTGGGGACACCCCAGAAATCACTTGGGAAGCCAGTCCCTTTCCCTGGGTGAACCCTGACCAGACAGGCCTCACCTGGTCGCTGGCCTCCCCGATTTGGAGCTGCCCCGGCTCTGCCTGTCACGACTTCTCTGCCACCCAGGGGCCCCAACAGCCATCGGGCCCTCCTGCTCTGCCTGAGCCACCGCCAGAAAGCAGTCTGCCACCCTCCCCGCTCTCTGGTGGGTCCACATCACTTAGATGTCACCTGTGACTCCCCAGGGGCCAGAGACGGGAGACCCTGGCCCATTCACCGTCTGCTCCATCAGCTTTACCTCGTGTGTGTGCCTACATCCCACATACACCCCACGGTGCCTGGACCTCCACCCACCCTGGGCACTACTGGGGGGTCTCCTGGGGTCCCGAGGCGGTGTCAGGCAATTCACGTGAGCCTGAGAAGCTGGAAGTATGTGGTTTGGGGTTCTGGAGCCCCTCACTGTGCTGGTTCCCAAGCATAAGGCCTCAGGCACTCACCCAGCCCAGGGGCTGGGGCAGGTCCCACATCCCTGGCTTCCCAGCCGCCCCCTCTCTGGCATGCCCCCTCTCTGGACCTGGTACTGACCAGTCACTGTGGTTTTTTTTTTTTGCTCTCTCCCCTCCCCTACCCAGCAGAAAGCGCTTTCAGTCGGCGGGTAGAAGGCAAAGCACAAAACCACTTTGAAGAGACGAATAGCAGTTCCCAAAACTCCAGCGGTGAGTTGGTGAGCGGTGTGCCCCGGGACCGCCGTCCTGAGCTCTGGAGTCTTTGCGATCTGTGCTGGGCTAGGGTGTTGGGAGGAGGCAGGGGGCAGAGAAATAGAAGGCGGCCAGGGTCAGGCAGGGTCAGGAGGGTCCCTTTCTTCCAGGCACGTCCCTCTAGGTCCCAGGAGCATCTTGGGGACTATGGCCCCTCTTTGTCTTTCCATGGAGAGAGAAACTCCCCTGTCTCCACAGCCTGTGACATATTGACTCGGATGGCCCCCTCTGAGCCATTGCTGTGTTTATAGGGTGAGCGTTGCAGCCACTTTTTCCCCAGGAGAAGCAAAGTGGGTACAGTAGACAGGGCTGTGGCGTAAGAGCCAGAGGCCCCATGTTCTGGTCCCTCTGGACCTGGGACCATCCAAAGGTTCCCTTCTAGCCCTCACCAGCCAAGTAGGTGTGCTCGAGGTTCCTGGTGGTGTTTTGGCGCCCCCTGGTGGCTGCCTCTTGCCAGACCCTGACAGAGCCTTAGCACCTTAGAACCGAGCGACCGTTAAGGCCACTGTCCCCAGACAGACCTGGGGCCAGCCTGGCGGAGCCATGAGCGATCACAATCAGCTGCTGTCCGAAAAAGGCACAGCAGGCTGGTCTGCACAGTGCCAGCCAAGGCAGAGTATGAAAAGGATTCTATTCTGATACTTCCTTTACACTAAGGTAAGGCATCGCTCCCTTTCTTGCTCAAAGTTTTCACTCCCCAGATTAGTTATTGGCCTGTGTTCAGCTGAGCACAGGCCCTTCTGAGCCCTGGCTGGGTGTGGACAAGTGATGAACGCGACTTGACCATGAGTCAGGGGCTTTATGAAACACGCAGGAGCCCAGGCCTGCACATGAAGTCTTCCTCACAGTGACTAGAGCTCCAGCTGAGGCTTGACCCCAGCTCCACCATCGACAAGCTGGTGGCTTGAGCTCGCCCCTCGTTTCTCCTCTGCTGTAGAGTGGAAATGGCACACACGTCCCTGTGGTGGGGGATCATTCAGTGAGGTCCCTGCAGAGATACACATCCACATGGTAGGCTGTTTGGGGGTGTGTGGCGGGGGGTTAAGTAAACCAAGCGATTTCATGAGTCAGTGCCCGAGGCAGGCAGTGAGGTGTGCCTTGGGAGCCCTGAGAATGTGGACACAGTCCTTTAAATTAGAGAGAACATCAGCTGTTCCAAACTGCTTCATCCTTCTGAAAACTGTAATGCCTCTCCGAAAGGTGGGCCTTAAAGAGATGGAGTGACTGGTCCAGGCCTTGCAGGGATGAGCAGCAGAGCCGGGACCAAAACCCCAGTCTCCTGTGAGCCTTTGCTGTCAGCCAGCCAGGCTATAGCCACTGCCTCTCCTTCCATCAGAGTCCATGTTCAGAACTGGGACGCTCCTGCTGGCAGCCACCGTTTATTGAGCGCTTACTGTGTGCCTGGCATCTGTTCAGAGCTGTATGTGTCTCACCTGTTTCCACCCTTGCCACACAGCCAGCGAGGGTCAGTGTTACTGTTATCCCTGCTTCTCGGATGAGGAAATCGAGGCTCAGGAGAGATCGATTGTCGCCCCGGGCCCCTAGCTTGTAAGTGGTGAAGCCAGGATTCCCCGGGGTAGTCTGTCTGCCCCATTCTGCTATCCCCTGCCCGTGAGGCTCACCTGACGATACAGAGAGGCATGGGGAGCTGCCAGCAGACAGATGGCAGGATGGAGACACATGAAGGGAAAGCGCAGCACTCCCTTGGCTGCCCTGGTGTTTGGTATCAAACGCGTCCACCCCAGGTGCCCAGACCTAGCAGCCGCCCCAGCTCCCTGTCCTGAGACGGGCAGCCACATGTGGGTGTTTTCTCATGGTGTTCTGTGGGCTCCCTGGGTGAGAGCTGGGGGTGTCCTGGAAGGATGGCCCTGCCCGATCTCACCCTGTCCATGCCCAGTCCCACCCCAGACACCCGCCTCCCCGTTCTCTGAGAGCCCATCTGGCCCACTGCTGCCCAAGACCAGAAATCGTGACAGTCAGCCCCGAGCACCAGAGCTGGAAGAGACTTAGCTAAACTGTTTCTCTTTTGCAGAAACTGCAAGTCCCCTGATTTCCAACCCTTTCCCTCTCCTACAGAGTAAGTGAGGGTCCCGTCGGGGGGCTGGAGAGGGCCAGACAGGGCAGGGAGTGAACTCAGCCCGCCACACACTCCGGACCCCTCCCAGGCAGACCCAGCAGCTGGTGGAAGCAGGGGGCGGCCCAGCCCAGGTGGGTGGAGGAGTGTGGACAGCCTGCCTCTGCCACCCCCAGCCCTGCAGAAACAGGGCCTCCCCTTCCTGCCCACGGGGCTGGCCTCACAACGCCGCTCTCGAGCCCCACCTCCACCGTCCTCCTGCTCTTTTCCTTACTTGTCTTTGCTCTCTTCTCTCTTCCTTCTGCGCCTCGGTGCCGGGCACGCAGAGATGAAAAGATAACAGGCCCTGCACACGAGCTCCTGTTTTTATACGCACTCATCATTCCCACCGTCCCGCCCTCGCCCCTCCTCTTCCCTGTCTCATGCCTGCTTCTCTGGCTCTTCGCTGTTTCTCTGCTTCTCACCCTTTATCTCGTCCCTTCCCTCCTCTGTCCTTCCCTCCACGTCCATCATCTTGTCTTTGGTTCATTCATACCTTTATCCGGTCGTCCGCTCAGCAGACTGAGCCGTCTGTGTGCCTCCCCCAGCCGAGAGAGAGAGGTCGGCTGTGGAACCGAGAAGATGCGGTCTCTGCCCTGTGTCGTCCCCAACGCCCAGAACAGTGCCTGGCACACAGTGAGCCCTCGATAAATGCCCCGTGGCTGCACCCGATGGTCTGTTACCTGCCATCTTCCTCTCTCCATCGCTCCTTCCTCCCCAGCCTCTGCCTCAGTAGCTAGTGCCAGGGAAGCCCCGAGGGCACCGCCCCCTGTGTGTCTGGGTGCCCAGCTCCAGAGCTGCCCGCGGCCCCGCAGAAAGGCGCTGGGTTTCGTGCAGCCCTTCAGACAGCCGCTCTGTTTCTCCCCGCAGAGCCCTACACGTGTGGCGCCTGTGGGATCCAGTTCCAGTTCTACAACAACCTGCTGGAGCACATGCAGTCTCATGCGGGTAAGGACCCTGCGGCCCCCATCCCCTTCCTTCCTCCCAGATCCTGCAAGGGGCAGGGCCAGCCTGGGGCCACGCCCTCAGGTGACAGTCACAGGACCTGGGAGCTCCGGTCAGTCCTTTGTAACCCAGGGTAGTGTGGAGCTGAAGAAGCTTCCAGAAGCTGTGGCTTCTGCCTGGAGCCTGTATAGGCGATGAACAGACAGAGATGTGGAGGTGTGTGGTTTGAGGTCCAGGGGAGCGGAGGTGGGGAGGGCAGTGGAGAAGCTCAGCCCAGGGCAGCCTGGGGTGAACCCTGTCACTTTCAGGGGAAAACCCTGTCGCACGAAGCAGCTGTCGTCAAACCTGAGGCTGCCTCAGTCACTAGGAGGGCTGGTGGAAGCACGGGTTTCTAGGCTCCTCCCTAAACTTCAGACTCATGGGTCTAAGGTGGGGCCCAGACTTGCATTATTGGCAGGCTCTCACGCCACACACCCCTGGCTTGTCCAGGGGCCATGCTTTGAGAACCGCTGCTATAGAGGTAAAGAATCTGCCTGCAATGCAGGAGACCTAGGTTCAATCCCTGGGTCGGGAAGATCCCCTGGAGAAGGAAATGGCAATTCTCTCCAGTACTCTTGTCTGAAGAAGTCCGAGGACAGAGGAGCCCGGCAGGCTACAGTCCATGGGGTTGCAAAGAGTCAGACATGGCTGATCAACTTTTACTTTCACTTCAGTGGCAAAGCTAGGAGTCTGCTATCTGGACAGTTTGTTTATCAACTGTTTCTCCATCTGCCCAGCTTACGGTGTCAGCTCCCTCACTAGACCATCCAGCCTCCAATTTTAGGTTTTTATCATAGTAGCACTGATTTTTGATCTAGTCAGGGAGACACTAACAGGTAAGTCCCAAATTCTCCGTGGTTTGACATAACCACTTACCATCTCAGCCCTAGCACAGCCTGATACAGGTGACCTTCCACGTGGCCACTCGGGGACCCAGACTCCTTCCTTCGTATGTCTCCATCCTCCTCTGGGTCACAGAGTCCTCTTTTTCTGACTGGCGGGCAGAGAGGGGGGCACCCTTGCCTCTTTATCCTTTAAATCACAAATGACACACAGATGCTCCAGTTCCAGGGGAATTGTGGGAAGCTGCTCAGAGGCAGCCCGACACTCCGCGGAGGGAAACGGGAATGTGAGGGAAGCAGCTCACTGACCCCACCACCCCTCCTTCAGGGTCACGGGAAGTGATGTGAGAAAAGCACTTGGTGGTGGTTCAGTATAGGCCAAATAGAAGCTGACCAGGAAAAAGGTATGACGTAGAGATGCAGTGTTTGTTAAGCTGCTGTTATTTTTTCTGTTGCTGTTATTGTTAGTTATTGTCTATCTTAGGGCTTCCCTGAGTGGGAAAGTGGGAAGAGAACCTGCTAGTGGTAAAGAACCCGCCTGCCAGTTCAGGAGACAGAGGAGACACAAGTTCAATCCCTGGGCTAGGAAGATCCCCTGGAGGAGGGCATGGCAACCCACTCCAGTATTCTTGCCTGGAAAATCCCCGTGGACAGGGGAGCCTAGTGGGCCACAGTCCGCAGGGTTGCAAAGAGTCTGACACGACTTAGCACACACGCTCGTCTCACTTAGGTTTATAAATCTTCCGTATCATCTTCCAGGCTGGGCCTGACTAGCGCAGTGTTACAGGGCTAGATGCTCTTTAGACAGGCACTGTCCTGTCAGTGTGACCTCTCTTCATTTGTTCACTTATTCAGCATATATCTGTTGGGTACCTGCTATATGGTTCAGTTCAGTTCAGTAGCTCAGTCGTGTCCAACTCTGCGACCCCATGAACCGAAGCACGCCAGGCCTCCCTGTCCATCACCAACTCCCGGAGTTCACTCAAACTCATGCCCATTGAGTCAGTGATGCCATCCAACCATCTCATCCTCTGTCGTCCACTTCTCCCGCCTTCAACCTTTCCCAGCATCAGGGTCTTTTTCAAATGAGTCAGCTCTTCACATCAGGTGGCCAAAGTATTGGAGTTTCAACTTCAACGTCAGTCCTTCTAATGAATATTCAGGACTTATTTCCTTTAGGATGGGCTGGTTAGATCTCTTTTCAGAGCATCTAGCATCTGCTATGGGCTTCCCTGGTGGCTCAGAGGTTAAAGCATCTGCGTGGAATGCGGGAGACCCGGGTTCAATCCCTGGGTTGGAAAGATCCCCTGGATAAGGAAATGGCAACCCACTCCAGTACTCTTGCCTGGAAAATCCCATGGAGGGAGGAGCCTGATAGGCTACAGTCCGTGGGGTCGCATCTGCTATACACTAGGTACCAATTCATATGATTTTAGGTGGAGAGGGGAGATTATTTATTTCTATGGGTGTTGATGGGTTAGTTGCCTAGTCGTGTCCAACTGTTTGCGACCCCACGAACTGTAGCTCTTCAGGCTCCTCTATCCATAGGATTCTCCAGGCAAGAATACTGGAGTGGATTGCCAGTCCTGTCTCCAGAGGATCTTCCTGACCCAGGGATCGAACCCAGGTCTCCTGTGTTGCAGGCAGATTCTTTACCATCTGAGCTACAGGGAAGATCTCATTTATTTCTATTGTAGTCATCAAATCAGTGCAAAGCAGGACTGGCTTCCATGACATGTGAGTTCCAGTCCTCTCTAACCCAAGGGTCTCCATACCACGTACCGAGCAGGAGACTTTGTCCTCCTCTCTTGAGACTCCATCTCTAAAAGAAGGGCTCACAGATCTCAGCTGCCCTCTTCACACCAAGGTTCCATCTCCGCATGTCTCTCACCTCCAGCTTGCCTTTGCCATCAGGCATCCTGCAGCAGGGAGGGCCTTCACAGCGTTTAGACTTGACCCTGGGCAACCAGTGGCCAAAACTGGAAGGCTGCTGGGGACCCCTGCCTGAGCACAGCATTTGGGTCCCTTGGGCCCAAGACCCCCATGACCCAGCCCCTGCTCACTCCTCCCCTGAGGCCCTCTGCCCCGCTGCCACCTCTGGAATGTGCTTAGTCGCTCAGTCCTGTCTGACTCTGTGACCCTTTGTGTTATAGCCCGCCAGGCTCCTCTGTCCATGAGTGGGCTCCCACTTCGTCCTCCTGGGGATCTGCCCTAATCAGGGATTGAACCTGCGTCTCCTGCATCTCTTGCACTGCCGGCGGATTCTTTACCGCTAAGCCACCTGGGAAGCCCGCCACCTCTGGAAGCTGAGCTCTAATTAGGGAAGAGTCTGGGTGCCAGGGCTTCCCTGACCCTCAGGCAGTTGGGCGGGCCATTAACATGCAAATCAAGGATTCGCCTGTGGGGCCCCGCCTCCCCCAGGCATCCCAACGTGTTTTCCCCAAGAAGAGCTTTGGGCTGCTTTGTTCTGGTTCAGTGCCAGCAGAGAATGCCTCGCCAGCAATCGAGTGCAAAGCCAGGCTGAAGCCCAGCCAGGCTGAGTCGGGATTAAAGGATTGACTCCATAGAGAGAAATTAAGCATCATGATCTGTGCAGTTCACAGTGCTGCTGATAAGGGGGATCAACCTCGAATAACACCAATCTCATTAAGAGGCTGCTGAATGGCATAGAGTAATTCCCACTAATAAACTTCCTTTCTGTGTGGTAGGAAAACCTGCCTGGTCCCTGGTGACAGTTTAGGAGCAGGGTTTGTCAGCAGTGATACTGAAGGTAGCTAACACTTAGTGAGCAATTACTGTGTGTTGGGCCTGGTTATAGCATCAAGGCTCCTCAGTAAGCTGGCTAGCATTATCATCCCCATTATACAGATGAGGAGACTGAGGCTCAGAGAACATAATCGCTGACCCAGAGTTACGTGACTCATTAATCCCTAACATCGTTTGAGTTCTTACATATTAGCTCATTTGATCTTCAGAAGTCCCTCTGAGTTAAGTGTTCCAGTTAGCTCTCCTTTATAGAAGATAGAAGCACATATTGTGGGCAGGAAAGTGTCAATTAAAAAATATTTATCAGGGACTTGCCTAGTGGCCAAGTGGTTTAGAATCCATAATTCCACTTCTGAGGATGCAAGTTTGATCCCTGATTTGGGAACTAAGATCCCCCATGCTGTTCAACACTGCAAAAAAAAAAAAAAAAAAAAGCACAATTTATCAATAAGAAAATTGTTAGCCCTGTCCAGCAGTTAATGATTTAAATAATGATACAATATTTAATAAGCATAAGCTATTCCCATAATGTTTTGCCTCCAGAATGCAATAGGTCATTCCCTCAACTGCTATCAGAAGGGGAGATGCTCTGATTTTTAAAATTTTTCCATCTTGCAGTGCTGTATTGCTTGTTTGTGTTTAGAAGTGAGCATTATACAGCTCGTTTTAGTATGCTATTGCTATGTTGTTTATTTTTTTTTGTTCTTTTCATAGAATGTGTGAATTATAAGATAAAATGACTAAGTAACTTGCCCAAGGTTCTGCAACCACTGAATCAGACTATGATTCTGACCCTCTCGTGAACTCAACAGGCAGGTGCCCTCTTCAGCAGGGTGGTTGGGGTGGAGGATTAGGGATGGGGGAAGCGTCTCAGAGGTCATCCCTTCTAGCCTCTTTTCAGCTAAGTATGGCCTGGGGACTTTCCTAGGAGGCAAATATATTGGCACCTCAGAGTGGTAGGATGTGGGAATGGCCACAGTGAACTTCTGGTCCCTTTGAGGGATTACCTAATCACCTTTCTGGGTGTCAGTCTTCTCATCTGTAAAGTGGGTTCATCACCATTCTCCACAGCCTGGATGAGGGTTCTGGAGATGATGCATGTAAAATATTGAGGACTGTGGCACATTCTAAAATAAGACCAAATAATACAAGTTTTTCCTTTTCCATCTGCTGCTGGAAACAACCGCTTTCTCCTTCCACCAACTGGTGCCTCCCTGGGAGACATTCTTTATTCCAGCTTTGCGTCCAGTCCTTTGCAGACATGTATATCTGTTCGTGTGTGAACATGTGTATCTGTGATACATGGGAATGTGAAAGTGAAGTCGCTCAGTCGTGTCCGACTCTTAGCGACTCCGTGGACTGCAGCCTACCAGGCTCCTCCGTCCATGGGATTTTCCAGGCAAGAGTACTGGAGTGGGTTGCCATTTCCTTCTCCAGGGAATCTTATAGCCACACTGAATAAACCTTGTTTCCAGCTCAAGCTATAAATCAGACCATTCACAGAGCATTTACTGAGTGCCTCACCCATTCAGCAGCATTATCTATGAGATAAGGAGAAAAAAGGTTTTTATTAATCAACCAAGGCAATGGCACCCCACTCCAGTACTCTTGCCTGGAAAATCCCATGGACGGAGGAGCTTGGTGGGCTGCAGCCCATGGGGTCGCTAAGAGTCAGACACGACTGAGCGACTTCACTTTCACTTTTCACTTTCATACATTGGAGAAAGGAATGGCAACCCACTCCAGTGTTCTTGCCTGGAGAATCCCAGACACGGGGGAGCCTGGTGGGCTGCCGTCTCTGGGGTTGCACAGAGTCGGACGACTGAAGCGACTTAGCAGCAGCAGCAGCAGACATCATTATCAAATTTGAGGTTGAGTAATACAGCCTTCCCTGGTGGCTGTAAAGCGTCTGCCTGCAATGCAGGAGACCTGGGTTTGATCCCTGGGTCGGGAAGATCCCCTGGAGAAGGAAATGGTAACCCACTCCAGTACTCTTGCCTGGAGAATCCCAAGAATGGAGGATCCTGGTGGGCTACAGTCCATGGGGTCTCAAAGAGTCGGACACGACTGAGTGACTTCACTTTCACTTTCAATCCCGATTCCAAGACTTGCAGAAAGGCAGAGAATGAGGGAACCACCCTGCAACCATAATCTCACTACTCAAAGCTAACCACTGTTCCTCTTTTAATGGTTTCTTTTAAGCCTATTTTAAAATCAGATTTATAATTTACATAAATTAAGATTCACCAATTTTAAGAGTTCTGATGATAGGTTTTGATGAACGTTTAGTCATTTAACCGCCATCATAAGCAGAATGTATAATGTGACCATTGACCCACAGAGTTCCCTTTGCAGCAGGCCCCTTCCCCAGACCCCCCCGCTGGCACCCTGTCTGCTTGCTTTTGTTATAGTTCTGGGAATTTTGTGTGCGTGCATTCATTGTTGCTTAAGTCGTGTCTGACTCTGTTGAACCCTATGGACTGTATAGCCTGCCAGGCTCCTCTGTCCATGGGGTTCTCCAAGCAAGAATACTGGAGTGGATTGCCATTTCCTCTTCCAGGGTAATCTTCCTGACCCAGGGATCGAACCTGTGTCTCCTGAGTCTTCTGCATTGCCAGGCAGGTTCTTTACCACTAGTGCCATCTGGGGAGCCTGCAATTTCGTATAAATAGATTATGTATTTAGTCTCTCGTGTCTGACTTGGGTGTCTGACTTCTTTCACTTAGCATACTTTTGAGACTCATTTATATTCTATGATACTAGTCTTTTAATTTCTGAGTAGTATTTTATTGTCTGGATATACCACAGTTTGTTTACCTGTTCCCAGGCTTCCCTGGTAGCTGAGGTTAAAGCATCTGCCTACAATGCAGGAGACCTGAGTTTGATCCCTGGGTCGGAAAGATCCCCTGGAGAAGGAAATGGCAACCCACTCCAGTACTCTTGCCTGGAGAATCTCATGGATGGAGGAGCCTGGTGGGCTACAGTCCACAGGGTCGCAAAGAGTCGGACACGACTGAGCAACCTCACTTCACTTCACTTCCCCCAATTGATGGACTTTTACGCTGTCTCCAGTTTGGAGCTATTATGAATAAAGCTGCTGTGAGTGTCCAAGTGCAAGTCCCTATGAAGACATGCTTTTAACTACTACATAGATGCCTAGGAGTGGAAATTCTGGGTCATACAGTCAGTCTGCAGTTAACCTTTTGAAGAGCTGCCCCTGTTTACTAAAGTGTCTGCACCATTTTCACATTCCCACCAACAGTGTATAAGGGGTCCAACTTCTCCACATCCTTGATAACACTTGTTATTACCTGACTGGTTATAGCCATTCTAATGCATTAAGTCAGGGTTCCCCAACCTCTAGCATCTAATGCCTGGTGATCTGAGGTGGAACTGATGTATATAATAATAATAATAGAAATAAAGTGCACAGTAAATGCAATGTGCTTGAATCATCCTGAAACCATGCCCCCACCCCAGTCCATGGAAAAATTGTCTTCTGTGAAACTGATCCCTGGTGCCAAAAAGCGTAGGGACTGCTACATTACGTGCGAGGTTTCCCCAGCGGCTCAGTGGTAAAGAATCTGCCTGCAGTGCAGGAGCTGAAGGAGATGTGGGTTCAATCCCTGGGTCGAGAAGATCCCCGGAGGAGGGCATGGCAACCCATTCCAGTATTCTTGCCTGGAGAATCCTGTAGACAGAGGATCCTGGCAGGCTACAATCCATAGGGTCACAAAGAGTCAGACATGACTGAAGCGACTTAACACACACACACACATTAACTGATATCTCATTGTTATTTTAATCTGTGTATTATTGTAGTTGTTCAGTCGCTCAGTCGTGTCTGACTCTTTGCTACTCCATGGACTGCAACACACCAGGCTTCCCTGCCATTCACCATCTCCCAGAGCTTGTCAAACTCACGTGTCCAACTATCTCATCCTCTGTCGTCGTCTTCTCCTCCTGTCTTCAATCTTTCCCAGCACTGGGGTCTTTTCTAATGAGTAGGCTTTTCACATCAGGTGGCCAAAGTATTGGAGCCTCTAATGAACTGAAGCTTCCACTTTCATTCTAGTCCTTCCAATGAATATTCTGGATTGCTTTTCTTTAGGATTGACTAGTTTGAGCTCCTTGCAGTCCCGGGGACTCTCAAGAGTCTTCTCTAACACCACAATTCAAAAACACCAATTCTTTGGTGCTCAACCTTCTTTATGGTCCCACTCTCACATCCATACATGAGTACTGGAAAAATTATAGCTTTGACTATAGGGATCTTTGATGGTAAAGTAATGTCTCCACTTTTTAATATGCTGTCTAGGTTTGTCATAGCTTTTCGTCCAAGGAGCAAGCATCCTGTAATTTCATGGCTGCAGTTACCATCTGCAGTGATTTTGGAGCCCAAGAAAATAAAGTCTGTCACTGTTTCCATTGTTTCCCCATCTATTTGCCTTGAAGTCATGGGACTAGATGCCATGATCTTAGTTTTTTGAATGATGAGTTTTAAGCCAGCTTTTTCACTCTCTTCTTTTACCTTCATGAAGAGGCTCTTTAGTTCCTCTTTGCTTTCTGCCATAAGGGTGATATCATCTACATATCTGAGGTTATTGATATTTCTCCCTGCAATCTTGATTCCAGTTTGTGCTTCATCCAGCCCAGCATTTCACATGCTATATTCTGCATATAAGTTAAATAAGCAGGGTGACAGTATACAGACTTGGTGTATTCCTTTCCCAATTTGGAACCAGTCCATTGTTTCATGTCCAGTTCTAACTGTTGGCTTCTTGACCTGCATACAGATTTCTCAGGAGGCAGGTAAGGTGGTCTGGTATTCCCATCTGTTTAAGAATTTTCCAGTTTGTTGAGATTCACACAGTTAAAAGCTTTAGCGTAGTCAGTGAAGCAGAAGTAGATGTTTTTGGGAATTCTCTTTCTTTTTCTGTGATCCAACAGATGTTGGCAATTTGATCTCCAGTTCCTCTGCCTTTTCTAAATCCAGCTTGAGCATCTGGAAGTTCTCGGTTCACATACTGTTGAAGCCTAGCTTGAAGAATTTTGAGTATTACTTCGCTAGTGCACGAGGTGAGTGCAACTGTGCGATAGTTTGAACATTCTTTGGCATGGCCTTTCTTTGAGATTGGAATGAAAACTGACCTTTTCTAGTCCTGTGGCCACTGCTGAGATTTCCAAATTTGCTGGCATATAGAGTGCAACAGTTTAACAGCATCATGTTCTAGGATTTGAAGTAGCTCAGCTGGAATTCCATCACCTCCACTAGCTCTGTTTGTAGTGATGCTTCCTAAGGCTCACTTGACTTCGCACTCTAAGATATCTAGGTCAGTGATCACACCATCTTGGTTATCTGGATCATGAAGATCTTTTTTGTACAGTTCTTCTGTGTATTCTTGCCACCTCTTCTTGGTATCTTCTGCTTCTGTTAGATCCATACCATTTGTCCTTTATTGAGCCCATCTTCGGATGAAATATTCCCTTGGTATCTCTAATTTTCTTGAAGAGATCTCTAGTCTTTCCCATTCTGTTGTTTTCCTCTATTTATTTACATTGATCGCTGAAGAAGGCTTTCTTATCTCTCCTTGCTATTCTCTGGAACTTTGCATTCAGATGGGTGTGTCTTTCCTTTTCTGTGTATTCCTGATGACAAATGATGTTTAACATTTTTTTATGTGCTTATTGGCCATTTAAGTATCTCCTTTGGAGAAATGTTGGTTCAAATCCTTTGCCCATTTTTTAATTGGGTGTTTTGGGGGTTTTTTATTACTGAGTTGTAAGAGATCATTTTATCTCTGTAGAGACATGAAGCCTCTATAGATAGATGATTGACAAACATCTTCTCCCATTCTGTAGGTTGTCTTTTCACTTTCTTGATGCTGTCCTTTGAAGCACAAAAATTTTTGATGAAGACTCTTTTTCATTGTTTGTGTTTTTGATGTTGTGTGTAAGAAATCATTGCCTGATCGAGGGTCACAAAGACTTAACTCCTGTTTTCTTCTGTAAGAGTTTTCTAGTTTTGGCTCTTAGATTTAGGCCCATATTCCGTTTTGCGTTAATTTTTGTATGTGGTTTGAGGTAGGGGTCAAACTTCATTCTTTTGCATGTGGGTATCCAGTTTTCCCAGCTCAGTTTTTTGAAAAGACTATTCATTTCCCTGTTGCATTGTCCTGGCACCCTTGTTAGAAATCAGTTGACTGAAAATTTGAGGGTTTATTTTTGGATTCTAAATTCTGTTTCATTGGTCTGTATGTCTATTTTTGTGCCAGTACCACACTGTCTGGATTACCATGCCTTTATAATAGCTTTGAAATCAGGAAGTCTAAGCTCTCCAGCTTTGTTCATTTTCCAGAGTGCTTGGCTGTTCTGCATAAACTTTAGGATCAACTTGTCAATATCTGCAGGACTTTTGATAGGGATTGGGTTGAATCTGGATCAATTTAGGGAATATTGCCATTTTAACAATATTGTCTTCTAATCTATGAAAATGGAATGCCTTTTCATTTATTTAAGCTGCCTTTGAATTTTTCAGACATATTTTTAGTTTCAAGTGTACAATCTTATTTTATAATTTATTCCTAAGTATTTTACTCTTTTAGAAGCTATTGTAAATGGAATTATTTCCTTAATTTAATTTTTGGAGTGTTCATTGCTAATGTACACAAGTATAATTTCTTTAATATGTTGATCTTGTATCTTAAAATCTTGATTAACTTATTTACAAGTTCTAATAGTTGTGTGTGTATCTGTGTTTTCCATAGGATTTTCTATACACAGTGATGTAGTATGTTATCTATAAATAGAGATTATTTTACTTCTTCCATTCATCTGGATGCCCTTTCTTTTTGTTTTTCTTTCTTTCTTTTCTTCTAATTGCCCTGACTGGAACCTCTAAATGCATGTTGAATAAAAGAGATAGAGTGTTCAGTTTTACCTTGTTCCTGATCTTAAGAGGAAAAATTTTAATGTTTAACCATTAAGTATAATGTTAGTAATGGGTTTTTCATAGATGCCCTTTATCAGGTTGAAAAATTCCCTTCAATTCCTAGTTTGTTGAGTGTTTTTATCATGAAAGAGTATTGAAGTGAAGTGAAATGAAGTCTCTCAGTTGTGTCCAACTCTTTGCAACCCCATGGACTATAGCCTACCAGGCTCCTCCATCCATGGGATTTTCCAGGCAGGAGTATTGGAGTGGGTTGCCATTGCCTTCTCCAGGGTTTCTTCCCGACCCAGGGATTGAGCCCACGTCTCCCGCATTGTAGGCAGACTCTTTACCATCCAAGCCACCAGGGAAGAGTATTGAATTTTGTCAAATAATTTTTCAGCATCAATTAAAATGATCAGGTAGTTTTTGTCTATTATTCTATTAATATGGTATTGATTTCTGCATGTTGAACCGACCTGTATTCCTGGAATAAATGCTGCTTGGTCATAGGGTGTAGCCTGTTGTATGTGTTGTTGGATTTGGTCAGCTGTATTTTATTGAGGATGTTTGTATCCATAGTCAAAAGGCATAGTGGGTTTCTTGTGACTTCTTAGTCTGGATTTGGTGTCAGAATAATACCTGCCTCATAGAATGAATTGAGAAGTGTTCCCTCCTATTTTCAGAAGAATTTGTGAAAAGGTCTTTACCATATGATACAGTTCATCAGTAAAGGCATCTGAACCTGGGCTTTCCTTTGCTTCTTTTTTGTGGTCAGTACTTTGATCACTAATTCAGTTTCTGTATAGGTATATCCAGATTTTCTGCTGCTTAAGTCAGTTTTTGTAGTTTGTGTTTTCTAGGAACTTGTCTGTTTCATCCAAGTTGTCTAATTGGTTCATAGTATTTCCTTATAAATAATCCTTTTATTTCTGTCAGATCAGTAAACTTAAGGGTTCTTATAGATGTCCTTTATCACGTTGAAAAAGTTTCCTTCTCTTCCTAGTTTGCTGAGATTTTGTATCATGGGTGGGTATTGGATTTTATCACTTTTATAGTGCATTTTATCTATGGAGATAAAATGATCTTTCTTATTTTTTTCCCCCCCTTAGTATAGGAAATTACACTGATTGGTGTTCTTTTATTAACTACCCCATTTCTGGAATTAACTTTGCTTATTCATGATGTGCTATTATTTTTATTTTTTATTTTATCCCATATGGTTTGTGGGATATTAGTTCCCCAACCAGGGATTGAACCCAGGGCACAGCAGTGAAAGTTCTGAGTCCTGACTTGTGGACCACCAGGGAACTCCCGTGATATGTTATTATTTTTATATATTGCTATATTTACTTTGCTAATATTTTGTTAAGCATTTTGTGTATATATTGAGGGATATTGGTCTGTAGTTTCTTTTCTTTTTTTAAAAAAAATATTTATTTATGTACTTATTTGGCAGTGCTTGGTCTTAGTTGAGGCAAACAGGACCTTCCAGCAGGATTTTGTAGTTAAGGCATGCAAATTCTTAGTTGAAGTAGAATCTAGTTCCTTGACCAGAGATTGAATCTGGGGTCTCCCTGCACTGGACGTGTGAAGTCTTAGCCACTGGACCACCAGGCAGTCCCTGTACTTTCTTTTGTTATAATTTTGCTTTAGTTTTGGATTGAGGTAATGACAGCCTTGTAAAACAAATTGGGAAATGATCTTTCCTCTTCTGATTTTTGGGACTATATGTTTGGAATCTGTATTATTCCTTCCTTAAATATTTGGTCAAACTTTGCAGTCAGCTCATGTGGGAATATTCTTTATGGGAAATTATGTGAGCTATGATCTGAATTTCTTAATAATTGCAGAACTTGAGATATTTAGGTTACCTATTTCTTCTGAAGTGAACTTAGATACTTTATATTTTTAGGTTTATTAATTTTTTTTTGGCCTCACTTAAATGGTTGAATTTATTGGCATAAAGTTGTTCATAATCATTTTTTAAAATATTTGTTTGTTTGGCTGCATCAGGTCCTAGCTGCAGCCCGTGGGCTCTCTAGCTGTGTGCGGTCTCCAGAGTGCTAGAGCTCAGTAGCCACAGCATGCGGGGCTTCTCTAGGTGCCCTGCTTGGGCTTAGTTACCCCATCGCATGTGGGATCTTATTTCTCCGACCAGGGATCAAACCTGTGTCCCTGCTTTAGCAGGTGGCTTCTTAACACCTGGACCGCCAGGGAAGTCCCCATAATCATGTCCCCATTCATCCCTTTAAAATGTGTAGCATCTGTAGTGATGTCCCCTTCTTTTATTCCTACTACTAACAATTTGCATTCCTCTCCTTTCTTTTTTTAATCTTTCTTATTAGAGGGCTATCAATTTTACTGATTTCTACCAAGAATTAGCTTTTAGTTTGATTTCTATTGTGTTTATCCATTTTCTGTTTCATTCATTTCTGCTTTTATCTGTATTATTTCCTTCTGTTTATGTTAGACTCAACTTACTCTTTAAACGTAGTCTCTAGATCTCTTAGTGGTGAAGCTTTGTGACACTGATTTTAAACCTTTATCCTTTTCTAATAAAACTTTTAATGTTATAAATAACATTCACTTAGATGTACCCATGAATTTTGAAATCTGAGGTTTGCATGTGTTAGTATTTAGTTCAAAGCATTTTCTGACCTCCCTAATATTTCTTTGGCCTCTGAGTTACTTACAGGTGTGATGTTTAATATTCAAATAGTTGAAATATTTCCAAGTATCTTTTTGTTATTGGTTTCTAGTTTAATTCAGTTATGGTCAGAGACTATACTTCATATGGTCTCGGTGTTTTTCTGTTCTGCCCCCTTTTTCTGGGAATCCAATTGTGTGCATACTGGGCTGCTTGATGCTGCCGCTCTCTGTCCATTTGCATTCGGTCTTTTCTCCCGAGAGTAGCAATTTCTGAGAGAAGACAGCTTGAAATTTCCAGTCGTAGGTTTGGTCTGCTGTTTCTTGTCCAGTTTTCTCACTTTTGCTTCATGTAATTTTGATGCTCTGTTACCACTTGCGCACAACATAGGATCATTATGGATTCTTGGTGATTTGACTTCTTTATCATTATGCACGGTCTCCCGTTACCCCCGGTCATATTTCTTGTTCTGAGGTCTGTTTTTTCTGTAATACTACCACATGCATCTCCTGCCTTCTCTTCAGTACTATTTGTGGAGTATACTTTTATTTAACCTTATACTTTCAACTTATTCATATCTTTATAATCTTGTATTTTTTTAAAGTATAACATTCTCTAACTTTTATTTGGAATGTGGAGATCATATCATTTACATTTAATGTGATTTCAATATTATTGGATTTAAATCTACCATTTTCCTATTTGTGTACTGTTTCATTTGTTCTTTATTCCTTTTTCTCTAATTTTTTTGCCTTATTTTGGACTGAGAATTTTTTATGATTCCATTTTTATCTCTACAATGGATTTCTTAACTGTAATTCTTTGGGTGTTTTTAATGATTTATTTCAGTTTTATACTATACATTTCTAACTTATTAAGTCTACCTTCAAAGGATATTATATTGTATATTGTGTGAAAAACTTTCAAGAAAATCTTCTGTATCATCTTCCTAATCTTTCTATTATTGTTGCCATACAGTTTATTACTACTTGTAATTACCAGAATTCATTGTTACTATTTTCCAGTGAGCAGTCAGTTACCTTGTTAAAGAGATTTAAAATGAGGGAAAATAAAAAATAAAAAATAAAAAAAAATAAAATGAGGGAAAATATCTTTTATGTTCATATATATACAGTTCCCAGTACTCTTCTTTTCTTTCTGTAGATCCAGATTCTTATTTGGTATCATTTTTTTTAATACCTAAAGAACTTCCTTTAGCATTTCTTATAGTTGCAGGTTTGATTTTTTTTCCCTTATTTATTTCCATTTGTGAAAGATGGTATCACTGGATTTAGGGTTTTATTATTTATTTTTAAAATATTTTTGTAGTTTTTTTAATTGAATTATAGTTGATTTATAATGTTGCATTAGTTTCAGGTATACAGCATAGGGATTCAGTTATATTCAGTTATGTATAACTGAATCCCTATGAATATATATCTTTTTTTTAGATTCTTTTCCCTTATAGATTATTATAAAATATTAAATATAATTACCTGTGTTATACAGTGGGTCCTTGTATATTAGTTTGTATATGTTAATCTCTAATTCATAATTTATCCCTCCTTCCTTTTTCCCTTTGGTAGCCATAAGTTTGTTTTATATGTCATTGGTCTATTTCTGTTTTGTATGTAAGTTTATTTGTATCCTTTTTTGTTTGTTTTTTAGATTCCACATGTAAGTGACATCAGATGGTATTTGTCATTGTCTGGCTTACTTCACTTAGTGTGATCACCGCTAAGGCCTTCCGTGTTGCTGCAAATGGCATTATTTAATTTTTTAATATTTATTTGGCTGTACAGGGTCTAAGTTGAGGCATGTGGGATCTAGCTCCCTGAGCAAGGATTGAACTTGGGCTCCCTTCATTAAGAGCATGGAGTCTTGGCCACTGGACCGCAGGAAGTCTCTCATTCTTTTTTATAGCTGAATAATATCCCACTGTATGAATATAACTTATATCAGTTGCACGATGATATCTTCTTTATCCATTCATCTAGGGCAGCCCTTAGAATTTTAGATTGACATTCTCCTTTAACTTTGTTCTGTTGACTGCTGGATCTGTTTTTCTTATTTTTGTTAACCTGTACTTAATTTTTCCTCTTCTCTGGCTGTTCCTGTCATTGGTTTTCAACAATTTTGTTATGATAGTGTGCCTTGGTGGTGTTTTCTTTGAGTTAGTTGAGCTTTTAGAACTTGATTTTATGGTTTTCATCTGGAAAAATTCTGGCCATTTCTTCAAATATTTTTTCTGCCTCACCCCCTTTTTCTGGAACTCCAATCATATGTGTGTTAAACTGCTTAATATTGTCCATACTCCATTTATTTATTTACAACCTTTTACCCAGTCTGGTTTTCATTGGATTTTTTATTTTTTATTTTTTGCTCTGTCTCCAACTTCACTGATTTTTTTTCTTCTGTGGCATCTAATTAGTTTTTATCCCATACAGTGTATTTTTCCTATATCACTTATTTTATATTCAGAAGTTCCACTTGAGTGTAGTTTAGTTTGCTCTTTTTTACATCTCCCATTTCTCTCCTTAGGCTATTCGTGTTTCCCTTCATATCTTGAGCGTATTTATGATGTTTACAACTGCTGTTGTAAGATTCTTATTGGCTAAATACATCATCTCTATCCTTCCTAGGTCTGTTTCTATTGATTAGGTTTTGGGGTTTTTTTTTCTGGTTATAGGTCATATTTGCCTACTATTTTGAATGTCTGGTACTGATTAGATGAATGACATTGTGAATTTCATATTGTTAGGTACTAGTTTTTATTTTTTAGAGACTATTAAACTTGGCTTACAGTTTGTTAACTGGAATCACTTTAATACATTTGAGGCTTGTTCTTAAAATGTATTAGGGCAGGTCTAGGGCAGCGCTTAATCAATGGCTAATTTAGCTGCATAATAAAGGGACTGTCCAGGGCTTCTCAGGTGGCACTAATGGTAAAGAAGCCACCTGCCGATGTAGGAGGCACAAAAGACATGAGTTCAATCCCTGGGTTAGGAAGATCCCCTGGAAGAGGGCATGGCAACGCACTCCAGTATTCTTGCCTGGAAAATTCCATGGACAGAGGAGCTGACTGAAGTGACGTAGCATATACGCATGCATACAAGGGAACTGTCCAATTTCTCGTGCATTGAGGCTGGTCTCTCCATTCTGGTTGAGGGAACACAGGTGACTTCCCCAGTGGGGTAGCCCTAGGAATTATCATCCTATTGCATTTTAATGATTCTTCCCCCATTCCTGTGGAATTTGGTCATATGTAGTGGGCTTCCCAGGTGGCTCAGTTGTAAAGAATTCACCTGTCAGTGCAGGAGATGCAGGTTTGATCCCTGGTCAAGGAAATTGCAACCCACTCCAGTATTCTTGCCAGGGAAATCCCCTGGACAGAAAAGCCTGGCAGGCTACAGTCCATGGGGTCGCAAAAGAGTCAGACACAACTTAGCGTCTAAACAGCAACAGGTAGGTTAGCTTGATCAAAGACTCCAGGGAACCCCCTACAATCTCCAGGGCTCCCTCTTTCTGATACTTCCTCTGCCTTAGTACTTTTCCGTGTAAATTCTAGCTGTCTCTGCCTGAATTTTGATCTCTGTCTCTTAAAGGTGACCACTGTGCTTGTTCAGTTCCCTGCCTCCAGGCAGTAAGCAGGGCAGTCGGAGAGCTCACCACATGCTTCTTTTTCTGGGCTCACACCACGGGTTGCCTGTTTGAAAGCAGTTGTATCATGATCAGTAGTTGTTTGAAACTGGAGAGCAGTTCCTATGGTAGGGCATCCTTAATGGGCAGAAGTGAAAGTCCCCTCCCCATAGATTTTGATGCATAAATCTGTTTATTCTTTGACTTGTAAGTTTAAAGTACATATCTCTAAAAATACATATGAAATTCTGATTAGAGTGTGCTTTTCATTATCTTACGCATTTTCACATGTTTCTCCAGGGTACACAGCCACCTTTTTAGTGGCTACAAAATATTCCTTGAATGCCCATCCCAGAGTCTTCTAGCTGGCTGACTGTGAATATGTAGAAGTTGGAGAAGTCTCTTTTCTAGGTATGAAAATTCTGGCCTTGACCTCTAAGGTCTGATGCCTTAAATTGAGAAGAAAGGAAGAACAATGTCTGGCAATCCTGAACAGAGGCCACTGACCCACTGATGGCCTCAGGTTGTGAATTCTACCTGTCAGATGATGTCTCAAGGAAGTGCACCCACAACAACAGTAAAAGAGCACAGAAAAACAGTATTAGAATATTGGGCAAATAGGTTCATAGCAGAATAGTCATACTGGAAATGGCACAGCCCTGAAGCTCAGGACCTAGGGTGTAGTTAACAATTGGTAAGGTATGGTGCAGTAAAAGATGGTGTGGTCATTTCTGATGGCAAATATGTAACTCAGATAATTTCTACTTAGAAACAGTTCTACAAAAATGTCAAGAAGTGACCATGCATAGAAGAGTATGGCGTGTGCCCATTACTTAAAACTGAATACCAATGTAAACATACAGGTTAACAAAAATTAGGGGAATTCATGGAGGACGCACCCAGGTACCAAAGGACCTGGGCTGTCCATCCCGGCTCTGCTGCTGGTTTTCTGTATGATCCTACGTGTGCGCTTTAGTTTCACCCTCTGCATGTCATGAGGGGGTTGTGAATTATATACTTTATGTCATACAGGGCTTTGCTTTTGCTGTGTTCATCTAATTAAGTTTCTAGTAAATACACTAAAAAGACAAAAAGACACACTTCAGAGAAGCAAGAGTGTGAGATGCTTTCTGCCTCTTGGGGCATAATGGGCACCCCTTCCCCAGTCTCAGAACTTCGTGCTTGTGGGTGTTGGGGAGCCTCCCATCCAGACTCAGAACATAGTGCTTCCCATTCCCCGAGTGCTTACTCCATGCTGGGCGCTGTGCCCCCTGCTCTTTCCCTATATTGTCTCTTATTAGTTCTTCCAGCAATTGTGGGGTTATCTTCATTCTTCCAAGTGTTGACCATGACGCTTTGCAGGCATCAGATAGTTGTCTAAGGAGCCGGGATTTGAACCCAGGCCCTGGTCCCAGAGATCAGTCTCGTCTTCACTTTCATGCTCTAGTTCTCTCCTTGTTAGCTAACAGGCCTCTGGCGCTTCAGGGAAATACACTGTCCCCTTTGTGCCCACAGCGGACAACGAAAACAACATCGCCTCCAACCAGTCCCGATCACCCCCTGCTGTCGTGGAGGAGAAGTGGAAGCCCCAAGCCCAGAGGAACAGCGCCAACAACAGTAGGTCTTTCCCAGGCGGACGCCGGGGACTGGTGGAAGTCTGCTCCAGCCGCTCCCCCTGCTTGTTCCCCTCTGCCCCCCTCCACACCCCTGTACCTCCCATGGTGATGCGAGACCATGCATAATGCTTTACCAAGCACTTTCACACCTGAGACCTAGTTGATGGGAATTCTGACCTCACGGGATGGACAGAGGAGGCCTGGGGAGACCCGATCTCTTTGTGATCAGAGGATACAAATTCATGACAGAATCAGAATTAGAATCCACTCCCCACAATTTCTCTGGTCTGCTTTTTCCTGACACTGTGGCCTCAGGTATCTTATTCACTAACGCCTTCTGTATCAGGCTGTTTCTGTTTTGAGGAACAGGTTAGACTAGTTAGCTTCAGAGGTCGAGGTGAATGGCACATGTAGCAAATATTTGCACACATACCACTACCCTCTGTTCCCGTGCCCATGGCAGGCATTACTAGTCAATCACAGAACTTCATTCCCAGGAGACTGTCACATGTTAAAGACTTGCCAGGACCATCAGTTTGCACACAAGATGAAATCACTTCGTAATTCCTAATACTAGATGCTTGAGTATTAGGCTGCTGCCAGACCAAGGAGCCTTGAACGCCAGGATTAATCACGCCTCTCTTTGTGTCTCCCCACACCCACCAGCCACGACCAGTGGTTTGACACCCAACAGCATGATCCCCGAGAAGGAGCGGCAGAACATCGCAGAGCGGCTGCTGCGGGTCATGTGTGCCGACCTGGGTGCTCTGAGCGTGGTGAGCGGAAAGGAGTTCCTGAAGCTGGCCCAGACACTGGTGGACAGCGGCGCCCGCTACGGGGCCTTCTCGGTCACCGAGATCCTGGGCAACTTCAATACGCTGGCGCTGAAGCACCTGCCGCGCATGTACAACCAGGTGAAGGTGAAGGTCACGTGCGCCTTGGGCAGCAACGCCTGCCTGGGCATTGGCGTGACCTGCCACTCACAGAGTGTCGGCCCTGACTCCTGCTACATCCTCACGGCCTACCAGGCCGAGGGCAACCACATCAAGAGCTACGTGCTAGGCGTGAAGGGCGCGGACATTCGCGACAGCGGCGACCTGGTGCACCACTGGGTGCAGAACGTGCTGTCAGAGTTCGTGATGTCGGAGATCAGGACAGTGTACGTGACGGACTGCCGGGTGAGCACGTCTGCCTTCTCCAAGGCTGGCATGTGCCTGCGCTGCTCAGCCTGTGCCTTGAACTCGGTGGTGCAGAGCGTGCTGAGCAAGCGGACGCTGCAGGCCCGCAGCATGCACGAGGTCATCGAGCTGCTCAACGTGTGCGAGGACCTGGCGGGCTCCACCGGCCTCGCCAAGGAGACCTTCGGCTCGCTGGAGGAGACCTCGCCGCCGCCCTGCTGGAACTCGGTCACGGACTCGCTGCTGCTGGTACATGAGCGCTACGAGCAAATCTGCGAGTTCTACAGCCGGGCCAAGAAGATGAACCTCATCCAGAGCCTCAACAAGCACCTGCTCAGCAACCTGGCGGCCATCCTGACGCCGGTGAAGCAGGCGGTCATCGAGCTGAGCAACGAGAGCCAGCCCACCCTGCAGCTGGTGCTCCCCACCTACGTCAGGCTGGAGAAGCTGTTCACTGCCAAGGCCAACGACGCGGGCACCGTGAGCAAGCTGTGCCACCTCTTCCTGGAGGCGCTCAAGGAGAACTTCAAGGTGCACCCAGCGCACAAGGTGGCCATGATCCTAGACCCGCAGCAGAAGCTGCGGCCCGTGCCCCCCTACCAGCATGAGGAGATCATCGGCAAGGTGTGCGAGCTCATCAATGAGGTCAAGGAGTCCTGGACTGAGGAGGCCGACTTCGAGCCCGCAGCCAAGAAGCCCCGCTCCACCCCCGGGGAAAACCCTGCCACCCAGGAGGACGACCGGCTCGGGAAGAACGAAGTGTATGATTACCTGCAGGAGCCCCTCTTCCAGGCCACCCCCGATCTCTTCCAGTACTGGTCGTGCGTGACCCAAAAGCACACAAAACTCGCCAAGCTCGCCTTCTGGCTCCTCGCGGTGCCGGCCGTGGGGGCCAGGAGCGGGTGTGTAAATATGTGTGAACAAGCACTTCTCATCAAAAGGAGGCGACTGCTCAGTCCAGAAGATATGAACAAACTCATGTTTCTGAAATCCAACATGCTTTAAGACTTTCAGATTGAAAAAAAAAATGAAAGAAAGAAAAGAGAACGTTCAAAGAAGGAAAAAAACCCACACAACACTGTCGCAAACAAAGAAAAGGAATTTAAGTTCTAAACACTGTGGACCTCATTATAAATGCCCCCTGGAAACTTAAGTGCTTTTTTTCAGTGTGTGTGTGCATGTGTGTGCACGGGCAGCTCTGTGCTCGTCTGCGTGGCTCCCGAAGTGTTGCACACACGTGCACATACACACTCCCCTGGTGCATGCATGCATGCCCCCTCGTGGGCGTGTGTGCATTAAACTGGGCGTGTCAGGAAAGCTGAGTGTTTGGGAAAGAGGGAAGATGCTTCACTTCCTTTTCTCAGTGAGGGGGCTTTAAAAGACTCCATTTTCAGGTGTGCAGATTGTACAAACTGATGTTGTGAAATGTTCAGGCAGCTGAGATCTGAAGTGACTTGACGCTCTCTGTCCTTCACCCTGTGGTCCCCCTACTGCCCGCCACCCCTGCCCCCAGTCTTCCTGACCCTATCACGCCCCACTCCTCCCCAGCTGCCCTGCCATGGATTCTCCAAACTGCATCAGATGGACAGCTTCTGCACTGGACTTTGTTCTCGTTCACCTTCAGGGCATTGAGCTGCTGCCTTTACGATACCCCTGGGTGTCAGGGGGCAGCCGCCTTAGAAACACACCTATCTATCTCCCCAAATCAGGAAAGGAGACTTTTAAGAATATAAAGCTGACCTTTTGCTTTTTAATATAAGAGAGAAAAAAAAAGACATTTTCAAAGAAGTATAAGATAACTGTCTCCACTCCTTAATAATTTTTTTCCTAACATTTTAGCAGTTTTTGCCTTTTTTTTTCCAATTTGATTTAGACTCTGCTAGGAGGCACTGAATGTCTATAACTTATATTTTGGAGGGGTTTTTTTGTGGTTTTTTTTTTTGATTGCCCTTTTTGTTCCTCGAGTCACACTGTAAACTAGCTCATCTCAGTGGTGTATTCAGTATCCTGAGGTTTTTATCAACCTTCCTTGTACGGTCCAGTTTTCCTGTATTTGAAACAGCCAAGACCGTGAACTTGGCTGTGCTGTTTGGAGACCAGGAGAGGTATTGGAGTCACAGGTCTCGCAGACGTGGGATTTGGTGGAAGCCACAGAAACATGTGGCTTAGGAGTGCTGACTGTAAGTGGAAGACCGCCCTCCTGGCTCGCTGCGTCTGGTACTGCGAATGTCTGATTTCTGTACCCAGAGTGCATTACACTACTTGCCGCATCACTGACCCTTCCGGCTCAGCAGGGAATCCTGAGTTGATCCATGTGCACATCCATCACACCTCAGACCCACGACCTCCTCTTCCTCCCCAGGACCCCGGAGATTCCAGGGGTTCCACTGCCCATGGCCCCGGGGGTCCCCCACATGAGCCTCAGCCCTCCTTCTAGGACGGTAGTTGAGCACGGTGCCTTGCGGGCCCAATGACGGATGTTTGAGGGTGGAATGGCATTAGGCCACATTCAACTTGATGCTGTGAAAGATGGTTTTAGGCTTTTCTTCCTCTGTGAGCGGTTTAGGTTCCACACACTTAGCCTAAATGCCAAGAGGGTGACCCTTTCCGCTCTCAAGAGGTGGTTTTGTCAGAATCAGTGCTCAGCGTCCCACCCCACCTCTCAGTGAATATATGCTGGTGGTCCAGTATCCCCTCGGCGCCCACCATCGCGGGGGGAGCCGTTTGCAAAGGCACAGTCTACCATCCTGGGGGGCTGACCAAGTCCACCACATCCCTCCTTAGTAATAAAACATTGTTCAACTGCGAGATACCTCGATTTCAAAAAGCACTGTACAACAGCCCTCTCCCTACTCCCCGGTCCATGGCAGTGACGTTGAGGAAGTTAAGTTGATTTGAAAACTCAAGGCTTAGGATCATGGACCAGAACACTGTCCCAGGTGCCAAGCCTGCTCAGTTTGCCTCATGAGAACTAACCCTCCGCATCTTGGACACACTGAAATGTATCCCAGAGGGTCGTTTCCACGTTCTCTGCAGCAAGCCATGGTCTCAGGAACCACCATGCCATTTCCTCTCTCAGAGAAGTTCTGGGCATTTACTCTACAGAATTTCCAAGGGGTGTCACACCATCGGAAGAGCCTCTTATCTGCACTGGACAGTCACCTCGTATCACGTTCTATAGTATATGGGAGCATTGACAGGCTATTTGATGAGACTGGGAGATCTTCCAGAAGGTGGCTGCAGGCTTGCTGATGAGGGAGATGCCTACAACCAAAGGCCTCCAGCCTTGCTGCCGGGGAGGCCTGGCACTCTGAGCCACACAGGAGGGTGGAAGCTGCCTGTGTTGTGTAGCTGGTGGGAGTCAAGCCTCAGAGCCCATCCTCTCTCTCCTTTTGAGCGGGGAGCTGTGCTGGTCCTGCCTCATTTTAGGGGCCATTCTGCAAATCGGCATTTCACTGTCTTGCAAAGCCATCAGGACCAAGCCCAAGTATCAGCGTCCTCCTTGGAACTCGGGGATGTCTGCCCTCCAGCGTGAAATTTTGAGGAAGTCTTATAAAATCCAGGTATCCAGTTACACAGTCACCTCCTGTTCTGTTCCTCCTTCCCACCTCAGTTCGATCCTTAGGGCTTGGCTTGCTCTGCAGAGAAGGTGTGAGTGCCGCAAGGTTTCTGAAGGCTGTTCCTGGGACTGCCTCATCCAGATAATGGGCACAAGGTTGCAGGTAGTCATTTCTCTCTTCCAGTCTTTCATCCTTCAGATACTCTTGTTGCCAATAGGAAGGGCTGTACCAAGGTGTCCCCACTCCGTCTGCTTTCTCACGCAGGCAGCTCGCCTACTGTAGATCCCCTTGCAGTGAACAGCTTAATAAAACCCAAAGATCTCACAGGCCCAGCCACTGGCCCCTCGTCTCCAGCAATATCCACCCTATCCAAATTCTAGCTCAGCCAAAGGATTGAGGTCGGCTCTTCCAGCTCATCTCCTGGCGCCTGCCCTGACATGGACCTTCAGAAAGGTCTGTCTTCTGCCTCCAAGTTCTGTGGCCACTGGCCACTGTGGGACTCTACAGCTCAAGGCAGAGTCTGCCTTGCTGACTTGGACACAGTTTGCCAGAAGTGTGTGATTCCCAGGACAGAAGGGGCCTTGCTGCTGACGTGCACGGACCCCAGCGAGGATGCGGAGAAAACACACATCCACTCTGCAGGGTTTCCCGCCTCCTCTGAGGCTAGTCAGCTTCGCCACCAAAGCCCAAGCCAAGGACCATAGCCTCGTGGGCGGTGCCACAGGTGTGGAGTAGCCGAGGGGTCTCTGCTTCACCAAGAGCAGGCGTGCCATCCCAGTTGTCATGAATGGATGCCTGGACTTGTGCCAACATGGTCCTTCCCTCTGCCCAGGTCCACCAGCCAGGCCTCCCTCCAGATGGTAGCTAGAAACCAGGAAACAGGGGGGCCGTCAGATGAAGCTCCTTGTGGCTACTCTTCATTTTAGGGTTCACGGCATAGAAAACCACCACCTGTGTCTGTGAGCGAGGACACTGCCATCACCCAGCCTGGCAGCTTCATGGTTGGCATCCAGGCTTCGGCTCTTTGCTGGGGAAAGGGTGCTGAGGTTTCCTGGTGAGGAGAGAGCAGTCCGATGATGCAGTTGAGAAGCTATACATCTCCCGATTGGGAAGGACTCTCTCGGATGTCAGCTCTGTAGGCTGGTGAGCCTCCTGTCCTTCAGGTTGCTCTTTTCTCTCCTGCACTTTCAAGAAGCACCAGAGAAAAACTCTGCAGGGCATGTTTTCCACCGTGAAGCTGACCCTCTGCCCTTAGGGGTCACCCAGGCTTGTGCTTGAACTTGACTAAACTCCCTGAAAAGTGGGCACCCGAAGAGCTGTCAGGGATGCCACAGGCACTCTGGGAGGCCACAGCTTCACAGGGAAGGTTTGGAACGAACCTGGGCTGCTGATGGAGAAGGGAGGTCCCGTGAGGAATGACCCAGAAGGGGACAGTACTGGGATGTTGCCATGACGACGGGTGTGCTGGCAAAGATGGAGTGAGGAGCATCCAGGGCACAGCTGGATGTCTCCTTCTGCCCCCATGGAGCTGGGGCAAGTTCATAGCTCTGCCCTTGCCTGGGGAACAGCAGCAGCACCTCTGTGCCTGGGATGTACCTAGAGGAGGGCTTCTAGAAAGGCTGCTGGTGTAGATGAAACCAAGAGGCTAAGGAAGGCTCAGGCTGTCCCCTGGAGACAGTAGGTGGGGAGGGGGGCTCCTGTCTGGGCCCTGCCGGCCCCGCCTCGGCCCCCTCTACCCAGTCGGGAAGGGGCCTGCCCCCTCGTCACTGTGGCTAATGTTTGCTAGGCCAGTTATGGTGAACCAATGATACAGTGTTTTCCCTCTTGCGTTTCCCCTCCCAGTTCTCCCTTCTCGGGGTTTTCTGGAGGATCTTGTTGAGTTGTTGTTTTCCTTCCTCCCTCTTTTGGGTTTGAGGATCGTAGTCCATGGAGCCCCACCATTCTCTAGAGGGGCCCTGTGGTTCTGTGCAAAGAGGCGCCTGCTCCCGCTTTGATGAGGGTGAAGGGCATCGGGTTGCTGTTTGTATATTCATGGCCCCACCGCCGCCACCACCATGGGCATTGCTTTAAAGATTCGACTCTGGTACCGAGAAGGATGTGCTAGGTCTGCAGTTGGGTGTCTGCATCAGGACCCACCGGGGGCTTCCCCACCCACACGTCCCACCGGGCACCTTCGTCTCTTTGAACCAAAGTTCCTTTTAGGGGCACAGCCCAGCCTTGTCCACAACCTCAGGGGCCTGGGATCCCTGTGGCGCTTCCTGAAGTCCAGGTTGGCAGAGACCATGGAGTCTGAGGCCAACCGGAAGGGGGGCTCCTCCCACAACCCAGGTGCCAGCCGGTCCCCGCCTAGGACCCTTCCCTCTCACCCAAACAGGGTCCCAGACGGGGTAGCCGGGTTCCAAAGCAGTGAGTGAGCTCGTGGACTGGCATAGGGGTGGAACTCGCCAGCCAGGAGACAGAGGGCCCCACGGGGCTGGAACCTCCCAGACCCACTGGGCAGTATGTCCAGGGCCATTCAGACTCCAAGCATCAGGAGGTCATTTTGTACAACCACCTGAAGCAGAGAGATTTTTTAAAGAGCATAAATTATTTTCGGTTGTTCTCTGATGACCCTACCTTCCCCCCCCCCCCCCATAACTTCATGTCAGTGATTCTTTCACATCAGGTAAATCTTATGAAAGCCTTGGTGCCCCCTCCCTCCCAGGCCCCACTCAGTAACCACGTGTGTGCACCCCCATCCTTTCTCAGTAGTTAAAGACGTTCTAGGCAATACCATGGGCACATCTGACTGTGTCTCTCTCTTCGAGTGCAAGAAACTCAAGTCATCTTAAAAAAATACAAAAAAAAAAAATTTACAAAAAAAAAGAAACACACAAAAAAATATCTTTTTTAGGCCAGAGTTTTCTACAGGTATTAATGAATATTTTTCTTAATCCTTATAAGTTTTATGTGTTTAATATTTCTTAATACCGGTAGCATTAATTTATACTTTTGTAGCAACACAATATTTTTATAAGCAGCCAGTGCTTGGCTCAAGTCTCCACAAGGGGTTTGTGCAGGGTTTTCTTGGGACCCTGTGTACCATGTACTGTATTTAAAAAAAAAAAAGTTACCTAGTGTCACCCTTGCTGTGTTAATTAACAAAAGACGTTGTTTGCGGTCTCCTGTGTCGTCGATGTGGATCCAGCAGTTCTACAAGGAGTCACGTTGCATGGGGGTTGAGTTGATGGTTTTTGTGATTTGTAAACCCCCGAGACCAAACTTGAGGGTTTATTTAGGGTTTTCTGTTTGTCCTCTGGGTTTTCGGTTTCCTTTTGGTTTGGGTACCGTTTCTCCATTTATAGCCAAATCAGTTTTGTGGTGTTTAAAACTTTTACTGATGTCAAATGGAGGAAAGGAACAGAAAAAAAAAATTTTTTTTACAAAGTAATAAAATTTAAAACTGAGCTGTTTAAATGTTGCTGTTTTTACCTGTCTGTTCTTGTCCAAAAGTGGGACATTCCCAGGGTGAAGAGGAAGGGTCCACTTGGTTCCTTAAATCGCCAAAAGCCCCAGCCCAGAATTCAACACCCCCTACCCTCCTCCCCTGAATTCTTGCAACATTATTTCCCGGTTGGTTGATGCCAAGGCAAAAAGACATCCTTTTAATGGTTAGAGAGAATCAGTTGCTTAAATAAATGATTTCATGTCAGTGTTGTATTTATGGTTTTACAATAAAACGACCTTTAGGAAGATGGCAGTGCGTGGCGTTATTTCTTGGGCTTGGGGTTGGGCCATGTCATCCAGGCAGGAGCTGGGCACTGGAGAGTAGAGATGGACAGAGGGTCACCTGGGAGGGATGGAGCTGGAGTCCATCCCGAGGGACATTGGATGAGGTCGGGGTGGCCCTGGACACCAGAGCCGGGTCAGTGATAGCTGACAAATGAGGCCCACGAGCATGTGGCCCCCGGGGCCTTGCTCTTGAGCGCTGGCCCAGGGGAGGAAGGGTGGCCCAGGCCCCCAGGAGCATACCCAGGTGTGCCTAGACTGATGTCATTTATGTGATGTTGTGGGTTGTGTGTACCGTCCGTTTTCTGAGGAAGGGTGCCCGTGGCTTTTGCCAAATTCCAGATGGCACCTGTGACTCTGAAGAATCAGTGGGAGCTGTCGGAGACACATTCAAACCCAGTGTCTGGACACACTCCAGACACTGGAGTCTCCAATGCGGCCCAGAGTGGAAAGCCTGCCTGGGGAGGGAAGGCACTCTCCACCCCAGGAGAGGTGCAGACAGGGCCCAGACACTACACTGGGTGCAAACGCGGAGGCCGGTGGGGCTGCCAGGCAGCCAGGCCAGCTCCCTTGGGTGCCCTCCTCTCTCTGTCCTGAAGCTCTGAGCAGCGTCCCGATGCAGCGGCCCACTCAGGCTCCCCAGTGGCTTTCTCACAGCACCCCCTTTCCTAAACCTCCCTCCCCATTGGCTGACTGCTGAAACGCTGCCATGCTCCGACCCAGCTCTCCCACTCCTCCAGGACAGGGTGACTGTTCCCCACCTGCCCAGAGTTAGCACACCCATCTCCTAAGTGAAGCACTCGTCCACATTCACCTTGCCCTGTGGTCACATGCAGGCCTTGTGCTCCTTCGCCCCCCGGCACTGGCCTCCCAGACCGTGTGTGTGGAGTTTGAAGTGTCTGCAGAGGGGTGTCTGGCCCTGCCAAATTTCCCAGGGCGGCCATCACCCTAGCCAGGTTAAGAATCAGAGCCCTCCACAAGGGCCCTGCCAGGGTGGACTCGCCCTGAGCCTCATGCTGCAGACAGGCTCATCGACGCTTGGCTTGGATAGTCGGACTGAAGGCAAGTCTTTGACAGCGCCACCAGAAGACAGCTGTGGCCTGAGCCGGGAGCAGGGAAAGAGGGGCGACAGCTTCTCCTGAAGCAGATCTGCTGTTGCCAGAACAGCCGGCACCTTGGGCTTCATCCCTGTCCTTAACCCGATACAGTCAGCGAAAGTAAACGTGGAAGTTGCTGTCATGTCTGGCTCCTTGCGACCCCATGGACTATGCAGTCCATGGAATTCTCCAGGCGAGAATACTAGAGTGGGTAGTTTTTCCCTTCTCTAGTGGATCTTCCCATCCCAGGAATCGAACCGCGGTCTCCTGCATTGAAGGCAGATTTCTTTACCAACAGCTCTCAGTGCACTCCCCGAAAGGGGTGCACTGCTGGGTCAGCTGAACAACTTCCCATCAATCAAATCGCAGGGGTCACAGCATGAATGGGCTGTGAGTCTGGGCCAGCCTCCCAGAGGCATCAGCCCTGCCCTCAGAAGCCCCTTCTGTGGGAGTTTCCTGCTGTTCAACGTACCATGTGGACGTCCCAGAGCCGGTGGGTGAAGTTCAATCGAGGAGTTTCTATGGGCTCTGAAACAAAAGTCAGGAGTCCTGCTGAAGCAGAAAGACCCCTCCACCCCCCACCTCAGAAAACCAGGATCCAGTAAGCCCAGGGCATGGCCAGAGCCTTGGTATGGCTGAGGGGCCAGCCCCTGGATTTTAAAATTAAAAAACAAAAAACACATTTTTCTGAGTAGCCACGTCTATGTTGTAGAAGAGATGAGTGTGACCTGTATCTTTAGGAGAAAATTTAAGATGAGATGGTTTAAGAATCAAACAGGTGGGGCTTCCCTGGTGGCTAAGCAGTCAAAAATCTGCCTGCCAGGGCTGGAGACACGGGTTCAAGCCCCAACCTGGAAAGAGCCCACATGCCTCCAAGGAGCTAAAGGCCATGCGCCACAGCTTTTGAGCCTGTGCCCTAGAGCCTGGAGGCCGCAACTATGGAGCCTGCGTGAAGCAACTGCTAAAACCCAAGGGCCCTAGAGCCCATGCTCAACAACAAACCACCGCAACGAGAAATCCATGCACTGAAGCTTAGAGAGTCGCCCCCGCTCGCCGCAACTAGAGCAAAGCCCGCGCAGCAACAAAGACCCAGCACAGCCAAAAAAAAAAAAAGCGTAGGTCATCTCAGCATTTGGCTGGGAATGCTTCTGGTGCCTTCTGAGATGAGGGGACTCCTGACTGGAGGAGTCCCCTGAGGTGGTAAGACCAGAGCCAAGGGAATTTTTTGTAGAGAAAGTTTTAGCAAGTGTCGTGGAAACGTCTCCAGAACCAGGCAGGGAGGCAGCAGGGGCTGGTGACCCTCAAGGGTGGCTCTGTGTACACGGGCCATGTCAGTTCAGCTCCTTCACCTTGGCATGCAGGATGCAGGCCCAGGGCTGCCAGAACTTATTTGTCAAGAGAATTGAGAAACTTAGATTTTGATATGGAGGTTCTTTTTCTTTCAGTCGTGCTTCCTGGTATTCGGGATCTTAGTTCCCCAACCTGGGATCAAGCCCCCGTCCCCTGCTGTGGAATTGCACAGTCTTAATCACTGGACTGCGGGGGAAGCCCCCAAGAGGTCCATTTTTAAATGGGGAATTCAGAACTGAAAGATACGTTATGAGCCAAAAAGGCCCATCCACCAGCTGAGCTGAAGGTGGCTGACCTATCTGTGGCTGGCATCCTCTGCTTTAGGCATTTGTCCCTTAAGTTCAGTTCAGTTCATTTGCTCAGTCATGTCTGACTCTTTGCGACCCCATGAACTGCAGCACGCCAGGCCTTCCTGTCCATCACCAACTCCCGAAGTTCACTCAAACTCACGTCCATAGAGTCAGTGATGCCATCCAGCCATCTCATCCTCTGTTGTCCCCTTCTCCTCCTGTCCCCAATCCCTCCCAGCATCACAGTCTTTTCCAATGAGTCAACTCTTCACATGAGGTGGCCAAAGTACTAGAGTTTCAGCTTTAGCATCATTCCTTCCAAAGAAATCCCAGGGTTGATCTCCTTCAGAATGGACTGGTTGGATCTCCTTGCTGTCCAAGGGACTCTCAAGAGTCTTCTCCAACACCACAGTTCAAAAGCATCAATTCTTCGGCGCTCAGCCTTCTTCACAGTCCAACTCTCACATCCATACATGATTACTGGAAAAACCATAGCCTTGACTAGACGGACCTTAGTCGGCAAGTAATGTCTCTGCTTTTGAATATACTATCTACATTGGTCATAACTTTTCTTCCAAGGAGTAAGCGTCTTTTAATTTCATGGCTGCAATGATTTTGAAGCTCAAAAAAATAAATTCTGACACTGTTTCCACTGTTTCCCCACCTATTTCCCATGAGGTGATGGGACCAGATGCCATGATCTTCGTTTTCTGAATGTTGAGCTTTAAGCCAACTTTTTCACTCTCCACCTTCACTTTCATCAAGAGGCTTTTTAGCTCCTCTTCACTTTCTGCCATTAGGGTGGTGTCATCAGCATATCTGAGATTATTGATATTTCTCCCAGTAATCTTGATTCCAGCTTGTGTTTCTTCCAGTCCAGCGTTTCTCATGATGTACTCTGCATAGAAGTTAAATAAGCAGGGTGACAATATACAGCCTTGACGTACTCCTTTCCCTATTTGGAACCAGTCTGTTGTTCCATGTCTAGTTCTAACTGTTGCTTCCTGACCTGCATACAGATTTCTCAAGAGGCAGGTCAGGTGGTCTGGTATTTCCATCTCTTTCAGAGTTTTCCACAGTTTATTGTGAGCCACACAGTCAAAGGCTTTGGCATAGTCAAAAAAGCAGAAGTAGATGTTTTTCTGGAACTCTCTTGCTTTTTCCATGATCCAGTGGATATTGGCAATTTGATCTCTGGTTCCTCTGCCTTTTCTAAAACCAGTTTGAACATCAGGGAGTTCACGGTTCACGTATTGCTGAAGCCTGGCTTGGAGAATTTTGAGCATTACTTTACTAGCGTGTGAGATGAGGGCAATTGTGCAGTAGTTTGAGCATTCTTTGGCATTGCCTTTCTTTGGAATTGAAATGAAAACTGACCTTTTCCAGTCCTGTGGCCACTGCTGAGTTTTCCAAATTTGCTGGCATATTGAGTGCAGCACTTTCACAGCATCACCTTTCAGGATTTGAAATAGCTCCACTGGAATTCCATCACCTCCACTAGCTTTGTTCGTAGTGATGCTTTCTAAGGCCCACTTGACTTCACTTTCCAAGATGTCTGGCTCTAGATTAGTGATCACATCATCATGATTATCTGGGTTGTGAAGATCTTTTTTGTACAGTTCTTCTGTGTATTCTTGCCACCTCTTCTTAATATCTTCTGCTTCTGTTAGATCCATACCATTTCTGTCCTTTATCAAGCCCATCCTTGCATGAAATGTTCCCTTGGTATCTCTAATTTTCTTGAAGAGATCTCTAGTCTTTCCCATTCTGTTGTTTTCCTCTATTTCTTTGCATTGATCGCTGAAGAAGGCTTTCTTATCTCTTCTTGCTATTCTTTGGAACTCTGCATTCAGATGCTTATATCTTTCCTTTTCTCCTTTGCTTTTCACCTCTCTTCTTTTCACAGCTATTTGTAAGGCCTCCCCAGACAGCCATTTTGCTTTTTTGCATTTCTTTTCCATGGGGATGGTCTTGATCCCTGTCTCCTGTACAGTGTCACGAACCTCATTCCATAGTTCATCAGGCACTCTATCTATCAGATCCAGACCATACATGACCACTGGAAAAACCATAGCCTTGACTAGACAGACCTTTGTCGGCAAAGTAATGTCTCTGCTTTTGAATATGCTGTCTAGGTTGGTCATAACTTTCCTTCCAAGGAGTAAGCGTCTTTTAATTTCATGGCTGCAGTCACCATCTGCAGTGATTTTGGAGCCCCCAAAAATAAAGTCTGACACTGTTTCCACTGTTTCCCCATCTATTTCCCATGAAGTGATGGGACCAGATGCCATGATCTTAGTTTTCTGAATGTTGAGGTTTAAGCCAACCTTTTTCACTCTCCTCTTTTACTTTCATCAAGAGGCTTTTTAGTTCCTCTTCACTTTCTGCCATGAGGGTGGTGTGATCTAAATATTTGTCCTTTGGGTCACTTCAAAACATCCCTCTTCAGAGTGGCACCTTCAGACTGATGTAGATGGTGGCCCCAGTGTATGACACGTGCCTGGAGGGGCAGGTATAGCTAGACGCAGGACGTGAGGACATTGGTGAGTTGCAGCCTGGAGAGCCTGTAGCTTCTCCCTGTGTCCCCGTCCCCAACTCCAGCCATTTCTGTCAAGAGAGAGTCCCAGCTATGCCCACAGATGCTGTCCCTCAGAACAGTCCTCTCTGTTAGAACCTAGAAGCCCCAAGCTCAGTGCTTTGGGGAAAATAAGAGGGAGGAATCTCTTGTGTGATCTGATCAACAGGGCTGCAGAGCTGTCTCCACCCAGAATCCTTGCCTCTGGTTTGTCCCCTCCACCGGAGATGTGCAATGCCCACCCTTCTCCCTTCCTGAGGGTCTCTTAATCCAGCGGGCTAATGGCGTGAAAGGGACTCTGGACCAAGCGAGCTGCCAGCCCTTAGCATGCTGTTTACCCCACGGAGAAGAGGTGCCGTCTCTGCCTAGGTTTCTGCTGCCAGGGTCAGCGTTCCATTTCAGTACACACGAAGCTGGGGTTTTTTGCTCTCTCACCAGCAGCAGTCCTCAAGGCTCTGAGCAGATGGAGCTAGCAAGAGGTGTTTATGAATGTGACGTTTGTAGATGTGGTCTGTGTGACCTGGAGGCTCCTGGAGCCCTGTGCTTGGGCCAAGGTGGTGCCCAAGCCATGCTGGACAGCCTATCTGCCCTCCTCCCCCAGGGAGGAGGAGGAGGAGCTGGGCTAGACCAGGGCTTGCAGCTGTGGTCCAGGGCCAGAGGGTTGTCCTGGACACCATAAAAAGGGCAATGAATATTCTCCTTCCGGGGCCAAGGGCCAGAGTGAGGATGGCAGGAGATGGGATCTCCAGGGCCTTCGAGGAGGAACAGCCTGAGGCTTTCCAGCCTCGGCAGCTACAGCTGGCGATATGGCTGTGAACAAAAAAAGGCTGCAGGGGTGGGTGGCTAGGGGTTCTGTGTGGCCAAGGGCAGGGGAATTCTTCCAGGCACTTGTGGGCATTTACCTGACCCCCCTGGGCACACACTAGGCATGGTAATTTCTTCTGACCCTGGGCCACTGATGATCTCCGCCAAACCTCTCCGGGAAACAAGTATCCAGAGTTGCTACCTCTTTTCTCTCCTGGCTTTATTAAAACAAAACAAAATAATCCCATTTTATACAGAACTGTGATTTATGTTTCGTAATTTGCATAGCCAATTTCATGTCCTGAAGATGGCTCTATTACATTTCCCACACACACATTTTTCATTTCTGGGGAAAGTTCATGCCCCCTCCCCAGCTGGTCTCCCTTCCCCCCAATCTCATTATACTTCGTGATGAACAGTCAGGACAGGGAATTTCAGGAGTCTACAATTCGGTTTTTATTGAGGGCTCTGGGGCAGACTCTGACCCTCCCACTTCCTGCTGCCTTGTGGACTTCTGGCCTGCGGGCCGGTCAGTTGGAGAAGCGCAGCAACTCCTCGTCCGCTGTGGACACAGAGAGGGTCAGGGAGTAGGTGTGGGGTCATCCAAGGGCCTGTGGTTGGGGGCGGTCAGGGCATGGGGATGCCTCATGGAGGAGGGAAGGCAGCTGGGACTGAGTTCGAGCCTGAGCCTGAGGCCAGAAACTTCTGCTTGCAGGGTGACTTGGTAACTCCAAGATGCATTCCACAGGATGACCTGGTTTTTTGCCTCCTGATTTACTTTAGGCACCGTTTTTCCGGTGGGGAGATAAGGCACAGAAATCTTAGTAGCTGCGGCTTCTCGGAATGCTATTCTTGTTATCCTCGCAGCATTGCCACCGTTACTAGTACTGGCTGCTGCTAGATGGGTATGAACCAAGCGAGGCACTGTGCCGCCTAGGAAGTGGGTCCTTTGTCCCACTTTACAAAAGAGAAAACTGAGACTTAAATTGGTACAGTCCACGGGGTCACAAAGAGGCAGACATGAATGAGCACGCAAGCACTGTAACAGGGACAGACAAGATCCAGAGGTCTGAGCCTTCAGGGAGCAGTGACTGGAAGTATTTGAATTGTTTGAGTAACGATGTGGCCAGCCTGAATGTGGCAATGAATGCCAGGATTGGAACCCACTTCTGCCCCACTCAACCCACCCCACCTCTGCTCAGGCCAGCACCTCCCCAGGTGCCTCATCCCAGCTGGGGAAAGGCCTTGGGCTTGGCCCCTTTCACAGGTGGGAAACTGAGAGAGTGGGTGTGCTGGTCACCAGTACAGAGTCCAGAACTCAGCTCTTCAGATCCCTACTGCCTACCAGGGCTCCCTGACCCAGACTCTGGTGGTCCCTCAGCCCCGCCCGGCGTTTTGGGGCCTCCTACCTTCACCAGGAATGCCACAGTACTCCTTACACTCCTTCTCCGAGTAAAATTGGTTGCCATTGCCATTGCAGCCCCCATAGATGAAGCGGACGCACTTCCCCTTGACAGCATCAAATGCCCAGAGCTCGATGCCGGCTCGGCATGGCCCATGCACTATGGGGAGGTTACAGGCCTCTGCGGAGTGGGAGGGAGGCGCAGAGCATTAGAAAACCTCGTAATCACTGACCTGAGACACCCGGCAGGGACCCTACTCACCTGGAACGCCTAGACCTTTCCTATAGATTGAGAAATCGGGCCCCTGGAAGACCTACGTGCCAGGGGTCCCCCACACCCAAGCGCTTAATTCCTGTTCCTCCAGGAAACTGGCCCTGGAATCCCACCTCCTGAGCATCCTCTGTTAGCTACCTGTTCAGTGGGCAGGTGGTCTGTTGGGAGGACAGGAGAGGGCAGTGCAGGGGACGCGGGAGTGGGGTGGCACTCACCCACGGTCCGGCAGGTCTGCAGACACTCCTTCTCCGAGGGGAAGTTGTTGCCATTCCCCATGCAGCCGCCGTAGTAGAAGGTCTCACAGGCCATGGATGTACCATTATAGAAATACCTCTTGAACATCCCCAGGCAAGGACCCTGTGAGTAGCCCAGCTGGCAGGAATCTGTGGAGGGGCAGAACAGCAGCGCTCGCTGAGTGCTGACTGTGTGCCTGTCACCAGGCTGGACGCTTCAAAGGGGAATCACCTCATTTAGTTTTCATCTCTGCATTAAGAGGAATCATTCTCAGCCCATTTTAAAGGTAAGGGAAATTGACTCCCTGAGAGGCAAAGAGATTTCCTCAGTTACCTACAGCTAAGATTGCAAGTCATATTTGTTGGACTCCAAAAACCCGTGCCATAATATGAGACGTTACCAATGGCCCAGAGACCAAGCATCCCGCTTTTGTCTTGTCTGCCCAGTAGCTCTGTAAAGATAGTGGTTGAGGCTACATTCACCAGCATGCATGCTGGCAGCCTGACCTCTCTGCCTGATGTCCCAACCCTGTGCCTTTGCTCTCACCATTCCTGCCCATAGAATGCTAGAATGCCTTCCTCCATAAACCATAAATGGACATAACGTGAATTCTCCTTCATCCAGGAAGTCTTCCCTGATCACTTCTCTCCTCCCTTTTCTGAGCTCCCTCAACTCTTTAGCTCACTCTCCTTTTTCAAGTCTCTTATTTTCTTCCTTGATTGCCTCCTCTACTAGACCAGAAGATGTGTTTGTCTCCATGATCCCAGTGCTCAGCAGAGGGTCTGGGGGGCGAAGCAGGGTCAGGGTTCAATGTTTGCTGAAAGAGTTGAAGAGTGATCAGTCTATCAGCTACACAGAGTATTCTCACATATTTTTCCATGTGTTCCCACAAGAGCCCTTGAGGTCAGCTCAGCAGGCTGTTATCCCATTGTACAGTTGAGAAAACCAAGGCCAGGAAGCCACTAAGTGAAATAGACAGGGCAAGAACTTGCTTTTCATCATGGAGCTGAATATTTCTAAGCTCAAGGACCATGCCTTATGATCCCCTCTTTCAACAATGTCTGGCACAGGGCAGAGGATGGGATTTGCCTTTTCTAGGCTTTTGCTTCATTCTAGTAGAAGAATAAGAAAGACTTCATGGTGATGAGGGCAGCTGGAGTGAACCAGCTGTGGGCCCTTCCTCTCTCGAGTGTGGCAGAAGGGGGTTTAAAAAAAAACAGGGAGTGATCCTCACCTTCTTTCTTGCTGAAATTAGTTACTGGTTGTCCAGCCCCAGAGCCTTCCTCTTCCTGGGTCAGCACAGCCCGCCGAGCCCTCTGGGGGAAAAAACAGAAGAAGCTATTTCAGGGACCTAGCCTCAGTTGTTCCCCTGGACCCCGGGAATGTAAAAGCCATTTGCTCTGAGGATCAAGGTGTAGACAGAAACACAGCTACTAGGCTGATGAATGGCCTGTTTTTCCCAACGCATCGGGCTTCCCAGGTGGCACTAGTGGTAAGGAATCCGCCTGCCAATTCAAGAGACAAGGGTTCAATCTGTAGGTCGAGAAGATCCCTTGGAGGAGGGCGTGGCAACCCACTCTACTATTCTTGCCTGGAGAATCCCATGGACAGAGGAGCCTGACAAGCTACAGTCCATGGGGTCGAAAAAGTTGGACACAACTTCGAAACCAAACAACAAAAACAACTGGCTAAAACAGACGAGGCAGGAGACAGATAAAAAGAAGCAGAACAGAAGCTATCCAGACCCACTTCAGAAATCTCATTCAAGGTTGAAGGAAACGGGAAGATATTCTCAAACAGGGAAGAATTCCAGGATTCAAATACTTAAAACTTCCTTGAACACAGCAGTTTGTGAAGAAATGGCATTAAGAGATTAATAGAAATAATAACTCAGGAATAGTGAAGCTGTATTGTATTCACTAGGAGAGAATGTAGAATCCATTAAAATATAGAACGAGTACTAAGTGTCTGGGAATTGCAGAGACAGAACAGAATGGGAATGGTACCAGTCCGGACAGAATAAAAGAAAAACGGAAGAGGAGATGGAACACAGTTTTGAGAGTAGAGACGTCTGTCTGCCAAGTCCCAGAGACAGTAGACACCCTCTGAAAGCTTTCACTCACATTTAAAGTCGCTCAGTCGTGTCCCACTCTTTGTGACCCCATGGACTACACAGTCCATGGAATTCTCCAATCCAGAATACTGGAGTGGGTAGCCTTTCCCTTCTCCAGGGGATCTTCCCAACCCAGGGATCGAACCCAGGTCTCCCACATTGCAGGCAGATTCTTTACTAGCTGAGTCATAAGGGAAGCCCAACCTTGACTTAGAGCATTCTTTAAGAAATAAACCTCTTGGCAAGGATAAATATTTATTTGAAGATTTTTTTTAAACCTTCAAACTTCAGATTTTTTTTTTTTAATTCAAGTAAAACAACAGTGAATGCCTTTTCAAATTCAGGAGTAGCGTCTGGAATGCAATTCCATTTAATAACAGCATATCTAAATCTGTGCATCTGTCTATCCAACTTTCCTTCCATCTGCCCCTCTCCAGGTTTATACAGGTCAAGATTCCTGGAATAATGTGAATACTCAGAGTTTCTAGGTGGTGCAGTTTTTCAAAACTTGTTTTTTATACTTTTTATACTGCATTGTTTTAATTCTTTATGATGAGACTATGTTAGTTTTATAGTAGCAATGGTAATTTTTCTTAAAAAACAAAAAAGCAGTATAGCCACTATGGGGAACAGTGTGGAGAGTCCTTAAAAAACTGGAAATAGAACTGGCATATGACCCAGCAATCCCACTGCTGGGCATACACACCGAGGAAACCAGAATTGAATGAGACACGTGTATCCCAATGTTCATCGCAGCACTGTTTATAATAGTCAGGACATGGGAGCAACCTAGATGTCCATCTGCAGATGAATGGATAAGAAAGCTGTGGTACTATACACAATGGAGTATTACTCAGCCATTATAAAAAGTGCATTTGAATCAGTTCTAATGAGGTGGATGAAACTGGAGCCTATTATACAGAGTGAAGTAAGTCAGAAAGAAAAACACCAATACAGTATACTAACACATATATATGGAATTTAGAAAGATGGTAATGATGACCCTGTATGTGAGACAGCAAAAGAGACACAGATGTATAGAACAGTCTTTTGGACTCTGTGGGAGAGGGCGAGAGTGGGATGATTTGAGAGAATAGCATTGAAACATGTATATTATCTTATGTGAGACAGATCGGCAGTCCGGGTTCGCTGCATGAGACAGGGTGCTCAGGGCTGACGCACTGGGATGACGCTGAGGGAGGGGATGGGGAGGGAGGAGGGAGGGGGTTAGGATGGCCATGGCTGATTCATGTCAGTGCATGGCAAAAACCACTACAATATTATAAAGTAGTTAGCTTCCAATTAAAATAAATTAATTAATTTTTAAAAATAGGGAAGCAAAGAAATATGTTAACAGTGCGAATTCTATGTGGAAATAGGACAGTATTGTCCTTTTTTGCTTTCTTTCAGTTTAAAAAATTTTCTTCAGTTTGCATGCAACAAATTCTCTTTTCATTTTTATTCTATTACAAATATTTTCTAATCTTCCTTGTTATGGCTTCTTAGATACACCCATCATTTAAAAGTGAACATCTAATTTCCAAATACATGGGATTTTATTTAAAGTATCTTTAATATTAATCTCTCATTTTGATACTATTTTCTCATTTAAATGCTTTCTTCTCTACAGTCACCCTCTGTTTTTTTTTTTTTTTTTTAGTCTAACTTTATTGAGGCTTTCGATGGCTAAGTCAAAGATTTCTCTTGGTAAATGTCACATTGCACTTGAAAATATGTGGATTATTTTCAAGTGTCTTTCAATATTGATTTCTAACATAATTCCACAGTGAAGAGAACAGACTCTGTATGATTTCAGTATCTTCAGACCATGAAATTTTTGCACTTCATCTTATGTCCCTGGATATGTTCCAGTGTCTCCTAGTTTATAGTCTATGGGAACTGGAATAGAATTTGTATTCTGCTGTTGTGTGAAAACTATATAAATCTTAATTATGTTGAATTGGTTTTCAGTGCTTTTCAGGTCTATTATCTCCTTCCACTTCCCTGTATATTCATTCTATTAATTTTTGAGAGTTTGATATTGAAACTCCAACTACAAACCTTAATTTATCTATTTAAAAAAATAATTGTAATATATAGTGGAACATATGTAACCTTGTTCTGTGTTTTCCAAGTCCCTTGTATATATGTTATATACTTTCATAATTAAAAAAATAAAGATTAAAATGAAAAAAATTTCAAAAATATGTTTCTAAAATAAATATATGTACTTTTACACACACATATATAGACACAACAGTAGGCTAAATTAGTATATATAATTTCCAAATAATCAGAGAAAGAATGAAGACTTAATCAGTATGGCAAAAGGCAGGAAAATTAAACAGAAGGAAGCCCCCCAAATCAAAAGTCAGCAAAGGAGAGGCATTGGCTTGAGAAACTGCTTGCTCTCGAGTGTGCTGTTTTTCAGAGCTCAACTGACTTTATTTTCATCTATTGAGTGTTGAGTATCTTTATCTCATTATTGAGTCTGTTACTGCTTTTAGGCACTTTTCTAACGTCACTGGATTCCAGCACCTGCAAGGTAAAGGTAATTAATACATGCCACAGATGAGGAAAGGGACATCACATGGGGCAGCATCTAGCCCCATGCAGAACTGGGATTGAGCCCAGGTGGGTCTGACTTGCCCATCGCTGCCTTCTCTCAGCAACCCCGCCCACCGGCATGGCAGGGGAGCCTAAGCGGGCAGGGTGGGGCTGGGCTGGGCTGGGCTGGGCTGGGGGACCAGAGGTGCTCACCGAGAGTGGAGTGGGCACTGGATCCTGCTCTCCAGGGACACATTCACCTGAGTCAGAGGACAGGAGAGAGAGGGAGTAAGACCCAGACAGGCTTTGCTTCTTCCGCAGAACTAATGGCCATGTGGCGGGCGGGCCCCCTCGCTGGGACCTGTCCCGTGCATCAGCCCCCTGCCGGGACGGCTCCACCCGCATGGCTTGCTGAAGGGCATCGCTGGAAAAGTGACGGGCTGGTGGCTACACCGCTGCCACACCTCTATCGTCTCCACCCCTTCCCCACCACCAGCATTCCAAGGCTGACATCTATCTAGCACTTACTAAACACCACGTATGGTGCTACTGTATTTAATGCCTTTATCTCATTGACCCCTCACAGCAGCTTCTAAGGGGGGACATTATTATCCCCATTTTACAGATGAGGAAATGAGGCTCTGAAAGCCGCCAGAAGCCGCCCGGCTCAGTCTGAAGCTCGGTGCTCTAACTCCCACCCTCAGTTGCCTCCCAAGAGGTGGCCCTGGATCCTGCTGTCACCGCACCTGGCAGGTGGCAGCAGAGTGGGTGCTGAATTGGCTCTAGTCTCAGCTCTGCCAGGCACACGCCGAGTGACCTGGAGCAAGTCCAGGGACCCAGAGTGCCTTTCCTATAAAGAGAGGAGGGGAACTATAGCTCAGCTTACCTCAAGGGGTGGTGGGAGAGACCCAGGGGCTGGGGGGATGTTCTCCTGGGGCCACAGAGGACGACGAGGGGACAGAAATGTGAGGGGGTGGGGTGCCATTACCTCTGTCGGGCATTGTGAAGATGGCGTCTTCGGGGATGCCCACACCCAGGGCCACCTCCCTGAATTCCTCCAGCAGGCTTTCCCGAAGCTGCGGCTCACGCCCTGCAAGTGGGAGGCAAGGGGAGATGCCTAGAACAGCAGGGGCCAGGGCCACCAGGGCCTGGCATTATTTTGCCTGGGGATTTTCATTTCGGGGACATTTGAGACCCATCGACTCAGCTGGGTCTCTTCAGCACCCTTACGGAAAGCTCAGCTCCAGAAGAGGAGGAGGAGCCTTCCCAGGCTCTCCATTCTGGGTCTCCCAGCTCTCCACCCAGCACAAGAGCAGTTCTTTAAGGGCCCAGAGATGCTAGAATTCTCTGGAAATTTTGAGCTCAAAAGAAGAAGCTTCAGCCTCAAATGGGAGACTGAGCTCTACCTCCTACAGGGAGAGTAAACGTTTTCACTTTTCCCGTAACTGGAGTTTTGTTGGAAGGAAAAAGCAAAACTCCCTGCAGTTCCCCACTTCATTTCCCCAATGACAGGTCTCCTCCCACCCCCAGCTGCAGGCCTTTACCATAGAGCTTGGCAGTAATGGTGGGTCCATGGCGACGGCTCAATTTCTTGGTCAGAAAAATGGCATACTCGTCGTAGTTGGTGTGGACCACATAGGACTCCATGGTGATATTCCATTCTGCGTGGAAGATGAAGGAAGACAAAGAGATCAGCGGTCAGAAGGCTTCTGTCCTGAGATCCTTCACCTATTCACCCACGTATCATCTATTCATCCATCTTTCTGTCCACCCACCCTTTGCATATGTTCATTTATCTATTCGTCCATCTTCACTCTCTCTCTCCATCCATCTCCTCCATAGATTCGTCACTTATTCATCCACCATCATTTCATCTGCGCGTCCTCTCTGTATAGCAGTCCATAAATACATCCATTTTCCTTCCTTCCTTCCCTCCCTCTTTCCTTCTTGCTTTCCTCCATCTGTTAACCCATCAGTTTATGTATTTAACGACTGATTGATTACTCAACTAATCTACCATCACACATACATTCACTTACCATTTTTTAATTCTCTCACTCATTTATTTATCCAACCATTCATCTATCTAAACATTAACGCTCTGACACGATTATTTGATGCATAGAGCAAATTCAATAAACATTTGCTGGATTAATGATAAATTCATGTCCACATCTATCCCTTAGCACCATATACTCCGTACATGGTAGATGCTTAGCAAATTTTTATCAGTTGATTGCAGATGCCTAACAGGAAGGGTGATGAAATCTTGATGTTATCCTCAGCATTCAGAACCATCACTTGAATTCAGTAATGTGTTCAGCTCATCACTTAAAACCAGCACTTGATGAGCGTGTACATGGGTAGGGCAAGGGTCACGGGGGTAGGAGCTAGAGAGACAGAAAGAGAAAAGAGGGAGAGAGAGAAGAAGGAGGGGGGGAATTTGGAGGGAGGGTAGATGACATTGCAGAAAAATGGGAGGAATGGCTGTAGGGGCAGAGAGGAAGCAAGCTTAAGACATCAGGCATTTTTTTTAGCGAAGGAGAGAACTGTGGGAGTCCCCTTTGACTCAACTTACTGGCTTTGTGAAACAGAAACTTGCCATCAGTGCTTGTTTTCTCATAAATACCAGAGATCGATTCACAGACACCTTTCCTGGAAATGAACAAACCACAAGGAAGATAATATCTGGTAGAGACCATTGTCCTGACACCCCGCTCTCCTACAGGGTCCTTCCAAATACAGGGTTTTGTGGGGGTTTTTTTTTGTAATTTGAAAAGTAGTATTTCCAAATATCTGGTTTAATTCTCACACCAGTCCTGAGAGACATCTGTTTCACAGAAGAGAGCAGAGGGATTGAGGGGGGGAAAGGAGCTAACTGATGCTATCCTCTTGGTTAAACCCAGCACCAAAAATCAGCACAGTATACGTATACACCAGGAAATCAGAACGATTCATTAACACATTAATGCATTTATTACTTTCTGTCTCTCTCGCCCCATTTTCCCCATCTGAGAAATGGGGATAATGATAGTTTCTACCTCATATGGTGGTTGAGAGCGTCAAATGAGATATTTTATGCAGAGAGTAAGTACTGTGCATGCAGTAGCTACTATCTTCACCAGCTGAGTTACCAGGGAAGCCCATTATTGCTATAATGATGATCATTTATCTTATTGATATTTAACGAGCATCATCTACGTGCCAAGCACTATGTGACAGGCTGGGGATACACAGAAAGGCAGGGGAGACCCTGACCCGTCATGGAGCACTGGACTGTAAAATCCAATGAGGGGGGTGGGCAGGCGAGAGGCAGATGCAGTCGGTGTGGTTACTGCCATGTGGGGGGAAGCGTGAGGTACTCAGAGAGCACAAAAGAAGGCATGTAACCTGAACCTGGATAGGTGGAGGGAGTCAGGGAGGCCTTCCTGGAGGAAGCAACAAAGAACCTGAGTCCTGAAGGATCCATAGGAATTAGCGCAGGAAGTGGGGAGAGGTTTTCTAGGTAGGAGAAATATCTGATGCAAAGTCCCAGAGGATGGAGGGTTCCAGAAACTGAAAGAAGATCCAGCTAGGTGGGTCAGAGAGTATGTAGGTGTGTGGGGAAGGGAACAGTGAGCGCTTGGGAGTCACGGAGGGCTGGAAAGTTATGTTGAAGGAGTTGAACTGTATCTCAAGGGCAATAGGGAAGGAACTCTGGAGTTTTTGAAAGGCCTTTCTGGTTGCGAGGTGATGAATGGATTGGATGGAAAGTTGGAGGTTAGAGGTGGGGAGAAATGTAGAGAGGCTACTGTAGATAACAGTAGGAAAGAAAGGTGAAGGTGACTTGGTCCAGGGCAGTAGAGGTGAAGAGGGAAAAAGGAAACAGACTGGACGGAATAAGGAAGAGAGGGGACAAGGCTGGATGGTGGACCGAACGGTCGTGGCAGAGGAAAGAAGAGTCTAAGACATGCGCCTGCACCCAGCTTTCCAGGTTGTGTAGAAACGCCTTTGCTGAGCTAGCGGAAGCCCAAGGGGCAAGAGTAGATGGGGAAACAGGCGGAGTGTTGGGGGCATTGCCCTTGAGGTGTAGATGGGACAGTTAGAATGGGCTGCCCTGGCGGTGGGAAGCAGAGAAGTCTGGCCCTCAGGAGTGAGTCCTGGCTCTTTCCAGGACAGGGTGGAGGCTAAAGCCAGGGTGGGGGTGGGGATGGGGGTGGGTCCCAGTCCCCCAACCCCGTCCCCACTCACCGTCTGTGAGTGTTGGTGACGCTGATCTCCTTGCTCGTCGGCCCCGCTTTCAATACCACTGTGCTCATGGTCATCTTGTCCTTGAACCTCTTCAGCCACGGGCAGGTGGAGCCCACGGCCACATTGAACCACTTCCCGTAGATCTAGGAGGCAGCCAAAAGCCCTCAGGATCTGGACCTGGACAAGACTGGGGGGGAGCATCTGTCCCCCTCCCGCTTCTCAGTGACGTCTCCTCCTAAGTGATCATGTCTCACAGGTAACTGGAGGCTACGAGGCCTCTAGGGAGGTGGAGCCCTGATGATGGCGCTCCAGGCATCATGGCTGGCTTAGGAGGGAGATGGCAGTTAGACCCCACCCAGCCCGCTGGCAGGGGGCCTGACTCTGCTGAGATGCAGGCTCTGCGCTGCTCACTGGACAGGGTCCAAATCCCCATGCCCCAAGGTCACCATCAGCCACTGCCCCCCAAGAGCAGGAGTCCTGTCTCTTACTCCTCCAGGGATGCTCACCACCTTGCACACAGCCCATACCTCTGTGTTAGAAAGTAACTCCTTTCCCTAAGCTGAGCCTGACCCAGGACGAGCCTGCCACTTCTAGAAAGAGCCCTTAGGTGTCTGCAGACCCTTCGCCATCCCAGACCACCAGAGACCTGTTCCTCATGCCCCGCTCCCCACAACCCTTCCTCATCCCTAAACGTAAACAAAATCCATACTGCGGCTACAAAGGTCAGAAGGAACCTGGGGTGGCGGTGGAGGGACAGGCTTTGCTCAAGGTCACCCAGTGATTTGGGCAGAGCTGGGGCTGGACAGCAGCCTCCCCCGCACAGCACCCTGCCATAGCCACTTAGTCCCACTGGCCTGATTTCTGTCCTGCTCCTCTTCTCCCCATGATCCTACAGGTAGGGCAGAGGGCCCAGGATGGGCTAACAGATGTTGTGGCAGAGGTGAGTAGTTAAAGGATGAAGGGATGCAGGTTAGAGGGTGGGCAGAAGAGTCACACAAAGTTGGGCACTGCCGGAGGGAGGCGCTGCAGGGGCAGCAGGACTTGGTTGGCACCAACCCTTCTCTGCTGCTGCTGCTAAGTCGCTTCTGTCGTGTCCAACTTTGTGTGACCCCATAGACAACAGCCCACCAGGCTCCACCGTCCCTGGGATTCTCCAGGCAAGAACACTGGAGTGGGTTGCCATTTCCTTCTCCAATGCATAAAAGTGAAAGTGAAGTCTCAGTTGTGTCCAACTCTTGGCGACCCCATGGACTGCAGCCCACCAGTCTCCTCCGTCCCTGGGATTTTCCAGGCAAGAGTACTGGAGTGGGGTGCCATTGCCTCCTCCAAGAAGCCTTCTCTGGGTGGGTTTTAATTGGAGCACGATTTCCCTTGGAGCCCAAAAGTGCAGGTTCAGACTTCAAGATCTTTGACTCAGAATGGCAGCCCAGAGTCCCACAAAAGGGTGAGTACAGAGGTGCAGCTTCAGTGAAGTCCTGACAGTCTGAGCAGCAGGAAGGGCCCTGAGGGACCCACCCCTGGAGTTCCAGATGCAGAGACTGAGACCCCAAGGCACACAGGACTTGCCCCTTCCCGCCAGCAAGGCCCAGCAGCTCAGACACCCCGCCATCACTGCCAGAGACGCCAGCCTTACCCTAGACAGGTCGAAGTTCTCCTGCACTTGAATGTCATCGGGCAATGTGGGCATGGGGCTGGCATTCACCGCCAGGCAGGCAGTCAGTAACAGCAGCAGGCCGCTGAGACTCCGCATGGCTCCGGTTCCTCTGTCTGGGGTGTCACTCACAGGCTTGGCTGGTCTGGGGATGGAAGAGGCACCAGCTCCCTGCTCGAGGCTGCTACGGACTGGGGCTGGGGAAGGGGCCTGCGGCTGTAGGTGACCTTGCTGTTTGAGCTGCTAGGCCAGGACCAATCAGAGCCCCAAGGCCAGGGCCGATCGATCCCTTTTAGTACCCTGGCCGGGGTCACAGTCCCCAGGGGCCAGGGTAGCTGTTTCAGAGGAGCCGCTGGTCAAATGCAACCTGGCCTGGGTGCAGCTGGATGCTGGGTTCAGGCATCACAAGGGCTTCCCCAGAAACTCCTCACTTGTGTCAGGCAGGATGGGAGAGACCAGCAGCCCAAGCCCTTTCTGCTGAGTCATTCCACCTGTAAGCCAGGAGAACAAGCCCAACTGGCCTGTTGACCATATACAAAATTCTAGGGCCTGGGGAGAGTAAGTGACTTAGCAAAGACTATAAGCTGTTCTATGGCAAAGCTTGCTTCCCTTGTGGCTCAGATTGTAAAGAATCTGCCTGCAAGGTGGGAGTCCCGGGTTCAATCCCTGGGTTTGGGAAGATGCCCTGGAGAAGGGAACGGCTACCCACTTCAGTATTCTTGCCTGCAGAATTCCATGCACAGAGGAGCCTGGCAGGCTACAGTCCATGGAGTTGCAAACAGTTGGACCTGACTGAGCGACTTAACACCACCACCGTGGCAAAGATAAGACTAGAGCTCAGGTATCCTATCCCCAGAGCTCCTTCTCTGACCCGTGGCTTCCCACAGCCCTCACAATAATATTAATAGTCAAAATAATAATAATGCTGCTGCTGATGTCCACAGCTTCGATGCACTGAGCCTCTGGTATGTACCAGCTAGGCATAAGTACTTTTCACCTGCCCTGAAATGGCTCATCCCCACAACAGCCCCAACAAGCAAGTGCTGTTTTTCCCCTTTATAGACAGGCAGCCTTTGGTGGTGGCTGAGAGCATGGACTCGGGAGCCAGGTTGCTCTCTGTGCTGCTCACTGGGGCAGAGGGCAGCACTGGGTGAGCGACTTTACCTTTCACCACATCCGTGTCTTCATCTGAAAATGGGATAGTAGCAGTTCCTGGTTCAGAATATTGTCACAAGGATTGAAGAAGGTCATGCTTGCAAAGCACTAGGATGGTAGCTGGCACATGGCGGGAGCTGATTGTGTTTCCTGAGGGTTGAATAAAGTCCCCTCCCCACAAATTCAAGTGCACCTGGGACCTCAGACACATTACGTGCGTATGTAATTAGTTCAGATGAGGTCCTACCGGAGGAGGATGAAACCTCAGTCCAAGGACTGATGTCTTCATAAGACAAAGAGGAGGGAGACTTGGACTCAGAGACACACAGGGAAGATGGCCACAGGAAGACAGAGGCTGAGACTGGGACGAGGCGGCTGCAAGCCAAGGAACGCCAGGGGCTGCCGACAGGAGCTGGGAAGAACAAGGAAGGATTTTCCCCTTGAACCTTCAGGAAGGATGCGGCCCTCCTGACAACTTGCTGTCGAACTTACAACCTCCAGAACTGGGAGAGGAAACCTTTCTGTTTTATTACACCACCCACTCTGTGGTGGTCTTTTAATGGCAGCCTTAGGAAACTAGACAGTGTTCATTCCATTGAAATATTTAATGGGAGTTTTTATAAAGTAGATCTGTTTGTCTCCAAAGATCAAACTCTTGCTAGTGATACTGCAGGTCCTCTCTACTTTAAATTTTTTTTTAAATTATGAAAGTATGATAACACATTTACACAAAACTTGGAAAATACAGAAAATTATTTTTTAAGTAGATAAATTAAGATTTTTAGTTGGAGTTTCAATATCAAACTCTCAAAAATTAACAGAATGAACGTGCAGAGAAGTAGGAGGATATGAAAAGCACGGAAAGCACTGGAAACCAGTTCAACATAACTAAGATTTATACAATTTTCACATAATAGTAGGAACCAGTTTCTATTCAAGTGCCCGTAGACTGTAAGCCAGGAGACACTGAAACACAGCCAGGGATGGAAAACAAGGTGCAAAAAGTTCACAGTCTAAAGATATTGAAATCATACAGAGTTTGTTCGCTTATCACTGTGGAATTATATTAGAACTCAATATCAAAAGATATTTGAAAATGACCCACATATTTTCAAGTGCAATGTGGCATTTACCAAGAGAGACCTTCAACTTAGCCGTTGAAAGCCTCAGTAAAGTTAGACTGAAAAAAACACAGAGGGTGATTGCAGAGAAGAAAGTTTTTAAATGAGAAATTAGTATAAGATGAGAAATTAATATTAAAGATATTTTAAACAAAATCCCATGCATTTGGAAATTAGATGTCCACTTTTAAATGATGGGTGTATCAAAGCAACGACCACAAGGAAGATCAGAAAATATTTGCAACAGAATAAAAATGAAAAGAGAATTTACCAGAATGTGTTGCATGCAGCTGAAGCTGCTCCATGCAATTAAATGCAATGTGGAGTCTTGAAAAAAGTAAGAAAACAAATGATGAACACTAGCATAAAATCTGTGGGATTTGAACAAAATCTGTACTTTAGTTAATAATACTGTGGAAAGTAAAGTGTTAGTTGTTCAGTTGTGTCCGACTCTTTGTGACCACACGGACTGTAGCCCTCTAGGCTCCTCAGTATCACTTGTTAATCTCCCGATTTTTTTTTTTATGACATAGTATTTCTTCATATTCTCAGAACTGGACTCAAAGTTTCAAGCCTCATTCAAATTTTTTTAAATCACTAAGATAATAAATTTTCTAGACTTTAAGCAGTAATACTAGATGCCAAAATACACAGAACTATATTAAAGTTTTGACTGAATATAAATTAGAAATCCAGCATTCTATTCATACTAAGTCAAACAAGAGGAATCAAAATGTCATAAGTTTTTTTAGATAGGCAAAAATTCATAAATTTTCTAAAATATATGTACTATATGTATTTGTTGTTGTTTAGTCACTAAGTTGTGTCCGACTCATCAACCTCATGGACTACAGCATGCCAGGCTTCTCTGTCCTTCACTGTCTCTCGGGGTTTGCTCAAACTCACGTCCCCTGAGTCGATGATGCCATCCAACCATCTCATCCTCTGTCGTCCCCTTCTCCTCCTGCCCTTAATCTTTCCCAGCATCAGGGTCTTTTCCAATGAGTCAGCTCTTTGCATCAGGGGCCAAGGTGCTGGATCTTCAGCTTCAGCATCAGTCCTTTCAATGAATATTCAGAGTTGATTTCCTTTAGGATTGACTGGTTTGACCTCCTTACCATCCAAAGAACTCTCAAGAGTCTTCTCCAACACCACAGTTCGAAAGCATCAATTCTTAGGCACTCAGCCTTCTTTATGGTCCAACTCTCACATCCATACATGACCACTGGAAAAACCATCGCTTTGACTATACGGACCTTTGTTGGCAAAGTGATGCCTCTGCTTTTAAAATACCCTGTCTAGGTTGGTCATAGCTTTTCTTCCAGGGAGCAAGTGTCTTTTAATTTCATGGCTGCAGTCACCACCTGCAGTGACTTTGGAGCCCAAGAAAATTAAGTCTGTCACTGTTTCTGTTGTTTCCCCCATCTGTTTGCAGGGAGAAATATCAATAATCTCAGATATGCAGCTGACACCACCCTAATGGCAGAAAGTGAAAAGGAACTAAAGAGCCTCTTGATGAGGGTAAAAGAGGAGAGTGGAAAAGCTAGCTGAAAACACAACATTCAAAAAACTAGGATCATGGTATCCGGTCCCGTCACTTCATGGCAAATAGATGGAGGAAAGAATGGAAACAGTGACAATTGTCTTCCCTCTTGTTCAGAGTTTCTCAAGCTTTTGGTCTGTTTCGTGGTGATAGTGAGGAGGCAGTCTGAACTTAAAGGGGCGCTGAGAGCCAGAAGCCTTGACTTGTTCGATACAACTTTGGGGATGACCTTCCCTCTCCGAAGCCCACTTTTCTCACCTGTAAATGGAAGACAGGAATCCCTGATCTGACAAGAGGTCAAGTGAGCAATGTGTGTGAAAGCCCACTGCCTCACCTGTGTGATGGTGTCAGGATGTCTGCCTTTGAAGAAAGCAAGCCTGATACAAGAATGAAAAAAATCTCAACGAATCCTGAACAGGAGCAGAGCCATCCTGTGAAGGTTGCCTGCAGGGCACCACAGTGGCTCATCTGACCTTCACAGAGGGTCTGCATTGTCAGGACCGTCAAGCCCCCTGGCCCCAAGGGAAGCCTGAGACCCACAGGGGTGTAGAAGAATCCCAGCCTCTTTGGGGGCAAAATTATTCAACCCTCCGCACAGCCCCCCCTGGGGGAGGGGAGAGGCCGGGAGGATGGGCCCAGGATGTTGATCTCTTCTCCCACCTCCAGACACGTTTGCTCTCCTGAGATTATTAACCAGAGCAAACAGTGAGAGCAAACTCTGACAAAGCCCACCTGGACTTTGAGCTGCTTTTTAAAAATTAATCCGGAACCACAAGGACGCAGGGCTAGCAGTAAACAGGAGTGCTGACCCTCTTCCCCTCTGGCCCTCAGGGTGGAAGGAGAGAGGCTCTGGGGCCCCTGTCCTCCTAATGGATCCAGGGTCCAAGGGTCCACTGAAATTGGCCAGGTCCCAGAACCCTTTCCAGGGGAGGGCAAGGGCCTGACCACGCAAGAGACCTCCGAGCCAAAGAGCCAGGGCAGGAGGGAACGGAGGCCTGTTTCAGATGAACCCTCTGGGCCTCGGAGAAGGAAAAGAACTTGTTCAAAGTTCCCCAGCTTGGGGGTGATGCAGCTGGAGGTCATATGGGCCTGGCTCCAGAGCCCAGGCTTTCCCCCATCCTTTATTCATCCGTCCACTCATTCATTTACCAAACGTGCTCTCCAGGCTTGGTGCTGAGGATAGGATGGAAAAGAGGACACACTCCCCAGAGCTCCGCCCCCAAGAGCGAACCTGGCATGATGAGTAGAAATCAGCCAGCCAAAAAGGCAGGCATAGGGTGGGGGTGGGGTGGGAGGAGGAGAGGGTATTCCAGACAGAGGAAACAGCAACTGTAAAGGCTTAGAGGAGGACGGTGGAGAGAGAAATGTATATGGAATGCAAAAGCAAACAAGCCAAACCACAGGTCTGGAGCTTGGGAGACAAAGAGAGACGTGGAGCGAGCCGGGGAGGTGGAGAGGACCAGCAGGGAGGACTCCGACGCCCGCTCAAGGGGATTGCTGGTTGTCTGGAGTATCTGGGGAGCCCTGGCGCATTTTCAGAAGTGCTTCTGGATTCATAATTGGGAGAGACGGGTGAGGAGGCAGTGCAAGTAGGAAGCTCAGGAAAGTAACTCACTGGGAGGTTTTCCAGGAAGAAGGAAGCCCGGAGCACTGGGATCTGGCGAACGGACCGGCAGGGACATCAAAGACATTATTAGGTGGAGATGGCCAAGGTTGGGACCTTCCTCTGCTAATGGAGGAAGCGGGTGGCAGCGAGGCCTTGACTCCCCATGGCGAGCTATCCAGCCGTGGGCCTCATCCCAGGGCCTGACGCTGCCCAGTTCCCTCAGACTCAAAGCCACAATCTTTCCCTCCAGGGGAAACTGGAGGCGGCAGCACCCAGGACTCCTCCAGTGATGGAGGAGGAGTTATTCTCACCGGCCAGCTCTGTCTAGGTTTTGTTCCCCATTCCTGTCGCAAAGAGCCAGGCCACCCACAGGCTTGAGTTCCAGTCCTTGTGACTTGTTGGGTGACTGTGGGCAGTCTTTTCTCTCCTTGACCTCACCCTCCTCCTCTGGATTCCTGATGAAGGTATAATCTCATGTGACAGGTGAAATAAGCACTGGGTGAGGGGCCTTTGTGAAAGTGCTCCCAGTGTACACATGGGAGGGACAAATGTCATCACAGGCACTTCGCACAGTGTGCTAAGGTAAAGCCCCCATGCTGCTGCTGCTGCTGCTAAGTCGCTTCAGTCGTGTCCGACTCTGTGCGACCCCACAGACGGCAGCCCACCAGGCTCCCCCGTCCCTGGGATTCTCCATAGGTAGCAGAAATCACACGCAAAAAGGTGTGAGTACCCCATGTCCACTAGAGGGCAGCAGAGAACGTCAGAAAGAAAAGGAATTTGTTCACAGGTTCCTCCTTTACGGACCTGGAGGCAGAGGCCAAGAGTCAAGGCCCGCAGAAGTGGTAGAACCAGGGCTGGAAACCAGCTTCCCTTGCCCCAAGCCTGCTTACACCCCTCTGATGAGTGTAAAACACTCAGCTTCTGCCTTGCCTATCCCCACCCCGGCCACAGATCTGGGTGCTTAGATGAGCCTTCTTTAAAACTAGTTCCCTGCCCAGTGAATTCAGTTCTCCTGGTGAGCTAGGACTGGGTGTTACTGCTATTGAGCACAAGGGCTGCAACCACCTTAATAAGCACTTAGATTCATAATGTGTGCCGGGTCCAGTGCTGAGGACTCAGCAAGCATGTCATATTGAATCCTCTGCTTAAGGTTCCATCGTTTCACTATGATGTGTAGCCCCATTTTGCAGATAGGAAAATCGAGGCCAAGAGATCAGATGACTTGGTGTCAAGGGTCACCCAGCCAGTGAGTAGTGATCCAAACCCAGATGTGTCTCCCTGACCACCGAGTCACGCTGCTGACCTCCCAGATCCTTGTCCCCTGATACACAGTGGGCCTGTGGCTGTGTTCTTTCAGACACCTGGAGCAGAGGGGTGGCTGTCTCCCTCCTGTACTCCTCTCAGTGTGAATGAGCCTCGTTCTCCCTTCCCCGGCCAAGAGCATACTTGCTTTCTGCCACAGCAAGACTTGGCCCTTCTCTTCTTCCTCAGAGACCAGCACTGTGCTGGCCACTTAACAGCAGCTCAGAGACCACCTACTAATCAACTGACTTAGAACTGTGAGCAGAAATGTAGGTCAGACCCTAGAAAAGACCACCCAACTAGAAGACAGCTGAGGGAGACTGGGAGATTTGAAATCACCATGGCCAAATCCTTGAATCACGATCCATGAATGAGTGACTGGGGTATTCCCAGACACAATTTTAAAAGCAAAGGTCCCTTGAATCGCTGATTTTGAGTTATTCTGTGCATCATGGCTGGCAGGATCCTCAAGCCTTTGTCCAGCAGAGTGATGACCGAGCAGCTGAACTTTGCACCCAGACTGTCCTGGGTTCCAGTCATGGCTGTGACCCCTTCCTGCCTGTTTGGTCTTAACCGACTTCAACTTTCTCAACCTGTCTTTTCCTCTGTTAAATGGGGTTCGTAAGAACTAATAAGGGCATATAAGAATTAAATGATGAGAAACATGTTACTTTCTTGCTCCTTGGAGAGAGCTTAGCAAATAATAAACGTTAACCCTGGGTGGAGGACCCTCTTGCGTGTGTACTCAATCATGCCCGACTCTTTGCGACCCTATGGACAGCAGCCCACCAGGCTCCTCTGTCCATGGAATTTTCCAGGCAAGAATACTGGAGTCAGTTGCCATTTCCTTTTCCAGAGGATCTTCCTGACCCAGGGATTGAACCTGCATCTCTTGCATTTCCTACATTGGCAGGCAGATTCTTTACCATTGGGCCACCTGGGAAGCCAGAGGATTCCCTTGCTTGTGTGCACACTTAGTTGCTTCCGTCATGTCTGACTCTTTGCGACCCCATGGACTGTAATCCACCAGGCTCCTCTGACCATGGTATTCTCCAGGCAAGAATACTGGGCTGCTGTGCCCTCCTCCAGGGGATCGTTTCTACCCAGGGATCAAACCTCACGGTTCGATGCAGCGGATTCTTTACCACTGGGCCACCCAGGAAGCCAGAGGACCCCCTTAGATGTTGTCAGTTCAGCCTCGTGATTGTGCGAGCAGGTGGCTCAGCTTGCAGAAGCAGCCCAGAAAGTGCGACACGTTGGAGTTGGTTGTCCTGGAGACCCAGCTGCCCCAAGAACAGAGCTTGTGGCCCAGGGCGTGGCTTGCTTTGTACCCCAGAAGAAAGGGCTCCCAGAGGAATAAACTCCCCAAAGGCCTGGTGTGCATTCAGGAAGAGGACACAGGAGTTTTCCTGCTCTTTGCAGGCTGGTCTTATCTGCCCTGCATTAAATAAAGCAGGACCTCAGGCAGGCCTGCCCGACTCCTGGCTCACCGAGGTGACGTCACCCAGTATCCTTGGAGGGATGAAAATAGCTCTTTTCTGAAATCACGAGACAAGCCAGACTCCTTGGAAAGTCCCACTGGCCTTTCTTGAATGAAGACAAATGCATCTCTAGCGATCAGCCTCCCTGGAAGGAGAGTGGGAACTCTTCCCTGGTTTTCCATTGGGTGACAGAGTCCTGAATGGCTAATCTCTCCCTGGAAGAACCTGTATTAGAAGGCTCACCTTGTAGGAAGGAACCAGCAGAGCTGGGTGTCAACTTCATGAGTCTGTATAACCAGAGTCCAGATATTGATGCAATTCCTCTCCTGGAAAACAGCACTGGTAGAATATTTGTGCTGAAAGCATCCATTAGTAATGAAAATAGTAATAACAGCCAGTGTGTATTTAGCACTGACCACTTGCCAGGTTCTGTCCTAAACAGTTTACATGGATTCACATTTTTAATCCTCATATCATCCCCTACGAGCACATTAATTTCTCATAGCATAAACCAATCTTATCCCTGTTTTCAGAGGAGGACTTAGATTCAGAGAGGTTAGTTACCTTTTCCAGGCTCCCATAACCATACATTGGGCAGACAAGCTGAGAGAGGGAGAGGGTTTGCCAAGTTCTGTAGCCAAGAGACCTCCCACACAAAAGGCTGGATTTTCAGGGTCCATTTCTAATTCTCTTGATTCTGGCTAGGCTGCACAGAATCCTCCTTCTGTGGGTAGCCTGTGAACAATTACTGTATCTCTGGAGGTGATGAGGTTTCTTCAATGGGTTAAAAGAACTTGGGAAGTCCATTCCTCCATCTTATTAAAGACCTCTGTAGAGTCTGAATTTGTTGGGCTGTTGAGATTCAATGGAACTTAACTTCTCCAAGGAGGCTGCTCTTTCTTCTTAGTGGTTCCTGGTTGGATAAAAAGCCCTCGTCTATTATCCCTTCCTTTGTGGTCCTACTGGGTAGCACTTGGCATGGTTGTTGAGCTCACCTATTCAAGAGCCAGAACACCCTAGCCCAAATCCCACTTCTGCCACCTACTAGCTGTGTGACCTTGGGAAAATTTCTGAGCCTCTTCTTGTCTTGGTTTCCTCACGGTAAGATGAAGATAATAATAGTACCTACTTCACAGAGTTGTTGTGAGAAATGCAACATGGATATATGGCCAGTGCTGAGAATGATGCTTGGCACCAGAGAAATATGCTAATCATTATTATTTCTTTCATTGCATAGCAATTGTCACTTTGATTGTCCTTTTACCCCACTTGGACTGAAAGCTCTCTGAGAATAGAGTGGTGGCTTAAGGTCAGGCCAGTGTCCTCATGCCTAGTAGGCCAGGCCTGGCCTTCAAATAAGGACTTTGGCTCAGTGGTGAAGAATCTGCCTGCAATGCAGAAGACGTAGGTTATCCCTGGTTGGGAGGATCCCCTCAAGAAGGAAATGGCAACCCACGCCAGTATGCTTGCCTGGAAAACCCCATTGACAGGGAAGCCTGGTGGGCTATAGGCCATGGGTGTCACTAAAGAGTTGGATATGACTTAGCAAATAAACAACAAAATGTACAATGAGTGAGAGATAGTGTAATCGGAGCCAGGGGCTGAAAGAACGTTCTTGAGGAAGACGCTTGTGGCCAGCAATGTTTTTTTTTTTTTTTTTTTGGCTGTGCTGGGTCTCTGTTGTGGCTCCCAGGCTTAATTGCCCTGTGGCATATGGGATCTTAGTTCCCCGACAGGGGATAGAACCTGTGTCCCCTGCGTTGGAAGGCAGATTTTTAACCGCTGGACCACCAGGGAAGTCCCTATGGCCTTCTTTGCTGACCTGTAAGCGTGGATGTCAGTGACGGCCAGTGGGTGTGTAGATCTGTTGCCAAGCAGGCTTGGAATCCAGGTCTCCTGCCTCCGGTCCTGGTCTCCATCCATAGCATCAACTCGTTTACAAGTTCTAGAAACTGCTGCTCCTTGTTTCATAGCAAGACTACCCCCACCTACCCAATCGCACTCCATCACGTTTGCTTAAAAAAAAAAAAGGTCAACAGAGAATTCCCTGGTGGTTCAGTGGTTAGGACATCACATATTCACTGCTGAGGATGTGGGTTCAGATACTGGTCAGGAAACTAAGACCCCATAAGCTGTGCTGTGTGGCCAAATATAAAAATTAGATAAATAAATAAAGGAAGACAAGTCTTTGGAAGCTCCACAAGGAGACAGAACAGGAAAAATAATCGAGGACACAAAATATCCCTCAAAGGGGCTGCAATCAAGTCAGTTTGGTGTGCAAAACTGAATTAATAGGGGTTGGGGCAAACGTGTCATTAGTCAAAGGGAAGAAAGACCCTGAGTGAGAGAAAGCAGGATGTGAGAGAAAGCTGACGCAGGTAGGGGGATGGGGGTGAGAAGTTCTTGGCCGGTAGAGCTTCACAAGCTCTCCTGTTCTCTCCTCCTCTTCCGGTCTACCTTGAGGTTGGTCACTGAGATGAAACCTCATAACCTTTTAAACCCAAGCATCCACAGGAGTGCTTTTCCTGAAGTTTCTCTCGTCCCACTATAATGTTTTCACCATGCTCCCCATTCTGCATTGGCTAAGAGTTAGAGTTCCCGAGGATCTGGAGAACTGCATCAGGGCTCCAGACATTAGGTTGGTCACTGGATTTGACACCAATCTAGAAACTCCCGGATGGTCTTCCAAGCACTGGTAAACATCCCCACGCCTAGCCAAAGATTTCAGAGAACCCCTCCCAACTGCTACACAAAGTTTTACAGTTTCCAAGAGCTCTTCTACGGATTTGCAATTCTGGGAAATTCCCACAGCGCTTCAGGATTTCTAATAGCTGTCCCAGTTCTAATGTATCAGAGACTTTCTTCTAAGTTTGATAGTTCTGGAGAACTGCTACCCTATGTCATGGGAGCCAGAGAACATCCCCCAATTCCAACATTCTGGGGAAAGTCAGAAGTGTCCTGTGGTATCTACAGTTCCGAGTAATGATGACAATCCTGGGATTTTGCGGACTTCCTCCAGGGTTTAGGGACTCTGGACAAGCTGCTGTTCTTGAGTAAGGATGCTGAGAGGGAGGTAGACCCATGGTATATGACATGGGGGTAGTGAGGACTCATTGCCTTCAGTCCTGTGTCTATCTCTGGGAAAGTAAGTAGGGATTTTGCTGAACTGGAACCAGGAAACTTGAAAATCGTGGCTGGCTCCAGCGGGAGAAGGAATTGTCCAAACAAGAATGAACCGGTCACAGCCAGGGGCCCCCTGGGTGGTCCTGTCCATGCTTCCCAAGGCGGCCAAGGAAAGCTTTCACACTCAGTTCCAGGGGCCTCCTCTGCCTGAGGCTAGAGACCTCCCAGTAAGCAGGGGCACATACAGTAAGTGAGATAAGGAACCTGGGGAGTGGAAGAGCCCCGGCTCAAGCCTGCTGAGCCACACAAGCTGATGCAGCGTCAAAACTATCTAGAGTAGAAACGAGTGGCTTTATGGCAATTATTGGGCTCACCCTCCTTCCACCCTTCACGTCTCTGAAAAAATGTCACCTGCGTGAGACCTTTCTTAACGCCCCTATTTTAGAACTGCACCCGCCCTGACCCACGGACCTCTCTCCTCTCTTTTGCTCCATAGCCTTTATCACTATCTGACTTCCCATGTCTTTTGCCCATTTTCTTGTTTCTTGTCTGTGTTAACAGTAAGGCTCCTTATGCTCCTTACTGTTAACAGTAATGCTCCTCAATGCTGGCCCAAAGTGGGTTCTCAATTTGTTAAGTAAAAGTTTTTGGAACCCAGATTGTCAGTTCCATCAGATCGTCACGTTGGCTGAAATTGGCTTTTGGCTAAATTGTCCGCAACAGACAAAGCCCTGTGCTTCAATCTTTCCACGTGTCAGTGGATTTAATCCCCATGACTGACCCGTGAGGGGCTACTATTCTTGCATCTGTTCTGCAGATGGGGTGACTTGGGCTCAAAGCAGTTAAGTCACTGCCCAGGGTCACGGAAGGGATGACACTGAGACTTGAGCTCGTGCTATTCCATCTATGGACTGGACCCCAGCCGCCCCACCCGGCCCAGTGCCTGTGCCGTACGGCCATCACCCCACCTCCCTGGGTTCTGCCTCCATGGACGCTAACCTTCTACAAACACCTCTATCCTCAGTCACAGGTCTCGCCTTTCAATACCTGGCTACTGTCGTCTCCAGCTTGGGCTGACCCTGCCAGCCCCAGCTTCAGGGACCAGCTCTCCAGAGAGAGCCTCAGGAGTCAGAAGCCCTGCAGCGGGGACGCTCACTGCACACACAAGCATAGCTGAGAGGCACCCTGCTTTTTTATCTTTGGGTCCGTACTTCCGTGGGGAAAAAGAGGGCATAACTATGGAACGTTACCTGGGCTACTTTCCACAGTGGTGGGTACAAGCGTATTAGGTCTTTCCTTGCTTGTTCTTGTGATGGGGAGTGGGATGGGAGCAACCGGACTTGATTTTCTTGACTTTTCTCGGACCAGGCCCATGGGCAGGTCTGAACACCATTGCAGATGATGGCTATGACACCTCCCCAGGGCATCCCCAGTCCCGATTCTCTCCAGTGGCTCCCTAGCTTGTCCTCTGGGCTCAGTGTCCCTCTCCCCAAGTGCTCCCCAAGCCCATGGCTGGGGCTGGCCTGCCTGGGGTCTTGCCTGAGCCCAGTGTCCAGTGCCCAGGTCTCAGGGGCTGCCCAGCCCAAGCGGGGCTTAGGTGCTGCTGGTTGAGGTATCTCACCTCTCCCTACACCGGTCATCTCATCGGTCCCCCTCCTCCAGTTCACCCTTACCAGTCAGCCCACCTGCCACAGTGGCCAGCATGCTCTAAACACACATCGAAGCTAGTGGCTCCTCGAGACCCTTCCGTGGTTCCCCTTTGCCCTTGGGACAAACTCCAACTCCCAAAGTGGCTGAAGCCACGCACTTCTAGAATGGCCCTGCAAACCTTTGGAATTCTGAACCTTTGGCCCTGCAGCCCACTCCTCACCCCCACCTGCCCTGGGCCACCTGCCATTCCCCCTTAATCATGACTCTCTTTGGCAAACCTTCCCTGACGATTTCTGACTGGGTGACCCTCTGTGCCTCCAGCGCTCCAGGTTTCTCCCATCAAAGCATGCGTGTGAGGTTGTAAATGTTTACCTGTCTGCCCCCCACCAGACTGTGAGCTCCCTGGGCAAAGCCAGCTTGTCCCTTGTCAGTCTTCTTTGTCACCTTGATTTACAGTTGATGCCAGTGGTGTTTACTGAATGAGTGAGTGAATGTATGAACAAACAATGGAATGAGCCACTTGGGGGTCTCAGTTTACCTAACCATAAAATGGGAGACTTAGGTTAGCCCCATGGCTCTTTCTGTAGTGGGGTCCTCCCACTCACACCCCCAATTTCACAAGTCACATCTGGACTTACCTCTAACTGTGGACCCACAGCTTCCTACTGGGCATGTGCCAAGAATCATGATATTCCTAATCTTGCCCCTCACTAGAGATCAACAGGACAGGGAATCATGTCTAAAGGACTGAAAACCAGGAAGTGGTCCCGGGAGGGTGCAGGCCTTGCCCAGGGGCTCAGAGCAGATCTGCAGCTTCAGAAGTCAGGCCCTATGGTGCAGTACCAGGACACACACAGCTGGCACAGAGCGTGCAAGCCCCTCAGCCCACCGCCGGCCCCAGCTCAAGACCAGAGCAGTCTCCCCTAGGCCTCCTCATGGAGATGCTCACCACTCCCTCTCCCCATGCCTGCCCAGTGGTACACAGTAGTTGCTCAGTTAAAATGTGTACAGTAACTAAAATTGTTCTCCAATGTATGGATCGCCCACCCAGTGGCTCTAAGTGTAGGGCTAATGACAACCTCCTCCAAAAGGACTTATGCTACACCTGCGCCTCCTGGGACTTCAACCCTGAATACTCATTGGAAGGACTGATGCTGAAGCTGAAGCCCCAGTATTTTGGCCACCTGATGCGAAGAGCTGAGTCACTGGAATAGACCCTGATGTTGGGGAAGATTGAGAGCAGGAGGAGAAGGGAGTGATAGAGGATGAGATGGTTGGAAGGCATCATTGACTCAACAGACATGAGTTTGAGCAAACTCCGGGAGATGGTGAAGGACAAGGAAGCCCGGCGTGCTGCAGTCCGTGGGGTCTTGAAGAGCTGGACACAACTGAGTCACTGAACAACACATAGAAGGAGGTTCTCCTCTATTTCAGGAGAACCTGAAATATTCCTGATCTGAAGGGGAAGGGGATAGTCACCTCTGCCAGGAGTCCTGGCCTCCTCTTCCTCAGGACCCCTCCCCTCTGGGTTTCTCCCAAGGGCAAGAGCCTGACTAGTCGGAAGATAAGACCAACCAGACTTGGAGCCGATGTCTCTCTTTATTCATATACTTCATCGCCCGTGGCCTGGTTTCTCCTGAATCCAGTCTCATTTCTCCGAGTCTGGGGTGGCACCCACCCTTGGCGTCCCCAGTTTGCCCCATCAGCCCCCATGCCCAGGCCTGGCCTCTGCCCAGGCCAGCTGCAGACTAGAGCAGCGGCTGCTACGCCATTGAACAGATGGAGAGACTGAAACGCAGAGTGCAGAGCCCAGCCCAATGCCACATGAAGGTCTCCGGGGTTCCCACGCTGCCCGCAGCAGGCAGGGAGGGCCTGGCTAGGGCTCCGTGTGCCCTCAGCGAGGGGGTGGCTGGCTCCGGCCACGTCGCAGGGAGGTGCCGATTTGGTCTCTGAGGGCCTCCAGTCTCCGGGCCAGGTTTGGAACTGCAGCCCCCGCTAAAGGGCACACGGTGAGGCTTGAGGCCATCATTTCCTTGGGCCTTGCCCCCCACCCCCAGGCCCATCAGGGTCCCAGCAGCCTCTGGGGAAGTCTCAGACACCCACCATGCCCCACCCCGACTCCATCTGCCATGCACACCACAGGGCCCCAGGATACATCTGGGAGTGCAGGTGGCTTCAAGAAGAGAATTCCAGGTCTGAGAAATAGAAAGATCGTAGAACTCTCACCACTTAATCCGCCCCCTATTTCAGAAATGGGAAGACTAAGGTTTGGAGGTGAGTTCCGGCCCAAGATCACAGAGAACACTAGCAGCCCTCCCCTCACGCCCTTCTTCACCTCTCAGCACTGGCGATGCGTTCAGTGGCCCCGTGGGCAGGGGAGGTGCAGAGGGCATCACTTTCTCCTCGGTCAGCATCTCTGCCAGAACCTGGGTCTGAGTCCACTCACTGTGACTCCTGGGCCAGGGGGAGTTGGGTTGTGGGAAGTGAGCCTTCAGTTTCCCAGACCTTTGCCCTCACCCTCCATCCCCCAGTGCCCCAGGGCTGGGCTCACCTCTCTCTTGAGCACTTGGCAGAGCTAGGGCAGCATGGGGGTGCCCAGGGCGGGGGCCGGGTGGACAGGGGCCCATCAACTGGGGCCTTAGAGCCAAACACCTGCAGGAGAGACCAGAGGCCACAGGGCTGGGTGATCTCAGCCCTGGCGCTGATCATGACACCACGCTCCCTGCCAGGCCTGCCCCAGGGGGCACGAAGAATGTTCGGTGAGCATAAAGGGGTGGAGGTCCCTTTTTCTGCAGGCAGTGGGTGGCGCTTGTGAAGTCCTCTCTGGAGATTAGGCACTCCACAAGGGCAGGAACCACATCTGCTCTGTGAATCCTCAGTGCCCAGAACAGGGGCTGCCACAAAGCAAGGAGTTTAGGAGAGAGTTACTGAATAAGTGAATACTCACTCATTAAGTAAATCCATTCATTGACTCATTCATTCAGTGCATAAATGAGTAATGCGTAAGTGAATAAATGAATAAGCCAACGGCAGAGTAAGTTCCCAAAAGAAGGTAGAATGGGGAGGAGGGCGAGGCAAGGTTAACAGCTATTTCGAACCCCGGGCAGAGAGAACCCAAAGCCAGCCACTTCCTGCCATGACCCAGCCCAGGTCCCTGGAGTCCCCGCAGTTCTGGAGCCTTCCAGACTACAGACCCCTAGCTCCAGGTCTCCAGTTCTCCCCGGCCTTCCCTCCTTCCACCTCGGCCTTTCCTACCTGGGGCAGGTGGAGTTCCCTCCGTGGGCAGGCCCAGTGGGCCAGCGGCGCATGGCACAGGGGACAGAGTTGGCAGCGGGGGCAGAGGGGTGGCGGGGCCTGCAAGAGGTCGTGTCAGGGGCTCCGTGACATCCCTGCCCCTCCCTTCTCCGGGCTGGGCAGAGACTCACATGGCACAGGAGAGGTGGCACCATCACACAGGGACACGGTGGGGCTGGGCCAGGGCCTGGCTGCTGAAAGCAGCAGGCAGAGAGGAGATGCCTGGAAAGAAGGGTGAGCTCTGTCTGCCTGGAGCCCTCACCGCTACCATCAGCCTGGCGCCCAAGTCCTGCTTTTAACAAACACTCGTGGAGCCCTAACTACATGCCAGGCACTGTTCTCAGATCTTTACATACGAACTCACGCCATCCAGTCTTTAGGACAATCCTGGGAGGCAGGCACTGTATCGCCTCCATTTCACAGAAGCGAAAATCCAGGCGGTGAGAGGTTAACAGACTCACTCAAGGTCACATAGCTGGTGGCAGAGCTGGGGTCTGAGCCCCAGGGGTCTGGATCCAGAGGGCAGATCTGGCCGAGCCACCCCCTTTCCCACCTGCCCTCCATCCTAAAGGCTGGTCTCCAGCCGGCAGCCTTGCTCACCGCTCCAGCTCGCGGACCTGCCGGGCCAGGATGCGCTGCTCGCTGTAGGCCAGGTCCCGGCTGCTCTGCAGACGCTTCTTCTCTTTCCTGGGAGGCGGGGGCATCCGTCAGCTCCTCCTCACTACAGCACAGTACGAGCCAGGAGGCAGAGGGGGACAGAAGAGGAGCCGGCGGGCGGGGGGGTGGCTAGAGAAGGGAGGCATCTTGGCAGAGGGGGCCCCGCAGAGAGGGGCAGGCCACAGAGTCCGGGCTAGGGCAGTCTACCTGAGCCTCTCATTATCCAGCATGAACTCCTGCAGCATCCCGTAGAGGTTCCGCTGAGCCCAGGCCACCCGGGCCCCACTGAGTCCAGAGGCTGCAGGGAAGAGGGAGGCAGCTGGAGCCCCAGGAGCCCCAGAGCCGATCCTCATCTCACCCCCACCCCAGAGAGCCCATACCCTTGGGGTCCATTTGGCCCAGCTGGGACCGCAGGTGAAGGTTCTCCTCCTGCAGCTGCAATGGCTCAGCCTCCAGGTGCTGGGGCGGCTTTGCCTTGGGGGACTGCAGAGAAAGAGGCCCAGGGCTGCTGCTTATGGTTGCACAGGTTTCACACTGCGCAAGGGCGTCTAGGGTAGGGGAGTAAGTGCAGCCTAAAATCCAGCCCAGGCTCCACTTGCCCACTTGGAATCCTGGCCCACGGTTACATACACTTGGAAGGGACACCTTGTCCTAATGGCAGCAAAGTGCCATGTGGCCTCAGCTGTCTCCCTGGAAAGCCTGCTCTCAACTGCTCCCTGTCCAACCCCAAACTCAGTTCTGTCCAAACCTTGGTCCAGATTCTGACTGCAAATAAGATCCCACATTAAACTCCAACTTAACTCAGACTTAGTCACGATACTAGCTGGGATGTTGGCTAGACCCTGAAGCATGTCCCGAGTCAGACTCCAAGCCTAAACCTACCTTAACCCTGACCATGAAATCTGACCGCAACCCCACCCTGCCCAAACATAACCCCGTCATCAAGATCTCAATGCTAATCCCTGCCCTGACTCAGTCCCAGACTTCAGCCGTGGCACTGATTCAGCCTCCAGCTGTTGGACGGTGCCCACCACCTCCCCTGTCTGTCCCTCTGCTCTGCCCGCAGCTCTCTCCACTCACCCTGGGGGCCTGTGGCCGAGTGGTGACCCGCTGAGCTCGGCTTGCATATCGCAGGGTGCTGAGGGTCTCGGGAAGGCACTGGGCTGAGGGGGACACGCAGGCCACCTGGGGAGGACTCCCCTGAGTGCTCCTCTCTGGGAGCCCTCCCTCAGGACCCAGCCCTCCCTGCCAGCCTCCCGTGATACCATGAGGGTGACCCCATGGCCCCCTAGCGAATCTGCCAGCAGCTTGGTGAGCTTGCTGTCCCGGAAGGGGATGTGGCTCTGCTTCCGCTGAGGGTCCAGCAGCAGTGAGATGCAGTGACCTGGGTGGGGAAAGCATGGTCACCCTCCATGTCCAAGGCCACCCAGCTGGTACGCTGCAGAGCTAGGTCTCCACCAGGCATGTATGTCTCTAGGGTGTCTCTTTCCACATGATCGCATTACCCACTCAGACTGCTTGGCCACCAGACTAGGGCTCCCACCTTGATCCCTACTGCCCACCAAAGGGCCTGGCAAAGGGGCTTAGGAAATGTCTGACAAATGGACTGAATGAAGAGATGTTTCCTACACATCTCCCCACGCATGCAGAGAGGAAGGCCAAGGTAGGTCCCAGCTAGTAGAGACCTCAAGGCCAATGGCCTGGGGGGTGGGGAGATGGGAAGACAGGTTAGTGCCCTTCTCCTCCCTGGGCCTCAGTCTTCCCAAATACAAGGGTCAAGTTGAATGTCTGAGGGGTCGCACTCTGCATTAAGTGTTTCTACCTCCCCAATTAGAATTCAACTGTATCCTCAGCGTTTATACACCCACAGAGCTCTATGAGGGAAAGCATGAGACACCAGCAAGCTGAGGCCCCAGGGAGGGCTGTGGCTGCTGGACCACAGCTCTTTAACGCTCCTCCATTCCCAATTAACCCCCTGGCTTCCCCACTGTGGATGGCTGTAGGCGAGGCACAGAGGAAGGACTCGGGCAGTCAGTCCACTCAGATCTCACCCAGGGCCAGCAGGCTGCGGTTGATGCTGTTGGCCTCAAGCATCAGCTCCCCACGGGATCCTGTAGCCGCCACCTTCTCACTGCCGGCCAGGTCTACAAAGCACAGCTTCCCCCCAGCGGGGGGTTCCACGGGGTCCACAGGAGGCATCTGCTGGGGTTGGAGGATCAGGGCTCCATGGGGACTTGGGAGGGGCTGTCATCGTCAAAATCACGGGGCCAAGGGTTTCCACTATTACCTCCCATGCACGCCCAAGTTGGTTTATACATCCAAAGGCAGACCCTTGCTGGGTGGCCCTGGGCCGCTCCTTTCCAAGCTGAGGCACTCACAGTTTGGTGGCTGATGTAGAGTGTGAGCAGGGCATGGCTTCGGCTGGAGGCCTGGTTCAGGGTATGAGCGGAGCTCCTTCGACGGCTAAGACCTAGAGAGGGAAAAAAATCCTAGAGTTGGATGTGGTAGGAAGACCCCAATGAATAAAAAAGGAGCAAAGACATCCTGAAAGAGGGGCCAGTGGTGCAAAGGCACAGAGGCAGGAGTGGAATGATGGGTGCTGAATTGGGTTCTAGCTTGAACAGGTAAAAGGGGACTAGAGAGAACTGAGGGGAAGAATGTCAGTCTGATTCACATTTTATTAATATCAACATCTCTCACACTGCTATGCGAATAGAGAGAAACTCAGGCAGAGAGATCTACTGGGAGGCGCTCAGTCGGAACCCCGAGACTGGCCACAGCAGGTGCTCAATAAATAGCTGATGAATGGATGAATGAGACCAAAACAGAAGAGCGTTCAGGCTAGGGCTTCCCAGGTGGCTCAGTGATAAAGAATCCACCTGCCAACGCAGGATTCACGGGTTCGATCCCTATGACGGGAAAATCCCCTGAAGGAGAAAATGTTCTTGCTGGGATAATCCCAGTGACAGAGGAGCGTGGAGGGCTACAGTCCATGGGGTTGCAAAGAGTTGGACACAACTTAGCTACTGAGTATGCAAGAAGTATGACCTTTACTCTCAGGGTTCTGGAAAGGTCTGGAAAGGGATAGGGATGTGGTTTGCTTCGTTTGATGGAGAAGCATGCACTTAAAGGGGGGGATCCCTCCAGGAGGTACAATTGAGGCTTGACCGAGGCAGAAGCCCAGTGCTGCAGAGAAGGGTGGGAAGAGTCTGGAAAGCAGTATCAGCAGGCCTGAGGGGTAGGAGTGGGGGGCACCCTTGGTTTGTGTCTGAACTGTTGGTTTGCTGGCCTTTTTCTACCACAAGGGTCATCTCTGAACCCACAGCTCCAGCCTGGGGCCCCGAAGGCACTGGGTGAACAGGTAAAATCCTTGCGTCCCACGCATCCCAGAGCAGCTTGAGGTAGCACGCACCCATTTGCAGAAGTTCCATGAGGGCCCCCAGGCTCCCAAACTCCACCACCCGCAGCTGCTCCACATAGAAGCCCCGGGTCTTGTTCCAGCGAACAGGGAGGGGCCGGGGAGCCCCCAGACTCAGCAAGTCCCGAATCTGAGAGAGGAGGGTGGAGGGTAAGGGAGGGGCCTGAGTCCTTGTTTCATCCACCCCCAGACCTTATGGTCGACAGCCCCCCACCTATTCTATTTCCAGTTTCCTTGGAAAGAAATGCCTCCCTTTCCTTGTGGGCTGTCTTTCTAGCCATCTCAGTCCCCCACCTGCTCATTGTAGACCTCCAGGTAAGAAGCACGGAGAGTGACAGGAACATCCAGGTGCTGCACGCGGTCTAACAGCCAGGCGAAGGTCCTCTGCATGATGCCAGCCAGGCTGGGGGGTACAGGCACCCCCTCTCCCTGGGAGCAGAAACAGCCGAGCCTGGGGCTGGGCTACCACCATCACCACCACCGTTACGATTACTCTTTGTAGAGCACTGTGCCTGGAGAAGGTAGTGGCACCCCACTCCAGTACTCTTGCCTGGAAAATCCCATGGATGGAGGAGCCTGGTGGGCTGCAGTCCATGGGGTTGCTAAGAGTCGGACACAACTGAGCGACTTCACTTTAACTTTTCACTTTCACTTTTCACTTTCATGCACTGGAGAAGGAAATGGCAACCCACTCCAGTGCTCTTGCCTGGAGAATCCCAGGGACGGGGGAGCCTGCTGGGCTGCCGTCTATGGGGTCGCACAGAGTTGGACACGACTGAAGCGACTTAGCAGCAGCAGCAGCACACTGTGCCAAGTTCCCATACCCACATCTCATTTAATTCTCAGTCATTTTACAGATGAAAAACCTGAGAGCTAAGAAGTAAAGGGGACACCTGAGCCCAGGTACTCTGGACTGGCCCAGCCCCTTTACCTTCCCTGATCTTTCCTTGCCTGCAAATAAATGGAGCTGGGCTGCATCGTCCAATTCCTTTCCGTCTGGGAGTCTGCGCTCCCCAGGGCTTCTCGCCCACCGATCCCCCGGGGGCTCTGCTAGAGCTCGGCTCACCTGGGGAGGAGGTCCGGTCAGGGTGTAGGTCTTCCCGGAGCCGGTCTGGCCGAAAGTGAAGACGGTGCAGGAGAAGCTGCGGGCCGCAGGAGTGTGGCTGTACAGAGGCTGGTGCGTGGCTGGGTTGGGGGAGAAGGGAGGGAGGGGGCCGGGGCGGGTCCATGCGCGGGCGGGGCGGCCCCCGGCCTCACTCACCCGCGCAGCGCCAGCTCTGCCAGGCGCCGCACGCCGCACGCGCGGAACACGTCATCTTGGGTGCTAGCTCCGTCCAGCACCGCGCCGAAGCGGAAAGCCACGTCCGGGCCCCCGCCCGGGGGGCTCACCTGGGGAAGGGGGCCGTAGAGAAGAGGGCGGGGCACCCTGGGGAGGGCGGGGCTCGCCTCGGGGAGGGCGGGGCCTGGGGGAAATTGACCTGGAGGTACCTGGCGTGTTCCCCGAAGTTGGTTTTTTTGAGGGTGGGGGGGAGGTCCTCACCTGCAGAGTCCGGGTCCCTGAGCAGTGCAGCGCGCTCTGCTCCCCTCGACGCAGCTCGGCAGCGCTCATGGGACGCACCCTGTGGTCGGACGAGGCGGGGAGGGGGCGGATGTCCGTCCTGAAATCTCCATCAGTCCCTTCCTCGCCGCCTCCAAGCCAACCTACACCTACCTGAGCACCACCTGGATGGGCGTTTCTGGCCCCTCCGGCCCCTGCTCCAGGTTCCGCGCGGGGTCCCTGTGGCAGCAACTCGAGTTAAACATCCGTGTCCCAGCGGCTCCTTGACCCTCCCTAAATCTGTACTTACCCGTCGGGCGACCCGCGTTCCTCCATGTCCTGCTTTGCACACGGAGTTAGCTCCGCCCGAGTCTCGTTCTTTTCCCTCCCCAGTACCCTCCCCCTTCACATTGGGACTGGCTATACACCCTTACATCCCCCACGCTCATCGCCCCCCTTTCCCAGGCAATCATCCATCCGGAAAGGCTCGACCTGCCTAGGGCTAACTAGTTAAAGATTTACCCAACCTCCCACCTGTGTGGTGGAAAAGTCTGGAGCTAGAGGGTTCGGGAATCTGAGGATCTCTTGCCCTTGGCCAATCCCATCAGGAGGGACCACCAGACCAATCTGCTCTGTGCACAGATGGGGATACGGAGGCCGGGACTGGGGCAGGCTCAGCCCAGGCCACACAGACAGTCTGAGCAGAGCATGGGACTGGGCTCTTCCTACTCTCTCTGCATACTTCTTCCGTTTTGTAATCTTCCTCCCCACCTCACCCCTCTGCAGCGGTTCCAGCTGCTTCCAGCTGAGCCCAGGGAGGGGAGAGGGGTCGAGAAGGATAGGACGGGCCCAGGTCCCAGTTCCAGGAAGATGTGGCTGGATTCAATTCCTGAGCTTCGCGGACTACAAGGCTCCGAAGCATCTGGTTTAAACTTTGGGTCACCTGCCTCTCCAAGGCCAGGGAAGTTGGGAGCAGCAGAGATGTCTGTGAATGTGCTGAGGTGGGGCAGCCACCCGTTCAGTGCCAGTCTCTCTGCAGGGCACCAGGACGGGAGAGTCCCATGTAGATCCTGCCCCTTCTGAGCTCACAGTCTTGCTATGAAAACAAGGAAGTACAATCTAGTGCAGGGGTTTAGAGGGAGGGTAGATTTGGAGGCCTGTAGGAGCAGGAACCCTGATGGCAGAAAGTGAAGGAGAACTAAAGAGCCTCTTGATGAAAGTGAAAGAGGAGAGTGAAAAAGTTGGCTTAAAGCTCAACATTCAGAAAACTAAGATCATGGCATTCGGTCCCATCACTTCATGGCAGTTAGATGGGGAAACAGTGGAAATAGTGGCTGACTTTATTTTTCTGGGCTCCAAAATCACTGCAGATGGTGATTGCAGCCCTGAAATTAAAAGACACTTACTCCTTGGAAGGAAAGTTACGACCAACCTAGACAGCATATTAAAAAGCAAAGACATTACTTTACCAACAAAGGCCCATCTAGTCAAGGCTATGGTTTTTCCAGTGGTCATGTATGGATGTGAGAGTTGGACTGTAAAGAAAACTGAGCACCAAAGAATTAGTGCTTTTGAACTGTAGTGTTGGAGAAGACTCTTGAGAGTCCCTTGGACTGCAAGGAGATCCAACCAGTCCATTCTGAAGGAGATCAGTCCTGGGTGTTCATTGGAAGGACTGATGCTGAAACTGAAACTCTAGTACTTCGGCCACCTGATTCGAAGAGTTGACTCATTTGCAAAGACCCTGATGCTGGGAAAGATTGAGGGAAGGAAGAGAAGAGAACGACAGAGGATGAGATGGTTGGATGGCATCATCGATGGACATGGGTTTGGGTGGGCTCCGGGAGTTGGTGATGGACAGGGAGGCCTGGCGTGCTGTGTGATTCATGGGGTCGCAAAGAGTCGGACACGACTGAGCTGCTGAACTGAACTGAACTGAGGAGCAGGAAGGTGAGAGTGGTGGGTGAGGGTATTCCAGGCAGAAGGAACACCCTGCCGGAAGGCCAGGGTGGTGGTGGGGGGGGGGGGGGGGGGGATGTGCGTGGCACAGAGAGGTTTGAACCTGGGCCCCATTCGTGAAAGAAGCCAATGAAGGGTTACCAACAGGAAAGTGACACCGTCAATGGGTATTGATTGCTATAATTACTGCCATTGTGGCTCTCTCTGCCTGTTTTCTGAATATTTCTGTCAATTCCTCTTCCCTCAAACAAACATTAGAATGAAAGTTCTAATCATCACCCCCTCTCAATGTAACATGATCTGTATACCATAAATGACAGCCAACAATCAGAGCAACCCAAATAGCAAATGGTGTTATCTTGGGTGGCAGTGAGTTCCCCACACACTGGAGGCAGGCATGCAGGAGCCAGTTGGCTTTCTGGGTTTATAGGGCTCCTAGCTAGATCTGTAGGGGGAACTAGAGAGAGCAGAGCCACTGCCTCCAGCTCTGCAACTAACAAACCGCAGAGCCCAGGGCAGGTCATTTCCTCCTTCAATCTGTTTCCTACCAATGAAAAGAGATGATAGTTTCATGATTTCAATGAACCAGTGTAACTGAAAGTGATTCTTATATTGTAAAGAATTATTTAAAAGCAAATCCCTGGTGAGCTCCAAGCTTCTTTTCTACTCTGAAATTCCTTAATTTCTGATAATTTTTTGAATAATTGAAGTAGACAGGACAAGAATTACCATCTTTCAAAGTAAAAACAAAAACAGGAAACGAGAGGTAGGCAGGGGAAGTTGTCTAAGGAGAAAGCAGCTGTAAGTGGGTGATCTGAGAGAGTTTAACTGAGAACTTGGAACTTTTAAGTCCTGAGCTTTCTGCTCCAGCAGCTTGCCCTGTTCAATTGTAAATCCAGCAAGTGAACATTTGCTCCTTCAAATGCTTTTAAAAGGGTTAAGGATCAGTCACTCACATCTTAGTGTGTGTTGGTTTGATCAGACTGCTGTTCCTCCTCAAACTAGAGTGAGGGGAGCCACACTGAAGGGATTTTGAGCAACGTGCCAAGACTAAGCCTGTGCACGCTGGGGTGTGATGAGCTAGGGGTAGACCTTTAGCAGCAAGCTCCCAACCTGGATCTGAATGTGGTCATCACTGGGTGTCCACAAGCAGGAGCGCAGTTCTGGTTCTGGTCTCTAATGGTGAAAGTGGACATCTGCCATGCTTATGTTGAGCATTCATTCAGCAAATTTGTATTAAGCCTCGTCTATGCACCAGGCTTCCAGGCATTTGAGATACATTAGTGAACAAAACAGATAATACGAAGTGTCGGGATGTGGAGCACCAAGAATTTATACGTTATAGGTAAAAGTGTGAAAACAATTGTTTTTTGGAAAACCGTTTGGCAGCATATACTAAAGCTAAACACATGCCTGTCCTCTGACCCAGCAATTCCACTCCTAGATCTGTGCCCAGTGGAAATGAGTGCATGCTCCCACCTGAAGATGTATACGAGAATGTTCTTAGTAGCGTTACAGCCCTATTAGCCACTACCTCCATCACCACCACCAGTTTGTCTAGCTCCATCTCTGTCATCATTACCACCGCCATCATCACCCCATCACCATCATCACCATCCTCACCAGAACTACCGTCACCAACAGCTACATAACCAGTAGGGCCCATAATTATTGGTCACTGCAGCCACCAGCTCCACCACCATCGTCACTGTTACCGATGTGTGTAGTCTGTGTTTATTCTCTTGAGAAAATTCAAGACACACTACCTGGGCCCCAAGCCCCACATTGACCCTGGTGCTGGTGTTCCCACAGCTGGAACTGAGTCCTTCTCTGTCTTCCTTCCCCTCTTCACCCTGTTTCGACCTGTCCTCTACTTCCAGACTGCACCTTTCCCGTGGGAGCAGTGGGACTCTTGTGGTTGAGGGAGGGATAGAGAGAAAACACACAGAGAAGCTTGGAGCGTTTTAAAAGCTGGCTGGACCCTGCAGTCCAAGACCATCCCCAAGAAAAAGAAATGCAAAAAGGCAAAATGGTTGTTTGACAAGGTCTTACAAAATACCTGAGAAAAGAAAAGAAGCTAAAGGCAAAGGAGAAAAGGAAAGATATACCCATCTGAATGCAGAGTTCCAAAGAACAGCAAGAAGATATAAGAAAGCCTTCCTCTGCAATCATTGCAAAGAAATAGAGGAAAATAATAGAATGGGAAAGACTAGAGATCTCTTCAAGAAAATCAGAGATACCAAGGGAACATTTCATTCAAAGAAGAGCACAATAAAGGGCAGAAATGGTGTGGACCTAACAGAAACAGAAGATATTAAGAAGAGGTGGCAAAAATACACAGAAGAAATATATAAGAAAGATCTTCATGACCCAGATAACCACGATAGTGTGATCATTCACCTAGAGCCAGACATCCTGGAATGCGAAGACAAGTGGGCCTTAGGAAGCATCACTATGAACAAAGCTAGCTGAGGGGATGGAATTCCAGTTGAGCTATTTCAAATCCTGAAAGGTGATGCTGTGAAAGTGCTGCACTCAACATGCCAGCAAATCTGGAAAACTCAGCAGTGGCCACAGGACTGGAAAAGGTCAGTTTTCATTCCAATCCCAAAGAAAGGCAATGCCAAGGAATGCTCAAACTACCACACAATTGCACTCATCTCATAGGCTAGTAAAGTAATGCTCAAAATTCTCCAAGCCAGGCTTCAGCAATACGTGAACTGTGGGCTCCCAGATGTTCAAGCTGGATTTGGAAAAGGCAGAGGAACCAGAGATCAAGTTGCCAACATCCACTGGATTATCAAAAAACCAAGAGAGTTCCAGAAAAACATCTACTTCTGCTTTATTGACTATGCCAAAGCCTTTGACTGTGTGGATCACAAAAAATTGCAGAAAATTCTTAAAGAGATGGTAATATCAGACCACCTGACCTGCCTCCTGAGAAATCTGTATGCAGGTCGGGAAGCAACTGACCTAGAACTGGACATGGAACAACAGACTGGTTCTAAATCAGGAAAGGAGTACATCAAGGCTGTATATTGTCACCCAGCTTATTCAACTTATATGCAGAGTACATCATGTGAAATGCCAGGCTGGATGAAGCACAAGCTGGAATCAAGATTGTCAGGAGAAATATCAATAACCTCAGATATGCAGATGGCACCACTCTTATTGCAGAAAGCAAAGAAGAACTAAAGAGCCTCTTGATGAAAGTGAAAGAGGAGAGTGAAAAAGTTGGCTTAAAACTCAACATTCAGAAAACTAAGATCATGGCATCTGGTCCCATCACTTCATGGCAAATAGATAGGGAAACAATGGAACCAGTGACAGACTTTTTTTTTTCTGGGCTCCAAAATCACTGCAGATGGTGACTGCAGCCATGAAATTAAAAGACACTTGCTCCTTGGAAGAAAAGTTATGACAAACCTAGACAGCATATTAAAAAGCAAAGACATTACTTTACCAGCAAAGGTCCATCTAATCAAAGCTATAGTTTTTCCAGTGGTCATGTATGGATGTGAGAGTTGGACTATAAAGACAGCTAATCGCTAAAGATTGATGCTTTTAAACTGTAGTGTTGGAGAAGACTCTTGAGAGTCCCTTGGACTGCAAGGAGATCCAACCAGTCCATCCTAAAGGAAATCAATCTTGAATATTCATTGGAAGGACTGATGTTGAAACTGAAACTCCAATACTTTGGCCACCTGAGGCAAAGAACTGACTCATTTGAAAAGACCCTGATGCTGGGAAAGATCGAAGGTGAGAGGAGAAGGGGACGACAGAGGATGAGATGTTTGGATGGCATCACCGATGCGATGAACATGAGTTTGAGTAGGCTCTGGGAGTTGGTAATGGACAAGGAAGCCTGGCATGCTGCAGTCCATGAGATCACAAAGAGTCTGAGCAACTGAACTAAACTGGACCCTGCAGGGGTGCCTCTCCAGGCTTCACTAGAGGGCAGCAGAGCATCGCATCAACATGGTCCCCAGGCTCATCACAAAGGAGGCTTTGTCGAGAAGAGGGCACGCTCTTTCTATACATTTTCTCCAGAGCTTGTGTACTGTGGAGGGGCTGGCCAGCCTGGTCCTGCGGACAGGGATGAGCAGCCCCTCAAGAAGTGCTCCTCAAGAGGATGAATAAAAGCAGCATTGAGCAATCATGGGGCCCTCCCACGCGCACCCTGCTCCTGGCTCCAGCCCCTTCAATCCACTCTCCTCCCTTCAGCTCCAGCCGTCCTCGCTGAGAAAACCCAGCGCGGACTCCCTGGGGCCGCAGAACAAGGTCTGATGTCCCCTACCTGGGGCTCCGGACCATTCGGGTTCTGTCTCCTGCTGCCCCTCCAGCCGGCCCTCTCCACTCCCCGCGACCCTCAGCCCCTGCAGCCAGCGCTCCAGCCCAAAGCTTTCCCAGGCTTTTCTTTGGCTCCTTTAAACCTTTGCCGCTGCAGTTCCCTCTGCTGGAGTGCTCCGTTTTTGCTACCTGGTGGATTTGTCCTGCAAGTCTTCCCATCCGTAGAACGCCTTTCCTGGCACCCCGGACCCACCAGGTCAGGTTGGAACCACATCTGCATCCCCAGAGCCTCCCTCCTGTTACAACGTGGGTCACACTGGATTGCTCCTCCTGTCTACTGGGGAGCAGGGACTGTGCTGCTCCATCCCTGGGGTCTCTGAGCCAGAGCAGGGCCCTGCACACAGTAAGAATTCAACAGATGCTGACGGGAAGGAAGGAAGGAGCCGAGGAGGAGGAGGAAGGGAGGAGGAGGAAGGGAGCCTGACGAGAGGGCTGCTGGCTGCATCCCGCCCCGACCTCCATCTCTCCTCCCTCCCTTCCTCTCAAGGCTAACCGCACACTCTCAGCTTCATGAGCTAAGGACTCATTTAGGGACCCATTTATCATAGAGATCATCAACTCCTGCCACAAAGCTGCTCTCAAATGTGTCCAGAAACTGAGTGATACTCTTCCAGCCCCGGCCAAGCTAGCCTCTTGGACTCAACTATGAGCTACAGATTTAGAGCTCCCATAGCGAGGAGGGCAGGCTCCAGTGGGCCCTGGAAAGTCCAGGTGTCCATGCCCTCTGCTCCTCCTGACACATCACACAGGAGGGCTCGTCCTCCCCTGAGAGGTGCAGAGACCGAGGCCCTGTGGGAAGAGGTGTAGCCCAGCCCAGGGCTCGCCATGCCAGGCAGCCTTGCCTTGGACTGAGATGGAAGAAAGATGAGAAAGAAGATCAGCGAGGAGGACGGGCTCTCTGCATCACGTGACACTCATCTGTCATTGCTCCACTTGTCTCCCCCGCAGAGGAAAAGCCAGATGGGTCCAAGGCCTGTTGTGAAATTTTCCAAACAGAGCTTGCTGTAATCTTTAATTAAAACGTCAATGTGGGCCACAGGACTCGTTTCACAGAGTTCTCCAAAGCCGGGACTGCAGGGATCACTGAATGAACATCTCTCTGGCCCCCTAGTCCATTTTACAGATGGTTAAATGGAAGGGGGCCAGCACGGGCTAGAACAGCAGTTGCATTCGTGATCAAGAGTAGTAATTGTAGCATAAGATGGAGAGAGTAACCCATTGGCAGTCCGGGCCACCACTCTTTCTCCTTAAATGCCTGGCTCCTCTCCTCCAAAGCCTTAACCAGTTTCTCTGCTGTGTATGGTAGGTACTGGGCTTCCCAGGTGACACTAATGGTAAAGAACCTGCCTGCCAATGTAGGAGACATAAAAGATATGGGTTCGATTCCTGGGTTGGGAAGATCCCCTGGAGGAGGGCATGGCAACCCACTCCAGTATTCTTGCCTGGAGAATCCCTTGGATGGAGGGGCCTGGCAGGCTACAGTCCATGGGGTTGCAAAGAGTCAGACACGACAGAAAGGACTTCGCACACACGCGTGCACGTGGTGGGTACTGACAGCCATGCCAGGCTTTCTGCTAGACAAGCAGCTTGGTGAGGACTAAGGATTTCCGTCCGCATGCTCAGCACAGGGCCTGGCGCAGAGACACACTCACTGTCTGTCTGTCTGATGAAGGCATGAAGGTCCAGCCAGAGGAAATGATACTGCCTGAAGCCAAGCTTCATCTTCTGGGGAAGATGAGGCTCTACAGGGTGGTTGTGAAATCAAAGGACCCAGGGTTGCTGAAACTCCCGCTGTTTCCAGGATCTCAGCTCTTCTCCCTAGAAACAGAAACAACTTTCCCCTGACTCAGTCCGCCCACTACTCACCCAGGAATGACTTACCTATGAGCTGGACATCGTCCTCTAAAGGCGATAATGTGACTACGTACGAGTGCTAAAGGACATTAAGTACTGTCTCTTGCACAATGATGCCTCATGTGTCTGGAACCTTCTGGGTCAGAGCGCTGAGAGTTAATATTTATTGAACACTGGACACTTTTTCTAATTTAATCAATTTTCAAAGCAACCCTCTGGGATTGGCATTACAATTATCCCCATTTTACAGATGAAGAAAATGAAGCTCAGAGATGTTTGGTAAAACGCCCAGAGTCAGGCACCCGCTAAATGGTGTGGTGGGGATCTGTCTGTTGCCAGAATTTGTATCCTGTCCTCTGCTGTTTGCAGCCTCTTCCCGTGAGCTGTTCTGCAAAGCTAAACTTGGATAACTGGACGTAAGTTGACCTTTTACGTCCACAGTTTGCCTTAGTTTTACCGTCTCTCTTACAACAGGCTGTCCTATTAGCTTTCACACTCCCCTGCTTTCTTCCCCAGGGAAAGCTGAATGATACTTTAAGGCAATTGAGCTCCACCCCTGGCATCAAAATTACCTGGGGATTCCAGGCCCCACCCGTGGGGATTCTGTTTAATTGGTTTGGGGGTGGGGACCAGGCATCAGTGTTTCCAAAGCACTCCAGATGGTTTTAATGCACGGTCAGGATTGACAACTCCAGCTTTTGCTTTTTCTTGATAACCAAGTCATCCCGAGCAGCGTGTATCTTGAAGTGTGTCCTGGGAGAGTGATTTCTCAGATCTTGATGGGCATTTTTTGAGACCTTGTATCTGCTTTATCTATTAATAGAACATCTGGGATTTCCCTGGTGGTGCAGCGGATAAAACTCTGTCTGCCAGTGCAGAGGACACAGGTTCGATCCCTGGTTCGAGAAGATTTCATATGCTGTGAGGCAACTAAACCTGTGCTCTAGAGCCCATGAGTCACAACTGCTAAACCCACATACAGCACCTACTGAAGACCACGTGCTGAGAGCCTGTGTTCCGCAACGAGAGAAACCTCTGCAGCAAGAAGCCCGCACACGGCCGCTGAAGAGTGGCCCCAGCTCAGCACTGCTGGAGCAAAGCCCACGCAGCGAAGAAGAGCCAGTGCCGCCAAAAATAAAATAAATAAAAATTATTTAGAACATCTGCCCTTCTCTTGGGACCAGACTTCCGGGAAAGCCATCTCACTGTGGCCTGAGAGTCCCTCTTTTCAAGCTTAGAATCCACCGAGGATTCATAGATTGAAAAGTGCAGAACTGCCCACGGGCTCTGCCTGCAGGGACCATAGGATCTGTTAAGAGTTTTCCAGATTTTTCTCCCTTTCTAGATGGTCTCCACACAGGTGACAAGAAGCTGTCCAATGTGTAAGGTGAAGCTGCACGATCAAGTTGAATGTGAATTAAGCACATTCAAAACACCCACTCTGTGCCAGGTCACAAACGAGGTGCTAACGATCCACTGTGTCGTCTGTGTTGTTTGGGCATAGAGAAGATGCACACTCTCCCAGGAAGCCCTCCTGGATTGACATGGGAGCCCGCTTCTGAGGACCCACACCTCCCATACCTACCAGCCCCAGGACCTGAGCCCATCTGGTGGAGTTGGGGGTGGGGTGGTAAAATCTGTCTGCCCGGGAGAACTCTAAGCTCTCTGAGGGCAGGGACTGGGTGGTGAATCAGGGCATGTCTGTTAAACTGAATGACTCACAGCAGTTAAAACCAAATGCCATGGGAGCACAGGGGGAAAAAAGGTGAATCCTGACCAGGGAGCAAGGGCTGGGGAATCTGGGAAGGCTTCCTGGAGGAGGTGACATTGGGACAGGCTTTATAAATGGCTAGAAATTGGGACGGGCAGAAGGGAGAAGAAGAGCATTTCAGGCAAAAGGAACAGCGCGAGCAACGGCCCAGAGGTGGAACAAACTGAAGAGCAGTCTGTGGTTTGGTGGGATCAAAGGCCAGGGAGTGTGATGGGGTCATATTCCAAACTGCCAGAACACAGAAGTTTCCATGGAAGCCCTGGGAATGGTTCTAAGAACTGCTCTTCACTCACTCCTCCAGATGAGCCTGGAGATGCCCTAGCGTGCCCCTCCTTGTGATTTTTCAGGCTCTCTCCAGGAAGCCCCGCCCACCTTATCAGCACGGGGGTGCTGAGTTCCTGCCTGGGTGGGGGCCAGGCCCCACTGCTGACTCGTGCCTCTGGCAGCTGAGGCGCTGGAACACGAAGCCGAGGCTTCCTCACCAAGTCCAACTGCCAAGCCCTCTGAGCTGGTCCCACTGGAGCTGCAGGAAGTCTCCCCAGACCACGAAGTCATCATTTCCCTGCTTTGGGACCCAAGGGAGACGCACACACACACACGCACACACACACACACACAGCCTCAGTGTGCAGGAAGGACAGTGGACAGAGGCATCTATGACCCTGCCTCCTTCAGCATTCTGGGATTTCTGGGAACAAGCACTGTGCCTGCCTCCCTGGGGGAGGAGGAGGGGGAGACACAGCAACTCTAAGACTCTGTCCCTGAAACAGAGTCCTCTTCTCTCACCAAGCCTAGGAGGATTTGATTAGCACCGATTTTCAGGGCTCTGCACCTGTTCATGTCTTTCCAACCTCATCTATGTGGGCCCTTCTCCATTTCTGATTTCCGTAACCCAGACACTGATGTCCTGTCTCCGCAAAATTAAAAGGGGCTGAATTCTCCCAGCCGAGCTGACCCTCTGCTTCGGCACACCCACTCCAACTTCTAGTTCCGCTGCTGTGCTGCCACTGTTTACTAGAACAGCTAGTACTTCCACTACCACCGCTTGCAATAACAGTACTTCAACTGCTGCTTCTAATACTTTTTTTTTTTTTTGGCTACACTATGAAGAATCCAGGATCTTAATTCCTTGACCAGGGATCAAATCCTCACCTCTTGCAGTGGAAGCACGCAGTCTTAACCACTGGACTGCCAGGGAAGTCTCACTACTTCTCAAGTACCGGTACTTCTTAATACTCTTACTACTACCAGTACTTCAGCTACTATTACTGCTATGATTTATACTGCTACTACCATCGCCTCTGGGTTTCCCAGGTGGCTCAGTGGTAAGGAACCCGCCCACCAATGCAGAAGACGCAAGCTTGACCCCTGGGTCAGGAAGATCCCCTGGAGAGGGAAATGGCAACCCACTTTCCCATTCTTGCCTGGGAAATCCCATGGACAGATGAGCCTGGCAGGCTACAGTCCCTGGGGTCACAAAAGAAGTTGGTCATGACTTAGCAACATCCATCACTTCTACCGCTGCTGCTAGTATTTTTCCTGCCACTATTTTACTACTGTTCTTGCCACTGTTTTCCTGCAACAATGAACTTCTATTTACTGCTACTTCTGATAGCTCAGTTCAGTTCAGTCGCTCAGTCCTGTTCAACTCTTTGCGACCCCATGAATCGCAGCACGCCAGGCCTCCCTGTCCATCACCAACTCCTGGAGTTCATTCAGACTCACATCCATCGAGTCAGTGATGCCATCCAGCCATCTCATCCTCGGTCGTCCCCTTCTCCTCCTGCCACCAATCCCTCCCAGCATCAGAGTCTTTTCCAATGAGTCAACTCTTCGCATGAGGTGGCCAAAGTACTGGCGTTTCAGCTTTAGCATCATTCCTTCCAAAGAAATCCCAGGGCTGATCTTCTTCAGAATGGATTGGTTGGATCTCCTTGCAGTCCAAGGGACTCTCAAGAGTCCAAACATGATGAATTAAACACAGTGGGCCAAGAACTAAGTTCAGGCCTATCAACTGATGTCATTTATCACAGTAACAGCCTGCTGTGGTATTAAATCCTCCCTAGTTTATGAATGGGGAAACTGAGGCGTGTGGAAGCTAAGTACCTTGGCTCAAGTCGCAGGGACAGTAAGAGAATAAGGCTGGATTGTGACCAGCAGCCTGATTCTGGGGGCCAAGTCTAAGACCCAGAACCCTTCTCCTCCCCTGTCCTTTGTCTGGTTTCCTGAGTACATCCCTGGGTTATCTTGAATCCTCAGGAAAAGAGCCCCTGAAGTTGAAGAAGGGAAGGGGCCTTACTCTTTGCAAGATGTCTAGAATGCCATGCGCAAGGCACGTAGTAGTTACGCAGTGCACATATTGTCTCCAATCAGTGTCTAATTGAATTCTCATAACAACCTTTCATGTGAGGACAAGGATCTGGGTGTTACAGCCGGGGAAACAGACTCTCAGAAGTGCTGTGATCTATCCAGGGGTTAGGTCTGGACTGTATGCCAGAACTGAAACAGAGCAAGACCCTATGGTCTTTGTCTTCCATGCCTTCTGCCTGCCTTTTGTCTGTGAAAAATACTGTAGCCAAAGAGTAAGTTTAATCAGAGAAGTAAGAACATGCAGAAACAAAGGAATACAGTCAAAGCAGTGCATGCGTGCTAAGTAGCTTCAATCATGTCCAGCTCTTTGCAACCCCAGGGACCCTGGCCCGCCAGGGTCCTTTGTCCATGGGATTCCCTAGGTACAAAGGTTGGAGTAGGTGGCCATGCCCTTCTCCAGGGGATCTTCCCGACCCAGAGATCGAGCCCGTGTCTCTCGAGTCTCCTGCATTGGCAGGTGGGTTCTTTGCCACTAGCGCCACCTGGGAAGCCTCAGTCAAAGGAGTGCAAATAATAATAATTGAGACATTAAGCATAGTCAAGGACCTTCAGTTCCTTCTCGAGAGCTATAGATAATATTCTGAGCCATATCCTGTGAGCTGTCTTGTAAATACTGCAACCCCCACCAGGCTGGAGAAGTTAGCTACATGATGACAAGCCTGTAGCCATGACATAAACTGCTACAATTCCGAGAACTGGCCTCAAGGAAAAGGGAACAAACCACCCCTGGAACTGAAGATCAGCTGCACCTGAAACAACCAAGGTGGCACTGGTCAGGCCCCTGGTGCTCAATTTCAAGGTGACTGTCAGAGCTGACTGTGCCGTTTCCACCTGTAGTCCCCTCCCTCAGCCTATAAAAGCTGTTGCCCCACTGATGGTCAGTGGAGGGAGTTGGCCTTTGGACAGACACTTGCCCTCCCTGCCCTGCCCCTGGTTGCCAGAATCAAAAATAAAGAAAACTTTCCTTTCCACCAATCTGGCCTCTTTATTAGTTTTTTGAGCGGCAAGCAGCCAGACCCCACTTTTGTTACAGAACTGTCTTTCCATGACCTTGCATATGATGTGACCTGTTCACCCTTGGCGTGAACTCATATGTGCTCTGCACTTTACAGTTTATAAAGCTCACACATATATTCACATTATTTCTCACAATGCCCCTCAGAGGGAATGATCAACTCCATTTTATGGGTAAGAAAACTGAGGCCCAGATGGCAAAGACAGATTTTGGATCTCTCCTGAGGAGTCAGTGGCCAATCCAGGATTTGAACCAGTCTCCACCCCCAACCCGCCCTGGCGCCTGAGAGTAGGGGCCTCCCAGCTGGAAGAATCCAAGAGGCAGCCCTCCTGCTTTGTCCAGCCCTCCTACTCTGTCCAGCCACCCCAGCCCCTGTGGTGGGCGAGCCCACAGCCCTGAGGGGTGGAGGAGACTGGTTATTTCCAGCCTGGTACTTAAGGGCTGGCCAGGGAGTGGGGTGTGGGCTGGCCAGAGGGCTCTGTGTTCCCAAGAGGGTCTGGCCTTCGGCTGCTGAGACTGAGGCAGGGGGTCAGGGATTTCTGTCCAAGCCATCTAGGCTAGCCAAAGCTGGGCAGGCCACCCTCTCCCCCAAAAGGTAAGATGTAGGTAGCCAAGATGTGCACAGGCAGCTCATTCTCCCCCTCCAGCTCAGCTGACCCTGTCCTGGGTTGGGCCCAGGCTGGGCAGTGCCCTTGCAGCTCCTGAGAGATGGAAGGAGCAGACAGCAGTCCTGATATGGGCCCGAGGATCAGTTGCAAGCAAATACATGTGCTCTGAACACCTACTCTGTGTCTGCCTCTCTCCCAGCTCCCAGCGGGTCTGGGAAATTGCCACCCATCCCAGGTCCCTCTCCCCCTCGTATGAGAAATGCTATCACGACACTGAGCCCTTGCAAAGCACCAAACATTTCCTGCCCCAGGACCTTAGCACGCGCAGTTCCCTCTGCTGAGGGCACCCTTCCTTTGGCTCCTCACATGCTGGGCTCCTCTGTCTTCACATTTAAATTTTAAAAAGTCACCTTTCAGTGATGTCTTCCCTGATTCCCCAGGCTAATAAGGCCCTTCCAACTCCCCTGCCTCCATCCACAACTTGCCTCTCACCCTCCTCTGCTTCCTCCTCAGCGTTTGTGTTTAATTTTTAATCTACACGTTGATGGTCTGTCTCCCCCCCAAGAGCAAGGACAAAGTCCGCTCTGCTATCACTCCCCCAAGGTCCAGCAGATGGCCAGGCGCTTGGAAGAAACGTTTATCACCTGAGCAAACAGAAAGGCAGCGAAGGCATTTGCCCACATCCTCACAGGGGCATTGTGCTTGAGGACATGGCTCTGTCTCCAAGGCACCATCTTGCCCCTGTGAGCACACTGGGATGGGGCCACATTCTCCGCAGTGGTCCTTCCTCAGCCCCAGAGGCACATCCTTTACACATGGGGCTCCGCGTCTTCTCTGACTTCCTTCATGGACCCTCCAGCCTCTGCTTGCATACCTCCAAAAGACAGGGAGCTCACCCCATCCAGGGCAATATTAGATGCTCCCTTCCAAGGTTGCGTGAGCTTCCAAATGACAGCATGGGCTGCTCTTGACAAGTTCTCAAATGCTGATGAGGAAGACCTCCTGTTGCTGGCACAAGGACTTTGGACTTTGACAATGTGCTTTTCTATTTCTTCATATATTTCCTGTGCTCCAGCTACGGGCTGGGACTGTGGTCACCAAGTAGGGAGGAAGTAGAGAGCTTTGGTGGCTTGATGATATTTAAGGTCTCTGATGGCTTTTGGGCCAGGCAACTGTGCTAGTGGTGGCCCGTGCTGTGAATCTGATGCCTCCAAAACCTCTCTGTGCACACAGATCACCCAGGGAGCTTAAGATGCTGGTTCTGCTACAGCACATCTGGCCAGAGGACCTGCATCTCTAAAGCGACACTGATGCTGCCGGGGTATGACCACAGTTTGAGTGACAGGGTGTAGACCCAACTGACAATGAAGGATAGTGAGGCTCAGAGAGAGTAGGGACCTGCCTAGGGTCACCCAGCTCGACAGCAGGGGCTAAAGAGGGACCGTCCGGCTCCACCGGCCAGGGCTCTGGAATTCATGGGGCAGGCTGGGCTCAGTGCGTCTTTGTGAGACACAGCATACCTGGACTCACCCGGGCTGCCCGCCCCTGCCCATGAATAGTGGGCCTCTTTCCTTCCTGCACCAGGCTGGCGGGCGCACGCCCACAGACGCCCCCTCCCCTGCACACATACTCACACACACTCACACACCCTGCCCGGCCTGGCGGCCCTCCCTGTTTGGGGAAAGTCAACAAGAGCATTTGAAAAGTCTTTCTGTGTGGAGAATCTGTTTGTATAGGGGGAGGAGACGGAGAGCCAGCCAATAGGTAGAAATATTAATGAAGCTTGTTATAAAGGGCCCATTCACGGCTCTCCAAGTAAATAGGGCTCTTGTCGGGCTGCCATGTTATCTGCCAAGTTCAAGAATGTGGTTTGAAAAAATAGAATTTAAAGGGGTAAGGTGGAGCCTTAAATGGATAGCCTGCTGGAGCTGGAATCAAGGACAGGAGGAGCCTCGGCCGAGGGGCTGGAGGCACAGGGATGCTGGGGCGCTGGGTCTTGGGGTGAGGGGTAAGGGGCTGCCCAGGAAAGGGGCAGGTGGGAATCACCGTAGTGCAGAGCTCAGAGAGCATCCGTCGTCCGTCGTCCACCATCCATCGTCCACCGGTGTGGAAGGCAGCCTTGGTGTCTGGCCCAGGGCTTGCAGTTCTTCTGTTTGGACTCTGACATGGTAATGTGGGTCAGGAATGGAGTGTTTCAGTCCCACACCCAAACTCCTCTGGGAATTTTGCTCCTTGGGGTGTTGGTAAGGGGGTCTCTGAGTGGCAGGAGGGGGGCTTCTTAGTAACTCTTAGCCACACTGCATCACAACCCCACAAATCTCATCCAGCTTCTCCCACCCGCTAAATTCTGCTTTGTAGACTGTTACCCAAATAACACATAAGACGGAGCATAAAAGACTCAAACTCTCGGTCCACTCAGCTCACACAGGGTGAACTGGGGGCTCAGAGAAGGAGAGTGATCAACTCAGGGTCACTCAGCAAGTCTTTAGCAGAATTGGGACTTGCTTCTCTCAGTTTCGTGTTGGACCAGGTCCCCAGGACTGCAGATGGTGTCTGGCCTAGGGAAGGTGACTTGGTATTTCAAGCGCACAATATTTTATTTTTAGCCCTTGATTTAAAGCAACGTATAAACAAGGGGTCTGTCTTGTGCCCAATTTGCTCCTGGCGAGCTCTGTAGTCTTGGGCAGGTGACTCTGCCTCTCTGAGCCTTAGCTTCCCTTTCCATTGTAAAATGGGGTTATTTAGACAAACCTCTCCTGTTGAGAAGACTCAAAGAGAGGATGTTGGCCCAGTGCTGTGCCAGGCCCTTGGTGGGTGGCCCGGGACAGTGGCTATGGTGTTTCTTTTTCTGTCCCAGCCTGAGGTACAAGAATAGAATTTCCAGAAGGACTGTTCCCTTGGCCTCTAGGTCTCAAGGTATAGTTTCTGCTCAGGTCCTAGAAGGCTGCCCTGTGTTGAGGGTCACGGGAAGCTTGCAGATTGGGAGTCGGGAGCTTCTGAGAGCACAGCCACACCTGTGTGTGAACTATTGCAAGGGTCCGAGAAAAGGCCCTGCTGGGGACCGGGGCCAGCAGCCGCCCTGAAGGGCAGCGCGGAGTACACCTCTGTCTGACCAGAGTTAACCTATGTGTGGGGAGCATGTTTACACTGGCTTTTCTTTATGAATAAAAGGGGTGAAATTCCTATGAAGCAAAAAGGAAATAATCAATGCAAAACCTAAATGGAAACACTTTGGTAAAGACTCCGCCAGGTGCTTGCTGAGTGACCTTGAACGGTGGGGACTTAAGAACATTGGGGATGCAGGGTGGCAGCAGTGTCCTCTTAAAGGGAGTGCTGTGGGGTGCCGTCACAAGCACAAGTCTGGGGCTCACAGCCCCAGGTTCAAGCCCAGGCTGTGCTCCTCACAGGCTGTGTGACCTTGTGCAAATGATGGACCTCTCTGGGCTTCCATTTTTTTGATCTGTACAAGAAAAGAAAAGACAGGGTTAAAGTGTGTGGAGCCCTGGTACATCGTGGATGCTCATTAAATGTCAATTTCCTTTCCTTTCTGGGCCTCTTGGCAGGCCGAGGGGAAGCGTCTGACAGGTCTCACCAGCCAGACCTGAGGGACACTCGGCCTGCAGGCCCCAGCACTCACAGAGCCTGATGGTGACTATGTCTGCATAGCCCTTTACAGTTTGCAAAGCACTTGTCTACTCCCCTTTAGAGCCTCGCAAAAGTCCCGTGAGGTGAGTAGGGCACTGCTTACTCCTTACTGCTTTAAGACTAGGAGAAGGCGAAAGACTCAAACCCAGAGCTCATAGACTGGGCCCAATGTCTCTTCATTCCTTCGCAAATATTGGTTGAGGATTATGTGCCAGGCATGGGGGATGCAATAGTGAGTAAGACTAGCCATAGAGGAATGGATGACTATTGGAAGAGTGGATGATAGGTGGATGATGGATGGATGATGTTTGGCTGATGGATGGATGGTGGTTGGATGATGAATGGATGGTAGATGGATGATAGATGGACACGTAAAGGAAGGAAGAATGACAAATTTCTTGAGGGCAGGATTCCTGTCTCTCCTTTTCACCACTGGGCCCTCAATACTGAGGATGGTGCCTGACGATGAGGAGGAGCAAAAACTTGTCACATGATATCTTCTTTGGTGGTATGGACTCAAGAAACAGGCTACACACCTTTCTAGCTGTGTGATCAAGGGGAAGTTACTTAACCTCAGGGTGCCTCAGTTTCCTTATCTGTAAAATGGGACTAACTATAGGTTATTGTGAGGATTAAATGAGTTAACACATGTAATGTTCTAAGAACAGGACAAGCTGGTGCTCAGTAAGTACCACGTAAGCTTTGATCACTTTTATTTTTCTGGTTTGACTCCTGAATTCCCTTCTGTCTCCTTGCTTAGTCACTTCAGTCATGTCCAACTCTTTGCGACCCTATGGACTATAGCCTGCCAGGATCCTCTGTCCATGGGGATTCTTCAGGCAAGAATACTGGAGTGGGTTGCCATGCCCTCCGCCAGAGGAATCTTCCTGACCTAGGGATTGAACCTGCGTCTCTTAAGTCTCCTGCATTAGCAGGCAGGTTCTGGTGATAGACTCTCAAGATAGGACTCTGGGTGCCCTGCCCAGGATGCCTCCTAGTAGAAGCATCTATTTAGGCTGCAGTTCAGAGAGAGGAGATCTTGGGTCCAAATTGGGTCAGAGAAGTCCAGGGTGCACATTCCCCTGGGGCCAAGGACAGGGCTGGTCCCTGGCTAAAGGAGGCAGTACAGCAGGATGGTCAGAGCTTTGGGCTGGGAGTGGAAGAGTCATGTGTCCATTCTGGCCCTGCCATGGCCCTCCCCCTGGGTCTCCCGGTTAGATATCCAGAGAGATCGATGGCTGTGAACCAGTTGAGTCGCTGACTGAGGAAACACGAATTAAGCTATCTTCGGCTCCTCATCCTCAATTTTCCTCTCTTTGAACGGATTTTTCCGGATTGGAAAAACTGAGCCTTTGCTAGCCTTGGAACACACACGCGCTCTCTCGCGCGGCCGAAATGCTGTGTCAGCGGCAGCTAGTGGTTGAGGATGGCTCCAGATGGAGCGCTCATTAACGCCCCTGAGCAGGGCTCAGGGTCCCCCCGGGTCACCTCCCCGGAGCACACAGGCTGAGCTTTCTCTCTGAGGGCTGCCAACAGTCCCACCTTGTCCAAGCCCTGCGATTTATAGGAGCTGGTGGTTGACACAAGTTCCCGCTCGGCGTGGGCCCGTGGGCCCGTGGGCTCCACTGGACGCCAAGAGCCACAGCTCCTGCCCGCCTGCCCCTCACTCTGTAAGTGAGTCACTGGGGTTTGGAGTGGGCCACCCTAGGGGTGGCTCCTTGTTGGAATAAGACAGTCACCTTCGAACAGAGCAGGCAAAGACAGCATGCCAAACCCTTAGCTTGGCAAAGCTTCTGCCCAGAGGGCACCAAGGCACCTCCTTCCAGCCAAGGAATTGCAGGCACTCAGGCTGGCATAGCCCTGTAAGAGCCACGAGCCCAACAACTCCGGATTGAGACAGAGGCTTGACCAGAGAGGGGAGCCGATGCGGCCACGGTGCACAGCAAGTCAATGGCAGAGCTATTAACAGAACCCTGGAGACCCAGTTCCTGGGCATCTCCCGCTCCCCTAAAGGAAAGGAAGCAGCTGAGGGCCTTCCTGGCTGCCAAAGCTGACCCCTGCCTGGTCTTCTGAGAGCCAAGTGGGCACCTGGACCTCTGGTTTTAGGGACAGATTCCTGGGTCTCCCAAGCTTCCAGGGGAGCCAATGTGATGCCCCTTTGATATGACAGGAGGAGAAAGGGATGGGTGTGGAAGAAAGCCTTGGGCTTTGCAGTTGGGCACAGCTGGGGCCTAACCTTGGCTCTGTTGGTTCCGAGCAGGAGAAGCACAGGCAACTTACTTAACTTCCTCTGAGGCTCTGCCTCATCTACACAACATGGCAACTTGTCACCTACGTGGTGGGTCGTGATGTCAAATGTTTGGCACACAGTGGGCACTTAACAAAATGTTGCAATGAGTCCTGCTCCAACTGGCTTGGGCAGCCTGAGTGGAGAGCAGGACGGGGACAGGCCCTGGGCTTTTTAGGTGATGGGGCGCCACCCAGGTGCTATGCAGATTTCCTCTTGGCACAGGCAGGAGAGCCCTGGGGTTGAAAGCCTGGTGGCCAGCTTGGGTCACCAACCTGCAGAATCGGTGGGCAAGTCTCTTGGACTCAGGCTCCCTATCTGTGAAATGGGTGTTGAAATAGTGGACTAAGGATGCTATGGCAAACCCCAGGCTGGCCTAGCTGGCAGAGTATGGGCCACACCCATCCCGGGCCGGCTTCCTGCCAAAATGAGTGCTGTCTCCGGAGGTAGAGAGTCCACCCAGGGCAACCAAGACAGGAGGTGGGTGAGCGGGTGGTAGGAAGAAAGGGACGGGACCAGACTGAGCCTGGTAGAGCAGGGCTACTGTCTCAGGTCCCCAGGCTGGTCGGATCATTCAAAAGGCTGGTGAGATCATCCAAGAGGGCCCGTCTTCTTGGGCCAAGCCCAGGCGCTCAGCAGTGGGGAGAGGGCCCCAGCCCTTCCCTCTGACACTGAACATCCTGGGCTGCAGCCACTCTGGCTCGGGGCTCGGACCCACTCCCCTGTATTAGGTCCAAGCAGCCTGCAGAGCCTCCAGGAAGCAGGGGACACTCCAGGAGGCCGGGGGCCTGGCAAATCAGGCTGCCAGAGGCCCCTCTGCTGCGCAATGAAGGCCTCCCTGCTGCAGAGTCACCATCCCACAGTGCAACTCCATGCCTGCCATCTCCCCTGGCTCAGAAACTCTCACTGGCTCCCCAGCCTGGAACCAGCTTTGGGTCCTGGTGTCTCTGTAGCTCATAGAAGAACTTCAGGGTCCCAGAAGCCTTGACCCGCCAGGTGCCAAACATCAGCCATGTACTGCTTGTCAGGGGAGAGTTCTGGAGTTTCATCAGATTCACATAAAGAGCCACCGCCCCATGGGCTGAAGTCCAGGCTCTTGGTCAGCATTCAAGGCTCTCCCCAAGCTGGCCCCAGGTCTCCACATCTGCCCCTTCTTGTCCCCCGACTCCACTCCCTGCCCTCCCTTCCTCATCTCCCCTCCTGGAAGTTTTCCCAGCTGCTGGCCCTCCTCCCAAACCCCAAAGCATCACTGAGGCCCCTCCTTCGCAGTTTGTTCTCTGAATTGTCCTCTCCTCCACATGTAGCCTTCACGGGGCTTAGAGCTGGCCTTCCCCGCCCAGACCTTTGCAGTAGCCTCTTGTCCACTTGCCCTTCTGTCCACTTCTTGTCCACTTCTGTCTGCCTGCCCAGCCGACCAGCCAGCGCTGCTGGGTCACTCTCCCCAACTCCCTAGAACTATTCTCTGTCCCAGGTGAGTTGGATGATACGGCAGAGGTGGGACGGAGAAGGAGGAAGAGGAGCAGGCAGAGGAAGCGGTGGAAGCAGAGGAGGAAAGGCAGAAACAAGAGAGAATCAGGGAAGGAGACGGAAAGGCCTTGGACTGGAGAAAGAAATGCAGCACGATCAAAAGCGAGGCAGAAACAGGGGGAGATACTTGGAGAGACTGACAAGGAAAAGGGAGGGGGGAAGACAGGGAGACAGGATGTCGAGACAGGAGAGCTATAGCGTGAGACACAGAAAGAGGCGGAATGAGGCAAAGCAAGGCCGGCATAGACAGGGACAGACAAATACAGAGACTGCAGCCAGAAAGGACTGGAGCCAGAAGCCAGGCAGAGAGAGAAAAGGAGACTGAGGCTGGGGGAGCCCTTGGCCGGCACTAGAGAAATGGCTTTCTAGCGCCTTCCTGTGCCGGATCCTGGCCCTCCTCCCCTTCTCTGAGCAACTGATCCTCACTGGGGAGCAAAGGAGCAGGGTCTGGTACATGATCCTGCCACCTGTTGGCTCCCCACCCTCCCACACTGGAGGCTCTGGCCTGGCTCGTGGTCCAAGCCCCACGTGAGAGGCTCACCCATCATCGCCCGCTGGCCCTTAGGAAGTGACCCTGGGCTGGGCTGGGGAGCACTGCAGTGTTAAGAACCTCCAGAATTATCCAACTGGCTGCCAGGTAAGCTGTGTGATACTGGCCCAGGACCTTAACCTCTCTCGGCCTCTGGGAAGTCAAAGGGCAGATTCAGTGTTGTCTGCGAGAGAGATTGAGAAGGTTTGTGTTACACCCTCCCAACCTACCTGCTCCTGACACCCTCTCAACCCCGGTCCCACCTGAGGCTGATCTTGTTTCACCGTATCTATGACCACCACTCTGGAAGGTGGGAGAAGAAAGAGTTGGGGTGAAAGCTCTGGCCATTTCTTTGGGGAGCACGCAGCCCAGGGCTGATCTCATGTTCCGGCCACATTGGCCTCTGCCTTGGCATCTGAGATGGGAGTTACGTTACCTGTTGTCAGAAAGAGTCTGGTTAACTGTTCTTTGCCCAGGAGGATTGCTGGTCCTTGCAAAGCCAGGGTCCTATTGCCTGGCAGGAGTAAGGAAGAACAACAAAAATAATAATAGTAATGATGGCTAGCATCCACTGAGCTCTCACCTGCTACCTTGCTGAGCATCATACATCCTGGTCTAAGTCACAAAACCATATGACATGGGCACTCTGATTATCCCCTCTGATAGCTGGGGAAACTGAAGCTTAGGGCCAGTAAACCGTGGTGACTTTCAACTCCAGGCAACCTGACTTCAGAGCACTCTTATCCCTTTAAAGGATTTGACAAGAGTGACACCCTCGTTGACACCACCCCTATCAAGGCAACACTTCTGCGTGTCCAGCCCTGGGCTGGGGACCAGACGACAGGATCCAGCAGCCCCACTCTTAAGTGCTCACCATCCAGAGGGAGGTGGCTCAGACAATAAAGAGTCTGCCTGCAGTGAAGGAGACCCAGGTTCGATCCTGGGGTCAGGAAGATCCCCTAAAAAATGGCTACCCACTCAGTATTCTTGCCTAGAGAATTCCATGGACAGAGGAGCCTGGTGGGCTGCAGTCCATGGGGTTGCAAAGAGTCAGACATGACTGAACAACTAACACCTTCTCTTTTTCACCCAATGGGAGAGAAGACAGTTACCCAGTGGACAGAGGACATGCCCGTTAGTGAGTTCCTACTACATGCCAACTTCTGTAGTATGCAGCTGGAGTATGGGCTCGGCCTGGGTTTGAACTCGTGATGTACAGCTTATCAGCTGTGTGACCTTTGGCAAGTTGCTTAGCCTCTCTGTGCCTCAGTTTCCTCATCTGTAAAATATTTCCCTGTTTTGCCGTGAGAATGAAAGATACTGATTCTTAGAGGGGGTCTTGGAGCTGCATCTGACATGTGCCAAGGGCTTAGGCCTGTTACACACCATCTTCTCCATCACCATCATCATCACCTTCTTTGTTTTCTTAAAAAAATGTATTTATTTGGCTGCCTTGGGTCTCAATTGTGGTGCATAGGCTCCAGGGTGCACAGGCTCAGTAGTTGCGGCGCTCCGGCTAAGTTGCCCTGTGGCACGTGGAATCTCAGTTCCCCGACCAGGGATTGAACCCGCATCCCCTGCTTTGGAAGGTGGATTCTTAACCACTGGACCACCAGGGAAGCCCCCCATCACCTTTTTTATCGGCACTTTTTGGAGACCATCCTGTTTAGTCATCCCCTAGCTTAGGGTGATTGGTTGCTATGATTATCCCCATCTTACAGATGAGGAAACTGAGACTCAGAAAGGTAAAATGACCTGCAGTAAGTTAGTAAAAGGCTGAACTAAGATTTGAACCCACAACTATCAAAACATGGCCTGTGTTTTTCTCCATCTTTATTGTGTCAGAGAAAAAACTGACTTCCTTTTTTTTTCTTCCTTCTCCCTCCCTCCCTTCATTTCTTTTCTTTTTCTCTCTGTCTTTGTTTCCTTTATTCAGGGAATATTTATTGAGCATCTTCTACATGCCAAATCCTGTGCCGGGGCTGGAATTCTTGTGCTGACCCTGGAGACCAGAGAAATGTTTTCTGCTCTGTTCTTATTGGCTGGACCTGGGCCTCCTCCCACCTCCGGCTGTAGCTGTGAAGGGAAGAAAGCTTTGCCTGGTCCCCGAAAGGTGGGCAGGGGGCAGGCCTGGGAGGCTTCGGGTGGGGAGGTAGGCTCCCTGTGTGCACACTGCCTCTCTCTGCGTCCCACTGGCTCTATTTACCTTTATGAGAAAGTGCGCTTGTCCAGCCCTGGCTTCATGAGGTCAGGCCTCACCTGGTGGAGCCTGCGAAAGGGTGTCTGGGAGAAAAGGGCAGACCATGGGCAGCACAGAAAGAGCTGACTCAAAGCGCAGGAAACAGACACCTTTACCAAGGTCAGTTTGAGCCTGTGGGGGTCCCAGGGCCCAGAGAGAGAGGAGCTTGGACCAGTCCTTACCCCTCCATGAGGTGGAATGTGGAGTGTGAAAGAGGGGTTGCCAAGTCCTCCAACATGAGTCATCTCAGCTCCAATCATCAGCCCTCTGCTCACACATTCCTTCCTTCTAGAAGCTTCTTAGCCTGATTCCAGGGTCCTGTGCTGGATTCCACAACCCCTTGAGCCCCCACTGACCGCTTGTCTCGTGAACCGGAACTGCCTGGTTATTTGCCTGCCCCGTTCTCACATCTGGGTTTTCACACTTCTGTTTTCCTCCTTGGAGCCCTCTGCCAGCTTCGCTCACTCACCTCATCCAGCCTCTTTTCAAATGTCAGCTCCTCAGAGGAGTCTTCCCTGACCACCCTATCTAATCTAGCCTTGCGGTGATTTTAAAATCATGGCTGCAAATGCTCCAATTCTCTCCCTAGCAAGAGGTGGGGGTCTCTGTCCCTTCTCTTTGATCCTGGGTGGACTTGTATCTGTTTTGATCCATTGTGTATGATGGAAGCGACACTAGGAAATTCTGAGGCTGGGTTGTAGAAGGCCATGGAGCTTCTGCCTTTTTGCTAAAACACTTGTTTTGAGAGCTCTGGGCCACCATGGAAAGTCCAACCACTCTGAGGCCACTGTGCTGTGAGGAAGACCAAGCCACCTGGAGAGGTCATGGTAGGGGAGTGGGGGGAGTGGTGATCTGGTTAGCCATCCTGGCCGAGCCCACTTTTTCGTTACCTTTAAGTTAATGCACCAGATACATTGTTTAGCCTCTTAGTGCTGCTATGTCTTCAAATTACTGCAAGCTTGGTGGCTTAAAATAATGCAAATGTATTCTCTTAACACTTTTGGAGTCGAGTCCCAAATGGGTCTCATCGGGCTAAAATCAAGATGCTGGCCAGGCTGCATTTCTTCTGGAGACTCTGGGGGAGATCCTTGCCTTTTCCAGTTCCTGGAAGCTGCCTGCATTCTTCAGCTCATAGTCCCTTTCTCCAACTTCAAGGCCAGCAGCATAGCATCTTCTAATCTCTCTATGTCCCCTGCTTTCATTGTCATGCATCTTTCTCTGACTTTCCATTGGCCCCATCTGAGTGACCAAGGATACTCTTCCCACTTCAAAATTCTGAAGTTAATCACACCTATAGAGCCTCTTTTTTTTTTTTTTTTTTACCACCTAAGGTAGCCTATTCACTGGTTCCAGGATGAGGACGTGGACATCGTTGGTCAAGAGCGGGGCTCTGGGGTGCCTGCCACACACGTGAATGGAGATGCTTCCAGGTGAGCCCGGCCCCTACCTCTTCGAGCTCCCACAGCCGTCTGAGTCTTCCCAGTCCAGACCCCGGACCTCAAGGAACTGAGACAAGCCTTCAGCTTGTCTGGTTGTTATGTGAGTCACTCTGCTAGCAATTGTTTTTCACACACCAACTGATAACTTTAACAAGCCTCAAGATTCTCATCATATTCAAAACACTTCGCCTACTTTGGTGTTTTTCACAATGCTTATAAAATTATATATTTATGGATTTCCTTCCTTCTTTTCTGTCTTCCCCAACAAATATAAGGTCAGGGGAATTAATGCTTGTTGCTATGTAAACAACACCCAACCATGCCTTCTAAACATTTGTTCAACAAATTCAAGTCACCTCCCATCAGACTAAGTTCTCTGAGATTTAAAACCAGTCTTTCTTGATAATCACTGGTTTCCCAAAACCCCAAGTGGGTCCCAGCACAGGGAAGGGAAGGGGTTCAGCACAGCTTGAACAATTGACTTTCTTTTCTTAATCCACCCCACTCCTCCCTGAGAATCAGGAAGTCGAAGGGGACTTGGAAGTCACCTCTGAGTTCAGTTTTCTGGGGCTCACAAACTCAGCTGCCTTCAGGGGCCAGCTGGGAACCTATTAAACCAGGCCGCTTGAACTGTCAGGTAGCTGAGAGTGCTGAGGTCTGTGGCCAACTGGAAATCGCCTTACCACCCAAGGTATTTTTTTTTTGAAGGTGGACATATGGACAGCCAATCGAAACATCTCTTGTCTTCTTATTCTCCTGCCCGTTCCTGGTCCCCTCGTCCATTCCCTGCACCTCCTTGCCCTGTCCTGTGCCCTCAGGAGGCTGACCTCTGGGGGCTGCACGGTCTCACCTTGGCTCCCTCGTCCCCTAACTTCTGAGTGGGTTTGGTTTTTGGGGGAACCCGATACGAGGGTAGGAGGAGAGGCTGGGGTGTTTGCTCCCTCTCTGCCCCCACCGCTGGAACTTTGCGATGGTGGCTTTCCTGCTGTAGCTCCCGCTTGGCTTCACTAGCCTGTTCCCTCCCCTCGTGCCTTCAGAATCAGATGGCAAGGGCTTCTCACTGTCCTGGGTGCTCCACCAGCCCTGGCTGAGTCCCATAACCTAGCCCAATCCTCTGTGGATGACTTGTTTTGAATATTTCCACTGAGAGGTTCCATTCTAATTTTTTTTTTTTTTTAATCAGGGTCACTAGTAGCAGCATCGCTAGCTATCAGCTACTTGGTCTGTTTGCCGGGAGCATTGAATACTCTCTCAGTTGACCCCTGTTGTAGCGTGTGCTGCCTCCTGCCAGGATCCTGAGTGTGACAACATCTGTAGACCTCATTTGGCCCTGGGTTCTGATCCAAGCCCCTAACCAGGCCGGAAGTTTCCCCTTCAGCCTCTGCCAAGGAGTCATTGATTTCTGCTGTCCTCCCCCCACCCCCAGCCCCACCCTGGCCAGGCCTGGCTGTTCACCACCCTCTGTTTTCACCCTCTGTACGTTGTTTGAAAACTCAAGTTCCTTTTCAGCATGGGGTGAAATGTCCCTCTGGAGCCTTCCCCAAAATCACCCAGACAGCATGGACTCATACGGGATGGCCCTTCAAGGGGCTGTCTCCCTGCACGCAGGCGACTCTGCTTCAGGTCAAAATCCCCCGGTACTTCTCCTGGGCCTCAGAGGACCTCCCCTGCCCCAACGTCACATCTGTGCCACACAAACACACAACGTTGATTTTGTTCCTGGGTTTTGGAGGCCAAGAAGAGAGTGAAACATGTCCCTCCTCGGGCTGGATTGGGTCTTTTGGTAAGTTACTGAGTCACATTTCCACTAACAGACAGATTTAATGAGCTTTGGAGACAATTTCCTTATACACTTGGCTTTCATCAATGGTGGTCAACCAGTTCCGCATAGCCTTAAAGCAGGAGGGAAGTGAGCAGGGCACAACCTTTGAAGGAATGACATAGCCCAGGGCTCTATCCCTGGCTTGGGAAGATCCACTGAAGAAGGAAATGGCAAACCACTCCAGTATTCTTGCCTGGGAAATCCCATGGACAGAGGAGCCCAGTGGGCTACAGTCCATGGGGTCACAAAGAGTCAGACATGACTGAGTGACTAACACTTACTTACTTAAGGATACAACCTAAACTAGAACCAAATGGGCCCAAGATGACAGACAAGTCGACTTCCACTAGACCCCGAGCCTCGGTACATGCTCACTGTAACACATCAGCAAGCTAAGCGACACAGCCGCAGGCGCCATGACAGTTCCAAGCTGACCTTCAGAGATCAAAAAGTGGGTGGTGGCCCGATTCCTGGAAATCTCTACCCCTTCCCCCCAACAGTTGGAATAATCCTCCCACTCATTAGCCTAGGAAATTACCCAGCCCATAAAAGCTAGCCACAGTACACCATGAGGCTGCCCTCGCCTCCCGAGATGGCCCACAATCTGTGGAGTGTGTTTCTCTCTAAATAAATCCGCTTCTTACCTGTCATTTTGTCTGTGTTTCTCTCTAAATAAATCCGCTTCTTACCTGTCACTTTGTCTCTCACTGAATTCTTTCTGTGATGAGACATAGAGAACCTGAGCTTCATTAAGTTCCGAAAGCAGGTGTGTGATCTCAGTTGGAAGACCGTGGTTTGAGTCCCAGCACATGGGCCCAAGTAACAATCTGAAGTGAACATTTCATCCTGATCTTCTTCACTTGGTCCCCCAATAACAAGGCAAGACTGTCTGGATCCCATCACTGTCCAAGTTGTTCTGCCACGGCCCAGCCAAAGTTGGGGGAGTATAGCTCTGGACCCTGGTACTCTGTCCAGGTACCCCAAAGTCTCTATCCCTCTTTGGGTCTATTTTTTTTTCTTTTGAAAAATTTAGATTGGGTGGTTTAGACAAAAGCTGAAGTCTGACATCCTCTGTATCGGGGTCTTCTTTTCCACAGCACTTGACCCCAATGGTAGGGTCCCTTTACCAGAGTGATGACCCAACTAACGCTGTCTCCCTAGTAGGCTGTGGGCTCCACCCTAGTAGAAACCTTTGTGCATCCCCTGATGACAGTAGGAACTCAGTAAATATTGGTTAAATGAATGACTGCCTGATTGAATTTTAAAATATCACTTTCAGTTCAGTGTATGTATAGTCCAGCTCAGCTCCAAGATCACCTGGGGACTCTGTGCTGGCCCCTAGCCTAAAATGAGACACTGAAGAGCTTCCTTGAACAATTGTTTTTTTTTTTTTTTTTAAGAGTATCCTTTTTCCCTTGCGGCCCGCGTGGCTGCCAGGCCCCCTTAAATGCCCCAGGAATATTCCTCCGAGGCTGCTCTGGTGGAACAGCCCAGAACTCTGTGAGGAGCTGCCTTAGGTTGCTTTTTTTTTTTTTTTTCCTGCTACCTCCTAATATTAACCTGGCGCTGGGCCCCCGGCCCCCACGCAAGGATGGGAGGCCCTGGATGGAGCCAGAAAACAGATCCATCTGGAAATAGAAAAATAATCCCAACACTAGCGGTTTTGTCCAGCCTCCCCAGTGGGGTGTGGAGTAGGCCCATGAAAGGGGCTTTGAGGGCTGGTGGGTGAGGGCCGTGGCTGGGAGCGCCTCGGCACATGGCATCAGCTGGGTGCCCAGGCCCCCAGGGCAAGGGGACAGGCCTGCAGGGATCGGGAACTGTGTCATAGCTGCCTCTGGGGCCAGCCAGGACTCCACAGGGGTCCGGCCCAACCTTGAAACTGCGTGCCCTAGAGTGAGTGACTCGGGTTTTCAAGGCTACTTCGCCCCTATGTTTCAAATGGGGATTATAAGACCTACGCCTAGGAACTGAGCCCGTGGCCACAGCAGCCCGCACGGCGCCTGGGGTAGAGGAAGGGCTGGACAAATGGCAGCTCCAGTAGTTACTGTAATTTCTGACTTTAGGAGGTGTGGTGTCAAAGCCTTCTGCCCACTCACAGGGTGACCTTGGGAGAGCCCACCTGGCCTCTGTCTTCCCATCTGGGCAGTGGGCCGTGGCCCAGAGCCCTGCGGTCCTGGGAGCCAGAGAGATGAGGTCCTCAGCATCTGCCCCAGGACAGAAGGAGGTGCCTCCCTCCCACAGGGAGCCCACCTGCATGCACAGCGCCTGCGTGGAGGACTCAGAAGTGGCTGGAAGCTCCCCACGGCCTGTTGCCAGCTTCCTAGGAGAGCCCGTGAGCATCCCTGGGCCTCTGCTGGTTGCTCTCATTCTTTCCATGATTTGGGAGAGGCTGGACATTGGCAGGGAGGTGCTGCCCGCAGAGACTCCAAGTGCCTGGGATGGGGGCAGACGGAGTCGCCGGCTGTCCCCCAGCAGCTCCTGCTGCCTGCTGACCTTGTAGGAGTCTGTGAAAGCAGGAACCCTGGGTCTGGGTTTATTTTCACCATGCTTGGTACATTCTTAGGCAAGTTAGATCTTTCCTTGTTATTGTGTCCCCTTCACTCTCTCATTCATTCAATCAGCAAACACGTATTGAGTATCGCTTGTATTTCAGGCCCTGTTCTTGTCATCAGAAATATCAATGAATGACGACCTATCTATCCTCCTTGGGGGCAGGAGATGGGAGGGGAGCACTGAAGGGGCAGCGAGCTGGGGTAAGACGAGGTGACACTTTTGGACAGGCTAAGTGTGCAGTGCCCATGGGACAGCTGGGGGGGCCTCCCGGGAGGTGGGTAGATGGCTGCGAAGCCCATGGAAGCCAGTTGTGCTAGAATCAGAGCAGTGGAGGGAGGAAGGCGCTGCCGGCCTCAGCCTCCCCACTCCCCACAGCCCTCTAGCGGGTGATGACAGTGCGGATGGAAGGGATGACGGTAAGCATCTATCAAAGGCTTACTCAACACCAGGCGGGCCCCCTGTCAAGTGATTTGCAAATCGCCATTCATTATCAGAACAACCCTGGGGAATGAGTCTGATCACCCCTATTTTCAGGAAGAATTGAAGCTGAGAGGTGAGTGTCTTTGGCCAGGTTCCCCGGAAACAAAACCTGAGGCAGAGAGACCAGATGTGTGGTTTAGGGCTGAAACCGGGAAGGGGTGAGGCTGGGGCAGGGCAGGGAAGGAAGGGATGAGGGCGGCCTCGGGGCAGGGCAGGGGAGGAAGGGGTGAGGGCGGCCCTGGGGGCAGGGCAGGGGAGGAAGGGGTGAGGGCGGCCCTGGGGGCAGGGCAGGGGAGGAAGGGCTGAGGAAGGCCCCGGGGCAGGGCAGGGGAGGAAGGGAAGAGGGCGTGGGCTCTGCAGCAAGAGCAGCATGGCAGGCCCTGGCGGACTTCTGTATCTGAGTCTCGGGCGCTGGCCTCCACGGGCTGGCCTCTGGAGGAGACTGCCGCCTCGCGTTCTTTGGGCCGGGCACACCGCAGGCGGAGGGGGCAGCCTGTAGTGACGGGACCTGAGCTCGCCAGGCTGCAGCTCTGGGGGCTTCTGGGGGTCATCGGGGGTCTGAGTAGGAGAGGCCCTCCTGGCTGAGGCTCAGCCTGGGTCTTCCAGCTCCTCTCCTGCCTGTCCTTGGTGTGTGATGGTGGGTGTGCATGTGTGATTGTGTGTGGCTGTACGTGACTATGTGTGTGTGACTGTGTGTGTATGACTGTGTGACTGTATGTGTGTATGACTGTGTGTGTGCCTGTGTGTGTCCTCCTTTCTCTCCTTGGCCCACGACCCTCCGTATCTCTCCTTCATTCTCTCGGCCTGTAACTCAGAGCCTCTGACCCTTCTCTTGCTCTCCTCCTGTGACGTTTCTCTTCTCTCTTGAAGACCTACCTTTCTCCCCATGCCACCTGTCTTGCTCTTTGCTACCTTTTCCCACCATCTTCTCTTCTTGTAGACGACTGTCTTCTCTCTCTCCATTTCTCTTCCGGCTTTGCTTTCCTATCTGTCCGTCTCTGAATTCTCTCTCTCTTTGTCTTCTCCCACTTCTGTGTCTCGGTGCCTCTGCCTCTTTCTTGTTTCTCTCCCGTTTCTGTCCACAGCTGGGGCTGATCCTGGGCACTGGGGACTAGGAGAACTGGCAGGGTATTGCAATAAGGCCAGAAGGGTGACAGGCAGGACCACAGGGGTCTTGCTGCCTTGGGGAGACAAAGATGCCTTGAGGTGGTCTCCTTGCCAGGCAGCCCTCGTTCCCCTCCTGAAGGCCAGAGTGTGTGTGCATGTGTGTGGCTGTGGATGTTCCGGGGGTTGGGGTTTTGGAAGAGCTGAGAGCTGGAGCTGCTTGATGTTAAGTCTCATGTGAGCTCAGAGAGGAGACGAGGGTCCCAGAGGGGAAAGAAAGAGACAAGGAGAAGGAGAAAGTTGGCCTTGGTGGGACCTCGGGTGGGTGGGAAACAGATAAAGCCTTAAAGCATATGTTCCATGGAGTCCTTGGGAAGGCTGGACACGACACATTGGAATCCTATCTTCCTGTGTTCAGAGCATGCCACACACACACACACACACACACACACACACACACAGTGTGTGTGTCAGGTGTGGTGGGAGAGTGCCAGACTGGCCTCTGCAGCTGGGAAGAAAGGAGCCAGGAGATGCAGCCACTTCTTTTTTCACCTTTACTGAGATATAATTGACATATAACATTGTATAGTTTAAGTTATAGGATGTAATGATTTAATATACGTATATCTTGATTACGGTGGTAAATTTAGTTAATGGATCCATCACTTCACATAATTACAATTGTTTTGTGTGTGTAAGATGGGAACTTTGAAGATTTACTCTCTTTGCAACTTTCAAATAATTCAGTATAATCTGACTAGCGTCTCTCTACTGTCCATCACATCTCCAAGTATTCATCTGATGACCAGAAGTCTGGGCTTTCTGACCACCTTCGTCCATTTCCCCTCTCCCCATCCCCTGCCTCTGGCAACCACCAATCTGTTCTTTATTTCTGTGAGTTGGGTTTTTAAGATTCCACATGAAAGTTAGATCATGCAGTATTTCTCTTTCTCTAACATATTTCATTCACCAGAATGCCCTTGAGGTCCACCCATGTGGCTGCAAATGGATTTCCTTCTTTTTTCCCTGTTGAATAATATTCCACGGTACAAGTAGAGATGTCACCACTTCTGATTGGCTTGTGTCTGACCCCACCCCCAGCCATCCTTCAGCTGCGATTCCAGACCAGAGTCCACTCCGACAGCAGCCTTTGGCCACCTCTGTTCAAGATGGTAGGAAGGGTTCAATAGCGGACAAAGACACGAGCATGCTAGAGCCCCAGCTGGAGATTGTGATCATCATCACCAGGGAATCAGCACCCGGCCCGATGCTTGTATTTTCAGCTGGGGAATCAGGGCCTGGAGGAGGCAGATGGGGGCTTTGGGGGTTTGGTGAACAGACTTAATCAAGGTCTCATAGTAAGTTGTGGTCATCCATGGCCAGAAGTCAGGGCTCCGGGACTCCAACCCTGGTGCTTTCTGTATGGCTGCCAGATGCCTCCTCATAAGGTTTGGCTGTTCTCTTTCCTTAGCAGCTCCTAAGACCCTTCCTAGGGTTACTGGCAGGGCCAGGGGAACACAAGCCAATCAGGCCTCCCCCAAATATCCCACTCCCTTCAAAGCCCCTCCCTATCAACATTGCCACGCCCTGCTTTAATTTCCCAGAACGTACCTCCTTGCTGACCCCACAAACTGTACCCAAGCTGTGCCCAATTCCTCTGGTGTTCTGCTCTTGTCTTTGTTAGCAAAGAACCAGCCAGGTGTTCTAGTGAATCTCCAAGGTCATGTGCATATAAATGTGTGTGGGACGATGAGCTTGTGAGGTGCTACTTGGTGCTACCATCTGTGTACTTCTTCCTTCATCCCCAGTTCAGGCAGCTGTTCAGCCCTTGAGATGTTCTTGGGGCTGGAGTTTTGGAAGAGCTGAGAGCTGGGGTTGCTTGATGTTAAGTCTCTCGTGTGAGTTCAGAGAGGAGATAAGGGTCCCAGAGGGGAAGGGAAGAGACAAGGAGGAGGGGAAAGTTCGCGTTGGTGGGACCTCAGGTTTGGGAAACAGATAAAGCCTCAGAGAAGATGTTTCATGAAGTCCCTGGGAAGGCTGGACATGACACATTGGAATGCTACCTTCCTGTGACCAGAGCATGCCACCAGGTCACTGGATGTAAAGGGACCTCTGACACAGACAGTGAGAATCTCAGTGACCACAGATGGAAGCAGACGGACAAAGAAATCTGCCCCAAATATTCTGCCTAAGACCCCAGGACCTTTGCACAACCAGAACCAGGATGGGGGATGTAAAGGAGCCTTGTGCATACGTGCTTGCCAAGTTGTTTCAGCCGTGTCTGACTCTATTCAGCAGCCTGTAGCCCGCCAGGCTCCTCTGTCCATTGGACTCTCCAGGCAGGAGTATTGGAGGAGGGTTGCCATGCCCTCCTCCAGGGGATATTCCCAACCCAGGGATCGAACCCACGTCACTTATGTCTCCTACGTGGGCGGGTGGGTTCTTTACCACTAGCGCCACGTAAAGGAGCCTCAGTAATGACCAACACTGAATTTCCTGCCAGCATGGTGACACACAGACTCAGCGCTGGAATTTACTTTATCCAGAGAAAATTTTTAAAAAGCCACATTTCTTGTGCCCTGTGTTGTGGACTGAGATTTAGCCTTTGTGCATGTTGAATAGATGAGTAAGACAATGAAAGAAGAATGAAGGACCCCTGTCTCCCGTCCAGCTAACACAGTCAGTCTATCCAGAGACCTTCATCTAAATCTCCCCACAGATGGGGTTTCCAACGAGGGTGGGCCATGGAAGGACATATTTTGAGGCTGAAGGAATCTCTTGACCATCCAGATATGGATGAAACAAGCTACAGCTGGGTCCGGGGACTAACACACCTTCTCCGTTTTTTCCCGTTGTGAGTCTCTGGGGAAACACACTGCCTAAGGAAACCTAGTTACCGCCTCTCTTCTCTCTGTCCTGTAGGATTAGATGCTGATGGGGAGACCAGGGCATTGGCTACCTCAGCAGCATCCTTACCCACACCTGCTGACGTGGGCTGGGTGGGGCTGAGTGGGATTAAGTAGGGACCAAGTGAGGAGATGGCTAGGAAAAGGTCAGAAGGCAAGTTAAGCTCTGGGAGCCTCCAGGCCAGGACTGTTGTCCATCACAGTGGTCAGGCAGCCACATGGGGCGCCTTTGAGCATAATCCCTGCTGGGAATGAATGCTCCCTTGTGTGAGGTCCTTGTCTACCCTGAAGTAGGTCACAGGGTTGAAGGATCACAGAAATCTTAGCCTCAGAAGCATGGAATCATAGAAGCTGAAAGGCAGTGCCAGGTGGGATTCCAGGATTTTAGAGCCTCAGAGCTCCGGCGCCAAAAGGCATGAGAGGTCGAATGCTTTGGGCATGAAATTTTATGGCTCAAGTTATGTAGGAACCGCAGAACCTTCCACTTGGATGACCCTTGGAGGTGTCATGTCTGATACGCTCTCCAGTGCAATGTTCCCTTCTAGGAAGTTCCAGAAGGTAGCTGTCTTCTTCAGATAGGCAAGGAGGTGACAGCAAGGCAGGACAGGACATAGGAGGTTTCCCTGTGGGGTCGTTTTAGGTGTTCTGGGTTGGAATTCCTCACCTAGAATATCTCATCAGTGACTGTCATAGAGTCTGAAATTGCATCATTAGCCGTTCTCTCTCTGGATCTGAGAAGTCCGTTGACTTCCAAAGGTCTGTTTTACAGTAAACCATGTCTCAGGTCAGAACCACGTCTCAGGACCTCCTCTACACAGGTTCTGATGAGCAAGGCAACTCAAGATCCAGATGAGTCTCTCTCTCTGCTCCTGCCCTGGGACCCTCCCTCCGACCCAGCACCACCTCTGGGTCCTCCTTCCCTTTGCATTGACCACCCAGCTCCCGGCAGGAAACCAGCTGGCTGGGAGAGGCGATTCCAGCAGCCCTGAAGCTGGCCACCGTGTACAGTGTGGTCCCGCCTCTAATCCCACCACCTCCTGGGGGCAGGCGACAGGGGCAGCAGCCTGTAATTTGGGGGTGGGAGATGGGACGCCCAGGTCAGCTTCGACCACGGGGTCCCCAGAGGAAGGGAGTGGTCCAGGGGTTTGGAGAATCAAAGCCTTCCTCACAACTCCCTTGGTTACCGTGAAGATAAAAATATTTATGGACAGTTTTCCTCTCTCTGGGGACGGCCAGGCACAGAACAGGGCTGTTTTTTCCCTTGGTTGTGGCTGACCTCTCAGGAGGGAGGGAGCTGAGGCAAACTCAGGTTGTTTATGGGGTCTGCAGCAGCCCCCGAGACACATGCCGCACAGTTTCCCCTTTTCAAGGGGGATGTGAGTGTCTGGAAAGCTGCCCAGAGGAACAAGGGTGGGTTTCTGTCTTCTATTAGCTTAGTTCTTGGTGGGGCTGAAGGGATTTTTTTTTTCCCTGAGAGATGGGGCGAGTGTGTTATGGTGAATAACATGTTTCCTATAATTTGCCTTTTGAAAACACAAGGAAATTTGCGTATGTGGCTGAAACAGCCTGGGCAGAGAGCCTCTGGTCCTTCATTTCCCCACTGTGTCAGGCTGCTCGAACTCAATAAACACTTGTTGACTGAATGAATGGGTCATAGAAATGGCAAGCCAAGGCTGGAAGGAAGGCCCCTTGGAGATTCTCTGGGCCAAACTGCTCAGGTTTCAGGCAGGGAAACTGAGGCCCCAAGATGGGGGAAGGGATGAGGCTGCATACAATAGTAGATTTCACAGCTTACGATGACAATGATAACAATGATAATGATAACAATAAACTGTTTCTGAGTATTGGGTATTTTACAATTTACCAAACACTTTCCCACTGGCCAGATTCCCAGCAAAATTGTGGCAGAGGAAAGAAAAAGATTAGAATTCCCTTTATCATGGACCAGAGAAAAGAAGCTTGAAGATATCGAACAATTTGCCCATTCAACCAGAAAGGGGTGAGGTAGAGTGTGGCAAAAATTTGGGGCTGTTTTTCCATTCGGGTGTGAAATCCACCCTCAACTCAGCCTGACGTTATAATCCCAGCTCCACCATATACAAGCTGTTGAGACAGTTCCCTGTACCCATCCAAGCCTCAGTTTCCACATCTGTAAGTTGGGGCTTGCACTCTCCGCATTTACTGTACTGACTTCCCGAATTAGTGCGAGAATGGCACCAGAGAATGGATACAAACCCGCCTCGGAAACTGTAAAGCGAAAAGGAGGTCCCATTGCTGGTATTGTGATGTATCAGGGGATCCTTCCATCCATCCAAGGAAGACAGCATTCTGATTCCAGCTCTTGAGATAAAAATAGCTTTAAAGGGAGGGGGGAAGTTCCCCAGGATATCTGGGCAGGATAAAAATAACCCTTAAGAACAGCTGGCTGCTTTTCTTCACTTTGGTATTTGCCCGCAGTCTTCTGATCTCTTATTTGGTTTCCCAAATCGACCTACCATTCCAGGCAAACAATCATCCTTGTTCTGGGGCCAGGCAGTGGCAAATATATTCCAGGCTCTGGGAGTAGAGGCTTTGGAAGCGAGAAATATGGGTCCCATCCCAGTTCTGTTTGCAACTCTCTGTGTGGTTCCAAGCAAGTCATTCTCAGAGTCCCTATTCTTCCTCCACACAGCGCTGTCCAATAGAATGTGCTCTGAGAGTGGAAATATTCTAGGCCTGCACTGTCCCATGCAGTAGCCACCAGCTGCATATGGCTTTTGAACACTTGTATTCCTTCCTTCAGGTCTATTAGTATTTGTTATATTTTGTTGTTGCTGTTTCGTTGCTAAGTCATGTCTGATTCTTTTTGCAACCCTATGGACTCTAGCTCCTCTATTCATGGGATTTCCCAGGCAAGAATAATGGAGTAGATTGCTAATGCCTTCTCCAGAGAATCTTCCTCCAGGAATCCAAACTGCATCTCCTGCATTGGCAGGAGGGTTCTTTACCCCTGAGCCACCTGGGAAGCCCCTTTATACATTTAGGCGCACTTGTATGCATACGTGTATAACGAGTACAATATTCTCTTCTTGTGTTGATCTCTTTACCATTATACAGTGTCCTTCTTTGTTGTTCAGTCTCTAAGTTGTGTCCGACTTTAAAGTCTATTTGGTCTGATAGGAGTATTGTGACCCTCACTTTCTTGTCGTTTCCGTTTGCACCATATATCTTTTCCCATCCCCTCACTTTCAATCTGTCTGTGTCTTTTGCCCTAAAATGAATCTCTTGTAGGCAGCATATTGTAGATTCTTTTTTTTAAATTTAATCTGCTACTTTCTGGTGTTTTTTTTGATGGGAGCATTTGGCTCTTGAGCCCTTGAATTGTGGCTAGCGTGATGAAGAAACTTTACTTTTATTTTATTTTTTAATTTTAAGGAATTTACACTTAAATAGCCACATGTGGCTAGCCCTTTAGATGGAGATGGGAAGAGCACCTGCCCGCTAGTCCTGAGGTGAGAAGGGCTGAATGCATGTATGAGGCGCCTGGCATGGGGGGTGCTCACTACTTGTTCACTGCCCCCTTCTCCCCTGTGTCCTTTAAATATGGATTTACAAGTGTCTTTGAGCTGAGGAGTCTTGCTTTGGGGACATACAACTCCCCTTTGCAGACTGATGGAGAGGTGAGTGGAATGGTAGGGGGAAAGGGGCTTCTGTGACAGGTGGGCTGGGAGAGGAGAAAGCATGTCCAAAGCAGCGGACGAGACCAGGGCAGAAGACAAAAATGGCTGCATCTGCCCATTTCCACCTCCATTTTTGACTTTCGTGGGCCCAGTACTTAAAAGGAGTCTATCTTAGAAATTTCTTTTCTTGCTTAAATGTGGTTCCCACCATGGTTCCTAGGTTTGAATTTCAGTTCAATTGGTTATCAGCTGTGTGACCTTGGGAAAGTTACCAACCTCTCTGTTTCCCAGCTTTAAAATGGGTAGAATAATTCCTACCTCAGAGACTTTTGTGAGCAATCAATGAGCTAATGTATGCAAAGCTATTTGCACGTAACAAGTGCTTAAGTAATAGAAGCCACAGCCAATCTTATAGAAAGAAAACCCTTTAACTCCCACCCCAACTGGATTCCATTGAGATGCCTGAGAAGCCAATGGTGGGGCACTTCCAGAAGACCTCTTTTTGGGTGGTCCTCAATGTGAGTAAGGGACCAAGGCGTAAGAACAAGTCCTGGTGCCCTCAGATGGCAGATCATCCATCACACTGAGCTGGGAGCCATCCTGAAGCATCTAGCATTTCTGTTGACCCTGCCAAATGGCAGTTTCAGGGACCCATCCAGAGGCCAGAACTTGGCTTCTCCTTGAGGTAGGTGATACAGACAGATAGAAAGTCTTTCCTGGGATCCAGGGGACGCCTGTCTTTTTGTGATTTCCTGCCCTTGGTTTTAGGACAGTCTCCACTTTCCAAATCCAACTTCCTTCCGTCGCTGCCCCAGGCGGAAGGCATCTGCTAATGGGTCCTGGTGAAAAAACCCAGCTCACGGGCTGGCTTACTCAGGTCAAGGACGGGGTTAATCCTTGTTGAGTTGGAGGAGCTGAAACTCAAAAGCTCCAAACCTGCTCCCAGTTAAGAAGAGAGGATGTTTTTCATCAGCACGTCTTATTTTGTGGGCAAAGAAACTGAGGGGTTGTTTCACCCATCTGTTCATCTACTCCCTTGCTGGAAAATAGTTATTGAGCTCCTACAGTGTGCCAAGGAACACAGAAATAAATTCTTGTCCCCTGGTTTATAACCTGGTAGGGAGACAGCTGCACAATGGTGATTATACTGGTGTGACGTAGACTCTAATGTTACGGCTGAGAACAGGATGAGGCAAGCAAGGCACTTATCTGAGGAACAAAATTTAATGCAGTACCAAAAGAATTCAATAAAAAACTCAAAAATACTATAATATTTTTTAAAAATCAAAATGAATGCAAAAAGTTATGGACAAAAGATAAAACTTTTAAATGAAGACTGAATCAAAATGACTGTTTCTTTTGCCTCAAACTGCAATTTGGCTTGGCTTAGCACTATATTCTCGGAGAAGACAATGGCACCTCACTCCAGTACTCTTGCCTGGAAAATCCCATGGACGGAGGAACCTGGTAGGCTGCAGTCCATGGGGTTGCAAAGGGTCGGACATGACTGAGCGACTTCACTTTCACTTTTAACTTTCACACATTGGAGAAAGAAATGGCAACACACTCCAGTCTTCTTGCCTGGAGAATCCCAGGGACGGGGGAGCCTGGTGGGCTGCCGTCTATGGGGTCGTACAGAGTTGGACACGACTGAAGCGACTTAGCAGCAGCAGCAGCAGCAGCACTGTATTATGGGGGATATAAGGGGACAGAAAAAAGCAGGGGACAGAATCCAGCTGGTGATGTGCTGGGGTGAATTCATATTTCTCTGCACATCTCATCTCAGCTTTGCACCCAGAAACTGGCAGATGCTAAAATTCAGGGCTTTCCCCTCCCTCTCTAGAGAGCAGGTTGTTAAGCACTTGCCAGTACACCGCTATATCCAGCCTGCACTGGGATGGGGGAGGGCCTTTAAGAAAATTTTCCTGGAAAAGGAGACACCTTCCAAATTTCGCAGGATAAGAATCTAGAAAGGGAAAGAAAGAACATCTCTCTAAAGAAGAAAGTCCATGTGCAAAGCACCAGAGAACTGGCGGGGTGGTGGTGGGGAGAATATATTTAGTGGTAGGTGTCAATTTTATTTTTATTCATTTATTTTTTTGGCGGCACTGTGTGACATGTGGAATCCTAGTTCCCAGAGCAGGGATCAAACCTGCACCCCTGCAGCGGAAGCACGGAGCCTCAGCCACAGAATGCCCAGGGCACTCTCAAAAGCCTATTGTTTCTAGAAAACTGCAAGTAGTCAAGTGTAGTTGGCATGGGTAATGCTGCAGAAGAAGAAAGTTTCAAGGAGGCAGAGAGAGTTACAGCACCAAGTGATGCCCCAAGACTGAGCAAGATCCAAGACTGTGCTGGAGGAGAAGACAGAAGATATAGGGGAAGAGGAGGATGTTCTCTGTTTCTGCAGCGTCCAGATTACCAGCCCAAGCAGGAGACCTCAGTGCTGAGCTACTAAATGTTTCAAAACAGGGTCTCTGGGGGGAAAAGCCCTGGTATATAGCACTGACCAGTTTCAGAGGTGGAATTACTCCCACCCTGGCTCATTTCAAGCTGCCTTTGTGATGTCACTGAATGCGGAGTTAAGCAGAGATGCTCATCATCACCGAGCACATCCACTTTCCATTTACAGCAGATGTAAGTAACCCTGAGAACATAGGTGAGAGTAAAATGCACTAAGATAACTAGAAAGAGATGAGTTTTGAGCATTTATTTCTTTGTTTTTAATATAATTTGCTTTCAAAATTTTAAGTTTATACAATTAGGTCATGTATGGATGTAAGAGTTGACCATAAAGAAAGCTGAGTGCTGAAAAATTGATGTTTTTGAACTGTGGTGTTGGAGAAGACTCTTGACAGTCCCTTGGGCTGCAAGAAGATCCAACCAGTCCATCCTAAAGGAGATCAGTCCTAGGTGTTCATTGGAAGGACTGATGTTGAAGCTGAAACTCGAATACTTTGGCCATCTGATGTGAAGAGGTGACTCATTTGAAAAGACCCTGATGCTGGGAAAGATTGGGGGCAGGAGGAGAAGGGGCTGACAGAGGATGAGATGGCTGGATGGCATCACCGACTCAATGGTCATGGTGGACTCTAGGAGTTGGTGATGGACAGGAAGGCCTGGCGTGCTGCAGTTCACGGAGTCGCAAAGAGTTGGACATGACTGAGTGACTGAACTGACCTGAATTTAGTTCTTAATAAGCACTCACAATAACAGCAGCTCACAAACTTCCTGTAAGTTAAACCATCTCTTCTGGAGAGCCAGTCAGAGTAGGCATGAGCCAGCTCCAGCACGCCACTGGGAGAAGAGATTTTGCTCCTTACTCACTGCGTGTTTGTGGGGGAGGGAGTCAGTGCTTCCTGACTCCCTGGGCTTCATTCTCCCCACTTGAGAGACTGGATCAGCTTGATCGTGACGTGCTCTTTGCCCTGACTTTCTGTGTGCAGGGACATGGATGCATGCCTCTGGGTGGTTTCCTGGGATGAAGCAGCAGTCCCTGGGTCACCAGAGAGTCAAAAGCAATCAAGATTCCTAGGAGAGGAGAAAGAACAGCCTGGGGTCCCAATGCCTTATGTCTTCATCACTGCAAGAATTACTGTTTTATTCTGAAGCATTGGCAACGATCTGAGTATATTGCAAAAATAATAATAGTAATAAATACAACTTATATTTGCTATATTTTTTACCATGTGCCAGACACTGTTTTAAGTGCTCTCTGTATATTAACTCATTGAGTCCTCATTATAGGCACAAGGTTGGTAATATTATTACACAAATTTAAAAGATGAGGATGTTCAATAAAAATAAATAAATAGGTAAATAAATAAGGAGTTTGGGATTAACAGATACACACTACTATATATAAAATAAACAACAAGGTCATACTCTACTGCACAGGGAAATATGTTCAGTATGTTTTAATAACCTATAAAGAAAAAGAGTCTGAAAAAGAATATATATACATATTATAGAGTTGCATATATTCTTTTTTTTTGCCAAGAAGCCAACACTTTATTTGGGCTGAAGCACTTTGCTATACACGGGAAACTAACACAACATTGTAAATCAACTATGCTTCAATAAAAGATGAGGTGAATATTGTTATTAATATCCCAATTCAAAAGATGGAGGAATGTACAAAAGAGGTTCCCAGGAGGCTAAATGGTGTGTCTGAGACCACACAGCCAGGGATTTGAACTGAGATATGCTATTAACCATTACTGACATGTCCATCAATGGCAGTGAGGGAAAAGGAGCATGCTTTGCAACTCAGCACAACTGGCAAAGACCTCATTAGTTTGGGAGCAACATCCAGCCAGGACCAACAGAATATGACCAGATCGCTCACCTCACAGTGACTGACGAAGTCGGAAGAAAGGAAGGGTCACCGTGGCGACATGTGTTAATCACTCCAAGTTCACAGATGAGGAAACAGGCTCAGAGGGGTAAAGAGAACTTCTGAGATCCCACAGCGCTGGCACAGAGGGGAGCTGTGATATAAGCCCAAGGGGGTCAACTTGGCCACACCCAACAGCCAGCCTCAGGCGCTGGGCAGGCATGGGGTTCATATAAAATTACAGCCATTCCCAGATGTCGAGATAGGTGAGATCCCAAAGAAGAATCTGGCTGGAAAACTGCAGTTAATATGGGGGAAATGTCCCTCAATGAGTAAATCACCCAGCCCCAAGGGAGATGAATGGTAATCACCCATCCCTGATTATCAGCAGGTCCTTTCTCACCCTGTCAACCTGTGCACAGGTATTTGTGCTTAGGTTCCTATACTAATGACAACAGTTAGACATGGTTCAGTTCAGTTCAGTCCATCAATCGTGTCCAACTCTTCGCAACCCCTGGACTGCAGCACACCTGTCCATCACCAACTTCCAGAGCTTACTCAAACTCATGTCCATCGAGTCGGTGATGCCATCCAACCATCTCACCCTCTGTCGTCCCCTTCTCCTCCTGCCATCAATCTTTCCCAGCATCAGGGTCTTTTCCAATGAGTCAGTTCTTCCCATCAGGTGGCCAAAGTATTGGGTTCAAGGGCTGATAAAGGCTCAGAGGAGGGGTCAAAGTGACACTGTTTACACGCCTATAGTTCTTTGCAGGAAAACAGTGCAATCAAGCGACTAAACGAAGGTGAGAATATTCTTCACAGCCAAAGACTCTCTCACAACAACGGCTCTGGTGAGGCCAGGCTTGAGCCCCCAGCTGTCCTCCCTCTGAAGGGCCAGACCAGGGTGCACTTCTTCTCTAGGATCAGTGACAACTAACTTGTGCATGGAACACCTCCAATCCAGAGAACCCCAAGATGGAGTTTCAATTAGGGCTTCTTATCCCTAGCTTGTCATGTAGGCATGTTTTTGCCAACAAACCAGCCCCAATGGCAGAGCCTTTGATGGTCTCACCAAGACCAGGTACAAATCATCAATCAGCAACACTGAACTGTTAGATGCCTCTGACTCATGGGGCCAAAGCAATGCTATTAATCAGTCTGGTCAACAGTATGACCAGTGGTCAGCGTCCTACAATCACAGGTCATTAAACAAAGACAAGAGGTACATATTTAACAAACCATTCAGATAAGCTGAAAGGATGGGCCATGCTTAAAAAGGGTTCCACTCAGGAGAACAAAACTTTACTACCCCAGAGGAGGTGCGTGAGAAAAATTTAGGAGTTATCAGTAGTCATCAGTTTAGTGTGACTGTTGTGGAATGGTTACAAAAAAGCTAACAATCATTTGGGTCATATTAACAGAAGCACAGAATATATATCAGGGGAGGTGATAGTCCTGCTCAACCCTGTGCTAGGCAGATGCCACCCGGACCTTTGAGCTTTGCTGTGCTCACTCGGCAACAGTAGGAGGAGATGATGTTGGAAGGTAGGACAAGGCTTCCAGATAAACAGTGGTTAGAGGAAATGAGACTGCTGGGCCTGAGGAAAGGATGCCTTGGTTTGGGGGTGGGGGCGGGGTTGTTCCTTTCAGAGTGATTTCAGGGGTTGAGTCAGGCTTTAGCTGATTTTGGAGCTGCTGTTCTTAATGATCATTGTAAAGGGACTCTGGCCTGATCATACTTCGAGATGCATCTGAAGAGCTCTTTGCTGGTTCTTGGGTGGAAAAGCAGTGGGGTGTGTGTGTGTGTATGTGTGTGTGTGTGTGAGTGTGCTTCCTCTGTCTTGACTTTATGACAAGGAGAAGCATCCAAAGGCACTTGCACTGGCCAACTTTTCCTGGAACTACCCACAAGCAGGAATGTATCACATCCCATGGCAAGGGGCGATGAGGCGGCCAAGATCCTGGAGTAGGGATTTCGGCTGGTGGAGGAGGGGTGACTACTCCCTAACACAGCTGTTTCTTCAGTGTCTTTGACAGCAGGTCTGCCACTTAGGAGTTTGCTAAAAAGTTGTGGAACTATGGACTGGATGCATTTTCAACTTTTTGAAACTCACCTGGGTGTCCCCTCCCCAGGCTCTGACTGTTCACTCTTTGGGCTAGGAAGATACCGCCCCCAAACCTCAACACACACACAGATCCTGGTGTTATAGTGAGCCTTTGGGACCTCAGCTCTAGCCCCATTTCTGTACCTCACTGCTGGTGAACTTGGGCAAGACCCTGCCCTTTTGGGATTTGGTTCTTCATCTCTAAACGAGAGATGCAGCCATCTGTGCTGTTTTATGGGGATTGTTACGGGGAAACTTGAGATACTGGCAATGAAGTTGTTCTTGGCTATCTGGGAGAGGGACTATTATTGTCATTGCCGTCATTGCAATCCCCTGATCTGTGTGGTATGGACCAAAGCTCCTATTCCCCTGCTACATCAGCTAGAATGCTTTCAGCTGGTAGCAAGAGAAAACCCTCCCTAAAGCGGTTTTGAAATGAGGGCGCTACTGCTTTGAGAAAGGGCAGTCCAGTCGTGTGTGCCTGATTCATCATCTCACTCATGTCCTGAAGGACTTGGTTCCTTTCTGCCTTTCCTCTCTGCCATCCTCAGTCTGTGGGCCATGGACCTAGGACTTATCACCTCATTGCGGCAAGATGGCTGTAACCTCTCCAAGTAACATATCCTCACTCAACAATGTTCAAAGTGAAGAAAGGGGTATGTCGCTGGTCCATGTCTATTTATAAAAGCGAGCATTTATAAAAGCGAGGGACATTTCTCAGAACTCCTCTCACATCTCAGTGGCTGGTTTGTGGCTTATGTCTACACCCAGGCCACTCACTTGCCAAGAGAAGGGGACCACCATGGTGGTCTTAGTCTAAGCAGAAGTCAACCCTTATGGTTTGAGAGGGACACAGTCTCCACTGAAGAATAAGGCTTCTTAGAAGAGGGCAGGGCGAAGATGGAATTCTGTTAGCAGAAATGAACCAACGGGGTCTGCTCCATCTTGAGAACGGCCTAGGATAATGGTCCACCAGCCCCCAGCTCTGCCTTGCTCTTTCCCTTACTCCCTCCTTCCCTCAACTTTCTCTCCCTCCCTTCCTTCCTTGTTCACCCAAGGTCCAACTGAGGGCTACCACTGCATGGGTCCTGGGGAGTCTGTGAAGACAGGCGCAGCCGTGTCATCAGGAGGTCCAGTTGAGTAGGTCCATCAGATAAATATACACCCTGATGTGAAAGAGTGGGAGGGGGGCAGGGTGGGGTACAGCGGTGGGAAATCTGAGGGCGGATCCCGTGAAGAAGGACACTCCAGCAGAAGTGATGACAGAGGTGAAGGCCTGAGAAGTCTCGGAGCTCATCCACTGCTTGGTCCCCACTCTTGGTGGCAGATGTGGCCCAGAACTCCTGATCCCTGTGCTGAACAGCCAATGGTTCCAGACAGATGACCAGAGAGAGTCCGGAGAACTTAATCTGCCACAACTGCCACATCTGGAAAATGGGTCTAATTCTTCCACTGCTGGCTGAAGGGATTGAAGGATGAGGAGACAGGTTTGACTGTTAGACATCAACATGGGAGGCCTGGCTTCTCACTCCAGCCCCACCATTGACTCTGCGTGACCTTGAGCATCATACACTCTGAGCCTCAGTTTCCCCACCTGTAATATGAGGAAATTGGGTTCAGAGGTACTAGAGGCTCTTTCAGGGATGAATTTCTTTTGGGGAAGGTCTCCACACTTGGGTCAATATCAACCCTCTGAAAAACAATCTTTGGATGTCTCCCAACTGTCTGCCACTTTGCCCAGCCCTGAGGAAATAAAACCAGACTGGGGAGTGGGGAAAAGGCCCCGGGGAGATGGTCTGGGATGCCCAGACAATGCGATCACGTGCCCAGAGGATATGCTCTCTCCTGGAGAGTGGCCCAGGAACTTCTCTGGCTTCATAGCTCATTCCTCTTGGTGGAATGATTGTTTCTGGGGTCTTGGCAGCCAATGGGCCAGAGTGACGTGGTCCCCCAGGCAGGCACTCCCCAAGCCTTGGGAGACAGGCAGGCAGTGATGAGAGCCGGTGCTAACTCCAGCCTCCTCCCCTGGGAAGCAGAACTAGACTGGCATTGTCTGGAGTGGGTAGAGGGAAGGGACCCTCTTGGAGACTGCCTCATTCTCCAGCTTGGAGTTCAAGTTCAGTTTACTTTACTGAAATGCTTTGTCCTGGGTGCTGAGCATACAGCCAGGAGCAGAACAGAGGAAGACTGGTGTACCTGCAGCCCCTGAAATCGGGCCCTGCTGTGTGGCAGGTGCCTAACGAATACATGGGAGGATCCTGCTATAGAGAGGGAGTGGGTGGGAAGGAGCTGCCTAGGCCTAGTCTGGCAGACTTGACTCTCATGTATGCATATCTGCCTTCCTTCCCCCTCTCTCATTCCCTCCCTCTCTCCCTTCCTCCTTCCCTTCCTCCTGCGGCAGCTGCTCACAGCAGGGACCCCAGCTTGTATTCACCTGTGACCAGTGCCCAGCTCAGGACCTGATGCACTTGAAGGAAGCATCCTCCTCTCTCCCTCTCATCCTTCCTGCCTCCCTCCCTTCCTTCCCCCTCCTTCCCTCCTTCCTTCCCTCCCTCTTCTTCCCTTTTCCCCTCCCATCCTTCCTTTTTTCCTTTCTTCCCCCCTCCCTTCCTCCTTTCCTCCCTCCCTCCTTTTCTTCCTTCCATCATTTCACTCAGCATCTACGGAGTACTTCGCATGTGCCAGGCACCGTGCTTCATGCTAGTGTTAGAAACTCAGCATGGCAGCTGCTTAAGGCAGGGACCACAGCGTGTATTCACTACGACACAGCTCAGGATCTGATGCACGGCAGTGTCTCCCGATTGGCTGAGCGACCAGGGGATGAATGACTCTATCATGAGACATGCACTGTCTGTACAAGTTCTCTGGGACGTGCAGAGTGAGCCAGATACGAAAGAAAGGCTCATCACGGTATGCCCAGCAGAGCCGGGCATTGGAAGATTGGGGGCTAATACGTGGCATCCAAGTTCTCCTCCCAGCTCTGTGGCACCAGTGAAATCAGTATGAGTTGAGGCAGGACTTCCTGACCTGTGCTGTCTGTCTGTCTGTCTCCTTGCTCACCTCCTCCAGCAAACTCTGGAGACAGGAAGCACCCCTGGTACATGATGGGTCCTCTGAAAAGGCCTAGTGGATGAATCGGTGGAGGTTGATAGCAGGGTGGTGTGCAACCCTCTTTCTGCAGGTAGACTTCATATAGCAATTTAGCCAAACACTTATTGAGCCCTGACTAAGTGTCCGTCATTGAGCTACTGAGATCAACAGTTTCTCTCAAGATCAACAGTTTCTGTCAGAGCAATGGGTCCACGGCTGCTCTGCTTGGGCAGGAAGTAAACCATGTGCCTCAGAGTGTTCTCACCAGGCTGGGAATTCCTAGCCTTCTGCCTCGTCCCTCATCTCCTTGGGCCTGCAGGGAGCATCCACTCAGTTCCCAGGCTGATCGCCTTCTGCCCCACAGAGACGGCCCCCTTTTGGCTGGCCTGTGAGTGCTTCACCCCTTTCGCAGGGTGTGTGATGGCTCAGTGTCTACGGACCCAACTTTCATCAAGACTGTTTGTGCCCAGTCCCTGGCGTTGTGCCAGGAGCCTACTTGGCAGAAAGACCAGGTGTGAAGGAGCAGCTGAGGAAGGAAATGAGGTCCTCTCTGTAGAGGTCTAATCGGTGTCCGTGCCTCCTCCTTGCAACTGGCCATGAGCTCATGGAAGGCCATGAGCCCCACTTCCCTTCCAGCCCCGGAGAACACAGGGGGCCTCAATAATTATTTACTGCACTGGACTGATTGGTGAGCAACAATCTCCCTCTCTCAAGCTCAAGGGGCCACGATGAGGATCACGTTCAATGTACCCACTTTACAGATGAGGATAGTGAAGCTCAAAGGGGATGCCATCAATCTTTATGGGCTTCGGGGGAGGTTTCCCATGGGTCTTTGGGGCTTCCCTCAAGGAAGCAAGGCTCCCTAGGGCTCACCATGTCACACTCAGATTTGGGAATAAAATTTGAAAAAACCTTGGAACTGAGCCACTGACCTGCTGTCTGACCTTGGAGGAAATACATGCTCTTGCCTGGAAATGTCCTTCTGGCCAGTAAGTTGCACATCATCACCCACATGGTGCCATGGGGAAAACTGGGTGGTTTCTCCTCTTGGGCTCCCCTCAGTCCTTCTACAAAAGTCTGCCTGAAATCTGCTCCCACCCCCTTGGCCCTTTTGTGACTCTTCCACTTGAGTTGTCATCCCCCATGGCTGTAGGTTTATCCAACAGACACTTGGGAGCCAATGCCTACCTCCTCCAGGGAGTCTTCCTTGGTTTCTCTCTATCCCTCAGTCGGCTTGACAATTCAATTCATCTGTATCTCTCTGATGGTATCTACCACATTCTTCTTGTGTTATATTTATGTGATTGCAGGGGTTCCCTATGACATGGCAGCATCTGATGTCTCCCATACAGACTCCTTTCCCAGCCCCAAGGTGCTGACCACAATAAAAATGTGTGTGTGCCCGGGAAGCAGGACCAGGTATACATTTCTTTGTCTTCACTCCATAGTGGCAGACCCTCTTCCCCCAACTTTGAACAGGGGTTAGCACATTGGAGGAGTTGTAGGAGTTAAAGAAATTCATTTAAATTATTAATGGTTTGAGCATCTATTTTATTCTAGGCTTTATGCTGGGTATGGGGTTAGATCTAAGCATGACAATACCACGTGATGTGTGCTACAATATGGGCTGGAGGGGGTGGCTTCCCTGGTGGCTCATTGGAGACACGGGTGCAGGAGACACGGGTTCGATCCCTGATCCAGGAAGATCCCACATGCCAAAGGGCGACTAAGTCCAGGGGCAACGACTGAGCCTGTGCTCTGGAGCCCCAGATACTGAAGCCCATGTGCCCTACAGCTCGTGCTCAGCAACAAGAGATGCCATCTCACTGGAAAGCCTGCGTGCCGCAGGTAGAGAGAGTAGCCCCGCTTGCCACAACTAGAGAAAAAGCCTGTGCGGCAAAGAAGACCGAGTACAACAAAATAAACAAATAAAATGATTTTTTAAAATATGGGTGCAGGGCAGAGCTTTGAGCTTCACCTAAAAGGACAGAGAGTGTGTGAACATGCAGAAAGAGGGTTTGGGGGAGAGAAGAACCTGGGAAGAGACAGCATGGACAAGACTTTGAAATGGGCCAGCTTGTCCAGAGCCTGGGTCCAGGCACCAGAAAGAGGGTGCTCACCAGGCAGAATATGAAGCTGGAGAGGTTGGCAAAGATCTGCTCAGAATCCTTTAGAGGCTAACATTTGAATTATCATGCTCAGCTGCGAAGACAGGAATCAGACAACCCAGGCTCCAATCCCACCTCCATCACTGAACAGCTTAGTGATCTCAGGAAAGTTATTTAACCTTCTGAAAGTTATTCACAATCTCCATTTTCTCATCTGAAAAACAGAGATAACAGGCCTTTCATAAGTGGTGGCATTTAGAACAGTGCTGCACCAGGCTCAGGGCAGGCATGTGAGCTGCAAGATACTAGCGGAAAGAAAGTCCCCAAAGGAGGGGTATTTGCATACATATAGCTGATGCACTGCTATACCACAGAAGCTAACACAACATGTAAAGCAACTATACTCCAATAAAAATTAATAAGAAAAGAAAATACTAAGGGACGCCCCAAACCCTTAGTAATGAAATTTTATATCTAAGGGGATACCCTTTATATCTAAAGGGTAGCAAGAATCAGACACGACTTAGTGGCAAAAAAAAAAAAAAAAAAAAAACTCAAGGTACATAACATTTTAATGCAATATTTAAAAAATGTCATACAAACACGTCAAAAAATCCACGATGAACAGAACAGCAAAAAATGTAAATAGAGGCCAGCTTAAAGGAGGCAGCTTCAAACACATCAAGGATGATTGGTCTAGGAGCTCTCAGTCTTCAGGAGCCCTGGACTTCTGAAAACCCGAGAACCGGTGGCCCCTTTCCCCCAGAAGAACGCACGAACAGGTACAGTTTGTGCAGATTTGGGGGGTGTTTCTGCACGCCTGGGGCTCGGCCAGGTGGAGGTTAAGAACTCAAGTTCAACGTGGCCATGCGAGGGTGGGTCCACGTGCCATCCAGCCGCCTGCGGGTACCGCAGTACCAAGCTGAGCCTCCCTCCTGGCAGCCTCGGGTGCTCTGCCCCCTGCAGGAAGCCTCACACAGCCTTGCTGCTGCTTTTTCTAACTTGCTTGGCTCGCCTTACGCTCCCTCCTCCCCCCACCATCCTCCCCTCCTTCGGCTTGGGACTTTTCCTAAAGTTGCTGAAACCAGACACCTTGCTCGACCGAGCCCGCGTGCAGCCACGGTTTAAAAGGCTGCCTTCAGTGCCCCCTCCCCGCCCCCAGCGGAGACTTCAAAAGGCCCGGCGGGCGCCGCGGCCCCTGCACCTATGAACCGCCCCCAGCACCCGGAGCCCGTGCTGGAGTCCGAGGACGCAGAGCGGCTGAAGTTCGAGCGCAGGCGGACCCGGCGGGTGGCGCAGCCCAGCGCGCCCATGCCCCTCCCGGTGTCGCTGCGCTCCGAGCGCCCGCGCCCAGTTTAGGGAAGGGGACCCCGCACCCCCGCCCCCGCGCCCGCTCCCGGGGCTGCGGGGACCCATGAATACAAATGCCGTTAGGCGCCCGAGGAAGGACCGACCGTCCAGCCTCGCACCTAGGGATCCAGTAAGTGCCCCGGGGTTCCTGGAGCGCTAGGGATACGGGTGTGTGTGTGCGTAAAGATACGCGCGAGTGGGGAGGGGGTGCACGTGCGAGGAGTGAGTGTGTGCCCTCCGCGTGCAATGGGCACTAGCGGAAAGCTCTGTGCAGCTGGGGGTAGGGCGCGAGTGTGTGTGCACTTGGGCAACGTTGGGTGTGTGCGCACGTGAAGGTATGTATGAGAAGTATGCACGCGGCTGTGTACGTTGGGAGGATCTGACTAGGCTAGTGTGCATTTACGCGCATGTAAGCACTAATGTGCATGCATCTGCGTGTGTGGAGTCGGTGTGCGCTCGATTCCAGACACCCCAGGGGTGGGTTCGTGTGAGCCCAGAAGGAGTGCGTGGCTGCGCTTGCATGTGAGTGAGTGTGTGTCTGAACTTGGAGCAAGTGCAGAAATGTGTGGGAATGTGAACAAGCCGTTGGAGGTGGAGGCGGAGGGGCTTCTAATGCCAGGGTTCGGACTGGACCTGGGAGTGTGCGAATTCGCCAGGTGCTTGTGGCGTCTTCAAGGCGTGCATTTCTGCGCTCCGGCGGCGAGGGGTGCGGGGTGGTCTGAGTGAAACCTTGGTCTACGCTGAGGTGGGGAGGTAGGTTAAACTCGCGTTTCTTACCTCGTACAGAGGAGAGAGAGATCTCCTGCTTTGCAGGCAGACACTTTATGGTCTGAGCCACCAGGGAAAATTGGGGAGAGAGAGGTGACCAGCATTTAAGAAACCCACCCACTACGTGCCCAGGAAAGTCCGTTCTCCAGGATGCTGTGAATCTGAGACGAAAATAGGTGTGTGTGTGTGTGTGTGTGTGTGTGTGTGTGTGTGTGTGTGGTGGGACACTGATTGCTGTTTTTATGGGAGTCAGGGCTGGTCCCAGATTTATCCCTGGAACTCCTTGGGACTTCGGGTTCCTTTCAGCAGTAGTATGTCCCCTTACCTCCTCTATCTGCCCCCAACTCAGGGACTCCCAGTCTCACAAAGAGGTCCCGAATCTCCGAACTGCGAACATCCTGCTGTACAGTCTTGGCCGACCCTCTCCTTTTTGTGAATCTCAGTTTCCCCATCTTTACAAGGGGGCTGGGGGTGGGGTGTCCCCGCGGGACAGTCGTGGGCGCGCGGAGGCTGTGTCCCCGGCTGTGTCCGGCAGGGGGCAGCAGGGGGCAGCAGAGGGCGGCCCGGCGCGGGGAGGAGAGAAGGTGGAGAGCCACCGCGGGCCGAGACTTTAAATCGCCTTCATTTCCCCCAAATCCTTCCTTTTCCTCTCCTCCCCCAGGCCGGCGGGGAGGCAGCTTCTACCGCCCTCTGCGCGCCCTCGCCCGGCCTTGCTCTGTCTCCGGGGACCGCCAGCAGCCCGCCTCCAAAAGTTTGATCATCTTTTTTTTTTTTCTTCTTCTGCTTCTTCTTCCTTTTCGGTGGAAGCAGAAAAGAGCGAGGCAGGGGCGAGCGCGGCGCCGGGACTCCTGGGACCATGGGCCTGGCGCGGGCGCCCGCGGAGCTCCGGCCGCGCTGCCTGCTTGCTCGGGCGCCCCTGGGAGCTGGACTGCGCTGGGGGCGCGGGGGCCGCGCGCTCTGAGCCGGCCTGGCGCGGCGGGGCGGGGGGCTGGCGGCCCCATGGGGCGCGCCCACACTTGCCCCCCGGGCTCGGGAGCATGAAGTAGGGGCCCGCCATGGGAGCGGGATCGGCGCGGGGGACCCGAGGCACAGCGGCGGCGGCGGCGGCGGCGGCGCAAGGGGGGTGAGTACGGGCTCGGGGAGGGACGCCCCCTCCCCAGCTTCTGGCGGCTCCAGCCCCGGGGCAGGCTGGGGTTCCCCGCCGCGCGGGACGCTTCCAGCAGAACGTCAGCTTCCTGCCCCTTCCTGCGCCCCTGCAGGGCGGGCCGCCAAGGGTTAACGCGGGCAGCGCCCCCGGCCCGGAGAGGGTTGGCGAGCCGAGCGCTGCCCGCCCTGCCCCGCCTGGCGCGGCGGCCGGATCGCGTTGGGGCGGGGGCCGAGCTGGGGAGGGTCGCTGCAGAGCCCGCCCCGGGGTCGAGATTGAGGGCTGGGGGTGGCGCCTGGAGCGGTGGGCGGGGGAGAGGAGGGGGCTCTTTGGATGCTTGGGGGAGGAGGGGTCTCCGTGTTCCAGTTGGGTGTCCACAGGTCCCCAGCCTGTAAGTCTCGGTTTCTGTCTGTTCTTGGGAAACCGTCTGCAGATTTCCAAGACTCCTGCTTCTGTCTCGGTGTCTGTGTGTCTTTGCACGTCCCCTGTTTCTGGAAATCGCCGCGTGTGTGTCAGTCTGTTTGGGTCTGTGTGTCTCGGCGCTTCCTTGCTTGGGGAGGGGCCGGGGGGGGGGCGGTGGGAGTGGGGGTGGTCCTGAGTTGCTGTTGCTTTCCCGTCATGTGTGTTAGAAAAAGTGAGAACCAGCATATCAGGGCAGAAAGGGCCTGGGGAGATGACTAATTCGAACCCCTCTTGGCACAGATGTGAGCCCCCGCGGGCCCCTGAGGGCCAGGGAATCTCTGGTTCCCACCCTGCGGAGTAGGAGTTGTAAAGAGTGAGCGTGTGCAGGAGGAGTCACTGGCGTGGGTGTGTGTGGGAGTGAGCAGGCGGGGAGCAGCCCCTCCGGGCCCCACGGACTGTGCTTCATGCTCACCGCCTGCCTGGAGAAGCAGAGAACTTGCTCCCTGCCCATCCTGCCCCCAGGAGCAGGGACTGTTCCCAAGAGGCTGGTCTGGGTTGCAGCTCCGCCCTGCCCCACCGGGTCCTGCCCCCTCTGCGCTGGGATCAGGGGGGCGATGCCGCCCCCTTTCTTTCCCATGTCTTGGAAAAAGCTGGCTGGCTGAGATTCCCCCACACCCCCGCCTCCCACCGCAATGCATGCACACACACATACACACACACACCCCCCATTACCACCACCACCACCACCACCACCACCAGTAAGCGCACTGCTGACTCATTTTCTCCAGAAGACCCTGTGCCAGGGCAGATGCCAGCGGTTGGGTAGAAAAGCGGTGCCAGGAGAGCCCCCCACAGTGGGGCCCAAGCTTTGGGCAAGTGGGCAGTCACGTGGCTTTGAGGCCCAGCCTCTGCCTCCCTTGCTGGTGCAGTGCCCCAGATGCTACGCCCTCCGGTCTCCTAGCTTTGCTCTTCTGCACCTTCCAGATCAGGTTCCAGGACACTGTTATGGAGCATCCCTGGCTTCTCTTTGCTTCTCCATCCTCCCTGTCCTCAGAGCACTCCCCCCTTTCCTTATGCTTCCATAAGCCTACTGTACCCCACCCCCCCACCCCCCAGGCTCAATCTGGTAGCCATCAGCAACCCTGGTGTTGCATTGGTGGGGGCCCTGCCCTCCGCATGTAACCCCCTGTCTGTCCCTCTCTGAGCACACTCTACCTGTTACTTTATTGGCATATTCTCTTCCTCCCTCTCTGTGTTTCAGGGACCCTCTTGATACCCCACAACTTGCCCGACCCACGAAATGCCATTTCAATTGATGGTGGAAACGGAAGCAAAACATAAACTCACACCCATGAGCTGGGAGAGCATGGCAGTCAGGCCGTGTGAATCCCTGCCTCTGTTCTGCAAGCTGGGGCGGGCGCCTTGCCTTTCTGCTTCTCCTTTTTCTTGTCCCCAAACAGGCATCTTCATTTCCAGCAAGCAGGGTTTGGTGAGGATTAGTGGGGCTGTGCTTGTAAAAGGCTTTTAGAGCAGGGCCTGGCATATAGTAAGTGCTCAATAAACGGCAGCTGCTATTTGTATCATTATTCACTTCATCTTGAATGGATGTGTGAGTCAGCTGGAAAATTCTGGGCTGCATCCTGTCCAGACAGATGACCTGTCTGTGTTCCCATGGAAGAGGTGTAAGGTGTGAAGAAGGCCTGGGCATGGCTATCTGGGCACGCGGGGCCTGGCCAGCCCATGGAGGCAGGTGGGAGAGGTCCACCCCTCTTCTCTTTTCTGTGGTCCTTTGGCCAGCATCCTTCCCAGCTCACTCCATGGGTGCAGAGCCAAGCCCAGAGACCATGGGTCCACTTGGCCTCATGTTTCTATGCCCCGGGTCTTAGCTTGAGCACTCAGTGGATGTTCAGACTGGTATCAGTCCCTGAAGTTCCCCTGTGTTCTTGGGTAGCAAGGATGGAGGAAGAAACCATGCAAGCCAGCTGCAGGTTCTGGCAGCCTCGTGCTCCAGGAGTAATTGCTTTGGGTGTACTGGCAGAGGGCTTTTTTTGCAGGAGAGAGGAACACCTGGGTTCCCTTCTTGGAGGGCTTGGTGGCCAGGCTGTGTCTCCAAGGTCAGGCTCCCGAACTCATGGCTTCCGTTCCGGCTGCCTTCTGCTGTCTCTGGCCCCTGTGCTCTGGTCTTCCCGACATTCTGGAGCCCTGGCTTCGCTGAGCCAAGGCCCACGAGTCAGCGGTGAAAACAGAAGTCTGGAAGAACAAAGCTCTGAGCCAGCGCAGGCACTAAACGTTATTAGCAGTAGCCTAAATAGGATTGGAACGGGAGCAAAAGAATCGGCAGGGCCTCCCTCTGGGAGCCAACTTTCCAGGCCTGGAGCTTACTTAGATGGCTGCTGGCTCCCTAGGCTGCATCTCTGTTCCGGTTGGTGAAGGCTGGGACTCTGGTCTCTGGCAAGTAGGAAGTCCCTGTAAGTCTTTGATTTCTTCTTGGGATGAGTCAAGCGAAAATGGTCTGCTAAGTAGTGGAGTCAGATGATGTGGGTCACTGGCATGCTGTGTGGCTTTGGGCAAGTTGCTTCCCCTCTCTGGGCTCCAGTGGCCCATCTCTACAAAGGGGATGAGACTAGAATCTGGCCTCGAAATGATCTCAGAGGACCTTCTCCCACTCTATGAAGTGAAGTGAAAGTCGCACAGTCATGTCCGACTCGTCACAACCCCACGGACTATATAGTCCATGGAACTCTCCAGGCCAGAATCCTGGAATGGGTAGCTGTTCCCTTCTCTAGGGGATCTTCCCAACCCAGGGATCGAACCCAGGTCTGCCACATTGCAGGCGGATTCTCTACCAGCTGAGCCACCAGGAAAGCCCACTTTATTCGCACTCTACACTCCCTTGCTATACTTTGGCAGTTCCTGGGTCAAGTGCACAAGGAATCCAGGTCTGAGAGGGTCAGTTGCATTTGTTGAGGTGAATGAAAGGGAGACAAATATTTTTTTAAATAGCTCTTTCAGGGCTGAAATTCTCGAGTTAGAAACCATGGTGTTATGAAGCTTAATTGAAGGGGGTAGTCTGATCCCATCTCTCCTGGGAGTCTTCTTTCTCCTGGGATTACAACTATTGCCTCTGAATTTATCCTTTAATTCTCTACAGGGAAGTCGCCTTGGCATAACTCCAGCAGGAGAAATTGACCGAGAAGGATGTGCGTGGTTCTTGTACCCTCTCCTCTCCACCTGACCTGTCTTTATCAGCTTGGGGAGCATTCTAAGAAGGGTGGATGTGACGACACAGGGAGAGACTCAAGGAGTGAGGGCTGGTGCCTGGAAAAGGCTGAGAGAAGAGGAGACAGAAAGGAAATGAAAGAGAAACTAGTGAGGTTGCAGGAACCCTGCAGAGCCAGGAGCACTGTCTTCTGAGGAGGTCTTCTGGAAATGGGTTCCCTGGTCCTCTAGTTTCAGGGACTGCTGATCAACAGAAAGGGCAGTTGATTTCTTTATTGCAGAACTTCTTAGAGCCTTTGATATGCGGTTGTGCTTTGGAACTACCAAGACTAGGATGTAGGAGATGGCTCTTCCTCAGTAGATCTGGCCAGTTTCCTGGAGTAGCTACCTGGTGGGTATGGGAAAAAGTACCTAGTCCCCAGGGTCTGCCCACGGTGACCTTGAGAAAGTACCTGCCCTCCCTAAGGCTAAGTTTTTGTCAAATCAAAAAGAGCTACCTCTTATTGCTTGTCATAGTTGATGGGGCTACCATTTACTCCAAGTAGGCAGGTCATGCCAGGAGGGTCAGCCTCTACCCATCTCCCCAACTCAGACAGCTAGGCACTGACCTTTTGTTATTGCTGATGGTAAGCTGGAGGCAGGGAGGACAGGTCCCACGTAAAAAGCGTTCTCACAGCAGTGGCAGCAGATTGGAGAAGAGAAGGAAGGGAGCAAGGGTTATCCAGGAGCATCCTTGGAAAAAGTCAGAGGTGGGGTGGGCCTAGTGGCATTAAGTCTTTGGGAAGAAACTTTTTAAAGTCCAGAGTCCTGTAGTTCCAGATGACATTCATTTCTTCTGTAAAAATATACTGAACATTTACTACATGCCTGCCAGGTGCTGGGAATCCAAGACAGACGTGGGCCCTGCCCTTCAGGGACTTGAGTTGGAAAATGAGACAGGAAGATAGACAGACACACGTGGGATACCTGGGGAGGTACGTGCAGCAGACTGTGGGAAATGACATCCTGGCTAGACTCTAACCCGCGAGTGGGAGCTAACCAGGCAAGAGTGGAGTCCAGAGCCCTTGAGAGTAGCTTGTGCTGAGGCCCAGAAGCTGAAGGCTTTCAAGGCACCACCATCAGCGTCTGAGTGCTGTTTCAGCTAGCTTGCCTTATGCTGCATGTAATTCCCAACTGAACATGGCTTAAGCAGTAAGGGACTCATTACCTCCTATGTCAAGAGGTCCAAAGGAAAAGCCGTAATAGGATTGGCCAGTTTAGCATCTCAAGTGTCATCAGACACCCACCGTTTTTCCTTTCTGGCATTCTCACATGTTCACGTGGCTTGTTACCTCATGTTCACAAAACGGCTGCAGCAGCAAGTCTTCATTCAACAGCATTCGAAGGCTAGAAGAAAGCCCTTACTGTGTTCCTTTGAAATGCTTTCTTCGAGGTCCTGACAGACATTCCTGACATCTCATTGGCCACATTTGCGTCATATATGCAGGCCTAAACCAGTCACTGGCATGGCAGATTCCCAAGATGGACTTAGATCTACCCAGAGTCATCCAATTTCCTTTGAAGTTCCTGAACAAGCAAGAAGAGGGGGGAGGCTATGGGTAGGTAACCACCAGTGCCTTCCACATTGTCTAGGTCAGGATTACCATTGATGCTAATTACAATTAAATTGGAGGATTTGCTATTAAATCACAGAGTGTGAGCTTGTTTTCCAAGGCCTCCAGGGAGCTAGGAAGAACCTGGGGCTCCCGACATCTATTCTGGCAGATGGGTTTCCTGGATTACACAATTCCCCAGAAGCGCATCATCCTAGCCTTCCTCTTGGAAATGGATCCTGGGCCAGCGTGTCCCAGCCTTTGCCCTCACCACCCGCCTGGCGGGGTTCTTTCTGCCTGCCTCCTGGCTGGCCGGCTCTGGCCACGTGCCGCCCTCCCCTTTGCCTGCCTGGGGATCAGATGCCCCAGTGGCTTCGGGTGTCACCAGTGGCTGCTCCCACAGGAAGGTGAAATCAGATCACTGCCTCTGCCCATCTTGGCAGGAGCCCCTGAGCAGAGCATTAACCCTTCTGGGACCCAGCTTGCAAGGGCAGCAGGGTTGGTCTAAGAAGCACTTCTGTGGCTGGCAGCAGTCCGAGCCCTTGACATGCATGAGCTCATTTAATCCTCACGCCTGGCTTACAAGATAGGGAATGTCAGCTGAATTGCAGAGAAGGAGACAGGCTCAGGGAGGCTGAGGGACTCATCCAGGGTCATACAGCTGGTATGCAATGGGGCCAGGTTTGCACCTGGGTCGGGGGGGCCTGACTCCCCATCATCTCCTCTTCTCTCCTCCCTCTTCCATTTTCTGTGAGCATGAAGCTAGTAGGCAGCTTCCTTAACGTGCAGTGGTCCTGGCTAAACGGTCGTCTCCCACCCCTGGCCCTGAGTCTGGAGACTGAGTTCTTCTCTTTCCTGCCCTTTGAAGATACCTGTCATCTAAGCAGACTCCTCTGGTCTTCCTGCTGACCTTTCCTCCCTGGCTCTGCTGCCTATTGGGCCTCAAGATCCTGAGGCCATAATGCAGATGGGGAGACTGAGGTCCAGAGACAGGGAGGGGCAGGGACTGGTCTTTTGTTGCCCAGGGCATCAGTGGCAGATTTTGATCTGGACCCTGAGTCTCCAGGGCAGGGCTTCCTGCCTGTGACCTTGATTCACTGATCTGTAAAAAGCGAGATTGTATTTGTACTATGTAAGCAGTTCCTTTTTCAGAAGGCTGTGCCTGGACCCCAGGAGTATGGGCTGGTCCAATGGAGTCCTAGAGTCTGCACCTCACCTCCCACCTCCCCTGGGCAGGACCGGGATGGGACTGGGGCTGGAGGATTCCCTCCCAACTCCCCGGCCGGATCTGGATGTGAGGGGTGGAAGCTGATGCTGCATCTGCTTGTGTCTCCTGGTCTCTAGGGGGTTTCTCTTCACCTGGATCTTAGTCTCGCTCGCCTGTCACCTGGCCTCCACCCAAGGAGCTCCTGAAGGTAACTGTCTCTTCTCTTTGTCCAGGGGGAGACAAAGCAGGACGGAAGGGATCTGGGAACGCAGGGGTAGGAGACATCGGTGCCCCTAATGCGGAACTCAGTACCTCGATTTTCTCATCAGTAGAGTGGAGCCAATCATTAACGAATTCTCTCCAGCCTTGAAAGCATCCCGTTTGATGTTTTGTGAGGGTAGGAAGCGCTCAGTGCAGAAATGTAGAGAGGCAATGCTTTTGTTCCTCTCCAAGGCAGAATGTAAGTTACACTAGGTCAGTAAGCCTCAGTTGTCCCCCTTTGTCTTATGGGTACCCCAAGAAGGGCTGACAAGAGGCATGAAGGACTCCAGCATCCTGGCCTACTCCTGTGATCTGCACTCCCCTTCCCGTGAGATGCTGCTTTTCCCTGCTGTCCCTGAGGATCTGTCCAGGGGGCCCCAGGCAGCGGGGGGCCGGGGGGACTGGCTACATAGCTACCCATGGAAACTGAAAGCTCTCCCACATCTGTTTGTCAAGCAGCCACAATGCCTCTTAAAATAGCAGCCCCTCCCCCTCCTCCACGCCTGGCCTGTGTGCTGGGACAGGCACCCGGGCACTCCCAGAGCCCCTGTGGCCTGACCTGGCTGCTGGCAGGGATTGGGCCCCTGGGAGGGGAGGGATGTGCCCGGAAGAGACTTCTGCCGCCCAGCAACATTTTGTGCAAATGTCATATTTTCCGAGTTTGCTGTTTCCCCCACAAAGTAGGTGAACAGCTGTCCAGAGTCCTGAGTCAGGCACTGGGAAGGGGGGTGGGGGGCAGAGAGGCTGGGGCAGTGAAGCCAGGTTTATATAATAAAGGGATCTTGCTGTGGCCAGCTGGCTGGGTCCCTCCATCTCGGCGTTGGGCTGAATTCATTCCCCCGTCCCCCAGCTCCTCTCCTCTGATGGGATCCTTCCTGCTTGCATCTCTAGCCTGCCTTCAAGCAGTCAAGGGGCTCCAGTGCAGGAAGGCACAGTGATGAAGGAAGGGCCTGGGGCCAAGCAGCCTGGGTTTCAAGCCCAGCTGTGCCTCTGATTATAATAAGCTGTGTGACCCTGGGCAAGTTATTGGGTTGGCCAAAAAGTTCATTCATTATGGGGGCCCAAATGAACCTTTGGCCAACCCAACACTATATATGGCTCAGCTTTCTCACCCTCTTATCCGAAAGAGGGGGGATGACAGACAGTACTTGCTTCATAGATGACAGAGCGAGTCAAGAGTTAATGCTTGTAAAGTACTTGGTACATAGTAAATGCTCAATAAACATTAGTTCTTCCTCTTATTGTTGATTATATATTTACCTGTGAAGTTGGGGCAAGAGTGGTCCTTCTGTGTCTCCATGGAGCCCGCAGTGATCAGAGGCTCCTGGAGGCTTAGCGGTGACCACCTCTGCCAGCTCCAGGTGGCTGAGTCGGGAGGACTTGGCCCCTGAACCGCAGCGAGTGTGCGGGGGAGGCCTGGGGACTGCCTGGTGGCAGCTTTAGAGCCCACCTGGAGAGGGTGATAAGGGGAGCCTCCTTGGTGCCCCCGGGCCTGGCCAGTTGTCATCTTCCCAGGGGGAGCTCAAGGGGCTGTAAGTGGTAGGGTGCAGAGAGAGAGGTCTGCAGGGCTGGGAGCCTTTCGGTCCCAGGTGAGGTGGGGCGCGGAGAGAGCAGAGGTGGCTTTCTGTCGTTCTGAGGAGCTCCTCCCTTTTAGGTTGTTTATAGTGAGAAGTGTTTTGTGATAGTAAGCGGCTTTCTGTGATTAAGTGTATAAAAGATGCTGCTACTCAGAGAATCCTTAAATGGTGGCTTGTTTTAGCTTAGGACCTGGGGACAGACAGAGGTGGGAGAAAGGAGGAATTTGAAGGGAAGTGAAGGCCCTTGGGTCCTAGAGAGGAATAAGAGCCTTCAAGCCTGAAACAGCAGCCTGTAGCTACAGTGTTTGGAACATTCTTAGGACTCTGTGACCACCTCCAGGTCTGGTTCCCCTTGTCTTACAGGCAGGGAGACTGGCTTGGCGATGGGAGATGGGCTGGGCGGGGGGAGGGCAGTGCAGGAAGAAACTTAATCAGAAGCACAGAGTGCAGGGGTGGGTGAGGATCAAGAGGAAGACCACCTTATCATCTCCCAGGGCCCAGATGACGTCAGCACTCTTCGTAGCCTCATCTTACAGCGGAGGGAATGGAGGCTCAGAGTCCAGACCTACAGGTGGTCTTGTCCGGCCCTAAAGTCCAGCCTTCTGTTTGCAAAGCCTGCTATGGAGCCATTATGCTGCCATGCTGCCAGCGCCCGGGTTCTGAGTTTCTCCCAGCCCACTTATCTCTCTGTCCATCCATCTCACAGCAGTCAGCCTAGGGTCTATGAAGAGCTGGCTGCATTCAGCCCAGCACACGCCCTTTACTCTAGGTGATGAGGGAGAGAGCATTCCACATTTAGGGGTCAGGATACTCAGCTCAGGGGAGGGGGTCTATGGACCTTTCCCAGAGCCCAGTTCCAGATGGAGCCTATCCTTTCCTGCTGAGATGGGGCTCCCGAGCAGGCGTCTACAGGTGCTGGCAGCTCAGCTGACTGAAGGAGGTTGAATGACCCGATGAGAGGCAAGGTCAGGAAACCTTTCCATAAACACCCTGGAAACCCTCTTTTTGCTCTGGCAAGCTCTTGCCAGTGTAATTACCAGGCGGATGTGACCTGGCCAGACCACGGTCAGTTGTCCAAACCCTTTGCCAGAGGACAGAGGTTACAAGAATGCCTTGATTACTTCCTCTGCTCTCTCCAAAGCCACACGGGGAAGAGGGGGGGTCACTGGAAATGTCCTCTGCCTTCTGCGTAGACAGCGGCTCCCCCGGTCTGCTCTAGCAGACTAGGGTTCCTGAAGATGGTGAAACTAGTCCGGTCCCCTGGACATCCTTACCGAGCTCTGGTGCCGTGAACATTCCTGTTGGTCCCTCACTTATGGGACTGCTTCCTGGAGGAGATGGCTTTTGAGGCAGAGAAAGGGGGAAACACGCTGCATTGCTGCTGCTGCTACTAAGTCGCTTCAGTCGTGTCTGACTCTTTGAGACCCCATGGACTGCAGCCTACCAGGCTCCTCCATCCAACACGCCACACTGGGCAGTCTCTAATACTGTTAGCTCTAGCATTTGGTGATTATCATTATTTTTCACATTAATAGCTATCCTTCAAACATGCTTATTTTGTGCCAGGCCTCTTTTTCCCCCCAAGTGCATTAGCTCATTTAATCTTCACCACGTCCTTCTGAGTTTTGGTACTACTATTATCCCATCTAAAAGATGGGAAAACTGAGGCACTGAAGTCACAACCCTAGTAAGTGGTGGAGCTAGGATTTGAACTCAGGAAGTTTGGCTTCAGTGTCTGTGTTTTTAGCCGCTCATAGATGGCCCTGAACTTATAATGATTCAGTTTATGATTTTTTGACTTAGTGATGGGTGCAAAAGTGAAACTGTACTTGGGGTGTTTGATTTTGATCTTTTTGGTCTTCTCCTGGGCTAGCGATATGCAGTATGATTGTCTCTTGTACACCGGGCAGCAGCAGCCACAGCTCCCAGTGGACCATAGGATCACAGAGGGAAACAACCCATACACTTAAACCGTTCTGAACCAGCACAATCGTTCTGTGTCTCAGTTTTAGTATGTGTGTGTGAGATAGTTGCTCAGTCACATCCAACTCTTTGCGACCACATGGACTATAGCCCACCGGGCTCTTCTGTCCATGGGATTCTCCAGGCAAGAATACTGGAGTGGGTTGCCATTCCCTTCTCCAGGGAATCTTCCTGACCCAGGGGTCAAACCTGGGTCTTCTGCACTGTAGGCAAATTCTTTACCATCTGAGCCACCAGAGAAGCCCTGTTTTTAGTATAGCCTCAATATATTATATGAGATATTCAGCACTTTGTTGTAAAATAGGCTTTGTATGGGGGCTTCCCTGATAGCTCAGTTGGTAAAGAATTCACCTGCAATTCACCCAGGTTCGATTCCAGGGTCGGGAAGATCCTCTGGAGAAGGCATAGGCTACCCACTCCAGTATTCTTGGGCTTCCCTTGTGGCTCAGCTGGTAGAGAATTTGCCCAATGCGGGAGACCTGGGCTCCATCCCTGGGTTGGGAATATCTTCTGGAGAAGGGAAGGTCTACCCACTCCAGTATTCTGGCCTGGAGAATTCCATGGACTGTATAGTCCATGGGGTCACAAAGAGTTGGATATGACTAGGCAACTTTCACTTTCAGGCTTTGTGTGAGATGATTTAGCCTAACGGTAAGTGTTCTGAGTTTAAGGTAGGCTAGGCTAAACTGTGGAGAAGGCAATGACACCCCACTCCAGTACTCTTGCCTGGAAAATCCCATGGATGGAGGAGCCTGGTGGGCTGCAGTCCATGGGGTCGCTAAGGGTTGGACACGACTGAGCGACTTCACTTTCACTTTTCACTTTCATGCATTGGAGAAGGAAATGGCAACCCACTCCAGTGTTCTTGCCTGGAGAATCCCAGGGACGAGGGAGCCTGGTGGGCTGCCGTCTATGGGGTCACATAGAGTCGGACACGACTGAAGTGACTTAGCAGCAGCAGTAGTAGCAGGCTAAACTGTGATGCTCACTAGGGTAGGTATATTAAGTGCATCTTTGACTCAGGGTGTGACATTCGTTGTATGGGACTGTAACTGCATTGGAAGTGATGGACGGTCTGTATATACACAGGATCACACAGCCCAGCAAGGGGCGGGTTCCAGCTCTGCTCTGTCATAGCCGAGGGGCGGCAGGCAGCAGTGGGTGGGCTGTCCTCACTGTCGCTGTGGCTGAAAGCAGGCCCTGACTGTGCCCTCTCTCCCCTCCTGCCCTCCCTCTCCAGATGTGGACGTCCTCCAGCGGCTGGGCCTCAGCTGGACAAAGGCGGCGGGCGGCCGGAGCCCCCCACCCCCAGGGGTCATCCCCTTCCAGACGGGCTTCATCTTCACTCAGCGGGCCCGGCTCCAGGCTCCCACGGCCGCCGTCGTCCCCACCGCCCTGGGCACGGAGCTGGCGCTGGTGCTCAGCCTCTGCTCCCACCGGGTGAACCATGCCTTCCTCTTCGCCGTCCGCAGCCGGAAGCGCAAGCTGCAGCTGGGCCTGCAGTTCCTCCCCGGCAAGACTGTGGTCCACCTGGGGCCCCGGCGCTCTGTGGCCTTCGACCTCGATGTCCACGACGGGCGCTGGCACCACCTGGCCCTGGAGCTCCACGGCCGCACGGTCACCCTGGTGACAGCCTGTGGGCAGCGCCGGGTGCCCGTCTCGCTGCCTTTCCACAGGGACCCAGCGCTCGACCCTGACGGCTTGTTCCTCTTTGGGAAGATGAGCCTGCATGCAGTCCAGTTCGAGGGGGCCCTGTGCCAGTTCAGTATCTACCCCGTGGCGCAGGTCGCTCACAATTACTGTACCCACCTGAGAAAGCAGTGTGGACAGGCTGACACCTACCGGCCCCAGCTGGGACCCTTCTTCCCCCGAGACTCTGGCACACCCCTCGTCTTCCAGACCGACCTCGCCCGGTTGGGCCTGGAGAATCTGACCACTGCCACGCTGGCCCTGGAGTCACGGCCGGCAGGCAGGGGGCCTGGGGTGACTGTGGGGCCTGCCGTGCCCATCAGGCCCATGAGGACTAGCACCACACGCCCGCCCCAGCCCATCACATCCCATCCAGCCTGGACCCCCCTGCCCCCAGCCAAGCTATCAGCCGGTGAAGGGCCTCCTCCCGTGTCCCCAGTCTCTCCCACCAGCTCCCCCAGACCTGTCCAGCCACTGCAGAAGAACACAGCCACCAAGACCTCCAAAAGGCACCCCGCCACACCTTCAGCCCTTTTTCCTTCAATTGCCCCAGTCAGAAGCCCCCGCCCCACCCAGAAGACAGCTCCGCCTGCCTTCACAAAGCCAGCCCCACCCACCAAGAAGCCGGTGCTACCTACTCCCCAGCCCATCCCTGCCAAAGTCTCCCGTCCCACAGTGAAGCCGATCCAGAGGAACCCCGGCATGCCCAGACTCCTGCCACCCAGTGCCCGGCCCCTACCTCCAGCTGCTGCCTCCTCTAAAAAGCCTCTGCCCCCAGTGGTCCAGGCTGAGGCCAAGATGAGTAGTCACGCCATTGTGCCGGCTCCTGCCCGCACCAGCACACACAGACCTCCCCCAGCCACAGTCCCGCCCCCGTCACCTGTCCCCAGTCCTAGCCCTCCCAGGACCGCTCGGCCAAGGGCCACAGCAATGCCTCCCACCTTCGCTCCTGGTTCAGCCTCCACTGGAAGCAAGAAACCCACTGGATCAGAAGCCACAAAGAAAGCCAGACCCCGGAAGCCCGTCCCGCTCAGATCCGGGAAGGCAGCCCGGGATGTCCCGCTGAACGATCCGACAAGGGGGTCCAACCCCAGACAGCCCCGGGCCAGGCAGCAGACCACCCTGGCCCCAGCGCGATTCCTGTCCTCCAGCCCTCAACCCATCAGTACTGGCTATTCGTTCTTCCATCTGGTGGGACCCACACCTTTCCTGCTGCTGATGGGACCTCCGGGACCCAAGGGAGACTGTGGTTTGCCGGTAAGAGTTGGTGGGTGTGCATTCTGCTTGGAGCTTGAGTGGCTGATAGGGGCAGTTGGGCGGTTGCTCGTGATCAGGGCAGAGGAAGAGAAGCTAGACTGAAGAGCTGGTTATGGGCAGAGCCTTGACTTGAACCCGGGCCCCCCCATGCCTCCATGTCTCCCATATTCATGAATTGTACATCCTACCTCAGATCTGTGGTCCTCTGGGATGATCTTGGGTCTGGTGGCCCCCTCCAGGTAAGAGCAACTCTGGGCTTTGGTTGGCCCAAGCCCCAGGTGACTGTTCGCTAACATAACTGTAAAGGTTGAGTGGGTGAAGGAAAACCACGAACTGACTGGCCCCTGGTCCCGCAGTCCCCAAAGGCCAGCTCTCTGACTCCTGGACCAGAGCTCCTCCAGCCCCCTGGCTTGTCCGCAAGTTTCAGGCGAAGGTTATCCATGGGTAGTCCTGAATATGTTTTGTTTGGCACATGCAACATTGTTTAAAACTATTTAATAAGTGATTAATATTTTTTGAATGTTAGAGATTTCTTATAATAGGGTGACCAGCTTTTCTTGGAAGAAGGGAGAGAGGCAGTGGCCCACGGGCTGTGGCCGGGTTGCGGCCGATTCCTTGGACAGGACAAGCCCGCTCTTGTCTGTACTCATCCACACATCTCTTGATTGGTCTTCCAACACAGTCCTTTCATCTCGTTTCTCTTACCTGCTCGGCTCCTGTAAGACACTTGATTTGTGGGCCCTGGTAGAGGAGTTTGGGGTAAGAAGGGTCAGGGTGAGCGTGAACAATCAGGGAAGAGAGAAAGAACATTCTGCGTGCAGGACAGCATCTTGGGGTTGATGCCTCCAGCGTGCCTGGGACTGTCTCCAGGGGCAACGACCTTTCTGCAGCTGGAGGCCAATTCCTCCGGTGGGGGGGACTGATGAGACGGAGTTTCCAGAAAGCTCAGGCCTCCGCTGTGTTCTCCTGCCTTGAAGATGACCACCGCGTGGGTTCCTCCTTCCCGGGGCCGAGTCTCCCACCAGGCCCTGGGCTTGGGGTTAGGCTCCCCGCAACGTGGAGGCACTGGTAGATGCTGGGAATTCCCAGGCCTTACAAACACACTTAATGAGTTTTAATAATCATGAGGAATAATATTTATTCAGTCTGTCTCCAAGGGGACTGAGAGCCCGTTTTTATTATAACCATATTGTAGAACTTATGGAAACTGTATGCATTGCTTTGCAATTATGTCAACATTCTGTTCAGGTCCCGCATTCTGAAATTGGCAGGGTAGGGTGCGGGGAGCTGAGGGAAGCAGGCTTCTCCCCGCTCCAGGCTACCCAGTCCTACTCAGGCGCCAGGTACCTTTGGCCTGTGACAGCTCAGCCTCCCAAGCTGAGCCTCCCAAGCTGTGGGGCTGCCAGCCTCGCTGGCTGTGAGGTTGAAAGGGGGTGAATTGTCCCCCTCTGACAGAGGAGGGTGAAGTGTAGGGTCTCCACCCTGCCGAGTGGAGTTCGCCAACCCTGTCCCCCAGGGCTGTGTGTGATGTAGAGGGAGAGAGCCCGTGGACCAGCCTGCAGAGCTGGAGCAGGAGCAGGTTCCCAGGGTGTAGACTCTGCCTCGGGCCTTTCCGGCTGCCTGAGCTGTGGATTCTTCTCCCGGAGTTCAGTGATGCAGGTCAGCAGGAGGTGAGGCCTCTTGCCAGAACTGGTCTGGAACTCCTCCCACCCTGATCAAAGAAGGTGCTGGAGTTGACCTGTTCAGTGGATGGGTGCTTAGGGATCATTCAATTCACCCTTGCCATTGTGCAGGTGGGGAGCCTAGAGACTGGGTCCAGAAAGGGCCAGGATTCACTCAGAAGCCACACAGCATGTTGGAGGCTGAGCTGAAGTTTATGCCCCAGCTCCAGACCACAAGATCAGCGCGTTCCAATCTACCCCTTAAGTGTCCACTCTGAGATGCTAGGACTCAGGGCTTAGAGGCCAGGGGCTTGAGAGAGGGAGGCCCTGTCCTTGATCTGAAGTGAAGTGTTTGGTGGCTAGAACATCTTCTGTTTCTATACCTAGCACATTCATGAGTTATTTCCACACATGCAGCATCTTCCTTTAGGACCTTGTAGAAACTGGTCCAGAGGGTAGGATGTGTGCCCTGACCCCTGCTCCATGAAGGAGAAGACCAGGGCTGGGGAGACAAAAGACTTGGCCAAGGGCACCCGGAATGACCTTGCAGGAGGAGTTGGGATGCGGTTTCTGTGGGGACCAAGGCTCTTCCTGCTTCAGCCCAGAACAGGTGAGGGCGAGAGGAAAGACATCAGTCTGTCCGGGTGCCATCCTGCCTGACGTCCTGTGCAATCCCCTCATCCTGCCCGCCCCCCAGCTCAGAACCTAATCTTACTCCAGTAGGAACCAAGAGGCTTCTGGAAGCTTTGTCCAGTCTGCTGTGGCAAGCTGGTCATTTATATTTCACCAGATAGTAGAAATGATTAATCGAAGTGGTGTCTTTGAGCAACAGCGACAAAAACTGATTCTGACAAGTGTTCCTTCTCTTCCCCCTTGTCCCCACCCAGAACCCTCATATACATACGTTTGGGATATAACCCCAGCAGAGCGGAAGCTGCAGTGCCCAGGCATGAGATTTAATTGTCTCCAGTCTGGGCACACACCAATCTGGGTTTAAATCCTGACTCCACTCCTTCCTAGCTCTGCAGCCCTGACTCACGCTAAGCTTTAGTTTCTGCAGAATGGAAGACAATAATAGCTCCCACCTCCTGTGTGGAAGCAAGTTGAGGGATCTCCCGGGCCACCTGGGAGTTCTAGATTTGTTGGGTGATAATGTCTTTCCTCTCCCTGAGGCTGTCTGTCCTCTGTGACCGGCTTTGGGAGAATTCCCTTCTTATAATTCACTGCAGGTCCTTTCGGAGCCTGAGAAGATTTTGTTTCCTTTTTTGAAAACATAATTTCTATGCATTTATGTTTGGCTGCGCTGGGCTTTCAGTGCTGCTCGGGCTTATTGCCGTGGCTTCCCTCGTTGCAGAGCATGGGCTCTAGGGTACGCGGGCTTCAGTAGTCACAGCTTGTGGGCTCAGTGGTTGCGGCTCTCGGGCTCTAGAGCACAGTCTCAGCAGGTGTGGGACACGGACTTAGTTGCTCCACCGCGTGTGGGATCTTCTGGGACGAGGGATCAAACCTGTGTCTCCTGCATCAGCAGGCAGGATTCTTTACCACTGAGCCGCTAGGGAAGCCCCTGAGAGGGTTTTCAAGGCTGTATCTGACCTGTTCTGCATGGATCTCAAGGGGCACGGGACAGACTGGCAGAGGCTGAGACACAGCTCTGGGCCCAGGCTGGCCAGGAGTTGTAGCCACTTTGGGAGGGAGCTCTGTGGGAGCCCCGGGAGCGGGGGGGAGCTTGGAAAAGCTGAGCTTGGCCCCAGGTCAGTAGGGGTGGGGAGGCTGCGGTTCACAGAGGCTGCACAGAAGCTGCACAGAAGCCCCACGCCCAGGAGGAGGCGAGTCAAGGCCTTATTTATTCACGCTCAGGCCGCTGGCATTTGCACGCCCTTGCACTTTTTCCAAGCGTCACCTCACGGAGACCCAGCTGAGTGCCTGGCCCGCAGCAGATACTCCATGACTATCTAGGAGATGAATGAAGGAATTTGATCCTTATGAAAAACAGGGTGTCCTGACATGCAGGCCAGGCTCTTTGAAGTTACACAGATCTCTGCTGCCAGTGGGTAAGAAGGCGCAAGGAGTGCAGAAGCGCACAGAATTTGGGATGACCTGAGTTTGAACCATTTCCTTATCCAGCCATCTTTTCCTTCTTTCAACAGATGTTGAATGAGTGCCTTCTGGGCGCTAGGTGCTGTGCGACCTTTGGCAAGTCACTTGACCTCTCTGAATCTTAGTTTTTACCTCTGTAAAAAGACGGTATTGTACCACCTACTTTTCCAGGGCTGTGTGGGTTGTCTGCCTCCAACATTAGAATCTGGATAGTTGTGGCTGGTTATGGATGTGCTGATGGCTGAGGCAGGGGCATGGTCACCCTGAGAGAACCAAGAGCTTCTGGCATAGGAGGGCGTTTACGCTGCTGGCGGTTAGGAATCAGAACTAGATCTTGAGTCGTTTCCCCCTTACACTGGCATCGTCTAGAACGCAGAAGAATAGAGAAGTGTTTGCTTTGTCTTTGGCATGTCCTTTTTTGAGCTCCTGCTGCGTGCCAGGCTCTGTGTGGAGCAGTTTGCATGCTGTATCCTGTGGCCCAGGCAGGGAACAGCGTAACTGAGGGGAATTTAAGGAAGCGACTGTTTACAGAGGCGCAGGCACCGTCAAGGGAATCAACAGGGGCTGGAGAAGCACATGGGGTCCCACCTGAAGGTGCAAGAGGAGGGGAAGGTATTGCCACAAGCCAGTGAGTTAAAACACGAACTGGGGTCTCCGACAGGAGCTGGAACCAAACACAGCAAAGAGGGAGAAGGGAGAGAAATACCCCACCCACCCTCTCTTTCTACTCTGCAGTTTCCTGCTGGGCCCTCCCGGTGACAAGACTCAGCCAGAAGCCTGGGGGTGCGGCCTGTGGATGGGGGCTTCCCAGGACACAGAATGGATTTGGAGAGTGAATGGGGAATACCCGGCACACAGACACGTTATCTTGGGGAAAAAACAAACAAAAAAAGGCTATTGTATTCCCATTTTACAGTGGGGCAAACTGAGGCCAGGAGGCACAGGGAGATGAAGCAGTTTGCTCAAGGCCTCACTGAAAAGCCCTGTTCCAGTAGGCCCTTCCCTAGGACAGAGACTGGGGAGAGCTCAGTGCCCTGTGGGCTAACCTTGGGAATAATCTTGAGCTCAGATAGTTAGCGATGGAGGAGCCTTTTGAGATCCCCTGCCTCCCCCCACCTGGCTACAGGCACCGAGCAGAGCCCTGAGAATGAAAGGTCGTTGCTCAGGGTCACCCAGATGTTAGCAGCACAGTCAGGACTGGTCTTGGGTTTCCCAGGTCCCAGGCCTGCGAAACCTCTTCTTGCTTGCTGCCAGGGGCCAGGCCAGCCAGGATTTCCTTCCTTCTGCAAGGCTTGGCAGGCGGGCTATTGTAGCTGGACACAAGGGTGGACTTGTTCCGTGGGCTGGGGTTCCCCAAGGCCTGGCTGCTGGGGGCCAGGACCCTTGGGGAAAGCCCGGAGCAGCTGTTTGGTTGTGTCCATGGCTCTGTTTGCGCGAGCCCCGAGTCCAGGCCTCGCCCACCTCCCCCAGACAGGCCTGCGGCCCCCGCATCTCCTCCTCAGCTCCAGGCCCTCTCAGAGGCCCCGTTGTTTGCAGCGTGGAGTGGAAAAATCCCACCCCGGCCTCGTGAATCATCCCAGAGTGACTCGCTCAGGCTTCAGGCCTTGGAAAGAAATGGCAGCATTTTTCCACTGCATGGGGAGCAGGCAGGGTCTCGGATCAAGCGAGAGGGGCAGGGGGCATCCAGCCTCACTGAGTGTGGGGGTTTGGACCTGGGAACGCGGCTGGGCAGCTGGGCTGCCATGTCAAGGAGTGCGGCTGTAACTGACGTCACCAGGCTGGGCCATGGGTCCTGACTGGCACTTAGAGTCTGCTCCGCAGATGCTGGGGATGAGGTCAGACTCCAGGCTGGATGCCCCCGTTTCTAGGGCAGGAAACATGCCAAGAGGGTGTGTCCAGGCCTCTGCAGTAGTGGCCCTCCCAGGGTCCACCAGGGAGCTATACCCCACAGAGACTGTCCCTCAGTGGAGCCCTACCCCAGCCTTCACCCCGCTGGGCCTTGGCCACCTTCTGTGGGAGCTGGGTGTGATCTCACCTTTTCTCTCCCGCCAAATAACCTAGAAAAGGCAATCATCACCACCCCGAAATTCAGGAGATGCCCAGTGTTGGGGAGGTTCTGGGATGTTCATTTCACAGATGCCTACAGAGGAGAGGGGTCTTGCCCAGGTTTGCATACCTAGTCACAACGCACCTGGCCAAGATTGTGTGGATGCTCCCCAGGATAGGAGAATAAGTCAAACCCAGCTTCTATGAGCTGTGTGGCCTAGAGTAAATCACTCTGCCTCTCTGAGCTTCTCTTTGGTTTCTTACCTGTGAAAAGGGCTTGGTCATTAGAATGATACCTATGGGAATGCTTGGCCTTAGCCCCCGGCATTTTCCTTTGATTCTGGGTCATTTGGAAGAGGAGGGCCAGAGGAGGGCCAGAGAAGGACCTTCTAGGAAGGGAAATCTTTTGCTCTCCCCCAAAACAGATGCTGAGGAAGGTGGCTTGACATTTTGAGCTGGGGAATTTCCAGCAGCTTGCTTAACAGAAACAGCACTAACTTTCTGGGCATGAACTGTGCCAGGCACCAGGATTAGCACTTTTTATAGATTATCTGTCAGCGAGGTACTCTTGCAGCCTCATTTTACAGTGAAGGAGTGAAGCCTTGGAAACTGAAAAGAATTCGGCCAAAGCCACACAGCTAGTAGGTGGGGTGCCCAGTGTGGACCCAGGGCCCTGTCTTAAACTGCATTCTACTGCTCCTCAGGGAGAAACAGAGAGTAGGCTGGCCTTGATTCTCAAACTTGCAGTGGTAGATAGAAGACTAGAAACTGTCTGCCCAACCCCTAGGCTCTGGATGGAAGGAACGCTGCCGGCTGCCAGTTTGGCCAGAGGTACTTGGAGGCTTGAGGTGCCCAGGACTTGCCTGAGGTCACGCAGCAGTCCCCCTCGCTCCAGCTCGGTCTCTTTCCAGTGACCCAGGGGCCTTGGTCCCCATATCTGCCTGTCTGGCTCGCTCTTCTGATTTTTTTTTTCACGGACGAGCAAGCACGTGGTGTTCACAGACCATAACTGTGAGCCGAGGCTGCCCAGTGTGAGATCTGGATTAATTACCAGCCAAATCGTACTGGGTTTTCAACACCGATTCTAACTCTGGGCAGGAGACCTGGAATCTCATTGATGGTTATTTGAAACAAATGAATTCCCCAGGCCTCACACATCCTCGAAAGCCTGGCTTCCTTTGAAAGCTCTGTGTTCAGTTCTTTACATCAGGCACTTAGTTAATCCTCCTTTACTCTTCTGATGTAGGCAGGACAGTAGCCGTGGGGCAGGACAGCCGCGGAGACTCAGGCTGAAGGCCCTGTGCCAAGTCTCTAGCTAGTAAATAGCGAGACAAGGATTTGAATAAAGGTCAGCCTGCGGCTCAGCAAGTCTGCTTGGGTGCCTCACTTCCTATGGGAGGGAAGAGAACTGAGAACACGCAGGTGTTCCCTGAAAGTCGCGTGGCAAAATTAGGCCTGTCTTATGGGGGAAATGGGGGGCCACCAAGTGTTGTTGAGCCAGGAGGTGCCTTGGGAAGGTGAAACTGGCTGTATGGAGGAAGACTGGAGAGGGCAGAGGGTGGAGGTGGGGAGGCAAGTGAAGGAGGTGATGCAAGTTCTTGGAGGATGATGATGAAGGCTGAACCCGGCTATGTCCCCTGGACTAGGTGGGACGTTTGAGTGACAGTTGCATACTAGGCGCCGTGTTATATGTTTGCCATTTCATTTCATCTTCACAATAATCCGATGAGAAGGGTATTATTGCCTGATTTTATAGGCACAGGCTGGTTAAGGAACCTGCCCAAACCCAGCTGGTAGACGGCAGCGCTGGGATTTGAACTCGAAAGCCTTTGCGTACACCTTTTTGTGACACTGACTCTCTGTGTGTGACTCAGAGATGCTGGTGTGACCTTGGACAGGTCCCTTCTCTGCTCAGGCTCTGCAGAGCACTTGGCTGAACTCTGAGGTCTTTTGCTGTTTTAGTTTCTCAAACATTTGGCTGAGGCTTGGGGAGAGAGAGATGACTCATATCCCATTAATTCCTTTGAGGAGACCATGGTCTAGTGGGAGAGCGGGCTTCTAAGCAGACAATTCCCCAAATAAAATACAGTGGCCTTTAAAGCAGAGGGAAAGACCGGACTTGGCCCAACTTGGGGGAGGGATCAAAGAAGTCTTCCTGGAGGAGGTGATACCCTGAATTAGCTATGTAATGAAAGATGAGAGCTTCAGAGACCAAGAAACAACAGCTGCAAAGACCAGAAGGCCCCAAAGAGCAGAATTCCTCTGGCTAGGACCTCAAGGGACCTCTCTTCTCAGCTATGGGGTCTTCGTGCCCAGAGCTCTGCACAAGTTTGTTGAATGACTACCTGATCCCATTCTATTCTGCCATGTGGCACTGATGCTATCTTCTTGCTTTTTATTCAGGGTCCCCCTGGACTGCCTGGGCTTCCTGGACCCCCTGGCGCCCGGGGTCCTCGGGTAAGTGATCACATGCTGTGCTTGAGTTCTGGTTGGCTCTGTGTCCTGTATCTCATTGTCCCTGGAGTCCCAGCTTTGCTGAGTGTCCTCATGCTGTCTGGCATCCCTTTTCCAGTTTGTCCATTGGAGTGGACGTGGGGCTTTTAGGGGTCACGGGGTGTCCAGATGAGGCACGGGAAAGTGAGAACCTCTTTCAGGGTCTCAGCTGTCCATTGTGGGTATCATCCTGGGCAGCCTGGAGTAGAGTAGGGGTTTCTGCAGATCACATCCCCTTAGCTGATGGGCTTTGGTGTTCGGCTGGGAAAAAACCTGACTTGGAAGAGCATGACCCTTGCAGCCATCTTCCCATCTCTGCTGGGCCAACCTGGGGTAGGGATGCTGACAGAGGCAACCAGATGGGCCATGCCAGGGATGGGGTGAGCTCCCCATGCTGAGAGGTTCAACCAGAGTCTGGAGGATGGCTTGGCAGGGCTTTGGTGGCTGATAGGAGCTAGCCTGAACCTCGGAGTGGAAAATATTAATAGCTCTGGTCTGTTGTGCCTGGCATGTCACTTATCGCTGCCTTATTTGATCCGCTCTCCTTCTAGGGCCCGCATGGGCCAGTATGATCACTCTCACTTAGGGATGAGAAAACCGAATAACTAAGAAATGGAAGAGCCAGGACTGGAACCCAGCTCCTAACCATATGATATGGGGACTCTTGAGGGTCCTCTTGGAGAGAAATCTCTCCTTTTCCCAAGGGGGCTCAGACCCACGGCGCCTGGCATCTGTGCCCAGGCTGAATCAGCCTTTCCCACGCTGGGTGCCTGGCGAGGCCCTGGCAGAGATAGCTGCCTGGGGCATATTTTTAGCTCTGAGCCCAGCGGATGGCTCTGGTTATGCAATTACTCGAGCCCTCGTTCCCTCCAGACCTGGCCCTGCGCTCCCTGGACCCAGGACTCTGGAATCTGCTGTCTGAAGAGGCATTTCCTTCTGGCTTTGGAGTCTCCATGGAGCACTTGCCCAGAGCTGGGGACCACAGAGATATCATGGACACTGCTGGCCAAGGGACCTTGTTGCCTGGGACCAGGACAAGGCCCCAGGACCTAGCATCCCAGGTGCTGGCAATCTGCCTGGGTCTCTAAACTCCTCCTGAGCCCCTAGCTTCTGCAGGATTGTCCTCCTGACCCGGCATGTCCTCCTTTGCAAACTCCTCCTCCATCCGTGCCTCAGATCAAATGCTCCCTCCTTTTCTGATGATCGCCTTCTTCTTGGAGCTCCTGTGGCAGTTAACTGCACGGATTCCTCGGTAGAAAGCTCACATTGAACACTGAACCCTGTCACCTGAGTGGCATATGCAGGATCCCCTCCCAGCTTTCTAGCCTTCCTGATAAATAAGTTCCAGCATCATCCCCATTTTGCAGGTGAGGAAAGTGAGGCGCAGAAAGATGCAGTTACTTTGACTAAGGACAAGCGTGGAGTAAATGCCGGAGCGCAGACTGAACCTGGACAGTCTGACTGCAGAGCCCATGACCTTAAACTACCTGTTGTGCTGGTTTTCCCTTCTACTTAGCTGAGCCCCTCTGGGCCAGAGACAGGTCCTATTGACTGTTTTTTCTTACCTGATGCCTAGCAAAGTCTCTTGCATCAGAATATGCTGGGCAAATGGTTGCTGATGTCTAGTTCTAGTCTAGGAGTCAAGAACATTTCCCATGAGAGAATGGATGGATGTACATGTATGGTTGAGTTCCTTTACTGTTCACTGGTAACTGTCACAACATTGTTTGTTAGTTGGCTATACCCCAATACAAAAGAAAAAAAGAGTATTTCCCCCCAAGAAGCTGTGTGACCTTAGGCAAGTCCTTTCCCTATTGTGGGGCCCAGTTTCTGCATTTATAAAACATGGGATCCTGGTAAGGCATTTCCAGCCAAGATTCCTTCCAGCTCTGAAGTTCTACAAGTGAGGGAATGACTCTCCTGATATCCCTCTCAGGCTCTTGGAGGACTCCCCCTGCTCCCTGGAGCCCATCACCCTGTTTCTAGATGGGAAATTCCATAGATCATAAAATTCCAAAGATAATACAATGCTGGGACTAAGCTATCCCAGTTCCTCTGTACAGATGGTGGTGGCTCTGGGGCTCGGGGAGGGGGCGGGGCCTTACCTGAGGTTGCCAAAGGCTCCGTGGCTTGGCCCTCTCCACCTCTGCGTATTCCCTCGGCCCAACCAGGGGAATCCCTCGGCCTCCCTCCACTCAGCTTTCTGGGCTGCAGGGTTTGTAGAAGCGGTCTGCTTGGCTCCCAGTCAACTATGCAGTTCGTTTCTCTGCAAGGCAATGGCTGGAGAGGGGAATGAAGGTGGGGGCGGGAAAGCAGGAAGCCCCCACCTCCCTGAGGGGTAGCTGGGTGCTCTAGCCCTCCATCTTTGGGCAGCTGGGGGCATGGCTGGGGAGAAGTAGTCCTTCCTGACCTTGTCTACCACATCCCTCATCTGCTCCTAGGGTACTGGATATGAGGGTCCCCTCCTCAAACATCCTTCATGTAACCTTTTCCAAATTCAGGTTGAGCTCTGAGCTTAGATCCCAGGAGCCCAGACTGGGGTGAAGCTCTGAGGTCTTCCAGATCCCTTAGAGACCATGAGTTTCCCATCATTCACGGAATTGATGAGGAGACCGAGCCTGGGGAGAGGGGAGACTCAGAGCTGGGACCAGGTTGCATCTAGTTGCCAGGATACAGCATTTGGTGAAATATCGGGAAGGGGCTGCAGGGCTGATTATTTTGGAGGTTACCCGTAACACCGTTATAAATCCCCTAGGCTGAGTGAGCTTCTGAACTCGGCTCCTCCTTGACATGGATGGGGAAGGGGAGGGTCCCAGCTCAGGCATGAAGGAAGAGGGAGGTGCCTCGGGTGGACTGTGATGGGCTGCAGCTGGGAAGTTGGCCTTGAAGCGAGAGGAAGGAAGCGAATTCATACACAGCCAGATAAGTCAAGAGGGGCCACGGATGAGGGCAGTGTGTCTGGAGGCTGTTGTGGTAGGGGGCACCCTTGAGATGCCTGTCTCCACCCTTAGTGCCTCAGATTATTCCTATTGGACAATGACTCTCAGAAAGTAGTTGACTTTCAGGACTCTGTTTATATTACTGGGCTGCAGGATGCTAGCCCAGGGCCTGTGCAGAGAAAGTGGACATAAGGCCCCAGCTGTTATAAGGGACATTCAAATATGGCCTGGGAAAATCTAGTGCCACGAATAAGCCTTGGACTTGAAGCCAACAAACTGGGTTCCAGCCCTTGTTTGGCCACCACTCTGCTGTGTGACCTTGGCGAAGACCCTTTGACTCTCTGGGTTTAGTCTTCCCAGCTGTTTCATGGTCCCCGAGGGACTCTGTAAGCTCAGAACATGTAGAAATCTAAGGGAGAGAGCTCTGACTACTGTGGTGGCCGTAGAAGAGACGCGCCCTTGTTCAGAGGAGGCTGAGTGCTCCCTTGACTGAGTGTGCAGCTCCAGAGGCTCATGCAGAGTCCAGTTGGAGTCTGAAGGGTGGAGAGTTTCCCTTAAGCAGGAGGAGTCCCAGAAGGTTCCCTGGAAAAAGTGGCATTAAAGCCAGGTCTTGAAGGATGGGTTGGGTTTCATCTGGAGGGGATGGATGGGAAAGGCATTCCAGATGATGGAACAGCATGGCATAGGCGATGTGAGGAGGAAGTACCAGGCGTGGGGCAGGGCAGCCAATAGCTGAGTGTGCTCTGAGTCGAAGGAAGCAAGTGTGGGTGGGGCTGGTGGGGCCAGGTGCAGAGAGTATGGAGAGGTGATCCCATTCAAGTGCTTGTGCTTGGAAGCTGCACATCTGAGGTTTGTCCCTTAGCAGCCAGGTGACCTGGGAAAGTTGTAAAACTCTGTGGATGGCAGCTTCCTCATCTTGAAAATGGGAATCATGGTAGCACCTACCTTGTGGGTTGAAAAGATAAAATGAGGTGAGGCACAGAAAGAGCTGAGCACAGGGCCAGGCATCAAGAGAGCCTTTCTGCAAGCAGCTGCCGTGGCCAGACTGCTGAGACTCTGCTAGTGGAGAAGACCCAGCGGGAGGGCAGAAGTGCCAGGCCTTGCTTTAGGCAGTGGGATGCTCCACTTTTCCCCTCATCTCTTTTTCTCTTTTCCCTTTCAGGGTCCTCCTGGGCCTTATGGAAATCCAGGCCTTCCTGGCCCCCCTGGAGCCAAAGTGAGTATATGCCATGGGGTCTGGAGATAGAGCCATGGGTTGGAAGCTGGGGTTTGGGCCTCGTACTGGGGGAAGCTTCCTTTCTTGGAGGCTCCTGGCAGGAAGGCCTCAGAGTCTCCATGGAGAATCCATGTCTAGGCGACCAGCACTCCCTGAAGGCCTCCCAGGTGCAAGGCCCCATACTGGGCTGGAGACGCAGCGAGGAGTTCGGAGTTTAGCAACTGGTGGGGAGGGGCTGAGGGAAGAAGGGTTCCTAGGGTCTGGAACCTAGGGTCCTCAAAGCAGGTGGGAAGAAAGGTCATCTGCTGCTAAACAGGGCAGGGCCTTGGAGATCCAGCCTCAGCATGTCACTGGGTCATAGGACACACCCTGGGGAGGCAGGTCAAGTTTTGAGCTGGGGAGGGATGTGGAAAGATCACGTTTGAGAAAAATCCCTGGATGCCGTGTAGAAGGCAGGCTGGGGGGCTGGGGACCAGAGTAGAGGCAGGAAGACCTAAGGTGATACAGGCCAGTGTGGGGTTCAGGAGGAAGGGAATGGGTGCCTCAGCGATGTGGAGGTGAGATAGAGAGGACTTGGTGATGGACAAGAGGAGAGAGACAGGGATTCTCTCTTCAGCCTCAGTGGCCAAACCAGGGAACCAGAGGAAGGAATGTTACATTTGGGAATCTGTAGCCCAGCCAGGCAGAGATGGTTCGTGGACATCCTGAAACTCAGGGGAGCTCTGAGCTGGAGATGGAGCCCTGGGGGGTGGCCAGCACAGAGACGCCACCTCTGGACTACAGATGAGACCAGAAACCCAGGTGACTGGTGCTCTGATGACTGGGGGGCTCCAGCTCTGGGGTGCCAGGAGAGAACAGAGCTGTCCAGGGTGATGCGTGGAGTGAGAAGCCCCAGGATGAGTACGGGGCCAGGAATATTAAGGTTATAAGGAGTAGCCTCAAGTGTTGGCTGGAGAAATAGGAGGAGGGGTCAGGGGAGCCAAGAGCACAGCAATTGTGCCAAGAAGAGCATGGGGCAGGCTGGGAAAGGCAGAGGGTCTGCCCGGCTGTCAGCTGTGGGGTAACCAGGTGAAGAGCATCCCTGGGCTTTGGTTGGCCTGGACTCAGGGTTCTTTGCTAACCTGCTACAAAGGTCCTGCAGCTTGCGGAAAACAGTTAGCTGACTGGCCCCAGCTCACGCTGTGACTGTCAGCTGAGCATCCTCCATAAGCTAGTTCTGACTCCTGGAGCTCTTTTGGGGAAAAATGTACACGGGTAGCCCTGGATGTGTGACAGTATGGTGCTCTCGCCTCCGCCTCTGTGGGTATGTGACTTCAGCCAGGACTGAGCTGGGGTCCTTTCTTGGAAAGTGAGCCCAGAGGCCTTGGGCCAGCAGCTGCCTGGAGGTGCTCTGGGTTTTAACAAGGCAAACACTGATTATGCCAAGCACTGTATATTGAACCCTTACTCTGTGCTAGACACTGCATGTGTTCACGTGGCCTCATTTGATCTCCACAAAGACCTAATGAGATGGTGGGGTTACTGTACCCATTTGCAGATGGGGAAACTGAGACTCAGGCAGATGATTAAGACCCTGCCTAGGAAAGGGCAGTGAGACCTGCCCCCATGAGTCAGGCAGAGGGTCTGAATTCTCCTTGGGAAACTTCTGCTTTGCAGAGGCTTCTGGTCTCCCAGGCCTGGATAGATCAAGATGCTAAGGATTAGCCACTGTTTTGATTGCCAGGCTTGCTCAAGAACACGCCTTTCTTGGCCTGCTCTGGGACTGTCTGGTCCTTCCCCGCCTCCCCACCACTCCCAGACTTGACCCCCTGCTCCTACGGTAGCAGATGCTCCATCAGCTTCTCCCCTGTCCACACCGGCCCCAGTCTGGCCTGCAGCCCACCTCTCATCCTGCCAGCAGATGTAGGGAAACAGGAGGAGAACCTAGCAGCCGCTTTTCCTGCCATTTTGAGGAGCTGTTCCAAGCGTGGTAAGAGAGGCTCAGACCTGGCAGGTGAGCCCTCCTGCGGCTATACAGAGCTGGAACCTGTGACTCAGGGCCTCATGGACAGGTTTCCAGCTTGCTTCTGTATAAACAAATAAGGGAGTGGGTTCCAGAAAATATACTGGAATGGGAGTTTTCTCCCAGTAGAATTTGCATTAAAATGCCCTGGGGAAAAGTCACGCCCTTTTCCTGGATGCTTGACTGGGAGTCTATGAGGTGAGCCCAAGTGGATCGGGGCAGTTCTGTTGGACTGAAGGCCCCAGGCTGCTGGACTTTGGCCCTGGGCTGCTGTTCATCTGTGGTTTGGCCAGGATGGGGTTAAAGAAAGGCTCTTCTGGGACGGAATTCCTGAGATTGGAAGAGAATGTAGTGGATCTGCAGGAATGGGTGTGATTCTGGGGACAGGGTCCTTGCTGTTTACCAGATCCTTTCTGGGTCTGGGTGTTGACCTGGTGGGACTCTAGGGCTAGGTCCCTCCAGGCCCGGCGCTGGCTCTTCCTCTTCCGAAGTGTTGACTTCTAGAGCTGCCTCTGGGGCCACCCATCCGTTCATTTCCCTTCTATGGACAAACATTTATCGAGCACTTACGATGCGCTGTCGATGGAAAAATCAGCCCAACAGGCAGGGCTTGCCTAGTATCAGGGAGCCCGCCCATCATCTGGATGGGTCACAGTGGGGTCACTCCTGTACCGTATTTATTGAGCTCTTGGGAGCTTATGGCCTTGTGGGTTAAAGGTCCCCCTGCCAGACTAAGGATGGGAGAGTCTGGTGGATTGAGGAATCAAGAAGGGGAGACAGAGCAAAGGTGAGGAACTTCATCCCTCTTGAGGTCAGGGGAGCAGAGACCCAACGGGCCCATGACTTGATGGGGTCACTTGCAGTGACCAGCAGTGGTGGGGCTGAATTTCAGGTCCTTGGGTTTGCTGGCTGGAAGACACTTAACAGGGCTCTACAGATGGTTCAGGCCAGAGCCACGCTTCAGTCCCTTCTGCCCCCTCCAGAGCCAGGGCTTTCCCTGTGTACCATGTACCCATACATTCCACATTCAAACCCATCAAGAAGAGGGTTTGTCAGTTCCCACAGTCAAGATCAAGCACTTTGAGACTGAAGCAGAGAAGCCAGAACCCTGGGTGGATGGTATTAGCTGACCTTGGAGGCCAAGTGTTGAGTTATGTGTCCAGCAACCGCAGTTGTCGTGCAGGAGAGTGCCGTGGTTAAGAGCACAGACTCTGGAGCCAGATGGTGGAAGTTCACATTCCAGGTCTGTTAGTAATAGCTTCTAGTTCTGTGACTCTGAGCAAATTATCTGAATTTCGCATGCCTTAGTTTGCTCATCTGGAAAATGGGATAACAATAGTAGCTGTCCTCCCGGCATCCCTGGTTGTCATGAGGTATAACTGAGTTAAGAGCAGTGCTGGCCTGTGGCAGGTGGCCAGCTGTCAGCGGGTGCAAGGTGCCCAGCCTACAAGGGGCACAGACAGGGACAGTCCCTGCTCTTGTGGAAGCCAGCTGACCATACCATGCAAAGGGCTCCACATGAGAAGCACTTGGTGCTCAGTCCCCACAGAATGGCAAGATCTGGTCTGGGAGGTAAGGCCTGCCTTCCTGGAACGTGGGAAGGCTGAATCAAGTCTGAAGGGCAGCAGGCCACCAGGCCAAGGGGATGAGAGGAGGTCAGGGAGGGCAGCAGGCCTGCTGGGTGTGCTAAGACTTTTAGACTTCATACAAAGAGCAGTGGGAAGGTGTGAGGTTTTCAGCAGATGGGACACAGTCAGGTGTATCATTTAGCAAAGGCCACTCAGGCAGTTGCAGAAGCCAGGTCCGTGGCCATCAAGTTGAAGGGTAGCCAGCGGGGAGGCCTGGAGCTGCCCTGTGGATGCTGATCTGTGCCAGGTGAAATCAGATGGGATGCAGGGCCCAGGTCAGGTGAGAAGCTCTGGGTCTGAGGTGGACAGGGCTCCAGCTGTGCCTGTGCTGGGCGATGGGGCACCTGGCCCCTTTCTCCCTGGCAGCTGGCTGCCCCTTCCCTCCTCTGGCCTGCTTGGTTTGCAGTGAATTACTCAGGATTACTGTGAGCCCTTGGGCATCTGGGAAGGACAGGCGGGCGAAAGGGGCCATGCTTAGTGATCCGAGGCATCAGACCCCAGCCTCCCCTTTCCCTTTCTCCAGTGACTGAAGTAGGACATACTCTTTAAGGAAAATGTGTAAAAGTCTGCTGCTGCTGCTAAGTCGCGTCAGTCGTGTCCAACTCTGGGCGACCCCATAGACGGCAGCCCAACAGGTTCCTCTGTCCCTGGGATTCTCCAGGCAAGAACTCTGGAGTGGGTTGCCATTTCCTTCTCTAATGCATGAAAGTGAAAAGTGAAAGTGAAGTCGCTCAGTCCTGTCCAACTCTTAGCGACCCCATGGACTGTAGCCTACCAGGCTCCTCCATCCATGGGATTCCCCAGGTAAGAGTACTGGAGTGGGTTTCCATTGTCTTCTCCGGTGGAAAAATCTAGAAAATATCAAGAAGAAAGCAGACCTCCTGCTGTGGCCCTGTCCATTGATAGGCACTGACTGCATTTTAAACATCCTGTGTGTCAAGAACTGGCCAAGGACCCAACATATTTTGCAGGGTGGATATTATTACCCCCATTTTGCAGATGGGAAAACTAAGGTCTAAAATATCTAAGTAACTAGCCTATCTCGGATAAGTATCAGGGACAAGATTTGAATCTTCTGCTGTCTGACTCCAAAGCACATAATTTTAGCCGTAAATCCATTAGCTCCATAGCTCTTTAGCTCTGTAGATTAAGCTATATATGTATATATATATATGTCACATATATATAATATATATACACACACATGTATATACATATATATATGCATACTACATATATATGAATAATTTAAAATATGCCTGTACATAAGTGCTATATAGTGTTTAGCTGTTACTTTATTAACAATTGGCTTGTAGAAAGACTGAACCAATCTATGCCACTGCTAGCATTAGAAGAGGATATTTGAAAAAGATAATTCATTATTGCTTCCAATACACTGCACTGATCATCTATGAATAATTTTCTTGCATTTGCTTTCTATTGCATTTCACCATTTATGATTTTGTTTTAGGGGTTGGGATGTTGTCTTTTGTTATTGATTTGTGAACATCATTTGTGTTTATATATGAAGGCTTATTAAGGCTTCATCTATCTTACAAATTATTTTTGAGTTTATTGTTTGCCTATTGAGAGTATTCATGATGATTTTCACAAATGAGAGTGTTACCTATTTTTTTTTGAACCAACAATAACTAACATTTATTAGGAACTGACAATATGTCAGAACCTGAGCCTTCAGCAAAGCCCTAATTTAGAGAGAGCTCTACCATAAGAAGAGGCTTCCCTGGTGGCTCAGGTAAAGAATCTGCCTGAACTGAGGTGGACTGGGGTTTGATCCCTGGGTCGGGAAGATCCTTTGGAAGGGAATAGCAACCTACTCCACTATTCTTGCCTAGAGAATTCCATGGACAGAGGAGCCTGGTGGGCTACAGTCCATGGGGTCACAAAGAGTCGGACCCGACTGAGCGACTAATACTACCGTATGTAAAATGTATGATTCTTTACTTTTGTACTTAGACATTTCTTTCCCACACTAAGACCAGAGAAGTATTCACTAACATTCCATTTTATAATATCATTTGTACTCAAAATTTTAAACCATCTGGAATTAATCTTCATGGAAGTAGGTATGGGTATAGCTTTATTTTCCCTGCAGTAGTTGATCATTTATTAAATGACTTTTCCTCCACTATTATATGATAGACCAGGGTCTATTTTAGGCCGTTCAAATATGTTTCATTGCTATGTTTGTATATTTTTAGGCTGGTAAAATATGATTCTATGACAGTCATTATCTTTATACTCTGTGTCTCCCTCCTCCACTTATAATGTTCTGGCTATTTAATCTGTCAGATGAACTTTATGCCCATCTTAATAATTTCCTTAAAAAAAAAAACCTCTCTTGGGCTTTTTCTTGGAATTGTATTAAATGTGTTTATTTGTGAAGAATTACCATCTTTAAAATATTAACTTTTTCCATCTAAAACCATGGCATATCTTCCCATTTGGTTGAGTTTTTAAAATGTCTCATAATAAACCTCTCTAGTTTTTATTGCATGAACCTGGCACATTTCTTACCAAGTTTGTTCTTAGAAATTTTACATTTTTGTTGTTGTTATGAATGGAATATTTTCCCCATTCTATTTTCTAGCTGGCTTTCAGCTATTGAAAAAGAACTATTGACTTTGTATATTTGTACTTTTGGTGTTTATTTTACAACCATGCCCTTTGCTGAATTATTTTATTAGTTCTAACAGTATTTCACTCAGTTTTCCTGAATTTCTAGACAGGCACTCATATTGTTTGCAAAAAAGGGCATATTTTTGCCTCCTTTCCCTCAAAGGTTAGTAGTCTTGCCGTGGCCAGAACTTACAAACACGTGAAATAGTAGCAATGATGGTGAGAGACCTAGTGAGTCTTAAGAGGACCTTCCAGAGCTGGGGCCGGATGTGGCCCAGTCCTAGCCCTAGAGTTGTCTCTTGAGACTCCACCGATTTATTTTCTCACTTGGGAAATATTTTTCTGATGCCTCCTCTGGGCCGGGCCCTGTACTACGTACTTGGAATCATGTGTCTTGCAAAAGATGACTTGCACAGGGGATTTCTGGCCCAGAATTTTCTGGTCCCTCATGGTTTGCTCCTTCTTTGTCTCAGCCCCTCGTGAGGCCTCATGTAACCAAAGCCTTCTGTTCTTTCCACTTCCCAACTTCACCTGCAAGAAAGAAGCTCATGGTTTCCATTCCCACTCTATTAGTAGCATTTCTGCTTTCGTATATACCTTCCTAACCATCTTCTAGCTTCTCAAGGCTCTGTTAACTAGAGTCTGCTGTCCCATACAGAGGGAAAGGAACTTGTCCAAGATCACACAGGCTCATTGGCTGGAGAGCTGGGTCTGGCACCCAGGTCCTCAACCTCTCCGAGGTATAAACAATTAATTAGACTTTATTATTCCTTATATCTCTTACTGGAGAACTTGCAGGAGTCTGGCTGGGAAGATGGATAACTTTCTGCATCCCAGAAGTCACACCTTCAGCTGAGCAAGGGTGCCTTGAGCATCCCTGGAGCCCACACTGCATCTGCCTCCCTTCTTGTCTTCCTCCAGCCTTAGCTTGGCTGATTGGCTCTCAGTCTCGGTCAAGTTCTCCCGGCTTCCTCCGGTACTCCACATATCACTGATCATAGTTGTTCATCTGTCGTGTATTGAAATGTAAAGATCTTGGGCTCTGGAAGCAGACTTCCTGAATCAGAATCCCATTTATGAATTATAGGATCTTGGACAAATTATTTACCCTCTCTGTGCCTCAGTTTCCTCATCTGTGAAATGGGGATAGTGATCATGGTTCCCTTTAGATTTACGCGTTGAAGACTTAGAAGAGCACTGGAAAATGCTAGAGCAGACCAGCATTACCAGTCTCTGGTTTCTCCCCCGAGAGTCCCCACAGGCACGACTTGTGTCCTGATCCCCACCGTGGTATTCCCAGTGTACACTGTAGGGTGTGTAGATGTTCAGTAAATTTCAGTGTTCTTTTGTTGTACTCAGGCAGGGATGAAGTCCCAAACATGGTGCTGGCTGCTGAGAGTACAGAGAGCAGTCCATAGAAACTAAAATGCCCCCGGGTATGGCCTCTGGGCAAAGGGACCAGTCTGGCATCCCTTCGCATCTCAGTTTCCCCCTTTGTAAGATGACAGAACAGGATGCACAAAGGCCCACCCATGAGAGCATTTTAAGCCCCGCTCCTCTATAGGCTGCAGAGCGAGGTGGGCAAGGGCAGGGTGGGTAGAAGCTGCTATCCTTTTTTGGCCATTGGAATCCTGGGTGGCCCTGGGCCTGGCCTTGCACATGGACATAAAAGGCATTGGAGCTGGGCTTGTGAACGCCGAGGCCGGGAGAGTGTCAACAAGGGGCTGTTGCAGCATGAGGCTGTTGATCCTAGAGGTGAGGCCTGCAGCAGTGACCTGGATGGACCTAGGTGGACAGAGAGTTGGGGTTCTAGCAAGGAGGGACTGGCCTGCAGCCTGGGGCAGCCGGAGGGCATGTGGAAGAGGCATCTAGGCTTCCCATTTGTAAGTGAGGGCTCTGGAGTCAGATAGACCCAGGACCTAGTGAGACCTAGTGAGACATGGCCTCTTACCTGCATGCCACCCTGGACTATGACTCAGCCCCTCTGAATCTGGGGCTTGGTCCTGTGTTGCCACGTGTGGGTGTAAGAGGGCTGGCCAGGTGCTGCATTGAGTGGGCCTGGCACAGTGTTGGGCACGTGGTGGGTGGGCAGTGAAAGGGCGCCCTCACTCTCTTAAGGCTTGTTCCGGTTTGGAATGCAGTGATTTCTCATGCAGAGTGACTGAGTCGGGATTTGGAAGATCTGGGTCCTGACACAGAAAAGAATCAAATGGGAGTAATTAAAGTTGGTGAAACCACCCTCCCCATGTGTCACATCCATCATCTCACTGGCTTCTTACCAAGAAACCTGGTGCCAGGCGGCCATGTGTCCCTGTACCCCTGTGTGTGTGTGTGTGTGTGTGTGTGTGTGAACATGCACCCATGTGTCTTTGTGCACATGCCTCAGTGTATGTATGTGTGTGTGTCTTTGTGCAGCCCGCATTTTAAAGGTGAGGAAACAAGCTCAGAGAAGTGAAGTCACTTGGTTGAGACCCTACTGTGAGTCTGTGGCTTAACCCAGGACTTCTGACTCAGGACCCAGATTGGGGAGGGAGCTGGGGAGTGAGGCTAAGGGGCAGAGATCAGGAGACTGACTTCTCAAAGGACTGTCTCCTGAGTAATTTAATAAGGTTGGGCCACAGCCCAGAGCCCTCTTTAGCTGTAAGAGACACAGCTGTTAAGTCCTTCCCTGAGCATGTGCTCTTAGAAGCCAGGATCCTTGTGATGGGGAATGCTCCCTTGTGCTTGGGACTAGGAATGCCGGTCTGACTGGGGACATACTTCTTGTCAGTTTCTCTGCTGTTCCCTGCCTATTCTAACTTGTTGGGCCCCAGGTCTCTGTTCTGGGAATCACAAATTCAGGGTCCTAGTCTTAGCTCTGCCAGTGCCTCAGCTTGGGTTCCTGGGCTGTCCTTTTCCTTCTCCAGGCCTCAGTTTCCCTGAATGTGCTATGGGGTAATAGCACTTCCTTTGTCCGCTTCATCTGGCTATTCTGGGAACCTGGTGGGTTGAGGGATGTTGCAAACTGTGAAGGGCTATACACAGATTAAGTGGCTGTTAGTGCACTGGCTCTAGGTGATTTGAGACGGTGAGGTGAGCATCAGGGGCTAGGAAAGCAGAAAGAATCAAGCGTAACTTCAGGATGTGTCTCTTAGAAGGTCTCTGAGAGCCCTCGGGGAGCACATCACCCGTGCAGTGGGCCCAGGGATCTACAGGTTGGTGGGGGAGGATGCGGTCAAGCTGCATCTTGGGAATGTTTCTGGTTTGGCTAATGGATGATTGGGGGGGAGTGGTTTTCTACTTGGGGGTGACTACCTGCACAAGGACCCAGCAGCAGGAATGTGCAAGTCCCGGGGGGAGAAGAATCGTGGTCTGGGGATGGGGCAGAGGGGCCCCATCTTTGGGCTGGGCTGGTAGGAGGAGAGCGAGTTCTGAATAGGGTGGGTGGGACCAGATGATGGAAGACTTGGGACACCCAAGGGGGAGTTCAGACTTTGTCAGTAGGGTGGTGGGCAGCTATGGAGGGTTGCTGGAACAGAGGAGTGATGGGATTGAAGAGGACCCCGTGGAGGAATGTGAGTGGGGTGCAAGGGGAGGGCATTTAAGCAGAAGACAGGGATATGAGCGGAGCTGGTGGGGAGATACCCTCTTTAGAAGACGTGGCGGCCAAAGTGGAATTGTTTCTGTTTCAGGGACAGAAAGGGGACCCCGGGCTCTCACCAGGAAAGGCCCACGATGGGGCAAAGGTAGGTTTCCAGGGACCCCAGCGCTCAGGGAAGCGGAGGAATGGATGGTAGGGAAACCGCCGTGCTGGCACGAACCTCCTGACAGAGGCCTCTGCGTAACAAAAGGCCGGAGGCAGGATGTAGAAAAGGACGTGGTCTGTTCTCTTTGAAGCCCTTGAGCTCTCCCTGCACCAAACCCAACGCCATGCCTGCTGCCTTCTTCCCATGTGCAGCCAATAAAACCGACAAAAAAATGTGGCCTGTGGACATTCCTTTGGTGACTGTGCTTTGGCCTGATGCTCTGAGTGGGTTTTCTGCAGGGCCTGCTAGGTGGCCCTCGGCATCCAGAAGCTTCTTGGTAGCACACGCCCAGGAAGCTTCCAGCAGACATTCGAAGACCCCTCCGAGTTGGTTAGTTCGACACACAGGTCTGTGGAAGGGAATGGGCTGGAGAGGCAGGGCTGCCTGACCCTGAAGGGCTGAGAATAAAACTTCTCAGGACGTGGAAGGGAATGGGCTGGAGAGGCAGGGCTGCCTGACTCTGAAGGGCTGAGAATAAAACTTCTCCCATGGAAGAGAGAAGAGTTAGGCCCAAGGACTTCATTGCCCCTGAAGCATCCACCCTGTAAGTTAAGCAAGGGGCCTGGAGGGAGTGGAGGTCAGGCCAGAGCAGGGGAACCCAGAACTCCAAGATCACCCAATGTCCCAGACATCCATCCTCTGGAAGGAGTCCTTGAGTCTGGTTTCCTTCTGGACACAACCCCAAAGCCCTCCTGACCGGAAGAACCCTGCTTCTCAGCCCAGCCTCTGGTGCATGGAGACTGAGAGGTAGCGGCTTCTATTGATTTCTCCGAGACACGGGTGGCTCATTCCTTCACATCTTCAGGAGAAGTTTTCTCACTGTGTATATACATCCACATGCACCCCCACTGGATCCTCGTAAGCTTATAGCTCAGGCAGCTGGGCCTAGCTTGCCTGGGAGGAAACAGAGGCCCCAGAGGTGGGCGGCTGGAGGCCCCGCAACTGGTCAGGTGCAGACCAGACTTTGTACCCAGGCTGGATGACCTCCAGGGGCCCAGGCTTCTCTCCTGCTCCTGCGTTGTCTGCTCCTGGGTCTCATGGTGGTGGCAGAAATGCCCCCTACTGGGCCACCATGCCCAGCATGGGCAGGAGGGAGGGTGTCAGGAATGCAGGAGAGGGATTGCCAATTGAAACAGGTTGCGTGTTCTCCAGGGCAGTGGTTTGCAAACATAGTTTTGGTGGTGTAACCCATTCCCCAGATGGTTCCTTCTGCCAAAGTCCAACATAGAAAACAGATCAAATGGAGCGACTGAATTAAGTGGGGAGGGGCTGGGTCCCCTGCCTGTTCGGCTGCCTTTACCCTGCGCAGAGGACCTGAGTCTCCTCTGAGGCCTTTAGGCCTCCGTGAATCCTATTCGCAAACCACTGGCCATGGTAGGCCGAACTTTCAATGAGTGTCTGCTCCTGTTCCCCCATCTCACCCCGTTTTCTGTGTTTTTTCAGGGCGACATGGGCTTGCCCGGGCTCACTGGGAATCCAGGACCCCTTGGACGAAAGGTACACCTTGGTGCTGATGCTTCACTTTGTCCAGTGGGTTTCCTAGCAAGCGGGGTCTTCAGGCAGGAGTGCTGTGTACTGCCTCTCCCCAGCCCTGGCCCAGATCCTTAGCAGTGGGCTGGTGGCCAGAAGGGAGAGAGGTTTCTGAGGGTCTGTGCTTACCTGGGGGCGTGGAGCACCTTGGCTTGGAGCAGGTCCCCCCCAACCATGGTTAGTGAGATGTGATAAGAAGTGACCCTGGTTTGCTGTCCTTCCTTTTGCAGCCCAGCTGCTCCAGGGAGGTCCTGAGGGTGCTCTTGGTGGTGGAAGGAATATTGTCAGAGCCAGGAGCCCCCATAGGTTCAGCTCCACCTTCCATGAGCTGAGTGGCCTGGGACCTGCACATCCCCTCCCTGAGCCTCAGCCTTCTTCTACCTGGAGTGACCATGATCTACCCTGTCCCCTGTCCCTGATCTCCCGGGGACTATAAACCTCCAGCAAGGTCTGGAGCCTGGAAGTTGAGAGAGTGGGCTCTGGGGTCAGCTGCATCTGGACTCCACTCCCTGCTCCACCATTTGCTCGCTGTGTGACCTGGGGCAAGTCAGTAACCTCTCTGGGTCTAATATCATCACTCCCATATACTGCAGGGAAATCTCTATAGAGGCAGAGTTCTCTGTGCATTCTGAGCTGTTCTCATCCACCCCCACCCCAGCACTGCATCAGTCAGGCAGGGGGTGTTACCTCTTTGGGGGAAGAGCTGCCATTTTCCTAGGTGGTGGGTCTCTGGCTGTGCCCCTGAATTCCTCTCCAGCTTCGCAGCTAGGGTGTCCCATCCTTCAGACTCAGCTCTACTTGTGCCCCCTCCAGGAAGCCCTTCTAGAACTTCAGCTTTTGGGTCTAGAGCCTCTACTCTGCTCAAAGACCCATAGTCCATCTAGACTATGTTCTTTTCAGCCCCCAGACCAGCCTCACCAACCAGGACATGCAAAAATGGTTTGTCGCTCTTCCTACAGAGCCTCGTTCAGGGCCTGTGTGTAGTAGGTGTTCAGGAAACAGGGAGGACAGTGCAGGGTCAGGGTCAGTTGCTGTTTTTGCAGGAAAACCCCCCATTGCTGATGGGTTTTCAGTCCATAGATCAGCTGAGGGCCGCGGCTTGAACATCCATGCTGGCTCCCAGCTGTAGCCACAGCTGCCCTCTGCCTTGGCCATCTGGTTCTCATTTGGGCAGTCGTGGCATCTCCTGGCTCCATCCTGTCCATGCTCTGAGGGTCTCCTGGCACAGGTGGGCGTGGAACATCACTGCCCCCCAGACCCCTTCTCCTCCAGCCTCCTCGGCCAGAACAGGTCCTCCTGCAGATCTGAAGAAGCCAGACGCAGCAGGAGTGCGTGGCTGGCTGTGAGCTGGGGAAACATGGTCTTTTTGGCTCAGAGAACACAGAGGGACTCCCTCTCCCCGCTCACTTCCTCTCTGGGCTCCAGCGCTTTCTGATGGATGAGGTGTGAGTGGAAAAGTCTTCTTCCAGTCCTGGCTCATAAAGCAGCCAGTGGTGGTCTCGCTTGGCACTGGAGTAGGAATCTAGCAGAGAAGGCGGGAGATGGAAAACCAGACTGGACTGGCTCCTGCCGGGGGTTCTAGCCTTCCTGCTCTTAGCAGATGTCCAGGGAGGCCCAGAGTCCCCAGCCCAGGGGAACCAGCTCACCTGAGCAGGGAGAGACATCTTTTCTAAATTAAGGAAGAGTCTCTGTGTGGTAGGAAAACGATTTGGCAAAGCCATTTCCACCAAGCCCCTCTGGCTCCAGTCGAGGCAAACACAGAGGAGTCTGGTCTGGCAGGCCAGTGTCACCTAATCACTGTGGGTGGTGGGCAGATCATGGGGGTGCTCGGGTCTCAAGGCAGGGACCCCTGACCAGTGGTGGGGGTCAGGAAGGCAGACCAGTGGGGTGGGCACGCTCACCTGGAACCGCCCCTGTTTGTCCGTAGTCTCCCTCCCGCAGGCATCTTTAGGTAACAGTGGTAGCCATATTGCACTGGCCCTGCTGGGTGGCTTCCTGCATCGTCTCACGTGGGGAGCCTTGAGCGAGAAAGAACGTCAGTGGCTGAGAGGCGAGGTCAGCGTGCCCTTTGCTCATCAGCACATTGAATTTTGGTGTCACCTCATAGTGACACCAGTAGCCCTATTCATTCATTTCTTCAACAGGATGGATTGGTTGTCTATTGCGTGTCAGGAGGTGTGCAGGCCTCTGAGCTGAAAAAAGAGACAAAAATCCCTGATCCTCAGAGTTTGCAGTCTTGTGGGAGGAAGGAGGCAATAAAAATGGTAAAAATACGAGATGTGTTAGAAGATGAAAAAGGCCATGGAGAAAAGTGGGCAGGAGAAAGGGACTTTGAGTTGGGAGCTTCTCATATTGACTAGTGTGACAGAAAGGCTTGCTGTTCCTCATCACATCGCTTCCTCATAATAGCCTCCAGCAGTTAAGCAGTATTATGCCCATTTTACAGCTGAGAAAACTAAGGCCCAAATAGGTCTCATTCATTCATTCACTCTTCCAGTCATCGCACAAAGATGTACCTGTGTACCTGGCCCTTTGCTGACACGGGTGTTAAACGCCAGTGAGATCACTGGGGGCTTTCGGAGAGTGACGTCTACAGCCCTGGTTCCCAGCCCCTCTGTGTGTGAGGACCAGTGGGGAGTTTGTCCTCCACCTCCACGGGGGTTCCAGTTCAGCTGGTCTGAGTGGACTAGAGCACCAGATCGTCAAGTGCAGCCAAGGCCGAGAGCCACCGGGTTAGTGGACACAGCTGCCAGGGTCACTAAATGGCAGAGCTGGGATTTGAACTCAGGTCTTATGACCTGCAGGCCCTTTCCCTCTCTATAATGCTGATGGAAATAATTTCTTACAGAAGAGCCTCCCCACCTTCAATAAGGCTCCCTTCTCCACATCTGTCTGCGATGCTAGCCGAGGGACTCTGCTGAACTGATTCCCAAGGGCAGGTCAGACACGCCTGGATGGAATCCCAGCTCTGTCCCCCTCCTGCTCTGTGAGCTTGGGCAAATGGCCTCAGTTGCTTTGTGCAGTGTTTCGCAGGGTTAAATAAGATGCTATGTCCTCAGCACCCAGCAGGAATGAACGAATGATCTTGAAGAAGCAGCGCTGAAGAAGGTCTTGCCCACTTGGTCCCATCAGTCATCTTGCTTAGTTACCAGTTAACTGCCCTCCCTTGTGGCTCAGATGGTAAAGAATCTGCTTGCAATGCAGGAGACCTGGGTTTGACTCCTGGTTTGGGAAGATCCCTTGGAGAAGGAAATGGCTACTCACTCCAGTATTCTTGCCTGGGGAATCCCATGAACAGAGGAGCCTGGCGCGTTACAGTCCATGGGGTCACAAAGAGTCGGACATGACTAGGGACTCACACACACACACACACACACACACACACACACCCTCCTCTAGCCCAGAAGGCTTCGAGAGCCCTGTTTGCTCCTTGGGAGGGCAGAATCCAGTGCGGTCCCTAGTCTAATCCCTCTGTCTTCTCTCCTCTAGAGCAGCGCTTCTCAACTGCCCCCAGGGAGCAATTCACAGTGGAGGCATTTTTGGTCATTAGCCCCTGGGAGGGGGCGCTTCTCGCTTTGAATGAGTAGACGCCAGAGATGCTGTTACAGATCTTGTGATGCATGGCACACACACCCCACCCACAGCGAAGGCTGATCCAGCCTGCGGTGTCAGTGGTGCCAAGACCAAGGAATTCTGCTGTATGGAAACCCTTGAAGCATCCAGCCCATGTGCCCTGGGCCTTCCTGCCTCCCTGTGTTTGCTTATGCTGGGCTCTCCCCTGGCAGGCTGTCTCCTCCCTACTCATCTTCATGTATCAGTCTCTCGATTTTACCCTCACATGCCATCTTGTCCAAGAGTATCTGGCCAGCACCTCCAGGCAGAATTCCTATCTCCCTTCTCTCACACCAGCGCATTTCCTCAGCCTCTTTGGGACTCTGCATTTTCTGGCTAGCAGGCAACTCACTGATATTCTTGGCATAGTTGTCAGACTAGACCAAGTTCACAGAGGAGGACCTCTTCTTTGTTCCTCATGTGGAGCTCAGCACAGTGCTGGACACAGACATCTGTTCTTTCACCCCACACCTCCCTGCCTCCTCTGCCCATGGCAGACATAACTAGTTGCTCTTTCTTGCCAAGCCTAATTCAGACTCTATCTTAACACATTGCCCCAGGTAGACATCACTGATGGAATAAAGTTGGTACCCAACTTGAAACTTCCTCTTGGCTCCCTCCTGCCACCCTCACCCTGCCCATAAGCCCTCCCTATGCCTTCTGCGTTGGCCACTGTCTGAGAGTCTGTAGTAAAATGGGCAGGCAAAGGGGGTCATCTGGGGATGTTTTTTGGGGTGTGTGTGATTGACAAACCTTAAAGCAATCTCCTGCCTTTCTGCAGAACTGCCAGTTCTATCTGGACTTAGCACCCCCAGTTCCATGTAGCACCTCCAGTTCCAAGCAGAACCCCCAGTTCCATGCAGTGCCCCCTACTGAGAACCTCCTTGGATTCCCCCTGTTGCTGAGCTGTTCTGATCTTCTGGGACCCATACCCACTCTGTTTGTTTTTTTTTTTTCTTTAAAGAACATTGATTTATTTAAAAGAATTATTTATTTTAAATGGCTCTACTGGTCACATCATTGCGGCATGTGGGATCTTTTGTTGCGGCATGTGGGATCTAGTTCTCCAACCCAGGATAGAATCCCAGCCCCCTGCTTTGGGGGCACAGAGTCTTAGCCACTAGACCACCAGGGAAGTCCCTCCGGCTCCGTTTCTGAACTCCACTGACCCTCTGCTCTCCAACGAGGCTCCTCCTTCAAGCCTCAGCTTACAAAACCACCTCCTCTGCTTGGGTGTCTGTACTCTCCTAGCAGTCAGCGCTATTTTGTTCTGCTTCGTATGTGTTTAAAGCCCGTATCCTGTTCTAGAAGGTAGAGAGCAAGTTTGCTTTGTTTACCTGTGTATTCTTAGTGCTAAGATAGAGTTTGCCACGTTGGTGGGGTTCAGCAAACCTTTGAATGAAGGAGTAGGCAGATGAATGAAGGATCTGTACAGAAACTCTACCTTCCTGCTCTGACCTCTCTCAGGTACCCGCTGAGCAGAGTTCAGCATCAGATGCCTGACTGTACTGGGATGGACCGTGCTTTCAGACAAGCCACGCATCACATTGCAGAATCCCATAGAATCCTATCGTTTTGGGGCCAACAGGATGCTTTGAGAGGTCAGCTAGGGAAACTGAGGTGCAGAGAGGAGCAGGAACTTGGCGGGCATGATGTCGTGGCTCACTCCACCTCTTGGCAGATGTTTCTTCCTCCTGACCCTTTCTGTTGAGGGGCTGTCCATCCTGCTGGCCGCCCAGTGTGGCCTGGGGTCTGCCAGGGTGGTAGAGAAGTTTAGCGGGAAGCCTCATGGAATGCTGAGTGGGTCTGGTGAGCTTTATTCTACTGCAAGAGAAGCTGGGGCCTCGTGCAGGCTGAGGTGTAGCCTTCAAGCTCAGCGTGCGAGAGAGGATCCACTGAGAGGTCTAGGCTGGTTCTCAGGACCCCCAGGCAGGGGCAGGACCCCCCTCCCCTCTCTGCCCAAAGCCCAAATAGCATCCCAGCCAACGGGGAGACTGTCTGCAGTAACAGTGAGGTGATGTCTGGTTTTTACTTGTGCATTGTAAGCAATGATTAATCTGGCTCCCAAACCAAAATATAGCCCGAGTTCTATTATAAACACGGGTCCTGTGGAGACCCGCCTGCCGAGCAGCCAGAGGCCCCTTGCAGATTTCTGTGGTCCCTGGAACTCCCCTGAAGCCTCTGCTCTCCCCTCGTCCCAGTCAGGCAGCCGTCACCCGTGGGGAAATCACTGCCCGTGCGTCCACCTTGCGGTCAGCGCCCGCCCTGTAATTGCTGGGGCCCTGGAGAAGGTAATGGTTTAGATTCTTGCAAGACCTGGGGCCCTGTCATTTGAAGCTATTTGACTGTCCCCAGCTTGGTAAACACTGTTAAGGTGCTTTCCAGGGAGCATAGGAACCCCCACCCCCACCCCAACCCCATGTCTTGGCTGTGTTCAGTCTCAGCGGCTCCCAGTCCGCTAAGAGAAACACGGGTTCGTGGCAGTGTTCAAGGCCCTTCTGGGCCCATGGTTTGGAAAAGACTTAGGAACTGTGGCCTTCTAGACAAAGCCCAGCCTGAGGGGTCTGGCGTCGTGGGGAATGGTCTGGGGTTGGCCGTAACTTGCTAACTAGCCTTTGGCGAGTCCCTTTACATGTCTGAGCCTCGGTTTCTCATTGTATTCAATGAAGGAAGCTGTGAAACTGATGGCTTAGATCCCTTCCAACTCAGACAGTGAGTTCATGATGCTACAGTGATCCACAAGCTCAGACCTGGGGAGATGAGTCTGTAAGAGGGTCTTTCCCTTGGTGACCCTGTGACTCTTCCAGGTGAGCTCGGGTCTCAACAGTTAGGACTTAGGACTTCGCAGCCTGCTCTATGGCCTCTTTACCTCACTAAGCTTCATCATTTTCCTCATCTGGCAAGTGGGTGTGGTAATCCCTGCCTCTCAGGGATGGTAGCAGGTTGTTGATGAGATGATGCGTCTAGGCCTTAGTGAGGGGCCAGGCGTAGAGTGAGTCACCGTCCATGTCCCTGATGATCATTCACTTCCTTTTCACTGCATCCTGAATAGAAGATTTACTTGAAGAAGATTTACTTCTGGGATTTCACTGATAAGTCTGCCAAAGCATTGGTTTCTAGCTTCTTTGTGGCTGCAAGGAAGCCAAAGGAGCACGTGGCGCTCTGGGCTCCCTGGACCCCTCTCTCGCTTCTCTTGGGATTCTTGCTCCATTATTGCACGGGCTGAGTTTATTATTCCTGGGCTGAGTCACACAGCGTAGAGCTCGAGGCTCCACTCAGCTCTTCATGGGAAAAGGCTTCGCTTGTTTTTCCTCATCTGCTGGCTTCAAGTGGAGAAAGGATGATGGTCATGCATCCTGTCTGTGACACATGCCTGCTTAAAACCCTCCTGTGCTTTCCTGCCATCTTTCCACCTGGCATGCTCTGGCTTCCTGCTTCCTCTCTGACCACCTCGTCACTCTGCCCCTCACCCCTCACTCATTCTGCTCCAGTCCCATGGGGCTCATTCTTGCTTGAGAGCATTCTCCCTCAGGGTTTCTGCCCCTATTGTTCCCTCTGCCTGGAAAGCCTTTCCCCAGAGAGCCAGCCTGTGTCCAGCTCCCCTGCCTGCCACGGTCACCACCCTGCCCATCATGGCCCTGCTCTGTCCTCCGACTCTGCTCACTTTTCTCCATAGCACTAGTCACTGCCACACATTATCCCTTTCTTAGAATTTCATTTTCGGTGATGATGTGAAAACACATCACGTGCATTTTCCCATCTGAGCCGTGTTCGTGTGTGCAGTCCAGCGGCATCGGGCATGTTCACATTGTTGCGCAATCGATCTCCAGAACCTTTTCATCTTGCAAGACTGAGACTCTGCCCCCATGTGAGCAAATCCTTGAGACATTACGTTTTATATTTATTTGTTTTTATATCTATTTAATTAGACTGTAAATTCCGTTAAGGCAAAGGATCTTGTCTTCTTGTTCACCTAATGCCTAGAATGGGGCCAGAGCATGAAAGTGCAGCAAATGTTTGTTGAATGAATGAATGAAATATAAAGATCATGCTACTAACAGCAGCTAGTCTTTATGGGGCCCTTGAATGCAATGTGGTGCTAAGTCTTCACACATTATATCATACAGTCTATAATGCCAACCCCTGAGAACCCCATTTTGCAAGATGAAACCAGGGCTCAGAGAGGTGGCCCCAGGTCCTCCAGCCAGTAGGGAAGCAGGATAGGGATCCAGATTAATCTGAAACAAGCGATCTTAACCACTCTGCACGCTGGCTGCTGACTGTGGCCTCTGCGTCAGTTTGCCCACTGGGGAAGAATGGCATGCTGGAGGAATCTCACCCAGCCATGTTGCATCAACCTCATGGGCCGCAGGTCTGAGATGCAATCACAATGCTGAGCAGTCTCGAGGCGTGAGTAGGTGCAGAAGGAATGCTTGTAAACTCCCCAAACCTTTTGGATCAGAGCGATGCTGTTTATAATTAAAGAGTGCCGCTTTCTGGGGGGTCTTAGGGGGTACCAAACGTGTGTGCCTGTGGGTGTTTGTGGAGGTGCATGAACTGTACATGCCCAGGTGGGCTGCAAGGCTCTCCGTGTGGCCTCCGGTGTCAGAAGGACCCAGTGGTGAGCTTGAGCTGCTGCTCCTTAGTAATGGGCTCTGGACAAGTGACTTCCATTCTTCAAGACTCGATTTTCTCCTCTGCAGGATGGAGATGATATAAACAACAGTGGGTAGAGGGGGTTCACAGGCATCGCGTGCGTGTATGTGTTTGTGTGTGTATGTGTGTGTGTGTGTGTAGTCTAGAGTCTTGTTAATCACCAGCCTGGGGTATCCCTAGGGCTTCTACCTGCAATGCAGGAGACCCGAGTTCGATCCCTGGTTTGGGAAGATCCCTCAAACACGACTGAGCGACGACTAACACGCTGGGGGATCCCTAGAACTCCTGAGTTCTGGAAACACCAGAAATGAAGGGTATTCGGAGTTCTAACTCCCTTATTTGACATCCAGAGAAGGGCAGTAACCCCTCCAGGGTTGCACAGTAAGTCAGAGATGGTCTGGACCCAGCACAGCGCTCCTGTGAGCCGGGGGATCTAATGGAGATCACCCCGTCTCCACCATACTGTCTGAAACAGAAGACTCTGCTCCGTCTTGTTTCATAACAGCTCAAAGCTTAGGGAAGTTTGAAGTCTGGGGTTTCCCTGCAAAGAGTTCCTTACACTCATGAAATGGTCCAAGTGGCTGTCTCCAGTGCCACCTGAAGGCACACGCTCATTTTGATTCTCTTGACCTGGAGACCTGGCCTTGGACTATGGGAATTAGACCATGGGGGCAGGGCACATGGTTGGTACTGAAATGTCACCAGAGTCTTTCTCAGTCAATCTAGTGGCCTCTTTTCCCCTGGAATAGTGGCTGGAATCACTGTGAAGAAGTGGGGTAGCTATTTGGGGGTCACACAGTTGGTCAATATGTGTGAGATCTTTTCTGATAAGGGGTTAATGAGAAGGTTCTGACAGAAAAATACCAGCATTGTATGGCGGGTGAGCACAGCCCAGACTTTAAGGTCCTCAGCAGTCCACCCATCACTCAGACAACCCTCCAGCCCTGCTTCGGACGTTCTTACCTTCTCTCTGGGTTTGGAAAGAAGGGTGGTGATAACAGCATCAGTCTCTCCCAGTTGCTGTATCCTAATTCAGCTTACAAGCCCTGCCCAAGGAGGGATCGATCCCGGCTGTCTTCTGGTCTAAGAACCATTGGTGACGGAGAGGAAACAGCAGGATGCCTGATATCTCCACTCGGGGAGCAGTTCTCAGACGTGTGCTAGCATACATCCCTGCCACAGCGCCTGCAGTGCTGCAGAGGCAGGCGGGAAGCCCGGGCCTCTGCGATCCCTGGACCCAGATGTGTCTTCCTAGGCTCAAGTGGTTTCTTTCCCTCTGCAGGGACAGAAGGGTTATCCTGGACCGACGGGGCACCCCGGAGAACAGGTGAGGGCTGCAGCCTCAGCCCCGCCCTCCTCGCCCTCCCTTGCTCCAGCCCCACTGCCTGTCCTTGGCCTCCACCCCACCCTGCCCGGTTCCACGAGTAAGCTCCAGAGCCAGGAGGCTCTGCCTCCCATCCCTCTGGGGCCCCCACCAGACCCCACCTCTCCCTTAGCCACATCTGCCTGAAAGGGCTGGAGTCCACGCCGGCCCAGTGCTGGCATGAGCCGCTGGACTCCGGTTAACGCCATGAATAGCTGGCCTGTTCCGGGCGATGTTAGGGGATATTATACACGCCGCCACGGGGTTTGCAGGAATTTTGGCTGCCCCAGCCCAAGTCAAACATCAGCCGCTGCCAGCGTGGGAGAGCCCAGCCAGGCCCCCTCAGTGCTTTATTCCTGGGCTGCAAGGACAGGGGGTTTTGTCCCTCCAAGCTGGTCAGACCGGTTTCTCAAAAGGGTGGGCTGGGAGAAGAGGGTGGGTTAGCAGGGGCGCCCAGCAGCCCGATGGCCTCCCCTTCCTCCCCTTTCGTCTCACATTCCTGCCCTTCTCTTTGTCCATTGTAAACCCCAGTCCCCCACCGCTCTCCAGACCTGGAGCTGTGCAGGGTCTCCCCTTTCCTTACGTTTCTCTTGTTCCTTTGCAGGGGCAGCCAGGACCCGAGGGTAGCCCAGGGGCCAAAGGTTACCCTGGCAGGCAGGTGCAGTATATGGCTTCTGGAAGCTCTGTGGCCGTGGTGGTGTGGAGCTGGCCACGGGTGCCCCCAGGCAGAGGGAGGCGGTGGGCTAGGGGCCCAGGAGCTATACCTACCAGGTGGGCCCGGAAAGAAAGGGCTGTTCAGGGGGCTGTGCTGAGAAGCCTTCTCTGAAGGCAGCAGAGCAAGGATACTCAGGAGGAAACAGAAGAAAGAGTAGTTCTGGGGTGTGAGGGCATGGCTCCAGAAGCTCTCCCAGCCGCCTGCTTGGGGCCCTGGGGTAGCTGGGGGCTCTGTTTGAAGCCCGGGAGTGTAACCCCACTCCTATCATACAGAGAGACAGGTGAAGCCAAAGGAGACAGGCCTTGGCCTGGGTTGTGGGCAGCAGCTAGGACGTCTCCATATGCCCTTGCCCTTCTGTCTTTTGTGTTTCAGGGGCTGCCTGGACCTGTAGGAGACCCTGGGCCCAAAGGCAGCCGGGTAAGTGCGACTTGGCAAGTGCCGCCTGCCTGGGGGCCCGGGTGGGCATTTCCTGTCCCTCCAGCGGGCCTGGTGGGCGATCGGGGCTGTAAAGCCTGCAGTGTACACCCAGGGTCTTCTGGGAGAGCTGGGGCCTCGGTCTTCCCGCCTGAGTGCTCCAAAAGCAGAGGGACAGAGGATGGTTACATGGCGGGGAACCCTGGAGCCAGCTTGGTCTCCACGGCCAGGCAGCTGGGCAGCACAGGTCGGCTGGAGCCTCAGCCGCAGTCCATCTGCTATAATCACACATTTGCTTGCTGTGTCCCCCAGCAAGTCCAATCAGTAGGGAACCAAAGCTGGGGCCACTTTGTCTGTCCCTGGAGTTCTCTGAGGCCTCACTCTTGTACCTAGCTGAGGGCTGGGGTGTCACCCTTTAGGGAGGGCAGCCCTGACCAATGAGTGAATGTTGTCCAGGCCTGGAGGCTAATGGAGCATCTCCTCTGCCCCTCCTTCAAGGCCCCTGAAACAAACCCTGAGTAGCCAGCAGGCTGTTTGCCCATCTTTCCCGTGGGAGGGATGTCCATTACTACCCCTGGCATGGTTAGGGGGATGCTAGGAATTTGGAAGTAAATACTGCTGAGGTGGGCTCCCAGGTGGGTTGTGGGGCAATGGAGAAAGTTCTGGGTGAATTGAATGGGGGTAAAATGGAGTTTAGAAGACTAAGAAGCAATCTAGTGGAATCCTGTCTTCTGTATACTAGGAAACTGGGCTCATGATGGGGCCCCAGTTCCCACAGCTTGCCTAAGGTGGGGCTGGGATTGAGGACCCAGGTATTTGGAGGACTGGGCTGCCTGCCTCTTAAAGAATGCTCAGCAAGTGGGTCACAGAGTCCTCGGTCAGGCCAGGTCAGGTCAGGTATGACGTGTCCTTCGAGCCTGAGCCAAAGCTATTTATGGCTGCAGTCTCAGCCCGAATCCCTGGACCTGACGGGCGGATGTTAGGAGAGCAGCTGGGAGGTGGGAAAGTTCCCCAGGACGTGTTGATGATGTCAGTGATGATGATGATGGTGATGGGGGCGGGGCAGTGGGCTGAGGAGGCTCCTGTCCTAGGAGCTGGGCCCCTCCTCCTTCCCTTTATCCAACTGTTCCCGTGAACTCTGGCCCCAGAGGGGCCTCCTGAACCGAGGGAGAAGGGCTTCCTGGTTCAGCCCCAGGTCTCTGATCTACCAGGAGGACCGGAGGAGCAAGGCAGGCTAATGACATCTGGGGCTGCTTGCCGTTTGCCTTGCTGTGGCATCTAGAGGCTGCGCGTGCAGGGGATTGCTGGTCTGACCCTGGCACACCCATTTTCAGGGCCACAGGGCCCTGAGCAGCCTGGGTGAGCCAGGGCCGCTCAGGCTGCCTGCCCAATCCTGCCATCACCGGCCTTATGTTTATGAAGTAGGCAGAGCACAGACTTGGGGTCAGGGCAGCTGGTTTGGAGACCTACCCTGCCATTAACCAGCTGTGGGAGCTTGGGCACATCTCTGGACCTCTCTGAGCCCATCACTGCAAATCTGGGATATAAGCCCTGCTAGGAACGATCAGTAAACATCATTTGTTAAGATGATGCTGAGAAAGGGGCCTCGTGACCTCTTCTAGGGACGGAGAAATGCTTGTGAGCCTGCACTGGTTGCTTGTTTATGGGAGGCAGTGTGGCAAAGTGGTTAGAGGGGCCCTGGCCCTGGGAGTCAGATGACCTCAATTCAAATACCACATTCTGCTACGTGTGATCCTGGGCAAGTCACTTAGCCTCTCTGGGCCTAAATGACCTCACCTCTATAGGAGGCTGACTAATAATGCCTACTTCCTGAGGGTGTGGAGAGGGCACAGTAGACGCCTTAAATGCCTGCAGAGCTCGGAGAAGTGGGTCTGGCACATACTTTGTGCTCAGTAAATGTTAGCTTTTGTTGTTCCGTTGCCCAGTCGTGTCCGACTCTGTGACCCCAGGGACTATAGCACGCCAGGCTTCCGTGTCCTTCAACATCTCCCTGAGTTTGCTCAAACTCATGTCCATTTAATCAGTGAAGTCATCTCACAAACATCTAGAGAGTACAGATATGATAGGAACCCTGGGCTAGGTTCCTGCCCCGGAGAGGTTCCCTGGCTAATGAGGCCATGAAACGTGGAGAAAGAGAATGAAGATACAGAAGAGAAAGTGGTGAATCTATTAAGTGGGGCACAGATAGGGGCTTTCTTGGTGGCTCCGTGGCTAAGAATCCACGTGCAATGCAGGAGTCACAAGAGATGCAGGTTCAGTCCCTGGGTTGGGAAGATTTCCAGGAGGAGGAAATGATAACCCACTCTAGTATTCTTAGCACGCATGCAGGGGGTATAAATAGGGGGCCAGGGAGAGGGGAGGAGATTGCTTCTGGTTGGAGGCATCAGGGATGCTAGCCAGAGGAGAGAACCTCCGGGCTGGGCTTGAAAGCATTGGTTCTGCAGTCGTGGGGGTGGGAAGGGCATGCCTGGTGGAGGGCATGGCATGGAGAGAGGCTGGAGGGCAGACGATCCAGACTCCACCCCGACTCTCTGTGCTGCTTTCTCTCCAGAGCCTGGGTCTTCTTTTTCGGCGAGGAGGAGGATGGGCCATCTGCAGGGTCCTGGGGAGGGCTGAACTCAGCGGCACATGTGCTTGGCAGGATGCCAGCACACCGGGGTGGTAGCGGCTGTCATTGCTGGCCACCCTCAGGCGGTCTAGGGTGATGCGAGCCCCACGTGCACAGCCTTGGAGGCCTAGAAGGAGGCATTGCAGGAGCCGCGAGTGCCCGCCAGCCTCCCTGGGAGGGTGGGTAGGGCTTGGTGCCACCCCAGCATCTAACCCGGCGGAGAGCTTCCTTCCAGCAGGTCCAGGAGCCCTCAGCATGGGGCGGGCCTTCCCCTGCGAGTGCCCGCGCCCTTCCCTGGCGTGAGGGTATGTGCCTTTGGACTACATCGTGGAAGCCAGCACCATGCAGTCCATGGGCATATACACTTGCCTCAAGGCCTATGTCATCGTGGAACCACTGGAGCCGCCGCCGCCGCCAGCGAGGAAGAGGAGCCAGGCGCCAGAGCGCAGCGAGGGGGTTCTGGGCCGGGCCGGGCCAGGACGGGCAAGCCACACCCCACCAGCCAGCCCTTCTGACCTCCCCTCTGCTCTTTTCCTAGGGCTACATTGGGCTCCCGGGGCTCTTCGGCCTGCCAGGGTCCGATGGAGAGCGAGTGAGTATGCCTTCTCTGTTTATCTCTCACCCGCCCACTTCCTCTGCCATGGGCTGGAAAAGTTCTAGAATCCCTCCTGGAGGAGGTGCCTCAGAGTTGAACAGGCATCCACTGAGGGTGAAGTCGAGGCAGATGCCTTCCAGACACAGAGAAGAGCATGTGCAAAGTCAGGGACAGAAGCTTACTTGGCGAGTTTAACAGCACAAAGCTCTGAGTGCAAGGCAGGAATGCGGATGGGAGACGGGCTGGAGGGGGCCCCTGGGCACAGCTATACGGCCCCCAGGAACTGAGGTCAGGAGAGGGACTATTCCGAGAGCATGAGGAGCTCCTGAAGGGCTTTCAGCAAATGAGAAATGGGCTTATTTCAAATTTCCAATCAATATGGCCCATGGACCAGATCCCACCAGGCACGAGTTATGTGAAGCTTTCCTGAACACACCACGCTCATTTGTGTATGTGTCCGGGGCTGCTGGAGTTTCCAGGACAGCGGTGGTGTGCCCCACCTGCCTCTGGACCGGCTCTGTCCCCTCTCCACCTGAGCCCACATTTGGAGACTCAACTGTAATCTCATCAATAAACTGGTGAAAGAGAATCGCAGGGAAACAGCGGGAGCATTTATTATCGCTGAATACCAGAGTCCTGGGTGCTTTCCTTAGGAATCTGCCAGCTCAGGTCCTTGCAGGCCCCCACTCTGAGGACCTGCATTTAAGGACCATCCATCCAACATGCACATCACCGGCGCCTGTTGTCTTTGTGGACTGGATGCCAGGCTTACTGTGACTTCCTCTTGTGGGTGGAGGCGAGGCTGGTTGGAGCAATGCTGTTAGTCTCCTGCTGGAATCCTGTCCTGATCTCTTCCCCGTTTCCTTCTACAGGGTCTGCCTGGCGTTCCTGGCAAGAGGGGCAAGATGGGTAGGCCGGTAAAGATTTTCCGTGTCTATTACGCAGATTCTATGGGTGAACCTGACCTCCCACTGGCCATGTGGCCCCGTCCACCCATGGCCTGGGCATTCTTCGCTTCTCTCTGCTCCGCCCTGCTCTGCTTTGAGTGTGTGGGCAGGCATGGGGGGCTGTGTGGGCCTCAGGGGCTGCTGCCAGAACACTTGAGTGGCTGCTGCGCAGCTGGGGCTGGGGGCTCCTGAGGACTCTGGGCCCTTCTGGGATGCGCTTCTCAGCGCATCCAGCAGTTGTCCTGCAAGGCGCTTCTGTGTCGGGGGGCTTCTGTTGTCTGGGTCGTGAGTGTCCATGCTGGGGGCCTTGTCTAGACCAGGTGTCTGTGCTCCTGTGTCTGAGAATACTCAGCCTCTGTGTTGTCCTGGCGTCACCTGTTTCACTGCTACACACGCAAGGCCAGAGGGCCCTGGGGTGTCGGGCAGGCCCACTGGAGACGTGACCACAAGACGGGCTCAGCAGGAACCCCAGTTCACCAGCTCTGACCCTGATTGTCCGTTGTAGAAGGAAATTATTTCTCCCTTTGTTTGGGCATCTATGGGGCAGGAAGAAAAATCCAAGGCCCAGAAAGCTCAAGTAACTTGCCCCGAGTTTCACAACAGAGCCAGGATACTAACTCGGTCCTTGTCCAGGGCCTCTGATCTCAGTGTTGGCTCAAGTTCACTAGTTGGCAATAATGCTGCGGAAGTGGATTCCTAGAATCTTCGGCTTGGGGGAACGTCATTCACTCAAACCCATGTCCACTGAGTCGGTGATGCCATCCAACCATCTCATCCTCTGTCCTTCTTCTCCTGCCCTCAGTCTTTCCCGGCATCAGGGTCTTTTCCAATGAGTTGGCTCTTCCCATCATGTAGCCAAGTATTGAAGCTTCAGCTTCAGCATCAGTCCTTCCAGTGACTATTCAGGGTTGATTTCCTTTAGGATGGACTGGTGGGATCTCTTTGCTGTTCAAGGGACTCTCAAGAGTCTTTCCCAACACCACAGTTCAAAAGCGTCAATTCTTCGGCACTCAGGTTTCTTTATAGTCCAACTCTCACATCCATACATGACTACTGGAAAAACCATAGCTTTGACTACATGGATCTTTGTCAGCAAAGTAATGTCTCTGCTTTTTAATATGCTCTCTAGCTTTGTCGTAGCTTTTCTTCCATGGAGCGAACATCTTTTAATTTTGTGGCTGCTGTGGGGAAGAGCATTCCAGGTTGAGGGAAGAGCAGGTGCAAAGGCCCTGGGGCAGGAGTACTACTGGGTCTGAACTGCAGTTTTCTCATCTGAAAAATGGGGATAATAGCTTCTAGCTCATGGGGTCATTGTGCTTGTCACATAGTAAAAACTCAATAGATAGTAGCAGTAATTGTTTCTATTTGTGGTTTTGTGGGTGACTGAGGATTCCTCTGGGCTGTGTGAATTTAAGCCAATGGCTTTACCTCTCTGGGTCTGTTTTCCAAAGTCTCAGTCACAGAGTGGGAGCAATTGGCTCAGGCAGAATGACTCAATGCAGCCCTGGAAATCACCTGCCAAGGCAGGAGACGCAGGAGACGCGGGTTCAATCCCTGGGTCAGGAGAGCCCCTGGACTTGGAAATGGCCGCTCACGCCAGTATTCTTGCCTGGAAAATTCCATGGACAGGGGAGCCTGGTGGGCTACAGTCTATGGGGTCGCAAAGAGTCAGACATGACTACGTAACCGAGCACACACTCCTGGAGGCCCTGCTACTGCGTGGCATTTGAACACTACATGTGGTTCTCATACTGACTCACTGAGGTAAGGTTGATTATCTGTTTTCCAGGCAAGGAAACCAAGGCTTCAAAGCCACGCACCCAGAGACCCTCTGAGGTCTTGCCACACTTCAACCCCTGTAACAGACAACTCATTTCTGTCTCTTCACTCCATGTTTTTGTGCCTTTAACTCCCTCAGATTCCACCCTGCCCTCCATAATGCATGTTCCCTGGCACTGGGGTGTCAGGCATGGGTGTGAGGAACCACCCCCATTCCACCAAGGAGTCCTATGGCCACGCAATACCCCAGAGGGCCGTGAATGTCTGCTTGACCCCGGTCCAGTCATCTTGGCCAGCACGTGGTCAGGGTCTGCCTCGGAGTGATTTAATATGTATGGAACAGACTTTATATCCCGGAGTCCCTCGGGCTTTGTGTGTGCCTTTGCCTGGCCTCCCCGTCTGCTGCGCCCTTGGCCCACACACTCCTCGCCTGGTCTTTAGGGCCATCCCCCTGTTACGTGCTCCTAAGCCCCTGATCTGTCTGATGGGGGTTGGGGGCTCCTTCTGTGAATGGGTTTTCTTCTGGTCAAAAGCTTTGGGCCAGACGGTTTCTAGGCACTTATTACCAAGAGGAAATGTCAGGAGAATGAGCTGAATCCCTTCATGCCAGATCGCAGCTGGCCTCATTTCTGGCAGGGCTGGCAATGATTTTGCTGTGGTCCGTTTCTCTCCAGCAAGCAAAATCTCAGGCCCATGCATACAGCCTGCTCAGCGTCAGGAGGCTGAGTGGGAGTCTTCTGTGGATGGGAGCTGTGAAACACAGCAGAGGTCAGAGCACATCAGAGCTGCAGGAACCCTAGTGATGAGCTGGCCCCACCTCTTGGTCAGATGCATGAGTAGACATAGCTCAGAGAGGCCAGTAGACTCGCCCAAGGTCACACAGCACCGTGGTGGCAGAACTGGGACTTGAACCCAGGACCCTTGCGTGCTCAGGCAGGGTGCTCTCCCCGTCACCCCTCTCCTCTCTATGTTCCCATCTTCAGCCTCCAAGACAAAACTTACTCCACATCTCTCATCTCACATCACCTGTGTTGTGGTTTCCCAAGGAGGGGTCCAGATATGAGATGTTACAAGCTTGGCTGGAGTTGAAGAGGTTTCTCCTGGGCTGTTAGGGGCATGGTGCAGTGACACAGCTGGGGACGGAGCCACACTTTGCAGTCTCTCACGGGGCCTAGGAAGATGCCACAGTGAATCCTCTTGTCCTGCACTCTGGCTTCACTGTCGAGCCCGCTGGAATGCCTGGCAAGACCAGCCCCTGCTCACAGCTTTTCTCGTGGCTTCTGGCAGACCTGCCAGGGCTGGTCTTGTGTAGCGAGTCAGGCAGGCAGACCTTAAAGCTTAGAGCTGGAAAGGTCCAGCCTTGGCTCCGGTTCCCTCCGTGTGTGGCTTAGGGACAGCTGGGACTCGTCCAAGGCCACATGCCTGTCTGGGGCAGGACAGGGCTTCTCACATAGTTCAGTTTTGGCTTCAAGCTCTTTCTCAGCCTGAGGGCAGCAGGGAGCAAAGTAGTTTCCAAATGGAGAAACTGAGGACAAAACAGATGAAGGTTCTAAGTGGTGGTGTTGCTGTGAGCTGGGGGTATGATCCCTAGGTTCCAAAACTGGAACTGGAACTGTCCCCAGGGCTGTTAGCAACCCTCTAATCCTGCTGAGAACTCTCCCTGCCTCTCTCCTTCTTCCTCCCCGCAGGGACTCCTTGTGGGTAGATTCCCGGGTAGATATCATGCTCAGTGTCGTGAGAAGAAGGTGCTGGGATCTTAAGGAGTCTTTCCCTGTTGGAGCACTCAGAGGGCACACATCTTCTGGAAAAGAATACAGGCTGTTGTCAAACCTGTGCAGGAACTTCTTGACTTTAGCGAATGTAAACCCTGTAAAGAGGGCTCCAAGTTTCTTCTGCAGGCTTTTCCTTGAGGTTATCATGAATTCCATCGTTAGCACCTAACCAGCGTGTGATGGCATTTTAGAATTTACCGGAGGCTAAGGCCTAATGTTACCAGAGGCTGGATTGCAAATATCTCACTTCTTTCTTAGCACAGGGAAAGCTGGGCAGGTGAGTTGTCAGGTGGGTGGGGCAGGACTGACCATCTAGCAGGCCAGAGAGCTGAGTCTTCAAGATGTAGCAGGACTTCTGATCCTGGAGACTGCAGGTATCCCCTCCCCAACGTCTCAGCTTCTGGAGCAGGCCGTCAGTGTAGACACTGGCTGGAGGAAGGGGGTGGAAAAGATGGCCCTCGGAGGCCTCCTCAGCCCCTGGCATCCTGCCACAGATGTGGTTATGAGAACTGTCCCTGTTTAGGCGTCTGTTCCTCTGAATTGCTGTAGCCAAGAGAGAATGTGGAGTCTCGCCCTTGATCCTGGTTCTGTCTCCTCCTGGGCCTTGTTCTGCCCAAAGTATGAGGCATTCAGTTCCCCAGGGGGGCCTGACCTGGGGAAGTGGGGAGACCACGTGGCTGGGGCCCGGCAGGGCGCCGAGCTCATTCCTTGGGCCTCGGGCCAGCTTGCTGTAGCCGGGAGCTCGGGCCTGCAGAGGAAGGTCCCGCCATCGGCCGGGCTGTTAGTATGTGCTGTGCACGGGTGGGTGCGGCCAGACAGGGAGAAGCAAGCAGGGTGGAGGTGGTGGTGTGTGTTCCGCTCCACCGCCACCTCTCTGGGACCCCTTGGATCAAGCATCAGGGCCCTGGGCAAGTGTAGGAACTGGGATGTGTTGCTCAGCAGTGGAGGAGTGCGGCAAGCTAGTGAGGTGAGGGGGCCTTGGGCAGGTTCTGGGCCTCAGTTTCCCCACTGACGAATGAGGTCCTGAAAGCTAAGAACAGCTAGGGTCTTTCCATCTTAGACCATCTATGATTATTCCAGTCGCAGATCTGGATGCCAGTTCCAGCTCTTTTAAAGCCCTATCTTTTTTCTGCCTAGTCACTCAGTTGTGTCTGACTCTTTGGGACCCCATGGTCTGTAGGCTGGGCTTCTCTGTCCATGGGATTCTCCAGGCAAAAATACTGGAGTGGGCTGCCATGCCCTCCTCCAGGGGATCTTCCCAACCCAGGGATCAAACCCAGGTCTCCCACATTGCAGGCAGATTCGTTACTGTCTGAGCCACCAGGGAAGCCCTTTTTTGGGTTATTGAGTTCTTAATTACCCTATATTTCTAGGTCATCTGCTTGGCTCTGAAGAAAGCAAGAAAAGGTGGATACAGGGCTGGGTATTGAGGCCGCTGAGCACAACGGATAACCAGAACCAGTCCTGAGCCTTGGCAATGCCATTCCCTCTTACGTGTTAGTCCAGGGCCCTTATGTGCCCTTGAGAGGCCACAGGCTTGCTCTAGCCCGTTCTGAGTACTCACTGTTGATTCACAGCCAAGAGAATGGGCTGTGGAGTCAGACTGCTTGAGTTCAGATCCCAGTTCTGCTATTCCATAGCTGTGTGACTTCAGACAAGTTCCCTAGTATCTTTGGACCTCAGTTTCCTCATCTCGAAAATGGGGCCAATAATAGGTCCTCTGTCACGGTGCTGCTTCTGTTATTGCTGTCACCACGCCATCATCAGCCCCTGGCTTTCCTCAGGCTGCATTTTGTCCGCATAAGTGCCTCTCTTTGGGTTTTCGACCATTGATTCTGATGGTCTAGTCTTGGCTTAAGCCTCAGAGAGGTGCCCTCACATCGCTGCTGTCTCCACGTGCTGGCAGGGACTCGCCCTCCATCCAGCATCTTGGCTCAAACTCTCAGGACCCCGATTGCACAGCAGAGAAAACCGAGGCTCAGAGAGGCCCGCGGGTGGTGGAGGGTTGGCATCTGGTTGCTTTGGCTCTACAGCCTCACGGGGGAAGCTGGCCTGGGTCCTGGGTCTGAGAGGAGTCCCTGAGCCAGCCTAGCGTGGCCCTGGCTGCAGACCCATGGGTTTAGACCTGTCCGTGGCTTCTGCATGTGAGCGTGCTAGGCATCTCAGCCAGGATTGGTGCCTGGGGAGTGCTGCCTCACTGTCTTGTCTTCCTGAGGTGATGGGGCTGGTGGCGGGGTCCCAGGGGCATTCCTGCGCCTCCCTTCCAGGCTTTGTCTAAGGGATGGGCCAAGCCGAAGGGTTCTCAGAGAGCACACCCTCAGCCTGAGAGGACAGTGGGTCAAGTGAGGGTCTGCCTGTAGTCACACAGCCCACCCGGGGGTGAGCCCAGCTAAGTCTCCAGGCTGTCTCCAGACCCTGGTTCTGGAGAGCACAGCATGGACTCCCCAAACCCTGCCTTGTGAAGTCAGCCAGGTGTCTGGCTAGACAGCATCTCACCTTCTCACCTGAGGGATTGTCCTCTGTCTTGCCAAGCCCCCAGCCGCATCCTCCAAGGTCAGAGGTGGTGGCTCAAATGCCTTCAGGAGCCTCCGCTGCCCACTACTCGCCCAGCTGATATCTCCTGCCCCAGGAGGTGAGAGGGCTGTCTGCCTTATAGCATGGCAAAGTGGGGCTGGATTGGAATTTGCCACTGGGGACCCTAAGGATGTGGGAAGAAGCATCTTATATAGGGTCAGATGTAACCCTATGAAAACTCGATCTGGAGGGGCATGCTCATGTGTGCACGCACACACACACACACACACTCCTACCTTTACCACTCTATAAAATCAGTCAGACACACATTCAAGCAGCTTCTGCATGCCAGGATGTGCCCATACTCAGCTCATACAAACATGGCAGAGTTGAGAGAGGTGGGACCTGGGCTCAGCTCTGCCACAGACTTGCTTCTTGTCTTTGGTGAGGTGACATTTCTCTCTCTGAGCCTCAATTTCCCCATCTGTTAAATGGGACCAATAACCTTCCCCTCAAGGGCAAAGGTCAAAGGCACGTCAAGTTCTGCATGCAAAGTCACTGGCTTGGCCCAGGTCTCTTTAATGTGTCCCTGTTTCCTCCTTTGGGTGTCAGAATGAAGCTCCGCCTCCTACAGGGTCCATATCAACGCCTTCCCTTCTGGTCCACTAGGGTTTCCTGGCAGAGGAGGGATTTGAGGGGAATAGTATTCTGGGCAGGGCAAGACGAAGGCCTAGATGCACACGCGCTTCAAGGGCTGTTGCTCAGCCAGTTTAGACTTTGTAATTGGCTTGGGGTTTGTTTTTATCTTTGGTCTTTTTAGTTTAATCTACTTTCTGGATTCCCCCAGTGGCTTCAGAAACCAGAAATAAATTATCCTCCGTGAAGAATCTTGACTGTTTGAACAGCTCAGGCCTCCTCTTGGTCAGAGAAACATGTGCTTTGTTTTTTTATTAAATTTCCCTGGAAAAACAGTGATTTGAATTCAAGGAGAGGAGAACAGGTTTCCCTGAATTCCAAGCTCAGGGACTTTCTTTTCCTTTTGAAGTAGAATGGAGCTGTCCCCTCCTCCTCGGCTCCGAGAAGCTTCTCCACAGCTGATGTTTTTCCAGCTGCCTGTCTCCCCAGAGAGCGTGGAGAAGGGGTCAGGGCGGGGGCGAGAGGGCCAGACCTGCCCGCGCCGGGCGGCCTGGTTTTTCTTGGCTGCCGAAACTCACCTGTGGCCGTGGTGCCCGTATTCCCTATCCGTGTGACTCTGTGACCTTGACACCTGCCCTTTCAGAGCCTCACTTTCTTCATCTGTAAAATGAAGATCATGATTCCACAGGGTAGCTTTTAAAGAGCATGTCACAGAAATTGCAGAAGTTCAGGGCTGGGAAATGCTGCAGAAGCCTCTCCTGCTTGGACCAGTGGGGAAACTGAAGCTCACAGGGGAAGGCATGACTCAAAATTCTCAGCAAGTCAGTGACTGGTGGAGGCCTAGACCTTCCTGCCCCCCTGCTCCATCAGGACCAGGTCTCAGCCTGGTAGTAGTTCAGTTGCTAAGTCGTGTGCGACTCCAAGGTCTGCAGTCCGCCAGGCTCCTCTGTCCATGGAATTTCCAGGCAAGAATACTAGAGCGGCTGACCGTTTCCTTCTCCAGGGGATCTTCCCGACCCAGATATCAAACTCGGGTCTCTTGCATTATAGGTGGTTCTGTACTGACAGAGCCACCAGGCAAGTCTCAGCTTGGGGGCTGGCCTTTACGTGCCAGGGAGCTGGGTACTCTTTTCTGACACTCGGAGAACATTAAAAGAGGGCTCCCTGGCCATGGGCTTCTGTACAGTAGCCAGTCCTTGGGAAGTTCTTTATTGGGGGCTGGCGGGGGAGGATGTTCGTTGAGGGCCCAAGGTGACTCAGGACTCCCGAGCCTGCACAGATCCTGGAACCAGTGAGTGAGACTGCATGGACGTGTCCTGTGTCCCCTGAGGGTTTGGTTCCAAGCCACCCACAGGTATACACACTAATCTGCAGATGTTTGCTCTCTCTCATGCCCTCAGGGGTTTCCTGGAGACTTTGGGGAAAGAGGCCCTCCGGGACTGGATGGAAACCCTGTAAGTATTTCACATCTTTTTTGGGCACAGGAAAGAGATTAGGGACAAGCACACAGCAGGTTTTAGGACCCTAAGCTTTTAGGTCATCCAGCCGGGTCACCCATGAGCTGGGTTCTCCTGGGTGAACTGCATGATTTTCCTGAATTCCTGGCTTCTGTCTACTATGGATGGCCTTTGAACCACGCCACCCAACTTCAGGAGAGCCCTCCAGCCCACTGAGCCCCAGGTCCCAAAGCCCTAGGCTATGTCCCATCCTCAAGGAGTCAGGAAGGTTCGTGGGTCACTTCCTGCTGGGGAATCCAGGGCCACTACCATCTTACAAAGTCCCAGAAATGTTTATGGGACGGCAGCGGCCTGGGGGAGCAGATGGTTTGCAGGCCCTGTATGGAGGGAAGAGCTGAGTTCTAAAGCAATCTCCAGCATAGGCATGTTTATAGAGTTTGTAAATAATCGAGGCTCGTCAGGGAGCCAGGTCAGCCTGCCCTGGGGAGCTGAGCCCGCCTCTCCCTTCCCGTCTGAGGCTCCAGCTCCAGTGGTGGGAAAGCATGCTCTCTGCCTGGAAGTGCACATCATGTCCAGGGCTCTTTGGCACATCTGCCATGTGTCCCCATCTGTCCTGGGGCTTCCGGTCTGCGCAGCTGTACCCAGCCGTGCCCTCAGCAGAGGTGGCTGCTAGAGCCATAGTCAGCACCTGATATGTGCTTGTTTTAATTCCACAAATGCTCCTTGAGCCTCACCCAGCTTGGGGCTGACTCCCGGGCTCCCCGGGGACCTGAAGCCCTGGCCTCCGAGCCAGGTGAGTCTGAGTTCGGATCCTTCTGCACCCCTTGCCAGGCTTGGAAGCTTGGACAAATCAGTTGCCCTGTCTGGATCTCAGTTTCCTCATCTGTAAGTGACAGGGATCCAATGGTAGATCCTCCAGTCTCAGAGAGGTGTTGTGAGAATGCAGTGAGAGAGGGCAGGGAGGTACTGGGTTTTCACTGGATGGAGGGGTTGGAAAGAGTGGGTAATGATGGGGCCTGTTCCTGCCCTGGAGGAGCTCATGGCTGTGTCCCTGGTCCATTGCACGAGTTGAAGTGAGACACGGGATGCTATGGAGACAGGATAATGAGGCAGAGATGACTCCTGGGGAAGATGGCATTGGAATTGGGATGAGGAAAGAGATGGTAGGGGAGCATTCCAGGTGGAGGAAAGAGCACTGGCAAGGGGTCAGAAGTGGGAAACCAGAGTCTTTCCTTCAGCATACCAGTCACCGGATTAACCACTATTAGTATAATAGGTGACCTCATCCTGGAAGTGTCCTTGGAGAGGGGCAGGGATGACTCTGCACTTATGGTCCAGAGGAGTAGGAGGAGGACCTGATGACTGGTCCCTGCTCTGCTGCGTAATCCAGTGGCCTTGAACAAGTCCCTTCCTTTCCCGAGTCTCAGATCCTTCGCGTTTAAGCCAAGGCTACTCCTCACCTCCTCTTCCTCTTTTCAGTGGCTGTAGTAATGATATCCCATCTGACTGCACAGATGAAGGAAGACAACCCCCCGGAGGATGTTGGTGATTCATAATCACCATTTCTAGAGCCTATTTTTATTCCCACTCTTGCATTTTTAATTTGATCCAATCCCTTCTACCTGTCTTTTCTGGTGCAGGCAATTGAAGGTCCATTTTTAGAGATCTGGAAAACAAACTTGCCCATACATAGCTGTATCTCCTGACTCCTAGGCGAGAGCTCCCCAGCCTCTCGGAGGCCCTGGGAGGTAGAACCTGAGAGCCTCTTTCTGCTGGGGGGTTCAGGGGTTCTCTCAAGGGCCCCAGTATCTTCTGGTGAGAAATGGAGGGAGGCTGGCCGGGTAGATCTCGGCTTGGTGTCTTCACTCCCCTGTTATTTCCTCATCCTTGACCTTGGGACAGTTGCCTGACCTTGGAGCCTAAGTTTTGCCATCTCTAAGGTGAGGATGAAATGAGATCTTCTGAGCCAGGCATCCTGCTCATCTTTATTGTTACAGTCAGGATTCTGCCCATTCTCACACCTGCCACTGGAAGGTACTGGATTAGAAATCCAATCTCCCCACTTTACAGATGTGGAAAGCTGATGACGAAGGAGGAAGTTCTCA